>NC_045426.1:76372506-76997506 GCF_902635505.1 Sarcophilus harrisii
ATCTCTCTGCTGACATTGCCTCCCCCTGGTGTACGTCTTCATCATCTCATGCCCAGACTACTGACATAGTCTGCAGGCACTTAGAATTGTCATTGCTAAGTTTTCATATAATACATTGGTTACTGAGGCGGTATATTATAAATGTGGTCATCCCTTGATTATATTAACCTAACTTTACCCTTGTAGAACAACTGGCAAATATAGTCCCATTCACACCAATATGTTATCTGTCTTTCTGTTTCATCTTCAATAGCTCTCTAAGACAAAACATCTTAAATGTTTTCCATTTGAGACCCCTTTTGCATGAGAAATTTTTACATGATTCTGGTTATATAGGTGTATAAATTAGGTATACTAATCAAAATTTACTGATAATAAATCACACTTTTATGGCCCCACATTCAGATACAAGACCCCATATGAGGTTGTAAACCATAGTTTAAGAAGGTGGTTTTCTAAGTGATAGACATATGTGGCTACTGCCTAATTCTGTAAAGATTTATTTTCCCCTTAATTAATTATCGATTTTAGGTGACAATTCATAATCTTTTCTACTTTCAAACAAGTTGCTGTTAACTGTCAAATATTTTAGATGTGCAATATTTTTGGTTTCCTTGTTCTCACTCTTTTATATTTATTAAACATTACTAAGAAATAATGATCTGTATCAATGACTTCACTTTTATCTATTCTCATGATCTAGAATTAGTTTACAGATGGTTTAACTTCTGTCAATTGTACAAGGTGTCTTTTTATTTTTGCTGCTTTTTCTACTTCACAATTTATTTTAATATCTTTTCAGATTAGTTAATGATCTGGTTATACTCCAACAAGTCTTTCTCTGAAATAAGTATTACTAATTGCTCTAATTGAAAAGTAGACATATATATGTATATCCATATATGTGCATAAACATACATATATAGTAATAATATGATATATTTGATGAAAAATCAAATATAATCATGGATGAAAAGCATTTATAAATTCTAAAGATCCAACTGTCATATATAAAAATTATTATTTATTATTTGATTATTATTGATACTTATCATTATTGACTACTTTAGTAGATTCATTATCTTATTGTAGTCTACATTATCTTCAAAAAACTCTACTCCATGGGTAATAATAAAATGACAAAAGAGATGACATCAGAAGATGAGTCCCTTGGATCAGAAGGTGTCTATTACATTACAGTGAAAACTACAAGTAGTTCTAGTGGTAATGATGCAATAGGTCAAAATGGAAAGGAAGCTAATTTGTGGATACATCTGGTGATGAAAGAAATGCCCAATGCTGTAAACATCAATATTTCATAGAATCCTAAACGGTAAAATCTTTGAACCCAGTAAGCTGGATGTGGTCAAATAGAACATGCAAAGATTTAGCTGTCAAATTGTGTATCTTGTGTATCAGTGAATTTAAGTGGATGGAAATGGATAAGTTTAATTCAGATTATTACAACTTGAACTACTATAGACTAGAAATCCTTACAAGAAATAGAGTAGCCCTTATAGTCAATTAAAAAAGAAAAAGCAGTATTTCGATCTAATCCCCAAAATTATTGAATGATATCTTTTTGAATTCAAGATAAAATTTATAACATGCCAAAGAGGCCAAACTTGATCAGTTCTATGAAATTTAGAAATAATACCAAAATAGGAAGATGATGGAATAGGTCAGAAAATGCCAGTCTTCAGTTCTTCCTCACAAAACAGACAAAACAGGGCTTCAGGTTGAATATGGATAGGTATGAAAAATGTTCTGTAATTGCAATTTTTTGGATAATATAAATGATATGAAAGAATAAAGAATTCATTAATATGGACAATTTTAAAATACACATTGCATAATGTAAGATTGGCTCTGTAGTTTAAGATCAGGGATTCAAATCCCATTTCTAAGACTTGTGTGATATTGTGCAATTCATTCAATGGCTCTCATCTTCAGATACCCCAATCAGAATAATGAAGGGATTAAACTGAGATATATGCTTGTAAGCCCTTCTTGTGAAAGCTGAAACTGGTGGATCATTACGTTTGGGAGTTTTGAGTTTCTGTAAGGCTAAAGTAAACTTTAGCCAAACTAAATCGGCATCAATGTAGGAGGGCCCATGAAGTGTAATACTGTCAGGCTGCCTAAGAAAAGGCAAAGAGATTGAGTTTGGAAAACTAGAACAGGTGAAAGCTTATATACCAATCAACTTTCAGATTTCTCCAGTGTCTGGTCATTATTTTTCTAGCCTGGGTGAGATAGGGAGATGAAATCTCAAAAAAAAAAAAAAAAAAGGATGGACTATGTAATTTCTGAGCTTCTTTTCACCTAGATATTTATGAGCCATGGACATGGGTCATATCCTATCTTTAAAAAAATAAATCCTCTCTTAAAAATAAAGGTCTTAATGATCTCCTGGTAATAAGCCTTTCTGCATATAGCATGGTTACTCTTCTGATAAAAGATATAGAGTTGAGAGTGGATTCTGAGAAGAAAATTCAAAGCTCTCCAGATCTTTTTCACAAACAGACCAGAAGAGTGCTTCAAGGTGAAGCTAGACCAATAAAAATTAACACTGGTGGTCTTCCTGAGATACTTGGAAAAGATCTAAAGAAAGATACTAGGATGGAGGTCTGGCCTGTGAGAAGTATTTAACACCTCCAAGCTAATTACACTGAAATAGTAAGCAGTGAGCTCTGGGGCTAGATGGGACTAGCTGTTTGGGAGATCTTAACCCTTAACTTAAGTTAATTTTCACCTCCCAGACAGTAGGGACATGGACATCTGAGCTGGCAAAGGTTGAAGAAATCTATGCTGATAACAGATGCCAGGCCAACCTGTATTCTGACAGAGAGACATAGCCTTGAGTGAGGATCAGTGCATACCCATTGAGTGCAAAAACAGTGAGCAACATCAATTGGAGAATGGCTGAATAAATTATGGTATATTCATATGGTATATCAATAAAATATGGTATATATGTTATTGAATATTATTGTTCTGTAAGAAACAACCAGCAAGATAATTTCAGAGAGACTTGGAGAGACCTACATGAATTGATGCTAAGTGAAATGAGCAGAAGCAGGAGATCATTATACATGGCAACAAGAAGACCATGTGATGATAGATTCTGATGCACGTGGCTCTCTTCAACAACGAGATGATTCAAACCATTTTCAGTTGTTCAGTGATGAAGAGAGCCATCTACATCCAGAGAGAGGACTGTGGGAATTAAGTGTGGATCACAGTATAGCATTCTCACTCTTCCTGTTGTTGCTTGCTTACATTTTGTTTTCTTTCCCAGTTGTTTTCTTCCTTTTTGATCCAATTTTTCTTGTGCAATAAGATAACTGTATAAATATGTATACATATATTGGATTTAATATATATTTAACATATTTAACATGTATTGGACTACCTGCCATCTAGGAGGGGGGTATGGGGAAGGAAGGATAATTTGGAACAGAAGGTTTTGCAAGGGTAAATGTTGAAAAATGACTTATACATATGTTTTGTAAATAAAAAGCTTTAATTAAAAAAATAGTGGGCAAGAGATGCTTCTGGCTGTGGTACTTACAGGAAAGCTGAGTTCTCAATTTTGGTACTGGTGAGATGCGAGAACAGAAGGAGGACTTGGGACCACAGGCACTATCTTGTATTCCCCAGAATTAGAGGTGATTACAATTAAAAGCTCCTGTAAATTTCTTTTTAAATAGGAAGCAAAGGAGAATGAATCAAATCATTTAAAATTACTATGAGAATGGGAAGACTAGGTTCATCTACAGAGGAAAATTCTAAAGCAAAAAAGTTTCTTCTACTCCAAGGAATAATGTCAAATGGTCCCTGACTAAAAGAATTTGTAGTAGAAAAAACAACCAAAACAAGAATGAGGGATTGAGAAAAACATTTAAAAAAAGAATCCAAGAAAAAAAAAGATTAGGAAAAAAATCAACCAACTGGAAAAGGAGATCCAGAACCTTACAGGTGAAAATGACTTCTTCAAAACTAAAATAAGGCCAGGTGAAGTCAGCAAAGTTATAAGAGACAAAGAAATAATTAACAAAATATAAAGAATGAAAAAAAATGAAAGGTGAAACATCTCATAAGAGAAACAACAGATTTGGAAAACAGATCAAGAAGAGAAAACAACAATAATTGAACTCTGAAAACCATTAAAAAGAAAGAATCTTGATATAACAATGCAAGAAATCATTTTTTAAATTATCCTGAAGTATTAGAACAAGAAGGAAAAGTGAAAATAGAAAAAAAATCACTAATCACTTCTTGAAAGAGACCTATAGAAAATTTCAAAGGGATATTATAGCCAAATTCCAAAAAATATATACCCAGTTCAAGGAGAAAAATGAGCAACAGTGAAAAAAAAATCAAATATGGCAGAGCCACAATTAGAATCACACAAGACTTAAAAGTGGCTACATCAAAAGACCACAGGTCTTTTTCAAATGCAATGCATACAAAATGCAGCAAAGTTAAGCATAATCCTGGATGAAAAAAATCAGCATTCAATGATTTGTCATATTTTCAGAATTTTGTTGCAAAAGATTAAACTTGATTATTATATATTTTGCTTCTGTATAGCATAAATGTCTCCCGGTATTTCTCTCCTACCCCTCCTAGAAATGGGACATCATTAAAAATGTTTTATGGCTTTTGTCTTTTCCATTCATATTGTTGTAGTCATTGAGTGATGGTGTATATATGTACATAATATAGTTATAGCTATACTTCACTTTGCATCATTGCTTATTTCTTATATCACAGTAAGTCCATTAATTCAAACTAAAAATTGTTTAATCATTCTTTTGTTTATGAAAATCAACTTTGTCTCCAGTTCTTTTCTATGAGAAAAATATACTATTATAAATATTTTAATGTATATGGGATTTACTTTTTAAAATACCTCCTTGAAAAGGACTCATACATGAAAATATCCCTTTTGCAATAGACCCAAATTGGAAACTAAAGACATATCAACTTATTTGATGAGTAGCCAAATAAATTATGACATATGAGTGCAATAAAATATTATTTTACCATAAGAAATGATGAAATGGACTGCCTCATTGGAAACTATGAACTGATGGATAGTCAAATGATTAGAATTTTTAGAAAAAAATAAATTATTCCAGGTACTGTAGAGAAAACCATGTTTGAATTGACACAATAGTAAACATTTAGTCCAAAATATGGGAAATGAAACATGTCATTTCACCTCCTGACAAACAGATGATTAATTTAAAATGCTAAAAATAACAAATTTCCTGGCATGGCCAACCTTGGGATTTGTTTTGCTGAACTATGAATATTGCAATAAAGGTTTTCCTCCTCTCTCCCTCCCTTCCTCTGTTTTCTTTCCTTCTTCCCTCCCTCCTTCCCTCCCTTCTTTACTCCTTTCCTTTCTTCTTCTCTCCCTTCTTTCCTTCCTTCTTCCTTTTTCTCTCCTCTCTCTTTCTTCCTCCATCTTCTCTTTCCCTCTCCCTCCCTGTCTCCCACCTCCTGTGTATGTGGGGTGTGTGTGTGTGCGTGTGTGTGTGTGTGTCTTCTCAATTAGAAAAAGATGGAGCAATGGGATATACAGATTATAAATATTAAAATAAATAAATAATGCAGAAAATTACTAATGGTGGAATTTCTCATTCAAAAATGTGAAAATTTAGGCTACTTTATTAGCATTATTTAAATTAATTTAACTAACTGTTATACCAAAACACAGCTTTACTAAAAAATGCATTAAATTTCTTATATTTTCACACCACCTCCAACAGTTATTATTCTTTTTTTGGGGTCTTCTTTGCCAATTTTCTGAGTATGCTGTAAAATCTCAGAATTGTTTTAATTTTCATTTCTCTCATTATTAGTAATTAAGAGTTCTTTCATATGGTTGTTTATTTTTTTGAGAATTGTTTATTTTATACTTTGACTATCTTTGGGGGATGTGGTTTTGGGTTTTAGATAATATCCTTATTCACCCATCTACTATCTATCTTCTATTTGTTCATCTATGTTGGACAATGATGTTTTATTTGAGGATTTTCTGAAATTATTTTTTCTTCTTGACTACTTGACAAAAATTGCATTAATTTTGTGTAAAAACTTTTCAATTTCATGAAATTAAATTATTTACATTAAATTTTATAATTGTTTTATCTTTTATTTGGTCAGGAAAACATCCATTAACTTAAACTTTAGAAAGAATACATTTTTTTCTCTTAATTTTTTGAAGTATGATATTTAATATTTAAAACATGTATCCATTTTTCTTTAATCTTTCCCCTTTATCCCTCTCTTACTCCAAACTTGCCAGTTATAGTTGGAGACATATCCATCCTACCTCTTCATAATGCACTGCTCTTTTACTATTTTCCATCTCATCTTTAATTTTTCAGAGGCAGTAATATTACATGGTTTGTTGCTACGTAGCAACACTGGTAGACACCAGTATTGAAAAAAATAGTCTTAAACTTTTATGATAACCTTGGAGTCAAACTTTCTTGGTTCAACTTTGTGCTGAATTCATTATCCATCAGTATTATCTAATCCAAATCTGTGATGGACAATCTCTTTATGATTTCCATCCAAATGACTGTTGAATATATGAGCAAGATATATTCTTTAAATTGATTGATGGTCTTTCCTGTTGATAAATATTGGCAATTAACTATTCCTTAGAAGATAGATTTATAAGAAAACAAATATGATGAAGGAATAACTCATTATTCAGTGATCAACCTTCAGGTAAGCAGCATGTTTGGATTAAACCAGACCAAGTTTTCAGACAATATGCAAGCCCATCACTGTGACCTTACTGAAAAGCTTTGGAGCTTCCTAGGACCTGTTAGACCATGTATTCTATTGATATAGCTTTTGAGAACTCCACATTGAGGTGGCAGAGGAACACTTCAATGGGTTGCTATTCAATTTTCCTGTAAAAATCAGGTGACCAGAAAATGAGACATGAATCAATTACATATATTTTTAAGATAAAAGATTTCACACATTTAAAAGTTGCCAATCAATATCTGGTAAGGAGTACATCCAAATGAAGGAGAATTACTTTATTTTTATTGGGTTGTTTTTTTTTTTTTTGTTTTGTTTTGTTTTGTTTTGCTGAGGCAATTGGGTTAAGTGACTTGCCCAGGGTCACACAGGAAGTGGTAAGTGTCTAAGGCTAGATATGAACTTAGGTCTTCCTGACTTCAGGGCTGGTGGTCTATCCACTATGCCATCTAGCTGCCCCAGGAGAATTACTTCAAAGTAGTAATAATTTACTGCTTTTTCTTTGTAGTGAAATGGCTAGTGGGGTTCACTTGGTCCCTCTAGGCTACCAATTTCACAACTTTCTACAAACCTATTTTCTGAATAATGAAAACTCACAGCAACAAGTCAGATACGATCATCAAAGTCAAGATCGGTACAGGAAGCTCTCATTTTAGGGAATGGCTGGGCTCCAAAAAGCATGTGTGCAAACATGATTGCTCTATATTGAATATACTTTCAAGCTCACTTTGAAAGTTCAGAATTTAAAGGAAACTGGCGATTAATTATTTGGTAAATATGCAAACTACTTTGCAATTTGAAACTCACTAATGTCTATAAATCAAGATTCTAATTTATTGGACTTATGTTTGCATAAACACATTATGAAGAGTTCTGTTCACAATGTTTAATGCTGGCAGGGACCATAAAGTTCATCTAGTGTAAATCTCTTTGCGCACCCCCCCCCCAGTTTGTAGAAGATAAAAGGGGGAATAACTTACAGTCATAGATTCAGAGCTTGAAGAGACCTTAGAAGGTTTCAATTCCCTCATTTAAGAGAGGAGAAAATTGAGTCCAAGTTTTTCTAGTAATAATTAACATATCTCAGATTTGAGCTCAGGTACTCTAAAGGCAAATCCAATATTCTTTCTATTTTACCACACTTTTTCCTCCATGGTCACATTGGTAGTAAAAGGTAGAACTAATATTTCAAAGCAGATTTTTTTTTAATTTAATAGCCTTTTATTTATAGGATATATACATGGGTAACTTTACAGCATTAACACTTGCCAAACCTCTTGTTCCAATTTTTCACCTCTTACCCCCCACCCCCTCCCCTAGATGGCAGGATGACCAGTAGATGTTAAATATATTAAAATATAAATTAGATACACAATAAGTATACATGACCAAAACGTTATTTTGCTGTACAAAAAGAATCAGACTCTGAAATATTGTACAATTAGCTTGTGAAGGAAATCAAAAATGCAGGTGGGCATAAATATAGGGATTGGGAATTCAATGTAATGGTTTTTAGTCATCTCCCAGAGTTCTTTTTCTGGGCATAGCTGGTTCAGTTCATTACTGCTCCATTGGAAATGATTTGGTTGATCTCGTTGCTGAGGATGGCCAGGTCCAAGAACTGGTCATCATCTAGTATTGTTGTTGAAGTATATAATGATCTCCTGGTCCTGCTCATTTCACTCAGCATCAGTTCGTGTAAGTCTCTCCAGGCCTTTCTGAAATCATCCTGTTGGTCATTTCTTACAGAACAGTAATATTCCATAATTTTCATATACCACAATTTATTCAGCCATTCTCCAACTGATGGACATCCATTCAGTTTCCAGTTTCTAGCCACTACAAAAAGGGCTGCCACAAACATTCGTGCACATACAGGTCCCTTTCCCTTCTTTATAATCTCTTTGGGATATAATCCCAGTAGTAACACTGCTGGATCAAAGGGTATGCACAGTTTGATAACTTTTTGAGCATAGTTCCAAACTACTCTCCAAAATGGTTGGATTCGTTCACAACTCCACCAACAATGAATCAATGTCCCAGTTTTCCCACATCCCCTCCAACAATCATCATTATTTTTTCCTGTCATCTTAGCCAATCTGACAGGTGTGTAGTGGTATCTTAGAGTTGTCTTAATTTGCATTTCTCTGATTAATAATGACTTGGAGCATCTTTTCATATGACTAGAAATAGTTTCAATTTCTTCATCTGAGAATTGTCTGTTCATATCCTTTGACCATTTTTCAATTGGAGAATGGCTTGATTTTTTATAAATTAGAGTTAATTCTCTATATATTTTGGAAATGAGGCCTTTATCAGAACCTTTGACTGTAAAAATATTTTCCCAGTTTATTGCTTCCCTTCTAATCTTGTCTGCATTAGTTTTGTTTGTACAAAAACTTTTCAGTTTGGTATAATCGAAATTTTCTATTTTGTGATCAGTAATGATCTCTAGTTCTGCTTTGGTCATAAAGACCTTCCCCTTCCACAGGTCTGAGAGGTTAAACTATCCTGTGTTCCTCTAATTTATTAATAATTTCATTCTTTATGCCTAGGTCATGAACCCATTTTGACCTTATCTTGGTGTACGGTGTTAAGTATGGATCAATGCCTAGTTTCTGCCATTTTAGTTTCCAATTTTCCCAGAAATTTTTATCAAACAGTAAGTTCTTATCCCAAAAGCTGGGATCTGTGGGTTTGTCAAAGACTAGGTTGCTATATTTGTTGACTGTTTTGTCCCTTGAACCTAGTCTATTCCACTGATCAACTAATTTATTCCTTAGCCAATACCAAATAGTTTTGGTAACTGCTGCTCTATAATATAATTTTAGATCTGGTACAGCTAAGCCACCTTCATTTGATTTTTTTTCATTAATTCCCTTGAAATTCTTGACCTTTTGTTTTTCCATATGAACTTTGTTGTTATTTTTTCTAGGTCATTAAAATAGTTTTTTGGGAGTCTGATTGGTATAGCGCTAAATAAATACATTAGTTTAGGTAATATTGTCATCTTTATTATATTTGTCAAAGCATATTTTCTGATTACAGCTACTTGACCTTCAATATTTCATCTCTTAATAAATCTCTGGGTTGTAAATGAATAACCAATTCACAAAATAGCAGATTTTAATGAAATGAGAAACCTGGGTTTCTAGTTATAAAATGTTAGAGTCATGAATTCAAACTTCACCACAATTGCTCTCTATTGAATATTGGCCAAGTCATTTAACTTCACTGAGACCCAATTTCTCCATTTCTTGGCTTAGATTATCTCTAATATAACTTCTAACATTAAATCCTCTGATATGAAGGACCAGGATGTAGGGAGTTTAGACCAACTCTTTTATTTTATAGCTATAGGAAATGAGTATTAGAAAAATAAATGATTTGTGCAATATTACACAGTGAATTAGTGGCAGATTTGGGACTAGGATAAAGGTCCTCTTACATTAGTGCAAGATTCATTCCAACCATTACAAGGGAAGTCTCTGATGAGTAAGCCTAAGCAATAGACTTGTTTGTAAGATTGGGTTATAGTATGGGTAATATTTTGAAGTTGCAGCCTTCAGTAACTACATAGGAGAGATAGTTTAAATTTTTTTAAAAAAGTCTACCTTATCTAAACAATCAATCAGACTTTTGAATTTGTTTCTGCATGGCACATACCTGTTAGGAACCATGCCTAAGTGTGAAGGGGCAAGTCAATGCTCCAAAAATCCCCACAACTGTGACTCATGACACACTTGAAGGAATTGCAAACCAGCTTTTAATGACACAGATGTTGCTTGTGAATTGGGAATGAAATAAATTGGAGGCAAGGGGGAAGAGGAGAGAAGTGAGAGAATGCAATTGCCTCACAGCTTGTATCATTATCATTTTCTTACATGAACGGATCTATTCTGGTGGTCTGAGTTAGATCCCCAGCAGCCACTGATAGAGGGCTCCTGTAACACACATCTACCAAAAAAGACAGTTGCAAGGCATCTAAAAAAGAGCTCCATTAATATGATATTAAAGTGTCTTAAAGATGATTCATCCATACCAAGCCTTTAAATATTTGAAAAGAACATTTTATCTTTTTAAGGTAATTATCCCTGGTTCCTCAAACCAATTCTCATAGAAAATGTTTTTGGTCTGTTTACTATACTAGTCACTTGCTATCATATTTTCCAATTGCTTAAAGAAGAGAAAGCTCTCAGGGCAGCTCAGTGAAAAGAGAATTGATACTTTTCAATAAATATAGCACCTTAACTAAGTTCTAAGAGCTTAAACTTAGCCACTTTATCAATTGCCCACAACCAAGAAAAATGGGGCTATTGAATCATTGATTTTCAGTATTTACAAAGTTCATGTAACAAATCAACTAAAAATTTGCCCTGAAAAACTTTCTTTATGTTAAATTATATGATACAATATGTATTGGACATAATTTAAACAACATTTTATACAAACCTCAAATAGAAGTTGGTGCTTTTCCATATTAAAATAAAGAATTTCATCATTAATTTATCACTATTTCATATAGCCTGACATCAAGGATTTAAAATTCACACATTTGGTAAGGGAGCTAATGAATATCTTGTGTAATAGGGACAAATTAAAGGGAAAATGTCAACTCAACTGAAAGAAAGGAAAAAACACATTTATACAATTGGAGTTGCATAAAAGAAGCAAAGAGTACCTCAAAAGCTAATATAATCAGAGGCCTCCCGTCTCACATTTGTTCATCTATCTGGTTTGTTATTCAGATGCTTATGGTATCAACTGGAAATATTTATCCCACTTCTATCACCATCTGTTTCAAAGAGGCTTTGAAGTTTTGAAGAGAAACATTTTTTTTTTCCTTGGGAATCTTAGAAACACATGAAATTTCTGAGATTCCCAGATACATAATGCACTAAATACTGTAAGTCCAAAAAAAGCTTTTTGGCTTTTGAAAATGATTTAGTCATCTGTCAGTGTGAGGCAGTTAAGTCAAGAAATGGATAGAGAGCACTTCTTCCAGTCAAGATCTAAATTGAAATCTTGCCTCAGATACTCACTAATGGTATAACCCTGAACAAGTCATTTAACTTCCTAAAGAGCAGTTTCCATATCTGTAAAATGAGAATAATAATAAAACCTCCTTTGCAAGTTATTATGAGGGGAAAATTATATAACACATGGAAAGTGTTTTTGCAAACCTTAAAAGTATATATAAATGTTAGCAAGCACTGAAAATTCTCTGAATTTATTCTTTTTAAATCCATTTTAATCTTAATCACGGAATTTGTTTTTCATATGTCAGATTTTACAATGTAAGCTAATAAGACAACAATTTGAATTGCTAAATAAAATTTACAATCAACATTACTTTAAATACAATAATTATTTTATACAATAGGTCAGACATAGTCTATGATCCTTAAGGGCAAGTGACCATCTTTAGAGAAAACTGCGAGGTAAGCTAATATATTAAATGAGAGAGGAAGGATCCAAACATATCTTGGTTGTCTAGAATCTTGAGTAGAATCAAATAACATGGCACTTAATAGGGATAAATGCTTTCCATATCAAGTTCAAAAAATTAAGTTCATAAGCTCAAGGTTGAAGAACCATGGGAAAGGAGTTTAAAATAAATTAAGCATTTAGTGAAACAAAATACATGTTAAACATAAGCCAAGAGGGCAATATGGATTAAAAAAAAAGCCAAGAGGCAATTTAGGCTTCATTAAGAGAGATGTATAGCCAATAATGTGATTGTTCAGTTGTACAATGCTATAGTACAACCATATCAGGACACTAAGGCAATTGATAACTTCAACAATATATAGAAAAGAAGAAATAGATTGGAAAAGGCCTTTCAGTTCATGCCAAATGAGGATCAAATGAAGAAAGATGGGGTATTTGACCTGCAAAAAAAGAAAAAAATGTTTCAAGTATTTCAAAGTCTAGCATATTCTAGAAGTGTTAAATTTTATCTATTTGGCTGGGCTGCAGACAGTAGAACTAAGTTCATTAGCTAGATCATTTTCCCTAATTGGAAATTTAAAATTTTTATTTTACAAGTTCTAAGAAAGTTAGCAAAAGTGAAGTGACCTATGTCAGGAAGCAATGGATTGTTGTTACTCAATGTTTTCAAGAAAAAGATTTGATGATTGTTAATTAAGGATATTATAAAAATTTTTTTTAACATGAGTTGAAGTATAACCTCAAATTATTTTTTTTAATTTCATTATATTATCATTCAGATTGTTTTTATTTAAATAGGAATACAGAATCATAGTATTTTGAAGTTGGCAACTACAATAATATCTGAGCCGTCTTCTAAAAAGAATACCCACTATAAATAAACCTGATGAATGGTTTATTCAGACTTGGAGACTCTCTTTTATTGACTGATATACTTTAATATTTCAATAAAGTGAGAATTTCAGTAGTTTGTATACTCATTCTACTTACATAGAATAAAATCTTTTCATGTACTAGAAATTGATCTTCATGAATCACTATGACTGAAAAAAAAGAAATGGTCACACAATTGCCACCCCTTTCCCCTGGTTAGCAAGGCTGATTCTTGGATATCAGTCAACAGTTATTTATACAGTGTTTTAGAATTTTATTATATTCAAGACATTATTCTAAGAGCTGGAGATAAAAAGACAAAACAACAATAACAACAACAAAATCCTTGCCTGGAAGTTCATATTCTAATGCAAACTAATGCATTCTAACATGCAAATAATTGTATATGTGAAACTGGTGCTTCGAAGAAGACAGGAAATACTATTTGCTGAAGGTGGGATTTGAACTGACTCTTGAAAGAAGCCAGGGAATTCAGGAACTAGAAATAAATAGGGAGAGCATTGCAAGGATGCAGATCTGACAGGGGAAAGGAATAGGTCTGGGAGTTGTGGGAAAAGCAGCAGTAAGTCTAGTAACATAAGATCATAGAAAACATGGAAAAGAATAAAACAGAGAGATTAAAAGGTGGGAAGGGGGCAGGTTATAAAGGGCTTAAGTCCAAACAGAGACTTTTGTATTTGATCCTGAAGGTAAAAAGGAGCCACTAGAGTTTATTTACTGAGTAAGAAGTATAATGGTTAGACCAATGTTTCAGGGAAAACTAGTGTGACAATTAAATGGAGGATAGAATGTAATGGGGAGAATTTTGAGGGAGGGAGACCAATCAGAAGGCTATTTCAGTTTCAGTTGACCAGATAGTAATTGATGAGAACTTGGACCAGGGTTTCAGAAGAGAGAAATGAGTATAGAGGAGAGATATTCTAAAGGTAGAAATTACAAAACTTGGTAACAAATGTAAGACACTGGCCATCAAAAAACTACATTTTTAACTTTCCAGGACTTACAAAAGCCTCTACTCAACTCTCATATTTTTAAAAATATCTATAATTTAATGACATATGGAATTAAGAAACAGATTGATAGGAAGAATACAATAAAATTATCCTTGGAAAGACAGGATTTAGTTGTTACTTTTTGCTTTATATTTCTCAATGTTTTTCTTTATAATAGTAGAACATTTTGAAAAGATATGTAGTTTTCAGTAGCAGTTTACAAAAGGAAAATACTGACCATATGAAACTATGTCTTCATTGCCTCTTGAGACATCCATTACAGCTCACTTCTCAGTTTGAAAAGCAAAACAAATGATTTTGCCAGTAGAGCAAATATTTTGTTTTTCCTTCGATGCTCCTTAGGTTCCTTTGGAGTACACATTCCTATGGATATTTTCCTTGTAATGTCTATAGCAATAGGGATAAGAATTGTAATTTCATTGTTATAGGGAATTCTCAGTTGAGGAAATTCCCTCTGCCTGGAAAAGTCAGAACTTTCTCTAAAACTTTTTATCTTAGAGAGTTGACTTGATCACTCAGATGTTAAATGATTTGCCCTGGATCACAGAATCAGTACATGCCCTGGGGAAGGATATAATTCCAAATCTCCCCAGATGGTTGTCTATCCACTGCCTCATATAGCTTTCCATAATATTTATGCCAGTCAAAATGGTTCAGTAGGAGAAGACAAGCCACATTCTATTACAAACAAAACACCCGATTATTCTTAACCATAAGCAGCATGCTTTTCATTGTGCTAAGTTTCCCGCTTAGAACCTTTGTAGACTAATCTTTCAGGTCAACATGATCCTTATAGCATAAAGTCACAGAGATGGGTCTGGACAATCCATCAGAAAATGGCCAATTTAGCAACTTGTATCCCAATTTGATTAAAGCAAGACATTTTCAGTTGTTTTCTGGTTAGTGCCAAATACTAGCATATCTTTCCCCTGATTCTTATAGGAAAAGTGATTTTGAAATAGCTTTGGCTTTTACAGAATTATTTTCCAGGTTAAATTTTACAAGGAAAAACAACAATTTTTAAAAAATGAGTGTCTCTTAAAAAAACTGGTAACAAAGTCATGAAATTTTATAGCTGGAAAGAAGTATAAAGATCCTCTCATTACATCCCATCGTTTCACACATGAAAAAATTGAGGCCTAAACAGGGGAAAAGACTTCTCCCGAGTCACATTCTTTACTATAATAGCCTTCCTTCTGAAGAACATTCCTGAAGAGATTTGTGACTTTTTTTGTTTCTTCCCCTCCAAAAAAAGTTTTTTTCTATTTGTGAGAACACTTAGAATCTCTCAGATAAAGTCAATCAAAAAGCAATAATTAAGCACTTACTATGTGCCACACACTATGCTAATTGCTGACAATTAAGCCCATTAACATCCCAGCTTTTGCAAAAGAATCCCCTTTAGGAAAAGTAAATAGAAATTTAGCAAATATGTCTATATACTGTGATAGGTACATCCACTCAAGCTGGACTCTATGAAACTTTTTTTTAAAAACAACATACCATTTTAATGGAAATGTTAGTTTTATAGAATTTGTAGCTATGGTGTGTTGAACTCTTCCACCTGCATGATATCTAGGCAAGTGAAAACAGCGACACAGTTTTTCCCATTCATGGGGGAAGAGTCCTTCCACACAAAGTAGGGATAGAGAGTATATGAGAAGGGAAATAAATCCCTATTGCTACTTACTTCACCTTCCTCAGCTAGAATTTGATCCTGTATGGAAAGTCAATCTTCTTTGAAATTGTTCATAGGCTTATTAGTATTTTTCTAATAAAATTTGATGAATTTCATGAAAACCTTTTTCTTTTAGGTGGAGGATTAGTCAAGAGTTTTCTTGATAAATATAATGAATTCCCATCAAATTAATGATATTGTTGAGTGAACCTCCCATGGAGGTTCACATGTTGACTTTGCAGAGAGGGTAGGGAACTCCTCTAATTGGTTTCTAGTGATCCAGACTGGCTTCCCCAGTGATTGGCACTGCAAGTCCATGGGAATATATTCCTGTTGGTAAAGTTCTCCTTTCCCTGTGATCTTTCAAAGTAAACTATCAAACAGAAGACTGCCCCATCTCCTTTGTTTCTTTTCTCAAACTTCCTCTTAGAATTTCAGATCAAGTGCACAAGGGATTTCTCCTTCCTTCCCCACTAAGGGCAGAACATGACTGGCAAGAGAAACGTGGCCAGCTGCCCATATGCTTTCCCAGGTGGCTTGAGAGAGGAGTTTGTAGACCTTACTTACATTTTTGGTTGCCTCCTTCTTTCTTTTTGTTTTCTTTCTTGAGCTCAAACTAGAGACTAGTGTTTCTGGGAATGGTCTGTGTAAACAACATGATAAGATGCGTAGGTGTCTCTATGAATGAGATTTCAAATAAAAGGCCATTTCCTACCATTATATGAAATTGATTTTGGCTATTCATCTTATTTATTAAATGATTCATTGATTTATAATCCTTATTTTGTTTTACTACATGAAATGAGTCACAATGGTTTCTATATAAGTAGTTTCTGAATGCTTTGCTTTTTTGATGTTTTGTTCTAAACTGTGTTTGTGGAAAATCAGAAACTTTATGAGCAAAATTACAGACCACTTTTCACACAAATTAAGTCTGATCTAACCAATTGGAAAAATATTAAATGCTCTTGGATAGGGCGAGCAAATATAATAAAGATGACAATATTACCTAAACTAATCTATTTATTTAGCGCTATACCAATCAGAGTCCCAAAAAACTATTTTAATGACCTAGAAAAAATAACAACAAAGTTCATATGGAAAAACAAAAGGTCAAGAATTTCAAGGGAATTAATGAAAAAAAAAATCAAATGAAGGTGGCTTAGCTGTACCAGATCTAAAATTATATTATAGAGCAGCAGTTACCAAAACTATTTGGTATTGGTTAAGGAATAGATTAGTTGATCAGTGGAATAGATTAGGTTCAAGGGATAAAACAGTCAACAAATATAGCAACCTAGTCTTTGACAAACCCACAGATCCCAGCTTTTGGGATAAGAACTTACTGTTTTAAAAATTGCTGGGAAAATTGGAAACTAATATGGCAGAAACTAGGCATTGATCCATACTTAACGCCGTACACCAAGATAAGGTCAAAATGGGTTCATGACCTAGGCATAAAGAATGAAATTATTAATAAATTAGAGGAACATAGGATAGTTTACCTCTCAGACCTGTGGAAGGGGAAGGTCTTTATGACCAAAGCAGAACTAGAGATCATTACTGATCACAAAATAGAAAATTTCGATTATACCAAACTGAAAAGTTTTTGTACAAACAAAACTAATGCAGACAAGATTAGAAGGGAAGCAATAAACTGGGAAAATATTTTTACAGTCAAAGGTTCTGATAAAGGCCTCATTTCCAAAATATATAGAGAATTAACTCTAATTTATAAAAAATCAAGCCATTCTCCAATTGAAAAATGGTCAAAGGATATGAACAGACAATTCTCAGATGAAGAAATTGAAACTATTTCTAGTCATATGAAAAGATGCTCCAAGTCATTATTAATCAGAGAAATGCAAATTAAGACAACTCTAAGATACCACTACACACCTGTCAGATTGGCTAAGATGACAGGAAAAAATAATGATGATTGTTGGAGGGGATGTGGGAAAACTGGGACATTGATGCATTGTTGGTGGAGTTGTGAACGAATCCAACCATTTTGGAGAGTAGTTTGGAACTATGCTCAAAAAGTTATCAAACTGTGCATACCCTTTGATCCAGCAGTGTTACTACTGGGATTATATCCCAAAGAGATTATAAAGAAGGGAAAGGGACCTGTATGTGCACGAATGTTTGTGGCAGCCCTTTTTGTAGTGTCTAGAAACTGGAAACTGAATGGATGTCCATCAATTGGAGAATGGCTGAATAAGTTGTGGTATATGAATATTATGGAATATTACTGTTCTGTAAGAAATGGCCAACAGGATGATTTCAGAAAGGCCTGGAGAGACTTACACGAACTGATGCTGAGTGAAATGAGCAGGACCAGGAGATCATTATATACTTCAACAACAATACTATATGATGACCAGTTCTGATGGACCAGGCCATCCTCAGCAACGAGATCAACCAAATCATTTCTAATGGAGCAGTAATGAACTGAACTAGCTATGCCCAGAAAAAGAACTCTGGGAGATGACTAAAAACCATTACATTGAATTCCCAATCCCTATATTTATGCACACCTGCATTTTTGATTTCCTTCACAAGCTAATTGTACAATATTTCAGAGTCTAATTCTTTTTGTACAGCAAAATAACGTTTTGGTCATGTATACTTATTGTGTATCTAATTTATATTTTAATATATTTAACATCTACTGGTCATCCTGCCATCTAGGGGAGGGGGTGGGGGAGTAAGAGGTGAAAAATTGGAACAAGAGGTTTGTCAATTGTTAATGCTGTAAAGTTACCCATGCATATGTCCTGTAAATAAAAGGCTATTAAATTAAAAAAAAAATAAAAAAATAAACTGTGTTTGTATCAAGGAGACCAATGATAATAAACCTTGTTAACAGAGTACTAGGTTGGGATTAGGATTATTATGGGCCTTCATATCTCACTCAGCAGAGTAGAAAATAGAGTAAGTATCATCCACAACCAGCTAATAAACACATTTTTATTAACTTAAATGGAAGTGAGAAATAGGGATAAGGAGCACACAGATCAGATTTTCCCAGAAGCACCCATCTGAAAAGGAAGGCTCCAGGTGCCAATACAATAAAATTAATAAGGAACAAAAGTAGGCAAGCTTTTTGAAGATGGGCTTTATTTCACCTAGTATGTGATAATGGTCAATAAATGGTTGAATTATTCAACCAAAAAGAGTAAAAGAAATTTGATATCAAGGTGGGTGAATATAGTATTTATTTTTTATTTTTTTTTCCTTCCTTTTTTTTTGCTGAGGCAATTGGGGTTAAGTGACTTGCCCAGGGTCACACAGCCAGAAAGTGTTAAGTGTCTGAGGCTAGATTTGAACTCAGGTCCTCCTGACTTCAGGGCTGGTACTCTATCCACTATACCGACTAGCTGCCCCTATGGTATTCATTTTTAGAAGACAAAAGGCACATGAAGGGCAGCATGGCATGTAATGGAAAACTAGCTTACCAGTCAGAAAGATCTGGTTTCAAATTGTACCTCTGATACATATTATCTGGGAGACTCCAAGCAATTCACTGGACCATTCAGTGTCCAAAACAAGTCTCTATCAATGATTTGCTCATTTACCTTGGTGGAGACAACTCAGAACATTATTTAAATTACATAAAAGGCTTTAGAATTATAGACAAGATTAGGCAGGCACATTTGTCAAAATATATTTATTTGTGATGTGTCATATTATAAATGGATGACAGTATAATGAGCCTGAGTTTTGATTATCTGCCTTTGAGTGTATGATAAATTCCATGTGTCAACTATTTAATGCTACCAACATTCTTTAAACAAGGAAAGAACAATATTAAGTCATATTTATAAGTCTCATCATCTTTATTTGTCCCAAGGCATTTAATCTGCTATTGCCCATTTAAGTGGAACAGATCTGAAGTAATTATTACAGCTAGGACAGTGATATCAATAGCCCAATTCACAGTTATCAAAAGCCTTTAATACCAGCTAAGTCTTTTTCCTTCTCAATTCATTTGTAAGTAACAAGTAATTTGTTTCATGATTGTATAGATGAATTCAACTTTATTCAACAACTCAATGACTCAAACTACATGGTACTTTACTCTGGGCTAGGGATACAAGCATGAAAAAATGCCACAGGCCATTTCCTTTAGTGCCTTGCAATCTTGTTAAATGGAATTTTCCTTGAAACACTCATGTAACATCACACTCATCCTTATTGCCATCCTTATTTTTCTATATATTTCAAGAAACTGCCAACATAGGCTAGTACCTTCTTTGCCACTTACAGTTTTAAATAATTACTTAAAGCAGTTAAGGGTCATATAAGTATTATGTATCAGCTAAGGGACTTGCTCCTAGAGGTAAATTCTCCACTACTACATTTCTCTGTATCTCCTCTAGATATTATTGAAATATAACAAATTCATAGTATGTTAGAAATGTGTTAAACATAAAAAGATATAAAGAGATTTGTCCAAGATTACCAGCTAATATCAAATCCAGATTAACATTAGATTCCTATTGCTTCCTCTTCTGTAGAATACTGCCTGACCCTTCAATTCCATGATCAATGGTTTTGAAGGCATGTATAAACAAACTTGTTTATTGTGCTTGTTTAGCAGAAAACATTAATTATTAATTAGTAATTTAGTAATTAGTAATTAGTAATAATTAATAATTAATAAATTATTAATAGACATTAATAAGTTGAAGAAATGATGACCATCTTTTTGTAGTTGAAAATCTAAAGATTTACTTGAGAAGTCCTAAAATATGTCCATTGCTTTTTGTAAGTGATAACTTCACCATTCCTTTCATTATCCATTGACACTATTTTAGACATTATAAAATGCTCACTAAATAGGAAGAATAAAACAGAATGGTAATTTTTTTTTACTGCCAATTATCATTTGCAATGTGGCTTATAGCATTTTATTACACTCATGCTCACTCATTGTTTTCTTGCAAATCACATTATTCAAAGGCTGAACCATTTTCTCTGGAAAATGATCATAATGAATCATAGGGTAATATATGGGTGTTGGTACAGATGGATGAAACGAATGGATTAAATTTGCTTTATCACAAGGTCAATAAGAGTCTGTTTCCTAGCAACCAAGTTTCCTTCTGGTACTGAGATTATAGGAGATATTGTGCAGAAGCATAGAATATAATGACTCAATACATCATGGTGTAATGGCAGACACTGTGGCAGGTTCTTGGAAATTTAGGGAAAAGATAAAATGATTTCCAGTGCCCTTTAAAGCAAATTTAAGAATGGAAACCCAAATAATTGATTTGCTGACAGTTGTTCTGATAGAAAACTGGGCCATAAACTTCCACCTGCTGATTCCAAATTCAGTAGTCTTCTTTCATTATACTGTCTCCCAAAGGAAACCATTTTCTATGAATTTTTAATATTGGTGGTACCACACATAGTCACATTAACATTAAATTCTTTAACCAATTCTTCTTTTTTCTTTTCTCCTTATCTGCTTACCTTTGCCTCCTGGTGCCTCTCAATTACTTTATCCTCACTATTAGATGGGTGAAGGGTTATATTATAAAGGATTCCCTTGGTGTTTTTTTTTTCTTTCTCACCTTTCCTCTAGCTCTGTCTCTGACTCCCTCCTTCTGAAATTTTTTTTCTACCCCTTGTTATTTGATTCTACTTTTTTCCTTGTTCTTCCATTTTTTATCTTTTAAAATGTTATCTTTCTTTTCTTCCCCCATCTCATTTATTTCTCTCCTCTGTTATTTTCCTTTCTTCTATGTCTTCCTTAGCTTAGCATAATACTTTAAAAATATTTATTTAATTTGAGACTCATTATATCAAAACACTAATTAGATCCAAAGCCTCTTAGAAAAGCACCTACTTTCTTTCCTTTCCCCTTTAGTTCTCTACCATGTTACCCCTAAAGGCATGTGTCACAAAATTATTCAAATTCTGGAGCATCTAGATCAGAACATCTGGAAAAGACAGGAATAGAAGTGAGCAAAAGTTTGTTTCTCAGGGACCAGGTGGCCATATGAAAAAGTAAAAGTCCTATTAGTCTTGCTATATCACCATGCATGATTTAAAAATAAAGTTACATTCATTATTTTTAATCAAAAAGGGAGTTGAAAATGTTATATTTCACTCTCTCCCAAAACATACCAATTAATTGAAAGCAAGGGGCTCTTCTTGCTTTTAATTTTGTGCTTTTAAAATTGTGTATTCTTCTGGATTAATTAGATTTTGGTGACTCTTGGGTGTCTCCGCAGAAAATATCACTTACTTCTGAATTATACAAATAGAATATATAGTCAGTTCACATGGGATTGTTTTCTTAAACTCAAACTCCCAAGAAGACCTACCTCAAAGCAGAAGCTATATTCCCTGAATTCTTTTGAATATCTGGTTGACTCTAAGTCTGGCCTTTTGACCCTGTATCTGTAGTCAGATATTTACTGGGAAATTGAGCTACAAACATATGCTTGTTTTTGTGAGTATTCTTCACAAGGCCTTTCTGAATTACAATATGTTGATAAGGTACAGCATTTAACTTCTTAAGAAAACAAATGAGTGTTTTTGGAAATACTTTGTACTCATGGGTTTGGGCTATATGATTTTATAAACCCACTAACCCTTCCTAACATCTCTAGGAAAGCTGAAAACTACTCAAACCAAAAGTTGATTGCTAAAATACTTTAAAATCCCAAGTACAAACAAACGGAAAGCTTATTTCTTTTAAGTACATAAGAAGCAACTTCAGAGAAAATCAATGCTAAATTTAAATATTTTTCTGTACTGGACAGATTGACAGACATTTAATATATATGTATAGTTTAAATATGTATATATATAGATATACCAACAATATAGGATTATAGGATTTAGATTCAACTTCATGATGTAATGAAAGAAGATTGGATTTAGAATCTAAAGACAAATTTTAAATTCTATCTTTGTAATTTACTATCTGAGAAAATTTAGATAAGTCAATTTTCTGCTCAAAATTTGCTTTTTTCATCTAAAAAATTAGCACATGGAAATCAAATATATTTAAAATTTCTTCCAATGCTAAATCCTGTGACCTGAGGACTTTCTAGAATAGGGGTTCTTAACATTTTTTTTAAATATCATGAACTTTTATGGCAATCCAGTGAAGCCTGTGGCATCCTAATCAGAATATTTCAAAATCATAAGACAGAATACCCATGATTACAAAGAAAATCAATTATGTTGAAGTGTAATTATAACAAATAAGTTAATTAACCCTCAGAAATCTATCTCTGATATGGAACATACTCTTAATCTATAAAGAACTGAAGCCCATAGAGGAGTAGTGGCTTTCATAATGCCACACAGGTAATTAATTGTAGATTCCATTGCTTTGTTGTTTGTTTTTCTGAAGCATTTAGGGTTAAATAACTTGTCCAGAGTCACACAGCTAGGAAGTATTAAATGTCTAAGGCTGGATTTGAACTTGGGCTGAGTTGATGCCAAACTGGTGCTTTATCTACTAAGCCATATAGCTGCCTCTGGAAGCTCCATTGTTGAATTTCTCTGAATGTCACAACCTCAGAAAATACTTGGATTGCCTACCTCTAGTCTCAGCTCTACTGAGTTCAATATGCACAAGGTACAACATTGACAATGTAGGTATTGCAAACAGAAATGAGAAAGATCATTTTCTTTTAAAGGCATTTTTTTTTCAAGCAAGTGAAAAGTACAGTAGCGAGAAGATATTTAAGATGTTTAAATATTAATATTTAAGAAAATATTAGAAGATTCCACAAAGCAACATTTGATTGTTAAATGGAATGAACAGATATTAAATATTATAGAAATTCATAAGATATTTCAACAAAGAAAGTGAAATTTAGTTTTAGAATTACTTATGGATACTAAGATGTTAAGTGAGTTGCCTAAGGATAACATCCAGTACATCAGAAATAAGAATTAAACCTAAGTCATCTTGATTCCAAAGATGCTTCTCTATTCAACAGTTCAAACTATCTCTCATAAAACCTTCAAAGGAAAGTGGCATGAGACTGATTGTTACTTATTGGCAGGCATTGGTGGGAGAAATTGAAGTTAAAAGGGAGAAAGGATGGCATTCTTTTTTTTTAAATAGATTATTCTTATTCCCCACCAAACTGACAGAGTCATTGGGGGTGGGGAGGATGGAAAAAGGACTATTCTGTGTCAACCCAAGAGGAATCAGAAGATCAAAAGTAGTTTGGGAAGTCCAAAACCTTTGATCAAGATGGGAGAGTATAAAAGTGGCAATATAACAGATGGGATAGAAGGAATATCTTTTGGCTTTAGAGAGAAGGTAACAGTTTGTAAGTTTGTACTTCAGTCACTGACTGAGAGTATCAGGGATAGATGGAAAATGTTAGTAGCCATGAAGAAACAGAAGTGGGAGGTTCACAAGAAATATCCTTCATTAGAGATCATCTTGTTAGCTCTCAGGGTCTCTGTTCATTTCTTTTTTTTTTTTTTTAATAATCCCTATTAGGCTTCTCTCTGTCTCTGTCTCTCTCTGTCTCTATCTCTCTGTCTTTGTCTCTGTCTCTCTCTTTCTCTGTCTCTCTGTGTCTGTGTCTCTCTGTCTCTCTCTCTTGTCCATATCCTTTGAATCAAACATCTTTATTCAGACACAATCAGTTCTTTCTTTGGGTATGGACAGTATTTTTCATCATAAGTCCTTCAGAATACTCTTGGATCACTATTTTGCTAAAAATAGCAAAGTCATTTATAGCTGATCATCCCACTGTTTTGCTATTACTATGAACACAATACCTTTCCCTTTGCTTGAGCTCATGGAAAAACTTTCCAGGTTTTTCTGATAACATCCTGCTCATCATTTCTTATAGAACTATAATATTCCTTCAAAATCCCAAACTGCAATATATTCAGCCATTCCTGAATTAATACGCATCCCCTCAGTTTGAAAAGTTTTTGCTCTGAGAAAATGTCTGCTATAAATATTTT
The DNA here is from genome assembly GCF_902635505.1 of Sarcophilus harrisii. Classification (NCBI taxonomy): domain Eukaryota; kingdom Metazoa; phylum Chordata; class Mammalia; order Dasyuromorphia; family Dasyuridae; genus Sarcophilus; species Sarcophilus harrisii. Next base: position 76,397,302 of record NC_045426.1, read on the forward strand.
TATACATATACTTTCTTTTAAAAAAAATCTCTTTTGAGATTCATGCCTAAGAGTGATATTATTAGGTTAAAATATATACATGATTTTATAACACTTTGGGCAAGATTATATATTTTGATCATTTGACAATTGGGGAATGGCTTTTATTTTATTTTATTTTTATAAATTTGACTCAATTCCCTACATATTTAAGAAATAAGACCTTTATCAGAGAAATCAAGCTCCATATATCTTTTCATAATTACTGTTGCTAACCCTATTTCTCCATTTGTTCTGTCCTATATTTTCTTTCAAGCTATCCCTTTTCAAAAATGTTTTGTTTATGACCACCCCTTCTCTCAATGTGTCCCCTCTTCAAACTACTTCTCTCCTTCCCTTATCTCCTACTCTCCTACTTTCCTGAAAAGCGCAATACTGAATATGTATGTTATTTCCTCTTTGACTCAGTTCTGATGAGAGTAAGGTTTACTCATTCCCCCTCAATTCTCCCCTTTTCACTCCTTTGTAATAGTTTTTTCTTGCCTCTTTTTAATTTTTAAAATTTATTATTATAGCTTTTATTTACAAGGTATATGCATGGGAAATTTTTCAGCACGGACCCTTGCAAAATCTTCTGTTCCAACTTTTCCCCTCCATCCCTCCCCCCGCCCCCCCAGATGGCAGGTAGACCAATACATGTTAAATATGTTAAAGTATATGTTAAACACAATATATGTATACATAGCCATATAATTATTTTGCTGCACAAGAAAAATTGGACTTAGAAATAAGGTAAAAATAACCTGAGAAGGAAATAAAAAATCTTGCCTCTTTTATGGAAGATAATTTACCACATTCCAGCTCTCCCTCTCTCTTTCTCCCACTACATTCCTTTCTTACCCTTTGATTTTATTTTGCTTTAGATATTATCCTTTGATATCCAACTCATACCTGTAGCTGTCCATATATACTCCTTCTTACTGCCATAATTATGAGGAAGTTCTTAGAAGTTATAACTATCATCTTCCCACATAGGAATATTGACAAATAACTCTTATTAAGTCCCTTATAATTTCCCTTTCCTGATTATATCATGCTTCTTCTGAGTCATTTTCCTCATTAGTTTTTGTGTTTCCTTTTGCATCATTCTTATTTCCTTTACCTTTTTTACATGATTTTCAAAATTGCTATTGAGCTCTTTCATAGCCTAAAACCTATTATTGTTTTTTCTTGGACACTTTCAATGTGGGAACTTTGACTTTGTTATCATTTTCTGGTGTGTATTTTAAATTTTCTTTTCACTATAGTAATTTTCTAAGGTCAGAATATTTTTTTCTGCTGTTTACTCATTTTTTGAGCCTATGACTCAACTTTTAACTCTTGGATAAAGTAGAATTCCATCACTAGAATAGAGGATGAACTGTCTCAAACTTCAGAAGTTTTATGCACCTGTTTTCAGAGATCTTTCTAGGGATCTGAACTGTGAGTATTGTGAGAGAGTACTGTTAGCAAGATATAAATGTGGCAAAGCAACTGAGTTCTGTCAAAGGATCAGAAATATGGCCCTTACAATCTCCCACTGACCAGCTGTTTTATCTCCCTACCTGTGAGCTGAGACCACTTGAAGTTCCTAGTGTCATTGCTCCTACCACAGGGTTGCTGCTACCACTGTTGATTCAATGGCCCTCCATCCTAGTACTCCAAACTTTTCTTGTTGAATTGTCCTTAGTCTCTGTGGTCTGAGAGTTTGGGAGATGGCTGTCACTGCCACAGATTCAGAGGCTTCATCTCCTGTTTCTGTTTTTATGGGCCCTTGAGCTGTGCTGCATGAGCCTGCACAGAGATTGTGCTCTAGACCACCCTGATGCAACAGACCCTTCCTGATGATTTTTCAAACTGCTTCTGGCTAGAAAATTATGTCACTCATCTTTTTGAGTATTCTGATGCTCTAAAATTTGTTTAGTCATTATTTAAATGTGTTTAGAGGAGTCTGATGAAGAACTCAAGAAAGTTCCTACCTTTAATCCATCATATTGGCTCTGCCTATCTATATTAATTTAACAAGGATAGATAATATATCATCTTACTTAGAATCCCCTTGAATACAATGGCATTACTTGAAGGTTTAGTCAGGATGGCAAAGGGATAAAGTAGAGCTGGTCCCATTTTCCCAACATAACTCTCCATTTTCTTCAAGCTCAAGAATAATAGCAAAGACATTGATTTATGTAATTTCAAATTTATAAAGCACTTTTCTTAAAATTGTTAATTGAAGCAACTATTATAAAAATGTTTGATTCTGTTTTAAAGTTGGGCTCTATGGCTTTGTTAAACCATTATTTTTTGTATTAGGAATTGATACTAATTTATTGCAATATTTAGTGAACTAATATTGATTGTTGACTATGGGCAACGTACTGTTCTATGGACAATGAGAATAATTTGTGAAACCATTAGTGGCTAATTATTTCTAATTTATTTTTCAAACCAACACAGATGATGTATATTATAGCTAACATACAATATATTCTAAGTGTTGAGTTAATAGTACAGATGCTAATGGCTCCATTAACTCAAAGGAACATAAAGAAATCACTGTATGGTGTGTCTGTTGTTAGTAGTGGATGCGAGCATGAAGCTGTGACTTTAAGGATGAGTGGGAGGGGGAAAAGGCCATAGGATCATAAATCTAGAAAGAGAATGGAATTTGAGGACCAGCTAGTATAGGACTCTTTTGACTTTTGATGAATCTGAAGACTAGAGAAGTTAAGTTCATGGTAACTTTGGCATCAAGTATCAGAGGTGAAATTGAATTCAGGTTATCTTATTTCTTAGGAAGTACTTTTCCCATTATATCATGCTTCACAAAGGAGATGTAGTCTAACTGGAAAGAATAATTTTATATCTATTTCTTGAGAGTAATTAGCATGTCACATTCTATCTCTTTCAATTCTTTTATAGTTATTGTTTAGTTATTTGCATTTGTGTTCAACACTTCATGACCCTATTTAGTATTTTCTTGATAGGCATACTGGTATCATTTCCTTTTCCAGCTCATTTGTAAAATGAGGAGATTGAGGCAAACAGGGCTAAGCCCAGGATCACACAGCTAGTAAATATCTGAAGCTTTATTTAAACTCACGTCTTCCCAACTCTATGTTTGGTGTTATATCTATTGCACTATTCAGTTGCCCAGCAAGTTCAATTCCTAGCAAGTTTTTTTTTTAAATAAATGAATACATTCATGATGCTTATAGGGTTGGAACTGTGTGTTTCAGAGGCAATGAATTGGGCTAGAACAACAACTTTGCATTAGATAGAGGTTAAGCTTATGAGGGCTCATGTTGTATGAAGGAGTTTTAACAAAGAGTACATTTTCTATTACTTTAAACAAAAGGAAGTGAAAGACTAAATGAAATTAATTTCTTATGATTCTTAATGAATCTCAAGCAACATAGTCTGGCAGAATATGGAGATTGGCTTGAAGAAGAGGTTGATGTCATGAAAAGCATTAGGTAGCAAAGGAAAGTGATCACATCAAATGTAGAATCATAAGATAATAGACTTAGAATTAGATAGAAGCTCATTCGTCACCTATTCCAACCTCTTCGTTTTTAGAAAAGTAGTAGTTATCAGAGAAAAGATGTTAACTCAGGTTCCCTTACTCAAGTGTTGGTTTTCTTTTCACCATATCAAGTATTGTGAAAGAGAAATAACATATAATGAACCTAGAAAAGCAGGGTGGCACCAAACTGGGAAATGGTAAAGGACCATGCCTCAGTTTGACAATTATTGTTCTATCTTGTTTTAAGGAAAAATAATCAATAGGTAATAGTAGGGATAAATATGCCTATTTATTTATTTTAGAAATGAATTTTATTGATCTTTCCCTCCCATTGAGTCATTCATTATAAGACAGAAAAAAAAGTTAAAGGAGGGGAAAAAAATCAGCAATCTATACTAATATATCAAAAAAGTCAGGCGATAACTGCAGTGACCTAGTATTTATTGATCTTCATCTCTGTAGAGAAGGGTAGGAAATAACATCTTATTGGTTATCTTTAAGATCAAGCATGGAGAGTATAATTTCACCAAATTCAGTTTAAATCGTATGATTTCTATTCTATTTATTTTGTTATAATAATATATGTTACATATTTACATATATATACATATACACATACACACACAGATTATATCTATAAAATTTTCCTGATTTTGGTTACATATTCTGATATCAGTTCACACAAATCTTTCCTTTTTTTCTTAAATAATTATCCTTTCATATAGAGTAGCAATATATCATTATATGATATATTATATGATATATGTATACCTTTTCCCTAATCAATGGGAAACTCCTTTTAAACACTGCATTTTCAAACTAGACTCCACCTAAAAATTGTACTTTATAAAGATTGGAAGGAACAGCTGTCTACCCAAGCCTTCTAACTCCCCTCCCACCCTAACCCAGCCAGTCTAGAAGGCAGTTGCTTGGGTGTCTATTGCGGTAACCCCAACCAAATGACATTACTTCTTTTTTTGAAAATTTAATTTATTTCATTTATAAACCTGTGTCCTTTCTGAAAAAAAAAAAAAAAACAACCTAAAGCAGTGCCAAGTGAAATAATCTATGGGACCAACAGAAATGCTTCTGCTGGTAAAAGCCATAGTAATCCTTCTCTAGAGGGAATGGCCAGCTGCTGGAGAGCAGCTTAAGAACAGCTTCCCTCTTTGGCTATCACCCTCTAAGCAGTGGCAGATCAGCAAAAATATGCTTTACACCTGGCTCTCAAATTGAACAGGCAAGGGCTCTGCTGGACTGCCTTGAAAAACTCTTTGTAACAAGTTCCCAGAAGTATACTAGAGCCAGAGAAGGCCAGATGATTTCAGCTGCTTTCAGTATGCCTCTGGAGAAAGTTGATCCTCTGAGGTTAGAAGTATCTCAATTACACTGAATAGATGAGATGGAGACATTGTAACATGTATGAAAACAAGAGGGAGCAATCCATTCTTATTTATTTATTTATTTATACTTTTTGACCTTCCCTTTCATGCACAGTCAAGTTAAAGTTTTGCAAAAGGTACTGGTCCTAGAATAAAAAGTAGTAGATTAAATCCTGACTTTGCTTTGTTGTGTGATTTTGAAAAAGTTACTTGCAACCTAGTAGGCTACAGGATCTTCTTCCATAATGTGAAGGTCTGGAAAGGATTTTAGATATCATCATCAACATGGTCATAGTGCCAACATGAAAAGGACTAGACAGAGTCAGTGAGAAGAGAAAATCCATTGGATGATCTTGTCAGGGAGCTCTTTGCACAAAATTCTCCAGTTTTTACTGGAGAAAAACTCCCTGGTTCCTGAGAAAACCATACATAGTCAGTCCATTCTGTGTAGCTTTTTATTGATCAGTTGAGTTATGACTTCTTGATACAATAAGTATTTGTGACCTGGGCATGAAGCAGAATTGGGAAGAGAGAAGAATAAGAGATATTCTAGAAATAAGAAGGTAATGAGGGATATCACAGAGGAGTAGATAGAGAGGTGGCCCCAGTGTTAGGAAGACCTGGATTCAAACACAATGGCTGTGTTTGTGGACACAATGGCTGAACAAATCTTTTAATCTCTAGGTTATAAATTGTAAAGTATTTGTTCCCTATCAAGGAAAAGTATACCACCATGAATAGTACAGGACACACACACACACACACACACACACACACACACACACACAAAAAGAAGGCGGGGAAGGCAGTAGAAACCAATGTTGTTTTGTTTGTTTGTTTGTTTGTTTTCAGACAAATGTAACAAATTCCCTCTTAAATTTATGAGTTTCCCAATATTGAAGGTACTCAGGTGGAAAAATGGATGACTACTGGTCAGGGATATTACAGGATGAAGCCATCCATGGGGGAATCTGCTGCCCTAAATAATATATAAATAATAATATAATAAATAATATTAATGATAATAACAAAAATTAACATATATATTGCTTTAAGACTTGAAATGTATTTGTATGTCTATATTATATGTATACTTTAGGTATATTTATATATTATTAATTATGTATTATGGATACTATATATATACATATATATATTAAGTATGATAGAATATGTATGTTTTAGAAATCTCAGTTTCCTTAAATACAAAGTTGGAACTAATATTGGCTGGGAGGATTTCAATAGTATACCTCCTAAATACCAGCCTGAACCCTCATTTAGGAGGAGAGTCCTTTAACTGATTTTCCATAATGCAGCTTCTGAACACTCAGGAAAACTCAGTTCTATTCCCACTTTATAAAGTCCTCAATTTACTAAGCCCTAAAACTTTTTCCACTCATAATGTGTTAATGTGTTTTTAAGACTAATATCAGATGATGACTGGTTTATTAATAAATATGAGGAAAGAAGAAACATCCATCACTAAATATTTTGACATTTGGAAAAGTGATATGGTGTCATATAAAGAATCCTTATGTCTATAAAAATTGGAGCATAGTCAAGGGGATCATATGATAATATAAAATAAAGTATTCTATAGTGGATAGAAGGCCAATACTACCTTTCTGACATGTACTGACTATGTGATCATGAACAAATTACTCAATTTCTCAGTCTCCTAGGCTTCTCGTCAAGATCTTAAATTGCAAAGGTCATGGGTAGCAGTGGAAAGAGCAGTTCATTTTGATTCAATGGATTTAGTTTCAAATCTAGGCTTGGTTTCTTACTTCCTCTCTCTGTGTCCTTCAGCAGGACACTTCACCTTTTGAAAAAGGAAAGGATTTGATCTGGATTCCATAAAATCCATTCCAGCTCTAAATCTATTAATAAAAAAGTGTACCAAAATTGCTGACATGTATCATTTGAGGGGGTTTCCACATAGGGAATCTTTACAGAGATGAGATTACAAATAAAGAAGCACATAGAAACACAATTTTTAATGAGCAATTGATCACAATAAGAAGACATAACTACCAATTATTGCATTTGGAAGTACATAATTATTATAATAATTCACAATCATGGAGTGATATATGTATATTAACTTATTTGGTAGGAATAGCACTCTTGTGAAGTAGGTCTACTATTAGCCATATTTTATACAGAAGAATGCTGAGCCTCAGAGGGGCAATAATGCCAGTCAGGGTGACAATGATAGTAAATTTGTAATGCATGATTTGTACCCAAGTCTTCTTGATATTGTGCAATGCTGTCTTTCTTAGCAGTAGCTACTGTTAACATTGACTTTAGATATATTTTGGGTCTTCAGAGACAGGAAATATATTAAGACAAAAACAAATAAAATAAAACCCTTTGACACATATTAAGGAAAATAATACAAACAAATATTAAGGTAATAGACCCTCGTCCTTTCCTCTTTTTGCTACCCCACCCTTTTTTTCTTCTACAAAACCCACCTGCTGGTCCTTGAATTCTGAAGTGGTCACAGCTGCTGATGAGACAGTAGTGTGAATAGAGACTTCTTGGACATTTTTTCAAAAAGCACTCAATATTTTTAGATAATTTTCAAGGAGCAGCTGTGAGGATTTGCCTTCAGTCCCAATCTCCTTTTCTTAATCCCCAAAAGTGAAAAAAAAAATATTACAGCAGTTAGAAGGGAAAAAATAAAAGACTTATTTTATTCTATTTTGTTTTTGTTTTGAATGGCTAGAAAAGTTAGTGGGTTGCTGGTTTTTTCCTAGTGCATTATTTAAGGAAGGGAAAAAAAAAAAAAACAAATTTGTGCTCTTCAAAGTTGTTTGTGAAACCAGTGTTTGAGCTTTTCTGGATGAATTTCACCAGAAGAAATTAAAATAATTGATAAACTTTACAAGGTTAGCCAGTGTTTTTTTAAAGGATAGAAATCCCATCTTAGCTGTTGAAATAGCTCAAGGGTACCCAAAAAAGAAACTGAACCCAGAGTGGACATAAATCAGTAACTTTTCTTGTATAAAGATTCCCCATCTAAAGGCTATCAAATAGTCAAATGCTAAATGATTCCCACAGTCTCTGGGATGAATCTTTTAGGTAAAGAGAAAAGTTGACTTATAGCTCTTGTTCATGCTAGCTACACCAATAAAATTTTCCTTTTCTTTGTGTACAAGACACTGGGAATGTAGAGCTACCTTTGTGGCATCTTGGCTCTTGCTAAAAGTCATATAAAACACATTATTGACATCTCTCAGGGGAATTAGAGACAAAGAGCCTGAGTGAATTTACTAACTCTTATCATGTTTACTCCTTTTCTCACGTCTCCTAAGATATAATATACATACATACATACATACATATTCATCTTACAGGCTTAGATTAGATAATTAATATAGGGAAGGATGGTTAGTGCACCACATTTATATACACATAACACAAAATATACAGATACTGTGAATATGTGATACAAACATACAGTGATCATAGTTGTCAGAAACAAAACACAGAGGAATGGGAAAATTATTCAGAATATGATCATGAAGTATTTGAGATAGCTGAAAGGTATCCAAAATCTTTCTCTTGCATCACACATTTGTTTATTTTTCTATTCAGCCCAGATTAACCAATTATACTAAATCAAAGGTTAATTTTTCATCATCCCCTGAGAAGAATATACATGCATACAAATATATATATACACATACAGATTCATACATATGTATACATACATATATGTATACTTCCAATATATATCATATATACACATATATTATCTATATCTACATAGATACATTATCTTTACATACATAAATGATATATAGATATATGCAATTAATGTGAAAATCTGTATACATATTATACCTACATACTTTGTATAGATTTTTGTAATAATAGAAATATCTCCTGGGCAAAGCACATCAAACAAATATACTTATGGTGTTTTGGGAAGGAAGAAAATAATACCATACAGAAATATGATTTAAAAACCTAATCTATACCAAGATTATAGCTATTTTATAAAGAAGATTGGTTACAGTGGTTCTCAATTTCCAAAAGTTCAACAATGAGTCTTCAAATTAATGGCATACTGCATACATAATGCCTTAAGATGTCAGCATTTCCATAGTCAAATGTCCATCTTTGGTATCTTAATATAAGCATGTAGCAGACTTCCACACATGTCATAGCAACTGAGGAATAGGACTCTAGAGATGCACTCTGCAAGATGCCTTTTCCTTCTCCTCTATAAATTGTGTTCTTTTTTGGCCAAAGAGGAGAGAAATATTTCTATCATATGATAAATCAAATTCTGTCTCCAGGATAAGAAGAAACACTGTGAGTTTAGAAGGGACAAATCAGTTGAGGAGTCCTACATAGTGGAAGTTTAGTAGCCATCTTATACTGTATCCCCACAATATGATTATTTACATATTTTGATTAAAATATTATTTTAAATCAATAAGCAAACATTAAGTATCTGTTGTCTATGAGATCCTGAGATAGAAGTTACAGAAGAGAGGTAGGTAAAGTTTGATATCATCACTGCTACCATGAAATGTATATAATCCAATAGATTTATAAAATGTCTCTTTTTATTTGTCAGTATTTAGTGTGTAACACACATACATCAATACAAAAACACATACACACATACACTCACACATATATTTATATATATAACAGTAATGAAATCATCTTAGTAGGTAATTTTTGTTTTGTTTTGTTTTATGATTTTTTATGAATAAGGTCAACTACATGATAAAACATTTGAATTAAATGGTTATATCTGAATCTGAGTACACACTACTTGTATATAGCCTATAAGATTGTGGCACACCTTTTTTTTTTAATTTTAAAGCTTTTTTATTTTCAAAATTTATGCATAAATAATTTTCAATATTCACCATTGCAAAACCTCCTCTCCTAGACAGCTTTTAATTCAATGTATGTTAAACATATGCAATTCTTTTATATATTTTCCTATAATTATCGTGCTGCACAAGAAAAATCAGATCAAAAAGAGAGAAAATGAGAAAGAAAACAAAATGCAAGCAAACAACAACAAAAAGAGTGAAAATACTATATTGTGATAAGCATTCAATACTTTCAGTCCTCTCTCTGGGTACAGATAGCTCTCTCCATCACAGAACCAATGGAATTTCTCTGCACACATTTTAAGCCATTTCCTATTGTCTTTAGAGTAAAAGTAAAAAATGTTAACTTAGCATTTAAATCCTTTCAGGATCTGTCTATAATCTATGTTTGTGACCTTGCATTATATTGCTCACTATCACACACTCTATGTTCATGCCAAGTTGAACTTCTATTTTTGCTCCCTCAAACTCTGCTTTCCTGCTCTAGCCTCTGTACATTTATGCAACCTATCATCCATACCTAAAACATACTCTTATTAATCTTTGCCTTTCAGAATTATCTTTCTTTCAGGTTCAGCTCAGAAATGGTCTCCTTTATGAATTTTTCCTCCACAGGTGATATAACATTCCCTTGCTTAAATATTTCTACATTTTGCCTTAATTTTTCTTTTAGGGTTCTCATCACTCTCTATTCTGTGTTTGTATGTATGTGCATGTATGTATATGTATATATATACATATACATTTATATCTGTACATGTGTATTATATATATTTTTCTTTAAAGTTATAAGCATATATTTCCTTTATCCTTTTCTATCTGGAATTATTCAAGTTTCCATGTTCATAATGCTGAAAACTGGAGGTAGCATAGGGTCATGTAAAGAATGATGAATTTGAAGTTGGAAGAAGTGGATTTGAATACTTTACTTTCCACATACCCCTAGGTAAGTGAATTTGCTTCTATAATCCTCAGTTTTCTTTATACAACTATAAAATATAGAGATTGTTAAATGCAAGTTTGTACTAAGAGCTCTTCAACTCTGATTCTAAGGCTGTTTGGATATATTTAGTAAGACATACATTGAAGATACAGTCATAGATTTTGACTGATAAATAATCTCTAAACCATGTTATTCTCATAATGTAATTATTCTTCCGAGCCTCAGGCCCAGTCATTGCACTTTTTTTTGGAGGAGGATATTGCTTATTGACTGAGGGAAGGATCCTTTTTTGTATGCATAATATAATCTCCCACAAAAATACTCATAAAATTTTCCTATAATTGAGGACTGCTTCAGGGGAAGCATATGTGTGGGATAGGATAGAGAATGAGGCAATCTGAAATGTAAGAGTCCTTTACATAGAATGTTTTCTTAGCCCATGTATTAACATGTTTCTTCTCAAAATTATTGTCAAAATGTCAATAATCTTTTCTAATACAGAAAAAATATACATTTAAAATGTATAATTATGTAAAATTCAAAATCTCTCTCTTACATCATACACACATATACACACATACCCTACACAGGTATTAAAATTCTTGTATTCTCTATATTAACAATATTCAAAGAAAATAATGAAAACACTTAGAAATATTATTAAAGAATTAAAAGAAATATTTCTTTTAGCTTGAGAACTGTTAAGTTTTCTTTCATATTTACTGGCTCTAATTCTCAGTGGTGTTTTCAATGTAATGAAAATAAAAAGCATTATTTATAATGCTATGCTGAGGTAGAGCTAATCTGTTTTTAATATATTGTTTGGATAATATCTTCTTTGTGAAAATAATTTTAATATTAAAATTCAATTTTCTTTAAAATACAGAAATGAAAAGGTATTTCTATGTGAGCACTCATATTAGTAACAGATACTTTCTTTTCAGATACTAAATCTAAAACTAACTTTACACTACCACCACCACCAAAAGCACATGCTTTGCTTTAATATTTAACTATTTATGCCTGATTTTAGTACCAACATATTCTGAAGTCGTCAGAAGATTCAAAAGGATTGCTTAGCATATAGACACTTTCCTTAAATATCAAGCTCTAATATCATTTCTGGTGCTCTAGAAATATCTCTTAGGTCAAAATGTCAAACAAATTACCTCTATGTACCATGCTGCCCAGACCACTCCTAAATGCCTCTGAAGCAGATTGAAATATAATTGAGAAATATTTGACAAAATAAATAAAAAAAATATAATAGAATAAATGTTTATATATAGTTGTTAAGTTTGTTGTTCATGGTTATGTATGGGCTAATTTCTCCCATTTCTATATGAGTTTGACACCATTTACTCTGGTTGTTCATCCATATCCTGATTTTTATTGTTCAGGCATCTCTCAATTCTTTTTTTTACTAAAACTCTCTCTGTCTTGATCTCCGAGACTGTTTTCTCAACTCATAATCTGGTTTTTCAATTCAGTACTTTAGGACCTTCTGAAACTGCTCATCTGTCCCCATAGTGCCTAGCAATCCTACTTCTTCCTAATCAAATTTCTAATTTTCTAATTCCCTAGCCTCCTTTTTTGCATCATCAGTAAAACTATGATATCCTGCCAAGATGCATTTTAATCCCTTTAAAAGCACTGGTGTACTCAAATTTATCATCTTATTTTCTCTCCCTCTCCCTCTCTCTCTCTGGGTGTGTGTGGGTATGTCTCTGTCTCTGTCTCTGTCTCTCTCTCTCTCTCTCTCTCACACACACACACACACACACACACACACACACACACATTGTTGCTCTCTGTGCCTATTCAATCATGCCAACCACACCTAGAAGCTAGTTTCTACCTCCAGTCTATACAAATACCTTCTTAAGTTACCTACAGTCTTGAACTCATGACTAAGCTCTCTTTTCCAGTAATCCTATGTTCTAACAGGTTGAAAAATCTTAGAAACATAATTTACTTTTAGTTCTCTTAAAATTTATATTCAGTCACCAAATGTTGTTGATTCTTCTTAACCTCTCATATTTCCACGAGATCACTAGATTTTTTTTTTAGGTTTGCATAGGAATGTTTATACTTGTATTTGTGCATGAATCAACTCATGAACTAAGGTTATTCGAGTCTAACTCAAGTTCTAGCTCCTCAGATTAACTTTTCTTTCTTTATCTTAAAGACATTGAGGATGGAAATTATTTTTGTTGTTTTCAAATCCTTGAATCTAGAATTATGTGTTATGTATAGTACAAACCAAATGAATATTTATTGAATTGAATTATTGTTTAGTGATTACCCAAGGTCACATAAAGTCAACAACCACTAATAATAATAATGTACTCCCTATGTTTCAGGAATTGTACTAAGTCCTAGGGATGCAAATACAAGAAAAAATATTCTGTTTTCAAAGGACTTAATTCTAAAGGTACTGAAAGTGACACATAGAAAGGTGATGAATAGTGTAAGTTGAGAATGGGAGGTGAATGTCTCCACATAGAGAATTTGAGTAAGTACAGAAAGTCAACAGCAATGCAAGGAGAAGAGTGAAGAATGAACACAGGTCTTAGGTACCTCATTATAATGCAGGTTCGGAAAGAAATTTACAAATTAGAGGAAGTGATGGCAAGGGCAGAAGGTTTTTCTGGAGAAACAAAGGCATGAAATGAAGGCAGCTTCCAGCATAAGAAGGTTAGCATGTCACTTACATTTATGTAAGGTGGCTCGACAGCTAGGTGGCTCAGAGAATAGAGACCTGAACCTGGAGTCTGGAAGAAAAAAATTCAAATCCTGCCTAAGACACTTACTAGCTGTGTAATGCTGGCAAGATACACCTTTGTTTATTATTTCCTCAGCAGTAAAATGGTATGGAAAAAGAAACTGCAAATCATTCCAGAATCTTTGCTAAGAATACCCTAAAAAAAGATCAAGAAAACTCAAATATGACCAAAAAAGACTAAACAATAAGAATAATGTCACTAGTTAATAGATCTTTGGGAAAAATTATTACCACCAGATGCTTTGAACTTTATATTATTTTAATGCATGCAGAGCACTTAATGTAGCATTTTTTCTCACTGAGTGTGTTCTTTTAATCAAAAAGCATGAACAATAGATGCAGAAAATTGTATATTCTTATTGCTACAGTCCATCATCCATTGTATAATATAAAAATGACTACCAGAAGACTTAATGTCAACAGATTAGAATGCTTCTCTGAATGAGAACAGATTGTTGCTAACTTGAAGCTGAGCCAATACATAGTTGGCAACAATGGAGTAGAAAAGAAATGGGCAGCTTTTAAAGATTTGAAGTACAGCACTGCATTTCCTGACCTAGGTCAGAATACTCATAAACATCAAGAAGGATTGGATGAAAATGACAGGGAAATTCAGAAGCTACTAAATGAAAAATGACAACTCCACAAGGTTTACCAGCATAATAGTTCATCCATCTCTAAGAAGGCATCATGTAACTCCACCCAAAGTAAAGGACAAGTAAAATTAGAGATATGCAGGATTCTTGGTTTAGTAAGAAGTCAGGTGGAATTGAGTTTTATACTGATAGTAATTATGCAAAGTGCTTTTATGATTCCCTAAAGGCTACTTATGGGCTAAAGATCTATGGTGCATCTCAATTACTCAGTGCTGATGAAAATATATTAATTAGCAATAAAGATGCTGGAGAAATGGACTGAACATTCCTATAATTTCTCAACAGACCATTGTCAATCAATGCTGAAGCCATTGACTGGCTACCTGAAATTCAAGTCAACCCCCCTCTAGATGAATTTCTGATTGAAGAGATTTTTGAATGCCATTAGGATTTTCATATATAGTCAAGCACCTGGTTCTGATTCCACTTCAGCTGAGATTTGCAAGGTAGGAGTTAACTGTTCTTACAAAAGCTGACAGAAATTTTCTAGATTATAAGGCAAGAAGAGATTAGGATGCAGGAGTTCTAAAATGCCTCCATTGGTCATCTCTATAAAATTAAAGGAAATAGATTGCCCTGTGACAATCATAGTGGAGTTTCTATCTTAGTCATTTCTGGTAAGATTCTTGCAAGAGTTCTCCTTAATTAATTCTTTCACTTGGAATATGGTCATCTACCTGAGGGCTAGTATGACTTCACAAAGGTCCAAGGAATGGTTGATATGGAGTTTGTTGCTCAACAACTCTAGAAGAAATGTTACTAATAGAATAAAAGTTTCTACATATTTGTTTATCTGTCCAAGGGCTTTGATTCTGTGAATTATGAGAGCTTATGGAAAATTTTGTTTGCTTGCCTGGAAGAGTTCATCAATATTGTATGTCAATTTTATGATGATATGCTTGCCCAGGTTTTGTACAATTATGATGTTTACATGCTTTCCCAGTCACCAATGGGGAAGCAGAGGTTGTATGCTTGCTCTTATGCTTTTTAGCTTGATGTTTTCAGCAATGTTGTCAGATGCCTTCAATAAGGATAAATATGTCATCAAGGTCAGTTATTGCACTGATGGTTAATTTATAAAGGCTTTAAGCCAAGACAAAGAGAGGAAGAGGTAGTGTATATTCTGCAGATGATTGTGCACTCATTGCAGCCTCTGAAGATGTGATGCAACAAAGTATGTATAGATTCTCTCTAGTTTTGCTAATTTCAGCTTAAAAATTAACAACAAGAAAATACAGTTAGTTTACTGTCAGCACCACACCATATGTCCATGTTTGCCACAGCAAATGAAGAAATGTTAACTGCTATGATAAGTTCATTTACCTTGACAGTACATTTTCCAGGGTTGTACACATGAATGATGAAGTTGATTCATGAGAGCTAACTCAGTTTTTGGGAGACTTCAAAGGAAAATGTGGAAAAGTTTTAGTTGGGAGTCTCCCATTGGTTGGGAGACTGAAGGTCTACCAAGATGCTGTGCTGACTTCATTGCTGTATGCTAGTAAAAGCTGGAAACTATATAAGTGACATGTCAGGAAAATGAATTATTTCCATTTGAATTGTTTCAGGAAAGATTTAGAAGATCATCTGGCAAGATAAGGTATTGGCTACTGAAGTCCTTTCTCAAGCTAAAATGCCAAGCATTCAAATTCTACCATAACATATACAGTGAGATGATCACATTGTTTGAAGGTCAAACTTATATTTGAGGACTTCCAGCCAAGATGGCAGAGAGGACACACACATCTACTTAAGCTCTGTCTTTTCTCTCAGAATAATTTATCTCATGACAAGCCTCGGAATTAGTGCTTGATGGAAAAACAAAAACAAAAACAAAAAAAACATAAATAATTACCAAGAGATGATATACTCGAAATTTGCCAAAAAAAAGGTCTGTGTTTGCTTGTGGGTGGGGACCAATAGATCTGGCACAAGCTGAAGGCAGGCAAGGAGCAGCACAGCAGACAGAGTAAGGCAGGCAGCTCACAGCTGAGCAGACCAGAGGAGTGTGGGGTGTGGGGTGTGATCTCAGCTGTTTCTATGGGAAGAGCTTTAACATAGTATTGGCTACTTTGCCCTGGCAGCAAGTCATTAGATAAACAGAAAAGCTAAAAACACAGGGGGTGAAGACTATAACCCTGAAAAGCTAGGGTCTCTCAGGACCTGGCCACACCCATCCACAGTGTCTCAGCATACTCTCAGAGTCTTAGAGCACAGACGCAGCACAGCCATTGCTGTCCTGCTAGTGCTTCACTGCTTCCCCTGCAGTCTGTAGAGGAAGCTCGGTAATACCATCCAGAAACACCCCCTCCCCCCAAAAAAGCAGACTGCATTTGGTTTTTTTTTTGGTTGTTGTTGTTGTTGTTAGTTTATTTTCTTTGATTCTTTTTTGACAAAATGAGCAAAAAATTTAAACGGACTCTAACTACTGATAGCTTCTATATGGATAGAGAGAGCAGACTTTAAACCCTGAGGAGACTAAAAACAGACTGTTTCCACATGAATCCCCAAAATGAGATATGATCTGGTCTTCAACACAAAAGACTCTCAAAGAAGAAATTAAAAAGGTTCTCACAAGATAGCTACAAGAAAAATGGGAAAAGGAAAGGGAAGCTTAGCAAGAAAGTCTGGATAAGTCATCCCACTCATTTAAAGATAGAGTAGATAAAGAAATCAAATCCTTGAAAAACAGAATTAATGAGTTGTAAAAAGAAAATAGCTCTTTAAAAAATAAAATTGGCAATATGGGAAAAAATTCCATAGAACAAAACAACTCACTTAAAAACTCAATTGGACAATTAGAAAAAGATATAAAAAAGTGAGTAAAGAAAATAATTCATTGAAAATCAGAACTGAACAAATGAAATTGAATGACTTGAGAAGACAACAAGATTCAGTCAAACAAAACCAAAACAATGAAACAATGGAAAAATATGTCAAATGCTTTCTTGGGAAAACAACAGACCTGGAAAATAGATCTAGGAGAGATAATCTGAGAATTATTGGACTCCCAGAAAAATATAATGAAAAAAAGAGCCTGGACACTATTTTCCAGGAAATTATCAAAGAGAACTGCCCAGATGTTATAGAAACAAAGGGTAAAATAGACATTGAAAGAACTTATTGATCACCTACTGAAAGGGACCCTAAAATCAAAACTCCAAGAAATATAGTGGTTAAATTCCAGAACTATCAAACCAAAGAAAAATATTACAAGCTGCCTAGAAAAACTCAATTCAAATATAGAGGAGCCCAATAAGGATTACTCAGGATCTAGCAGCATCCACACTAAAGGATTGAAAAGTCTGGAATATGATATTCCAAAAAGCTAAGAAACTTGGTATGCAGCCAAAAATAACTTACCCAGCCAAAATGAGCATCTTTTTCCAGGGAAGAAGATGGACATTCAATGAAATAAGTGAATTTCATTTATTTTTGATGAAAAAAATATAACTAAACAAAAAGTTTGATCTACAAATATGGAATTCAAGAGAAACCTAGAAAGGTAAAAAGAAATCTTGGGAATTATATTTCTGCTATAAAGATATATTAAAGAACCCATGTATATGTTGTTCTAGAAACTAGAGATGGAAAGGAAATTTTACCTGAAAAAGGGTAAAGTGGGTGTACTACAGAGACAAAGGAAACCTATTATATCTGAGAGAAAGAATGGAGGGTGATGAACATAGTGTGTATCTTACTGCCATCAGAATTGGCTTAAAGAGAAAAAATATTAGACATATTTGATTTATGCTGAAACTTCTTACAACCTCATTAAAAAGTGGGAGGGGAAAAGTGAAAAGTGAAGGAGTAAGCCAAGTAGAAGTGAATACAGAAATCAGGAGGAAAAGGGGTAAGATGGGGGAGGAACTCTAAGGTGGGAGGAGGGATACTAAAAAGGGAGGGCTGTGAGAAGCAAGTGGTGCTCGCAAGTTAAATACTGGGGAGGGGAGTAAGGGAGAAGGAAAGGAGAAAAGCATAAGCAAGGGTTAATGAGATGGCAAGTAATGTAGAATTGGTAATTTAACCATAAATGTGAATGGGATAAACTCCCCCATAAAGAGGAAGCAGTTATCAGACTGGATTAAAAGCCAGAATCCTACAATATGTTGTTTACAAGAAACACATGTGAAGCAACGTGATACATACAGAGTAAAAGTAAAAGGTTGGAGCAGAATCTATTATGCTTCAAGTGAAGTCAAAAAAGCAGGGGTAGCCATCCTGATCTCAGATCAAGCAAAAGTAAAAACTGATTTAATTAAAAGAGATAAGGAAAGGCACTATATCTTGCTAAAGGGTAGCATAGAAAATGAAGCAATATCAATATTAAACATATATGCACCAAGTGGTGTAGCATCTAAATTCTTAAAAAAGAAATTGAGAGCTGCAAGAAGAAATATACAGCAAAACTATAATAGTGGGAGAACTCAACCTTACACTCTTAGAATTAGATAAATCAAACGACAAAATAAATAAGAAAGAAGGCAAAGAGGTAAATAGAATACTAGAAAAGTTTAATATGATAGATATTTGGAGAAAACTAATTGAAGACAGAAAGAAGTACACTATCTTCTCAGCAGTTCATGGAACTTATACAAAAATTGACCCTATATTCGGACATAAAAACCTCAAACTCAAATGCAGTAAGGCAGAAATAGTAAATGCATCCTTTTCAGACCACTATGCAATGAAAATTACATTCAACAAAAAGCCAGGGCAAAGTAGACCAAAAAATAACTGGAAACGAAATAATCTCATACTAAAGAATGATCGGGTAAAATAGCAAATCAAAGACATAATTAATAACTTCACCCAAGAAAATGACAATAATGAGACATCATACCAAAATGTGTAGGATGTAGCCAAAGCAGTAATAAGAGGAAATTTTATATCTCTAGAGGCCCACTTGCATAAAATAAAGAAAGAGAAGGGCAATGGATTGGGCTTGCAACTAAAAATGCTAAAAAAGGAGCAAATTAAAAACCCCCAGTCAAACACTAAACTTGAAATTCTAAAAATAAAAAGAGAGATTAATAAGATTGAAAATAAAAATAACTATTGAATTAATAAAACTAAGAGTTGGTTCTATGAAAAAACCAACAAAAGAGGAAAATCAAATTGTTAGTCTTAAAAAATGAAAAGGGAGAACTCGCCACTAATGAAGAAGAAATTAGAGCAATAATTAGGAATTACTTTGCCCAGCTTTATGCCAATAAATTTAATAACTTAAATGAAATGGAACAATACCTTCAAAAATATAGCTTGCCCAGATTAACAGAGGAAGAAGTAAATATCCTAAACAGTCCCATTTTAGAAAAAGAAATAGAACAAGCTCTTAATCAGCTCCCTAAGAAAAAATCCCTAGGACCAGATGGATTTACATGTGAATTCCATCAAACATTTAAAGAACAATTAACTCCAATGCTATATAAACTATTTGAAAAATTAGGGATTGAAGGAGTTCTAATAAATTCCTTTTATGACACAGATATGGTACTGATACCTAAACCAGGTAGGCTGAAAACAGAGAAAGAAAATTATAGACCAATCTCCCTAATGAATATTGCTAAAAAAATCTTAAATATTAGCAAAAAGATTACAGAAAATCATTCCCAGGATAATACACTATGACTAAGTAGGATTTATACCAGGAATGCAGGGCTGGTTCAACATTAGGAAAATTATTAGCATAATTGACAATATCAATAACCAAATTAGTAAACACCATATGATCATCTCAATAGATGCAGAAAAAAATTTGATAAAATCCAAAATCTATTCCTATTAAAAATACTCGAGAGGATAGGGATAAATGGACTTTTCCTTAAAATAGTCAGGCACATATATTTAAAATCATCAGTAAGCATCATATGTAATGGAGATAAACTGGAACCATTTCCAGTAAGATCAGGAGTGAAACAAGGTTGCCCACTATCACCATTATTATTCAATATTGTATGAGAAACACTAGCCTCAGCAATAAGAGTTGAGAAAGAGATTAAAGGACTTAGAGTAGGTAGTGAGGAAACCAAATTACCACTCTTTGCAGATGATATGATGGTATACTTAGAGTACCCCAGAGATTCTACTAATAGGTATTAGAAATAATTCACACTGTTAGCAAAGTTGCAGGATCCAAAATAAATCCACATAAATCTGCAGCATTTTTATACATCATCAACAAAATCCAATAGCAAGAGATACAAAGAGAAATTCCATTCAAAATAATTGTCAATAGTATAAAATATTTGGGAATCTATCATCTGCCAAAGGAAATTCAGGAATTATATAAGCAAAATTACAAAACACTTTCCACATAAAGTCAGACCTAAATAAATGGGAAAATATTAAATGCTCTTGGATGGGCTGAGTGAATATAATAAACATGACAATACTCCCTAAATTAATCTATTTATTTAGTGCTATACCAACCAGACTCCCCAGAAACTATTTTAATGACCTACAAAAAATAACAACAAAATTCATATGGAAGAACAAAAGGTCGAGAATTTCAAGGGAATTAATGAAAAAAAAATCAAATGAAGGTGTCCAGCTGTACCTGATCTAAAACTGTATTATAAAGCAGTGGTCACCAAAACCATTTGGTATTGGCTAAGAAATAAATTAGTTGATCAGTGGAATAGGTTAGGTTCACAGGACAAAATAGTCAATAACTGTAGCAGTCTAGTGTATGACAAACCCAAAGGTCCCAACTTTTGGGATAAGAATTCATTATTTGACAAAAACTGCTGGGAAAACTGGAAATTAGTATGGCAGAAATTAGGCATGGATCCACACTTAACATCATCCACCAAGATAAGATCAAAATGGGTCCATGATTTAGACATAAAGAACAAGATTATAAATAAATCAGAGGAATATAGGATAGTTTACCTCTCAGACTTGTGGAAGAGGAAGGAATTTGTGACCAAAGATGATCATTTGATATAGTCATAATTTGATATAGTCAAAATTTTAGAGATCATTCCTGATGATAAAGTAGAAAATTATATCAAATTAAAAAGCCTTTGTACAAAAAAAAAAACTAATGCAAATAAGATTAGAAGGAAAGCAACAAACTGGGAAAACATCTTCACAGTTAAAGGTTCTGATAAAGGCCTCATCTCCAAAATATATAGAGAATTAACTGTAATTTATAAGAAATCAAGCCATTCTCCAATTGACAAATGGTGAAAGGATATGAACAGACAATTTTCAGATGATGAAATTGAAACTATTTCCACATATATGAAAGAGTGTTCCAAATCACTATTGATCAGAGAAATGCAAATTAAGGCATCTCTGAGATACCACTACATATCTGTCAGATAGGCTAAGATGACAGGAAAAAAATAATGATGAATCAACGTTGGAGGGGATGTGGGAAAACTAGGACATTGATGCATTGTTGGTGGAGTTGTGAACAAATCCAACCATTCTGGAGAGCAATCTGGAATTATGCCCAAAAGTTATCAATCATACCCTTTGATCCAGCAGTGTTACTACTTGGCTTATACCCCAAAGAGATACTAAAGAAGGAAAAGGGACGTGCATGTGACAAAATGTTTTTGGCGGCCCTTTTTGTGGTGGCTAGAAACTGGAAAATGATTGGATGTCCATCAATTGGAAAATGGTTGGGTAAATTGTGGTATATGAATGTTATGGAATATTATTGTTATGTAAGAAATGATCAGTAGGATGAATACAGAGAGGCTTGGAGAGACTTGCATGAACTGATGCTGAGTGAAATGAGCAAAATCAGAAGATCATTATACACTTCAACAACAATACTGTATGAGGATGTACTCTGATGGACATGGATATTTTCAACACAGAGAAGATCTAATTCACTTCCAATTGATCATTGATGGATAGAATCAGTCACATCCGGAGAAGGAACACTGGGAAATGAGTGTGAACTGTTTGCATTTTTATTTTTTTCCTCAGGTTATTTTTACCTTCCAAATCCAATTCTTCCTGTGTAATGAGAGAACTGTTAGGTTCTGCACACATATATTGTATCTAGGATGTAATATAATATATTTAACATGTATAAGACTGCCTGCCCTCTAGGGGAGAGGGTGGAGGGAGGGAAGGAAAAGTCAGAACAGAAGTGAGTGCAAGGGATAATGTTGTAAAAAATTACCCATGCATATATATTGTCAATAAAAATTATTTTTAAAAAATGCATTTGAAATTTACACTCCAAATGTTCATACGGACTATTTCTGCTTGACCTGTGGTAGAGAATTCTGAACAGTCACAGTGGGGCATTGCACTTCAACTTAGGACAACAACTACCTAACCAATCAATCTATTATTAATATGTAAATGCTTCTCAAAGTATCCGTCCTTATGGGAACTGTCAATTATTGACCACAGAGAAGAATGTCCCCAATTTTTATTAATAAGAGAATTATTCATCAAAACAATTTTGTGGCTTTAGTTGACACCCAACAATTTGGCAAACATGACAAAAGAAAGCATTAATGAGTGGTGGAGAGACTACATAGAGATATACTGATAATATACAGTTGCTGGAACTGTTGGGCAGGTAAGTATTACATGGGCTAGAATGACAGCTGAGTTAGAATCTTGCCTTGGATATTTGTTAGGATATAGCCATGGGTAATGCACGTAATCTCTATATCAATTCCTCATCTGTAAAACAAACATAATAATAGCAACTATCCTACAGTGTTGTTGTAAGGACCAAGTGAGATAAAATATGTGAAGAACTTTGTAATCCTTAAAGCTCTTCAATTCAAACATTCTGAAAATCAATTTGGAATTATGCTAAACAAGTTAATAAAACACTACAAAATTTTGATTCATAATTTCACAGAAGGCATATAACCTAGTGAAGTAAAAATCAGAAAGAATCATTCCCAGTACTCAAAAATATTCATAATGAAGTCAATTTTTTTATGATAGCAAAAAATAGCCAGCTGTCTAGAGGCTGTGGAATTACTAAACAAATTGTAGCACATGCATGTAATGGAATATTACTGTGCTATACAGAATGATGAATGTGAAGAATTCTAAGAAATATGACAAGAATTATATGAACCAAGGCAGAATGAAGTAAGAAATGCACACAATGCTTTATTTGGAATGAAGAAAAGGAAAATGGCACTGTGTAATTACAATGGTCAAGGAATTTGTCCCTGGAAAGCTGTGACAAAATTGATCACCCTTCTCCCTTTTTTAAGCATTGTGGGACAATGAATGTGGAATGCGGCATATATTGTCATATGTAGCTAACTGGTTATTTTACTAAAATTTGTGTTTTCTTTCTTTTTTTTTTAATTGTTGAAAATAATGAACCTAGATAGGAAAAGTGAAGATAATATACAAACAAAGGAAAGTAAAAAAAATTCTAAAATAAAATAGTGACAGATATGCTTTGGATAAAATGTAAAAGTCATTCTCTGTTTCCCTTTTGTTTAAGTCAAAGCATATGATCATGATGAGTATTAAAATCTATCATGATATTAATTGCAGCTAGCACACAACTCACTACATCTATTGCAGTTAATGAAGAGGTAGATAATATTTTTCATTTAAGACCTTTTGTATTTCAATATATCCATATATGCTTAATTTCTTTAATATAAATTAAGTCAAGGGGAAGATGAGAAATGTAATGTTGGAAAAAACAACAAAAAACAAATGGTTAATTGTTGATAAAGGAATCACATCTAATTTTTCTCTCTGATACAGTCATTCTAGCAAGTCATTAAAATAAAGAACAAAGTATACAAATGATAGAAAAAAGATATATAATGAAACCTATAATAATTATATAATACTTTTAACATTTTGAAATTGCTTCACATTTACTATCTCACACTTGATCCTCTCAACAACCCTGTGAATTATAAGTAGTGATTTTTATTAGCCCTGTTTTTTTTTAATAATTTTGGGCTTTTTTCTTGTTTATTTTTTGTTTGTTTGTTTTTGTTTTTACAGCTAAGGGCACTGGTTAAAAAGCTAGTTGAGTGGAAGAGGTAGAATTTGAGCCCACTTTTATTCTAGGATCAGGGTTTATTCTCTTCAATTCTACCTTGAGCTGAATTGGTAACTCCACATATTCATTTGAGTTTTTCAATATTGATCATCCTGAAAATGAGAAAATTGAATTGAAGAGCTTTAAGGATTACAAAGTTCTACACATACTTTATATCACTTGGTCCTCACAACAACACTGTAGGGTAGTTGCTATTATTATGTTTGTTTTACAGATAAGGAATTGATAGAAAAGGATAGACAGTGGGGAAAACTTCTCAAAAATTCATTCAAAATATTTCTATGACTCATAATACTTGTAATTTCTTCACTTATAAGATATATATCTGGGAGTTATTTCTGACTGCATCTTTGGTACCTTTGCATCTTCTATATATAATTATGTGAGGAAAGTTATCCCTTTTACATCATAACTTTCTCCATTGTATTTTCTACATATTGTGGTTCAGCATGAGAAAATTTGAGAATTTTAAGGCAGCTGCAAAAAAAAAAAACTTGAGAAAGACATGACAGAAAAAAAGTTTAGAAGCTCATAAATTTATAACTCAAATTCTACAAGTAAACCTAGAAAAACATGGAAAGATTTACATGAAAGGACACAAAGTGAAATGAGCAGAACCAGGATAATATAATAAACAGGAGCAGCAATATTTTATTGTGAAGAACTGTGAATGAAACAGTGCCATGCAAAATGACTAATATAAAATGTTTAAGTGACTGTATAAGCATAATCCATATCAAATCACTTACTATATCAAGTAAGAGGGGAAAAGACAGAGGGAAGGATAGAATTTGGAACTACAACAATTGAGTACAGCTATCCCTTCTACATCACAACTTTCCCTGCTGTGTTTTCTACATATTGTGGAACACCTAAGATGAATGATAATACTGATATCAAATGTATATTCAATCTCATTCAAATAATATTTATTAAATACCTACTATATACTGGTTTTCAACAAGAGTAAAATTCAGAGAGTATTTATGCTTCTAATTAGGATTGCCCTCTTTTAAAATTGTGTTTTACAATTAATTGGGTTAACAAATAAAGTATTATTTAAATAGGAAAATATTAAAATATGATATATTGTGAATTAAAAATAGCATAAAATGCAAGAAATCATGTTCCCCATTCTAAAATGGATGGTTTACCATGACAATATTACAATGTCAACATGACATTTGTTTTTATTTGTCTTTAAGCAATTATAATGGATTTACATGATTGTATCTACAAGAGATTGTATCTCTTGTCTAATGTGATACATAGAGCATATATATGGATTATAGGGTTGCTATTACAGAGAATGAATTCATGACCTTGATTTCATCAAGACAGTCCTTTTACTAAATAAAATAATCAGGCATAAAGAAGAATTTGGCTTGCTTTTAACATCTACTTTAAACCACTTTAATAATTAAAACACTTGCATTCATTTCCTAAACTTTAATTAGAAATGCAAGTTAACCCCAATCCACTATTATAGAAGAGAGCTATAGCTCTCATTATCGGTTAAATTCAATGTTCATTCTGAAGATACCTAGATTTATTTTCTTTTTATAGTAATGAAGTCCATCATTTAAAGTGTCTGAACCTCAGTACTCTAGTCTATAATGTGTCATACTAATATTCCACCTACTTTACAGTATATTTTATTTGTAACTACACATTTTATTCTATTATATATATTATATGCAATTACAATATATAGGTACATAATAAAATTACACAGTAAATGAATCATTATAATTGTTAGTATAATTACCTTTTCCTGAAGTGCTAACAAACTTATTACCAACATCATTCCTATTACAATTTAGTCACTTACACTACAAGTATGTTAAGAAGGCTCTCTTAAAAAAAAAACCCAAACTTTCTAATTCTTTTCTTTTATTATAATAACTTTTTATTGACAGAACCCATGCCAGCGTAATTTTTTTGCAACATTATCCCTTGCACTCACTTCTGTTCCGATTTTTCCCCTCTCTCCCTCCACCCCATCCCCTAGATGGCAAGCAGTCCTATATATGTTAAATATGTCACAGTATGTCCTAGATACAATATATGTGTGCAGAACCGAACAGTTCTCTTGTTGCACATGGAGAATTGGATTCAAAAGGTAGAAATAACTCAGGAAGAAAAACAAAAATGCAAACAATTTACATTCATTTCCCAGTGTTCTTTCTTTGGGTGTAGCTGCTTCTGTCCATCATTGATCAATTGAAACTGAGTTAGATCTCTTTGTCAAGGAAAGTCACTTCCATCAGAATACATCTTCATACAGTATCATTGTTATATAGTATATATATGATATATATAATGTATATAATGATCTCCTGGTTCTGCTCATTTCACTTAGCATCAGTTCATGTAAGTCTTTCCAAGCCTCTCTATATGCATCCTGCTGGCCATTTCTTACAGAACAATAATATTCCATAACATCCATATACCACAATTTACCCAACCATTCTCCAATTGATGGGCATCCATTCATTTTCCAGTTTCTAGCCACTACAAACAGGGCTGCCACAAACATTTTGTCACATACAGGTCCCTTTCCCTTCTTTAGTATCTCTTTAGTATAAGCCCAGTAGTAGCACAGTTGGATCAAAGGGTATGCACAGTTTGATAACTTTTTGGGCATAATTCCAAATTCTCTCAGAATGGTTGGATTTATTACAACTCCCAAATGCATCAGTGTCCCAGTTTTCCCTCATCCCCTCCAACATTCATCATTATTTTTTCTTCTCATCTTAGACAATCTGACAGGTGTGTAGTGATATCTCAGAGTTGTCTTAATTTGCGTTTCTCTGATCAATAGTGATTTGGAACACTTTCTCATGAGTGGTAATAGTTTCAATTTCATCTTCTGAAAATTGTCTGTTCATATCCTTGACCATTTATCAATTGGAGAATGGCTTGATTTCTTATAAATTAGAGTCAATTCTCTATATATTTTGGAGATGAGGCCTTTATCAGAACCTTTAACTGTGAAGATGTTTTCCCAGTTTGTTGCTTCCCTTCTAATCTTGTTTGCATTAGTTTTGTTTGTACAAACACTTTAATTTGATATAATCAAAATTTTCTATTTTGTGATCATTAATGGTCTCTAGTTCATCTTTGGTCACAAATTTCTTCCTCCTCCACAAGTCTGAGAGATAAACTATCGTATTTTCCTCTAATTTATTTATAATCTCGTTCTTTATGCCTAAGTCATGGACCCATTTTGATCTTATCTTGGAATACGGTGTTAAGTGTGGGTCCATGCCTAATTTCTGCCACATTAATTTCCAGTTATCCCAGCAGTTTTTGTCAAATAATGAATTCTTATCCCAAAAGTTAGGATCTTTGGGTTTGTCAAACACTAGATTGCTATAGTTGACTATTCTGTCTTGTGAACCTAACCTATTCCACTGATTAACTAATCTTTTCTTTAAAATACCAAATGGTTTTTGGTGATTGCTGCTTTATAATATAGTTGTAGATCAGGTACAACTAGCCCACCTTCATTTGATTTTTTTTTCATTAATTTCCTTGAGATTCTCAACCTTTTATTATTGCATATAAAATTTGTTGTTATTTTTTCTAGATCATTAAAATATTTTCTTGTCATCTTTATTATATTTGCTCAGCCTATCCAAGAACACTTAATGTTTTCCCAATTATTTAAATCTGACTTTATTTGTGTGGAAAGTTTTTTGTAATTTTGCTCATATAATTCCTGACTTTCCTTTGATAGACAGATTCCCAAATATTTATGGTGTTGACAGTTATTTTGAATGGAATTTCTCTTTTTTCTCTTTTTGGATTTTGTTGTGTATAAAAAATCTTGGATTTATGTGGATTGATTTTTGTATCTTGCAACTTTGCTAAAAGTTATGAATTATTTCTAATAGCTTTTTAGTAGAATCTTGGGTTCTGGCATACCATCATATCATCTTCAAAGGTGATAGTTTGGTTTCCTCATTTACTCTAATTCTTTTACCTCTTTCTATCTTATTGCGGGGCTGTGTTTCTAAACAAATTGCATAATTGGTGATAGTGGGCTGCTTATCCAGATCTTACTGGAAAAGGTTCCCTTTTTCTCCATTCATATGATCTTACGTGGTTTTTAAATTGCTCCTGGTATTTTAAGGAAAAGTCCATTTATTCCTATACTCTCAAATGTTTTTTAATAGGAATGGGTTTGGATTTTATCAAATGCTTTTCTGCATCTATTGAGATTCATTTTTTGTTGTTTGTTATTGATACATCAATTATGCTAATAGTTTTTCCTAATATTGAACCACCTTTCCTGGTATAAATCCTAATTGGTCATAGTGTATTATCCTGGGGATGATTTTCTGTAATCTTTCTCAATATTTTATTTTAAAGTTTTAGCATCAATATTATTGGGGTTGGTCAATAAATTTTCTTTCTTTTTCAGCCTCCTGGTTTTTATCATACCATGTCTGTGTCATAAAAGGCGTTTGGTAGGATTCCTTCAATCCCTATTTTTCAAATGTTTATATACATTGGGTTAATTCTCTTTAAATGTTTGGTAGAATTCCATTAAATCCATCTGTTCCGGTTTTTTCTTGGGGTTGGTTAATAACTTTTCTTTTCTTTTTTTTCTAAGATGGGACTTTTAGGATATTTACTTCTTCCTCTTTAATCTGGGAACTATATTTTGAAGGTATTCTTCCATTTTTTTTAAGTTTTTGAATTTATTAGCATAAAGTTGGGCAAATAACTCCTAATTATTCTTTTTCCTCTTCGTTAGTGGCGAGTTTTCTTTTCTTTTTAAGTTAAAATTTGATTTTTTCCTCTTTCCTTTTTAATCAGATTTACTAAGGGTTTGTCTATTTTGTTGGTTTTTCATAGAACCAACTCTTAGTTTATTAATTAATTCAATAGTTTTTTTTCTTTCAATTTAATTGATCTCTCCTTTTATTTTTAGAATTCAAGTTTAGTGTTTGACTGGGGAGTTTTAATTTGTTCCTTTTCTAGCATTTTTAGTTGCAAGCCCAATTTGTTGACCTTCTCTTTCTCTATTTTATGCAAGTGGGCTTCTAGAGATATGAAATTTCCCCTTATTACCACTTTGGCTGCATCCCACACATTTTGGTATGATGTCTCATTATTGTCATTTTCTTGGGTGAAGTTAATTATGTCTTTGATTTGCTGTTTCAACCAAACATTCTTTAGTATGAGATTATTTAGTTTCCAATTATTTTTTGGTTTATTTTCCCCTGGCTTTTTATTTAATGTAATTTTCATTGCACCGTGGTCTGGAAAGGATGAATTTTCTATTTCTGCCTTACTGCATTTTGAGTTTGAAGTTTTTATGTCCTAATATTTGGTCAGTTTTTTAGGGTTCCATGAACCTTGAGGAACAAAGGTGTACTCCTTTCTGTCTCCATTTAGTTTTCTCCAGAGATCTATCATATCTAACTTTTCTAGTATTGTATTTACCTCTTTGACATCTTTCTTATTTATTTTGTGGTTTGATTTATCTAATTCTGAGAGTTCAAGGTTGAAATCTCCTACTATATGGTTTTTTCTGTTCTTCTTTTGCAGCTCTTAATTTCTTTTTATGAATTTAGATGTACACCACTTGGTGCAATATATTTTAATATTGATATTGCTTCATTATATATGCTCCCTTTTGCAAGATAATGCCTTCCTTATCTCTTTTAATTAGATCAATTTTGCTTTTGCTTCATCCGAGATCAGGATGGCTACCCCTCTTTTGTCACCTGAAGCATAGTAGATTTTGCTCCAACCTTTTACCTTTACTCTGCATGTATCTCCCTGCTTTACGTGTGTTTCCTGTAAACAATATATTGTAGGATTCTGGCTTTTAATCCATTTCTGCTTCAGCTTCCCTTTACTTTACCTTTCCATTTATGGTTAAATTACCAATTCTGTTACTTTCTATCTTGGTAACCTCTGTTTATGCTTTCTCCTTCTTTCCCCCTTCTCCCCTTCCCAGCATTAAACTTATGAGCACCACTTGCTTCTCACAGCCCTCCCTTTTTAGTATCTCTCCCCACCAACGCCTTAAAGTTCCTCCCCCATCTTACTCCTTTCCATCATATTTTCTGTATTCCCTTCCACTTAGCTTATTCCTTCCCTTTTTACTTTTCCCTTCTCATTTTTCAATGAGGTGGGAGAAGTTTTATCATAGATTGAATATGTCTAAAATTTTTCTCTTAAAGCCAATTATGATGGCAGTAAAATACCCACTATATTCATCCCCCTCCATTCTTTCTCTCAAATATAATAGGTTTCCTTTGCCTCTTCATGAGATGTAGTACCCCCACTTTACCCTTTTTCTGGTACAATGTCCTTTCTACCTCTAGTTTCTAGAACAAGGTGTATATGTATTCTTTATACATCTTTATAGCAGAAATATAGTTCCCAAGATTTCTTTTTACCTCTTTAGGTTTCTCTTGAGTTCTATATTTGTAGAACAAACTTTTTTGTTAAGTTCTGGTTTTTTCATCAGAAATAGATAAAATTCACTTATTTTGTTGAATGTCCATCTTCTTCCCTAGAAAAAGATGCTCATTCTGGCTCATTTTGGTTGCATACTAAGTTCCTTAGCCTTTCGGAATACCATATTCCAGACCCTTCAATCTTTTAATGTGGATGCTGCTAGATCCTGGGTAATCCTTATTGTGATCCTCTATATTTGAATTGGGTTTTTCTAGCTGCTTGCAGTATTTTTTCCTTTGTCTGAGGATTGTGGCACTTGGCCACTCTATTTCCTGGTGTTTTGATTTTAGGATCCCTTTCAGTAGGTGATCAATGAATTCTTTCAATGTCTATTTTACCCTCTGTTTCTATGACTTCTGGGCAGTTCTCTTTGATAATTTCCTGGAAAATAGTGTCCAGGCTCTTTTTTTCATCATATTTTTCTGGGAGTCCAATAATTCTCAGATTGTCTCTCCTAGACCTATTTTCCAGGTCTGTTGTTTTCCCAAGAAGGTATTTCACATTTTTTCCCTTGTTTGATTTTTTTGGTTTTGCTTGACTGATTCTTGTTGTCTCCTCGAGTCATTTAATTCCATTTGTTTGATTCTGATTTTCAATGAAGTATTTTCTTCACTCACTTTTTTATATCTTTTTCTAATTGTCCAATTGAGTTGTTTTGTTCTATGGAATTTTTTTTTCCATTTTGCCAATTTTATTTTTTAGAGAGCTATTTTCTTTTTCTAGTTCCCTAATCCTATTTTTCAAGGATTTGATTTCTTTATCCACTCTGTCTTTAAATGAGTGGGATGATTTCTCCAGACTCTCTTGCCAGGCCTCCTTCTCCTTTTCCCATATTTCTTCTAGCTCTCTTGTGAGAGCCTTTTTAATTTCTTCTATGCGATTCATCTGTGCTGAGGAACAGATGATCTCCTCCTTTGGAGATTTACCTGGAGTTTAGTCTCCTAAATGTTTAGAGTCTGCTCACTATTCATAGAGAAGCTGTCAATAGTTAATGTCCTTTTCAATTTTTTGCTCATTTTGTCAGAGAAGAATCAAAGACAAACTAACAAAGAAAAAAAGAAAAAAAAAACAAATGGAATCTGAATTTTTTGGGGGGGAGGGGCTGGGTGGTGTTACCAAGCTTCCTCTACAGACTGTGGGGGGCAGCAGTGAGGCATTAGCAGGACTGTGCTGCACCTTAGCTCTGAGACTCTGAGAGCATGCTGAGACAGTGTGGGGGAGGGGTGGCCAGGTCGGGAGAAACTCCAGCTGTTTGGGGTTGTATTCTTCACCCCTATTGTTTTTAACTTCTCTGCTGGGCTGTTGACTTGCTGCCAGGGCAAAGTATCCAATCTTGTAGAAAAGCTCTCCCTGCAGAGATGACTGAGATCACACCCCACCTCCCTCCGGTCTGCTTGGCTGTGAGCTGCCTGCTGGGCCCTTGCTGGCGATGCCTGCCCTCCGCCTGAGCCCCTCGAGCAAAAACAGACCTTTCCTGGTGAATTTCAAGTATGTCTTCTTTTGATTACTATTTGGGTTTTTTTTTCAGTCAAACATTAATTCAGACGTTTGTCATGAAATGAAATCTGAGAGAAAATGCGGAGCTTACAGCCTCCTCTCTGCAATCTTGGCCGGAAGTCAAACTTTCTAATTCTTAAAGGCAGGCAGGTACCTTGCACATTTTTTTTTCTTCATCAGAGACATTGTCTATCCCAAATATGAACAGAATGTCAGAGTAAGAAGGAATCTAAGAGGGCAATCCTAATTAGAAGTATAAATACTCTCTGAATTTCGCTCCTGTTGAAAACCAGTACATAGTAGGTATTTAATAAATATTATTTGAATGAGATTGAATATACATTTGATATTAGTATTATTATTCATCACAGGTGTTGCACAATATGTTGAAAACAAAGTGAGGAAAGTTGTGATGTAGAAGGGATAGCTATGCTCAAGTTAATGTACATACACATACACACACACACACACACACACACACACATATATATATATCAAAAGAACTGAAGATACAGCTAGAAATAATTCCTAGATATGTACCTTATAAATGAAGAAATTGCAAGTGTCATGTCATAAATATATTTTGGAATGAATTTTTGAGAAGTTTTCCCCTGTCTATCCAGATCTTATTTTTTGGATAATCAATTTTGAAATACTCAGTCGGATATTTCGACTTATCAATTCAGATCAAGGTAGAACAGAAGAGAATAAAGCTCTGAATCTAGAACCAATAAAAGTAGGATCAAAAGCTCAAGTAGCTTTTTAACCTGAAGCAATCCAGCCATGTAATTTCAAATGTTTTTGCAAATTTGGGGTATTTTAGGTTTAGGAATTTTTAGCATAACTCCAAATTTTACTTCAAGTCAATTAGATATAATCAATTAAGCAGTTTTGATATTAACCATTAAGTTATGGAGGAAGTATTGAATTTAAATGTGAAAATACTGGAGGAGGAGAATGGCTGTCTGATTATCTATCTATCTATCTATCTGTCTATACAGTTGTATATGTATACACCCAAATACACACATATATGTATATGTTTTTATGGTTTTAGGTAAGCTTTTCTTCATGACCTATTTTATAAAATATTAGAAATGAGAAGCCCCTTGGACATGTAGGGAAATGACCTAATTTTATAGATGTGGTATTGGAGGCTCATAAAAGCTGAGATAGTAAATGACAAAATCAAGTTTTAAATTTTGGTCTTCCCACTTTAAGTTCAATACTCTTTTTACAAGCTGTTGACTCCTTTACGTATACATCTATCTATATATTCCTACCCTAATGATTCTGTTTTGGGAACATTCTAACTTCATGTTTGTTTTTAAAAGAAATTGAAATTGCTAAAACACTCCTTCAGAAACTGTAGTTTGAAGACACTGACAGCTTCCTGGTTTGGCCTAGTATACAATGTCTTTTCAGCACCCTTTAAGTGCATGTGCAATGTCTGATATATGCATAGTTTTTAAATGAATTAAGAGCTGGGCTGATTGCATGATTGGTGAAGGAAGGTGATCTTCAAAGGTGCTATAAGACATATAAAGAACAAAAGATAGACGTGTGAAGTATGGTTGTGATTAGAAAATTACTATAATTATCAAGGATAAATAAATTTGAATTGGCACTTTTTCAAGGACAGCTCATCCTTGGCTAAATCTCCTTCTTTGCTCTGCATTTGTTTCTATAGGAATTTTAGCACCTCCTTGAGCAAGAGATTGGCACATAATGATAAACATTTTCCCACAGGCATTAAGATGTAGGGAGAGGGAGGGAGAGAGTGAGAGGGAGTGAGACTCATACAACTACCCCCACCCCTGAAGGATGTTTCATTTGGAATTAGAATTAAGTAAACATTTATATAACAGAGAAAAAGAAATGGGGGAGAGAGAGATTTAGAGCTTCCTTTCAAAACACTGAAAAGTGTAATATAAATCACAACCTATAATACTTGGCAGGGGGTGAGAGGAGAACTTATGTTGTGATTTACATTTATGCATAATAAAGACAATAGGAGTTATATTTCAGATGTTGTCACTCCCAATGAACTTTTCAATAGCTATTTTTGTGTGAGGGGATTTTATCTATTTATTTATTTATTTTATGAATTTTTATGATGTTGCTTTACAGAATGTTGTAAATGGTTTAAAAAAATTTTTTTTTGGTTAGTGAGAAAAAAAAGAAAAAATCATCACCTAAAATTATCCTTCTTGATGTAATATGTCTATCCTCCATGAAGAAATTTTTCCATAATAATATTTATTAATCATTTGTATTCAGGAGTATACTGGTAAATAGTTAACAACTAGCTCTTCCATCCATCAAAAGTGTGTACTGCTTATATGTGTGTGTATATTAACACAGATTTTTACTTTACTCATTTAAGTTTAAATTTGCAATATTACATTTTCCTATCACTTTCTTAAGTCTAGATAATTAGCAACAACTGTCATGCCAAAAATATAATTCTGAATTATAGTATTTACTGATTGCCTAAATTGTAAATACTTAAAATACTAGTGAGTCAGTAAGAGCCAACTCCTAGCACATTCCTGTTAGAAACTTTTTGCAATTTATATATACTTTCTTAATGATACCCCTGTAACCGTGGTTGTGGGAATAGTATTACTCCCAATTTACAGATGAAGAAACTAAGTCTCAGAGCCATTAAGTTATTCTACAATCAAAGGATTATAAACTGAGGATTGAAAACTAGATTTCACATTCCAAATGTAGTACTCACACTCTGTCTAAATTCTAATCTCCATGCTGACCCCATTATATCACATCATTTCCACATGAGCAATATATGAACTGCAATCAACTGCATGATTGAGTACCTTTACATGGAACATTCAATATTAAAGGCAGAATACAACATGGAGTTGGGAAATAGTTTATTTTCCTCTTCCTTTTCTTCTAACTCTACTTTCTTTTCCTGCCATAGAAAGAGCTATTGAATTAACATTTAAGATAACATTAATTTTCTTACTGATGTTAATGATCATGTTTTATAATAAATCATACTGTGAATTCTCCCATATGATTGTATGCTCAATGAATCTATGTGCCCCACATAATCTGGAATCTTAATTCCTTTATTTCTGACATTGTGAGGGTACCAGGGGAGAATTCTTAAATCTACTTTTTATCCTTCATTCTTCCCACATAGCTTGTCTATATTATCTTTGTGTCATACCATAATTTTATTTTACTCCTATTCTTCTTCAGAATTTTTCATTCCTTATATATTGTAGCTTCCTTCTTTTTACCATGTGCCTCTTTAATGCCCTTGATGTAACATTATTTTAATTCCTTAATGTACTTGATGAAATATTCATTTTTAATTCTTAAGTCATTTTTAATTTTTTAATTTTAAGATAATTTAATTATCTTCCATATCTAACTGCCAATGTTAGTCTTATTAGTATTGTTAAAATGGGTCTTAATTTTTGTGTCTATGGTCAAAAAAAAAAAAAAAAAAGAGAGAGTTACTTTTTCCTGAAAGCAACCTCTCCTCCCAATTCTTTTCTTCATCTTTAGGTACAACCAAATTTCATCTATACTCTCTGTCCTAGTTGTAAACACTGATGGATGAGCTCTAGAGGAAATCCATCTAAATCAAATTTGAAATCTGTTCAGTGGACATATGTCCCCCTCCCCCCTTTTATAAATTGACAAGTCAAGTTTGTCTGAATGATTTGAGATCTTTTCTAGATGTGGAGGCTTGATTAAACCAGAACAAAGTCATCTGCAGAAGAAATTACTTATAGGATCTAGCAAGGATTTCTCCAAAATGGACTCTGCAGTTGATCTTCTCAATAATAGTGGTCAATAATCATGGGAGTATATAATTCCCTGTTCTAATTTTAACTGACTTTTATCATCAAAGAATCATTAAACAGGGCTAATTTTGTTGCTATATTTTCTAAGAAATTTTGAATTATATTGATGAATTTTCTGAGCTATAAATTACTTATCCTAATGTAATTTTAGGTCCAGACCTTATTATCCCTAATACTCATCTCTTATTCTTACCCTTTCCAGTCCTACCATATCCATGGCTCACTCTAACTCTATAAAACCCTTCCAATATTCCCTTTCATATCCCCATTATATAGTGTACAAATTCTGAATCTTCATCCCGGACCTCTTCTGCTTATACTCTCCCCATTCTCTGTATACATTTGCCCCTGTATTCACTGCAACCTGTTTTCTCTTTTTTGGAGCCATATCTCTGGCCATTGTCTCTAAGTACACTTTTTCTCACATCCCTAACAACCTGTTTCTGGAGTAAGTGGGAGACTGAAGATGATGAGGATAAGAGGTGGATATTAGGGATAGTATGTTCATCCATAGGGACAGATAATCTTGAGATTAGATATAGATAATTTATGAATAAGGAAATTTATTTTTTCCATATATATATACAAGAGAGTATGTATATATACACTAGAGTCTCAGAGAGTTGCTTAGACCTTTGAGAATCATTTGATCAGGGACACAGTCAGTTTTAGGAATTTAAAACACACAGGTCAATTCTCCGACAACTATGCAATGCTTTCTTCCTCTAATACACCATGTGTTAGAAGAACAAGAATAACAACTTACAGAAGATGGCTAGCTATTTATATAGAGTACCATAATGGGTGGCAGCTGAATAGTGATGGGCAACCTTCATGGGATGTCGTTATAGGACAAAAAAACTGCAATTCAGGGCCTTAATCACCTTCTCTGGGCTTGTTGGGCAGTGTTTTAGGGATAGAAGAGGGTAAATGATAAGACTGGGAAGGGGAGGATAAGTCACTTGGTCACCCGACTCATTCCTTCACTTTCCAAGAAAACATTCATGATATAGAGGAATAAGTATTTTAACATTTTTTGACCTCTCTCATTCCTGCTTCTTAAGTCATTTCAAATTAGATATATCTCCCCATTCTCACCTTTTCCTAAATTCCAATGGAAGTCACCAGATAGGGGAATGAATGT
This sequence comes from Sarcophilus harrisii, assembly GCF_902635505.1. NCBI lineage: Eukaryota > Metazoa > Chordata > Mammalia > Dasyuromorphia > Dasyuridae > Sarcophilus > Sarcophilus harrisii. The sequence goes on from NC_045426.1 coordinate 76,434,476, forward strand.
TAATTGGATTTGGATGATCTTACTGTAGAATTTCTCTGGAGTTTATCCATAAAAACTTGATATATAAATGGCAATAACCTTATTGGTATTCTCTTTGTAAACATTGATTTAATATTCCAATATATGATGGCCAAATGTTTCAAAAAATACTATTTCTTTTTGCATTTGGACATACGGTATAAACACATTCAACCATCTCCTTTCTCTCCTTCCCCAAAGGAGTATCTTCATTTTGGCTGTAATTTCCTTCTAGTTTTATTTATAGCAATAGTATCGAGGTTGATTTGATGTAGCTCCCATTTAGCATTCTAGCTAAACTAAAGTTTACTAAGAATTTACTAAGAATCTAAGACCAATGTATGTCCCTGTAGTCTCCTGCCCCTTTTGCTACCACTATGTGACAACCACTGCATATGAAGTAGAAGGGGATCACACAGAAGTGAAGCTTATTTATTTTATTTTTTCATGATTGGTTGTGTGTGTGTATGTGTGTGTGTGTGTATTCACACATGTATGCTTGTATCACTAGTTGGTCTATTTACTAGTGATTTGTTTCTCTGTAGATAGTTTGATTGGTCCATGAAAAACAAAATCTGTATGTTACTGGAACCTTATTTTTAAACCTTTTCTTCATTGTCACTCTTGTCAGAGATTGTATTAGACTCATGTAGCCTTCAGGAAGCAAGGGCCCTCACCACAATATGATAAAGAACAGTATTGGAAGAACTCTCTTTCCAGATCTTTGGTAGGATACTGGCTCACTTAACAGAATTGCTGTCAAGAATTGTCTTTAAATTAGGCTAAATCCCTTTAAATAAACAATTTACTAGTTCAAATAAAAATAACTACTTGTAAGGGCAAAAACCTTCTGTGGCAAAGATAAAGCTGTATATAACATCTATGTGGTCATATTGAATAGTTAAGAAAATATTCACACTATGATAAGATGTTAGAGTACTAGAGTATGTCCAAGATCTCTCAATATGTACAAATCTAAGGATCCTTTATCTTATTCAACATATGTGTGCAGATTGTATGTATTCAACAATTGTAAGTTGAATTGAAATATAATTTACAATTACAAATAGACTATCTTTGCCTTCAGTAGAATCTTCTGAAATCATAGCAAGGTTTGGCTTAAAAAAATTAATTATCATCAAAGTCTCATTTTGTTGGATTTCTATTTTTTCTATTCTTTGATTAATTGAAAATGTATATTTCAGTTACACAGGCTAAAAGGAAAGCGAAAAGATGGAGAAATAACAAATTCGTTACAAAAACTTGCTTTTTCAAAACATAAAGTAATTACCTGTTTTCAAGGTAACTGATGGTTTAGATAAATTAAATTATTTTTGGCTGACAAACTATACATTCCCCACAGTTTAGCTTGCATTGATGCTTCAGTACAAACTGTATTGTCAAATTTAGTTATGAATATAAAACTTAAATACACACACAAACTACATATACACAGAAACGCACCCATGTGTGCACACTACAATATCTTTTGATCATGTTCACAGGTGGTAGAAAGGACATTTGGAACATCATATTTTTGTGTGTGTTTCACTTTGGAATTGATGAAATAACAATACTGAAACCTTTTTCAGTTAGCATGAAGGGGAAGTAAAGGTCAGAGGGTAAGTTCCATTTACTGTGATATGATCTTGTGGTCTGGTGTGAATAACATTTATCCTACACCTGGGGCAGCAGATGGTGCAGTTAATTAAAGGATACCCAGGAGACTATAGTAGGAATAAACTTGCAAATCAGGGCTATTATTTCTTACTAACTCAAAAACATGTCCATATATGTTTGTTTATATATATATATATATATATATATATATATATATATCCCATATATACTCACATATATATGTTCACTCACATGCATAAAACATACACATGTATGCATATATATGAATATATGCATACATATATTTCTATATATGTAGACTTGTATACTTATGTATGTATGTAGACATGTATACTTATACACTTGCACACATACATGTGTGAATATGTGTATATGTATAAATAAATAAATAGATAGATATGTATGTATGTGTGTATATGCAGATAGATAGATAGTAGCAAGTGAAACAGTAGGAATTAGAATTGAAAGGTCTAGATCTGTTCTTTCCAGTCCGCAATAAAAACAGCTGAAGGCATCATTTCCTTACTAGACTCAAGGGACTCTTTAGAATAAGCATAGAAAATCCGTTAGAAAATAAGGATCTTTCATTGAGCTTGAAAGATAACAAATTCAGTACTAGTTGGAACAAAGGTGGCAAGGACCCAAAGATTTTAAAAGGAGAAACAAAATTGAAAATTGCCATGTGTAGAGGTGATCTCCATAATTTTCGGAGAGATTGTTTAATATGAAATTCTTGGAATGCAATCTGAAGTTAATTGGCTATTGATAAAATTTGCAGAGATATATGTTCAATGAAGGCTCTGGAAAAGGCAACAGGGTACGGTGGGAAGAGTCCACTAAAAGAGTGACTTAAATGGTTAATACCTTTATTCCAAAATATTAGAATTATTAAATTAGAATGCAACTTTACCTTATGTGTTTACAAAAATGTTTCCATGGCAACGTTAAGATGTTTAGTTCCTACTTATGAACCTGAATTCCATTAATATTTCATACAAAAGAGCAAAGTTCTCAGAAAATATATTACTATTTGTCAATGCAAGCACTCTTGTTTTCTTCTTTGTTTTTAACAAGTTATGTTATTTTCATTGTCAATCAAATTGGATAATATTTTTTAAGTATTTAGCACAGCACCTGGCACAAAGTAAGTCCTATACAAATGCTTATTCTCATTCCTCCTACCCTTCCCTTTATGGGAAGGGGGATGTGGAGAGCATTCAGGGAGAAAATATTGTATCAATGTATATTGGAAATTGTTTGCAAATTATGCAATTTAGGACAGGAGAAACTTAAATGACTTGATCAGGATCCTAAAGGATATAGACCTTAAGAGTCACACTTAAACCCAAAATTTCCTGATTCAAAGAACTGCTCTCCACTCCTACCACCACTCTGCCTCTTAATGTATAAATCTATTCTCTCTCTACATTTATTGTATTGGAAATCTCTAGACTCCATGTCCTCAGATCATTTTCTGCACACATATTTTAGACCTATGGCTCAGGTAAATTTAGCATTCAGAGTTTATCTTAGTCAATAGGATATTTGAGCATTTGCTTTTACGTGTTTTGTTTTGTTTTTGTTGTTGATCTATCCCCAACAGGACAATGTCTGAGTATGCTAAGTATTTCAAATATTTGTTGATTGGAATAGCAGCAGACATTACAACACACTTTCAGTAATGGGTTATTATTTATTTTTGTATAAGAAATTTCAGAAAAACTTGAGAAGACTTACACTGATTGATGGTAACTAAATGAAGCAAGCAGCAGGAAAACAATTGTATACAACAACAGCAAGATGGTATGATAGTCAACTATGATGGACTTAACTCTTCTCAACTATTCAGTGATCCAAAGCAATTCTAATAAATTCTAGATGGAAAATGCTATCTGCATCCATGGAATGAACTATGGATATTAATGAGGACTTTTGCATGATTTCTCATGGTTTTCCTCTTTTATTCTGAATTTTCTCTCCTATCATGACTCTTGTGGAAATATATTTTTAAAAATTTGTTACCTTAAAATGAATTTAAAAAGGAAAAAAATCACACTTTCAGATTTTGAGTCTTAGAATAAATCTATGAGCTAAGAATGACAGGAATCATTAACTTCCTTTCAGAAATGAGGAAGCTAAAGTTACATAATAATAAGTCTCAGAATTATGAAGGGAATCCAAGAAACTACTGATTCTAAGTCTAATGTTTTTTCCTCTCTCCCATATGCTGCCTCTATATCATAAATTTGATTACAACCTGTTTGTGTGAATATGGAACATTATCCACTTTCATATATCTTTTGTTCCTTTCCTCCCCCCTTCAGCCCTTAAAATAGCCAAGAACCTATAAAATATTTATAATTCAAATCAACAAGCATTGTGCAAGATGCTACTGATATAAAGGCAACAGACCCTCTTCTAAGAGATTTTATAATCTAATGGCGTATATATCATGTGTAAAAAGAAAAAAAAGGACTATTCAAGGTAAGAGCAAAGAAGAAGAAAGAGGATCTCTAAAATTTAAGGGAAATATAATAATAATAACAGCATTTATTTTGTGTTTTTAAAATTTGCAAAGTGCTTTATAAATATTTATTTTATCCTCACAACAACTCTGTAATACTATTTTTAGCTCCATTTTACAAATGAAAAAAATTAAGAAAGAGGTTAAAGAACTTGCCCCAGATTGCATAGCTATTAAGTATTTGAGACCAGATTTGAACTCAGTAATTTAAATCTTGCTGACTTCAGGCCAAGCACTCCATCCACTGCCCCATCTAGCTACCTATATATGAATGTAGAATATAGCAGATTAGATTCTTCCCTTGTTTTTCTAGGTAGATTATGGGATTCTCTAGTACAAGAATGCTATTAGAAGCAAACAAGCAAAAACACTGGAGAGGGTGCCAGAAAAATATCAGGAAGTAGAATATGGAGGACAATGGCAAAAGAGAAATCACAGCCCTGACAAAGAAAAAAGATTTGTAGTATCAAGGAATTTCAAGATGGAAGGATTTTATAGATTTCTGACAGATAACACATACATAGAAAATCTATGTTTTTAATATCAACAGTATCATTTTTAATACTAGTAGTCCAAACCTTTCATTTTATGACCCAGGAAACCTAATTCTATAAAGAGGAAGAGGATTACATGAGATCACACAGATAATAACAAAGCCACACAGTTCTGGTTATATTTTGGTTTTAAGTTGGTTTTTTCTTTGTTTGTTTTGCTTTTTTGTTTTGAGGGGTTTTGTTTGCTTATTTTGTTTTTGTTTTGGATTTTTTGGGCATAATTGCCATTTTATTTCTTCAAGCACATTTTCGTTAACATCAATACAAAATGGTCTTCAGCTAAAACAAAAGTGATTAAATAATGCTTTGAAAATTTTAAAACTAAATGAAACTCAACTAAATTGAATGATGAGGTCCATGAGACCTGTAAAAGGATGAGTCTTGTCATACACAAGAACTTTAAGTTCCAATTAACATTAGCTACTTACTGAGAAGCAAGTACCATAATCTGGTTCTGGCTGATTGCAGAGGAGTTCAAGCTATCACCTACCATAACAAATATTAATCTAGGTTTTGTTGATCCAGCTGGCCATAACATTCTGATCAGGCACCTGTTGTTTTTATGGTCAAGGAATAATCTGCCAATACTGGCAGCTTTTGTCTTGTTATTTGATCTCATTTTTCCGGAAACAAAAACTGACACACTACTGCAGCTCCAGCTGCCTTTCCTGTCTTTTTCTCTCCTCATCCATTTTTTTTTTTTCGAGAAATGGTGGTGTGGCAAATGAATGATCTAGTTCATCATCAATTGCACTAATTCTTGAGAATTTTTTCCTTTCTGATGAGTTTAGTGGGATGATTTTTTTTTTCAAGAGAAGCTAGAAGTACATTATGGCTTTTTTTAAAGGAAAAATATAGATGTTTTAGTCAAGAAGAATATCAAATCCTCTCTCATAACAATAGATCATGAAGTGAGAGGGATTCTATGCTCTTCCTGAAAACTAATTATAGGATTTGTTTCGTTTAAATTTATTCCGGCTTCAGATAGGTAGATCATGCAAGTGGGTGTTACCAATGTGAATAAATGTGTTGTTGACAACTCTATTTTAGATGTTCCTAAGGTTTAGGAATGATGATGTCACAAGAATGCATCAAGTTTATGGTACAAGGCAAAGTTTTTGCTGGATGTGTATATATATATATAAAATACCTTCAAACATGTGCTTATACATGTGTTTGTATTATTGTGTGTAAAAAAAAAAAGCTTATGGGAAATATGCAAGAAGTGATCTGAAGGCATAAAGGGCTGTTTCTATTGCTTCTTAATCCCCTGTATTCTGATTTCCTCTTGGGAAGGTAAAGCATATAATGAAAGTGATGGAAAATGGATGCATGATCATGGTGATAACAGTATCAACCAAATTAGAAAAGATCTAAGAGGAATTTCATTGTACATATATTCTATATATATGTTATTTATGGAAAGATGGGCACACGATTTGAATAGAACAAGAAGAGACCAATACATTGTGAAAGGAATATCCATCTATACCCATAAAATCACATATCCACAGATCTGGGAAGGGTTATGATTATAGTTTTTGGGGGGTTAAGAATTATATTCTTAGTTTGTTCAATTTGAGGAGAAATTGGGTAATTGGAAGAAGGGAATGGCATGAATGTTTTAGCTCCACCCTCAATTGAAAAGCAGAGGAGAGGTGAAGAGAGCAGATGGAAAGGAGAAGAGAAGAAAGAAGACAGAGGAGAAGAAAGAAGAAGTTAAAGAAAGGAAAGAAGAAAAAAGCAGGGGAGAGGAAGGGAGAGGAGAAAAAGGAGAGGGAAAAGCCTGATTTGGGAAAAGTATCTTTTATATGACTCATTTTATTTTATTTTTTATTATAACTTTTTATTGACAGAGCCCATGCCTGGGTAGTTTTTTTTAACAACATTATCCCTTGCACTCACTTCTGTTCCGACTTCTCCCCTCCCTCCCTTCACCCCCTCCCCCAGATGGCAAGCAGTCCTATACAAATTAAATATGTATATGTCTCATGTTTAAAAGAGATTTTAAGAGATTATGCACCATTTAAATATTTTAAAATTTTGAAGTTGATACTCAAGAAACACAGTTCAATGTTAGTAGGAGACACATAATGTAAAATGTCCATATTCATGCTAAAAAGCAGCTTTGGGTCACATTTGCTGAATGGAATAAATGTGCAAAATGTAAAAAAAAATTAAAAGGTTGGACTTATTCATTTACACCCCCCTATCCACCCCCCACGCCCCCCCCCACTATTCCAAATGAGTAAAGAATATACTTTAGAGAGATATTGAAATAACAGAAGTGTCCCTTTGAATATAGGATCAGGAAGTCCACTTCAAGGCACTTATCATCTGTGAGAGCCTGGATATCTATTTCAATTTCTAAATCTACATTTATAAAATTGGAATTATAATAAGATCTACCAGTCATGTTTATTGGTCATAAATTAAGATAATGTATATAATTTGTATATATATATATATGTATATGTATAAATCTAAGGCATTACTACTACTGGAAAGTTCCATTTAATACCCTTTATCTTCTCTATCTGTTTTTATTTCAAGAGTATTCTTTTTTTTTGACTAATTTCTTTAATGAAAAATGTACAAATTGAAAAACCATATTCTATCCTTATTTAAAAAAAATTATTATCAAATAATCATAGAAGGTGTGTGCTTTGATGGACCTTGAAGAGCTGTTCTACTTAACTATGTTAAATTGTTATGTTCTGGTAAGGTTGAGATTTGTAACTCTTAGGTTTTTGGAGGAGGTTGGCAGAAAGGCATGCCTGGGTAATTTTGTGAGTTAGTAATTGTTGCTGAGGAACCAACTGAGGAATGTCAAAGTATATAAATCTGGCTGTTGCTTTAAAATTAGCATTAGCAGACATTCTGTCTTCAAAAGAAATGGAAGTTAGCTAATAGAAAAACTGACAATTAGTGGGGAATGGCCAGGATGGGGTTTACCTAGCAACTGATCCTATCATGAATTGTTTCATAGTTCTGCAACTTGAGATAGCAAAAGTAGGAGGATCTTATTGGATTCAGCAAGCAAGAATGCACAATGTAGCATGTGTTTAAATTTTATTTTCTAAAGATAGAGACACCAAATGTTTAATGACACAGATTGTTCAATATTTCTCCTGCAAAGGAGCATTTATTTTGTGAAAAATCAAATTAATTGCATTATTAGAGTGAGGTTTACACAGGCAAGAATAGCAATTATCTAGTATAGTGCAGCTACATTTTCAAAACTTGCATAGGGAGCAGAAATGCTTTATCGAGTTATACCATTTGTTCTTTTCATGGTTTGAAGCAAATTAAGGGAAAATGTAAGTATAGAGATTTTTTAAAAATGGGATTTAGTTGTGATATCATCAAAAACCTAGTCCAAACCACTCAAGTTACAAATAAAGGAATTGAAATCCAGAGAGAAATAGTTACACAGGTAGGATTCCTGCAATTTCAGCTCTAAAATCCTTTCTATTACATTATGCTGTTCCTCAAAAAGCAGATTACTAAGGATATATATACATTTTATTTTTCCTTTACAAATTGCAGGTTCAGAATCTTTCACTTTGAATGATCTTTAAGGTATGGTAACTTAGGATAGGAAGATTTTTTCCAAATCACATGCTTTGGCAATGCCAAAGCTGTTATGGATAATATAAAACAAAATGTACAAAGTTGTGATGAGAGAAGGGTGTCATGATGTTATAGGCTTGTGCTTATTTATTTAATTAATTTATTTATTTATATAGGTGCTCATGTCTATAAAAGCTGGTAAACTTGAGTCAGTTAGGACCAGTGACCACACACACACACACACACACACACACTAAACATTACTATTCTTGGTTTTTATCTATATCCTCTCAGCCTGCAAGTTCCCTTTTTTGTAATACCTTTCTATTTTCCTTCAAGCCTATTTATTAAAATCCATTGATTTTAATGAAATTTATGAAAGGAAAAAGTAAACAGATAGTAAAGTATGACATGCAAAGATTGCCAGCCCTTTGGGCTTGACTAAAGTATAAGGGATTTTAAAAACATATTTGTGAATATGTATATATATATAATATGTATATATATACATATAAGCATACACATGTATAAATGTCTATATATAAACAAAATACGCACATATATTTTAAACATGTATATTTTCATATATATATATATATATATATAGTATAAAATCAAAAATGCTCTTGAAGCAAAATAAGTCAAATTAACAAAATAAATCATCCATTCTTAGAAGTGATAGGAATCATAGTTCAATGAGAAAATCTTCTTGCAAAAGATCTTAATAAAAAAGTTGTCCTGAAGCACAAATACAATTAAGCAATACCATTCCACATCCCACACCTACCAGAAAGTTTTCTGATTAGAAGTACATCGACTTAAGATGAAGTCAAAAAACATTTTACTGGAGAAAAGGGGGCAAATGGTTTCATGATATGTAATGATTGATGCCAATTCTAAGACTTCAGGAAAATCATCTTTCTATACCTCCTTTTCATCATGTATAAATATGTTACAATGTGGTGATTCTAAGGCCCCTGCCAATTCTATGAGTCTATGATGAATGATAAAAGCACTAAATTTTACTAGTTTGTTTGTATATCTTTACAAATTTATCTAGTTTATGCCCTTTTTTGTTAATACACAGGAAGTAGTAGTCCTATGTAATCATTATGATTATCTACTTTAGAGAATATATTATGTTATTAAAATATAACTATATGGGAAATTATACTTTTTATATCATCATGCTTAGGGCTTAGCATATAACTTTGTATGTAAGATATTTTATGTACTTTCCCCTCCTCCCCCCAATGTATAGAAATTGTAATCAAGATCTAAGAGAAAATTGACATCTTAGTTCTATACTAGCTAAATAAATTCTATAAAAATGGAGTAACAAACTTTTGATTTGGAAAAGATTACAGAAAGAATTATGTACAAGCCAACACTGACCAATAATTTCCTCTAGTATATCAATGATCAAAAGGAGGCATAGAGACTATACCTCATATAGAAATTTTCTTCCCCTCACATTAAACTTAAATTTATCTTTGTCACTTGCAGCCATTTCTTCTAATTCTGTCTCTGGGCTTAAGCTTTAAAATACTTGAAAAATTTTATTAGATCCCCCTAAGTCTTTTAACACTCCTACTTTTATTTAATAATCCTCATATAACATGGTCTTCACAGAGATACTAGTGTACTACTTAGGTCTTATAATCATGCCATAAGAAAAAAGATAACATTTTAGGACAAGGAGTTTGTGAGAGATTAGTATAAATACATAGGGAAACTGAGATCTAGTAAATTGAAGGTCACAAAGCTTAGTTAATGGGAGAGCTCAGACTAAAATTTAAAACTTCATCTTGATGATCTACACTTGAAAACAAAAATTAGTTTTCCAAATGGACTCCTATAACCTCTTCCTATAAATATCTCCTTGTGTCCATGAATCTATAATTCAGTAATTAGGTGATGATTTCTTGCCACTCAAATAATTTTCAATTAAATTAAATTTTTTCCTTCCAGGGGGAAAATACTTTTATATGTTTTAATTAAATAACAATATTCCTTTGCTGGGGGGTGGGTGATTTTTCCTTTCTTTTCCTTTCTTTCAATTTGTGCTGGAAATTCTTTCATTGTTCTTTATGCTATTTCTTGAAGGGGGGGGGGTGGAAATGTCTTCCATATGTGTTTTGAATGACCTGCAAAAACCTTTATGTATGACTAATCTGTTAGAAGGACCATGAAGCAAAATTTCAAAGGCCAACAGCCTGAAATGAAAAGTGGTCAGATGACTGGATTTCATTTAGCTTTCAAACCAAATGGCAAAGCTAAGTATTTATTTTCAAAGGATTGCTTTCCCAATAGTTTTTTTTTTTCATCTATTTCTTACTCACAACTAGTAAGCTCAAGAAAACTGTGTTTCTGCTTTACAACTCTAGTTAGTGTGTAACTACTTCAAGGGCCCACATACATTCTGAGGCCTTCTCAATTACTTGCATGTCATGGCCTTCTCACAAAGTTCTCCAGCTCACTTTTTCATAGGTGAAACTAGTGACTACCAATATGTATTAGCATCCAAAGAGTTGATACCAATTCATTCCTCTCATCAATATATGCCTTGTATATTTATGCCTACTCATAAGACATCTGGAAACATCAGCATCTTTTAATAACTCAGATTATAACCATCAGTTTCACTTGCGTTTGTAAAATATTCAACACAAAACAAATTTTACTGACAAAGTAAATATTCTCATGTAGCGCTACAACCAAATAAGAAATATCTCTCCTTTTCCAATAAGGCATCTTTTTTCAGGGATTTTTAATCGCAAATGGGAAAACAAGTATGGGAGAGGAGCTAGAAATAAATGAAATTACACAGCCCAGATCTTCTAAGTATTAGGTCTATAAAGTTCTGCATATTTCAATATAAGTTGTTTCAATGATAATTATATATATTTTTCTTTTATTATTCTGAAATTATTATTCTGAAAAGATATCTATAAAGTGTATCAGATTGCATAAGGAATTGATGAAACAAACAACAAAAACAAAATAACCAAAAGAAAAAATACTTAAATAAAAATATAAAGCTTAAGAACTCTTGTCCCAGTGTTTTAACATTTGTGGAATATGATTACTAAGATATATTGCTTACATGCCATGGAGAAGAAGAGAGAAATAATTAAGAAAGCATTGGAAGAGTTGCAACAGAAGCCTAAAGTTGTTAGATTCTCTAAGGATAAGTACCCAGTACTATTCAGTAGTAGGAATTGTATACATTTATTTGGAAGATACCTGATTTGTCACTTCAAAGACAGACTCTTGTGACCTCTAGCCTAATTATTTATATACTTTTGCTCAAAGTGCTCCTTCCTTTCCTCCCTTGCATATAATTAATAATAGGATGACAAAGGTTATATTAAAGGAAAATTCTTGCCCAATCTTAGACATGATACAAAATGATTCTGAACTCAAAAGCAACCACTGAATTTCAGCATCAAGAAGGTACTAAATATTCTGGAAAAAAATACATGATTGTAGATTCTTGGAGTGCCATAGTCTTAATTTACTTTTCTTTTGAAAAGTTATAATTAAATTATTTTTAGCATTTGTAAGGATTTTTATATTGTTGTTGTTGAGAGAATTATTTCCTCCATTGTTTCAAATAGTAACTGTCATATTAGGAGACTGACTTTGTGGGTTGACATGACCAAAATATAATCACAATTTTGAGACCATGATGCTGTGGATGAGGTGTTTTAATGTTCATCAGGTTCAATATACAATATATTATTGCCCTAAAGTATTTTGTTTTAGAATCATATTAGCAATAAAATCTAATATTGACCCTAATTTTAAAGATATGGAAACTGAGGCAGTTGGAGGAGTGGAAAGAGTTTTTGAAAGGCAAAAGACCTTGGTTTGATTTTGTACTTTGGCAATTACTTCCTGTTTCCTTTGAAAAAGTCATTAATTTTCTCTATGATCAGTTTCCTTGTTTGTAAAATCAAGCAGCTTGACTAGATGACCTTAGAGATACTTTCTAGCCTTGTCAAGACTCAAAAACTCCATAAATACAAGTAGAAGGTCTCAAAGTCAAAGCAAGCATTTCCTTCTCCAAATTTAATATGCTTTTAACCATACTATGTTGCCTCACATTTAAAAAAAATTGGATAAATAATCTTTTAAGTCCTAATTATGGGAAGTGCACTGTACTAAGAGCTGGGAAAAGGTAGCTAAGACCATCTCATGAAGTTGATCATCTAATAGAAGGATAAAATAAACCAAAAATAAAAATAAAAAACAAATTAAAAACATAAAAAAATGATTCATTTTAAAAAGTACCTCCCTCCAAAAAAGACAAAGATTGAACTTGACTCCACTTGATGCTTGGAACTATATTTCAAAGTACTTTGTTTCCCAGCCTTTTTTGTACCACCTCCTACCTTCCCAGTTTCTTTCTATGTCAGTTCTCCAACTTTTCCTTTTCTTCTTCCACAGATCCCACTTTATTTGCAAGCCTGCTTCTATTTCTTCACTTTTCTCTTCCAAAACTTCCTACTCCAAAATTCATTCTATCTTCCTTTCCAGGCCTATCACCTTGATACTTAAGATTTTTAATTGAATTTTATTTCTTCCAAAATATTTGGTAATTCAGTGAATTCTTTGCTGGTTTAACTATAGAGAAGATTGGCTTTGGCATTTCTTACAATGACAGACTTAGTGAAAGCAGAGTTCCTTTTCCATTACTACATTCTAGAGAACCCTCTGGCCTCTGTCACCAATGTTCCATGACTGTATCAGGAATTATGGGTTGAAGGACAAAGTATCTTCCACAGGTTCCCCTGAAACAGGGATTTGGCTCTGAACCAGACTTATTGGCCAGAGCCAGGGGCCAGATGTGCAGTGCCACAGGGATGAATTCTCAGTGGTTTTCCTTTTTTGTCACTTCTCAGAGTGACTGGCAGGAAGCAAGGTGGAATTTTTGGGAAAAATTATAGAAGTAATTGAAAATTAGAGAATGGCACTCAAGTAAAAGAAAGTAAGGAAAAAATTGAATATATGAAGTAGAAGACAGGGATTGCTAGGGAGCAGCTCATTTAATGTGCTTCTTCCAGAGCATCTGGAAAAAATTCACCAGAAAAATGGCCAAATTTTATATCTCCTTTTCAAATTCAATTGCTTTATTTAAACATCACCTTAAAGGCAACTGATAGGGGAAATGGCCTAAATAACATTTTATTCTTTTGTAGGTAAGATTAGATCCACTTTCTTCATATTTTGTTTTCTTTTCTGAATCTTCTCCTCCATTTTTGTACCAAGAAAATGATAAATTGGAGTCGAATCATTTAACATCATGCCTCTGCCAATTACTACCTCTTTAACCTTGGGCAAGATACTTGTTTTTTCCTAGTTTTAGTTTCCTCATCTGGAAAATGAGGAAGTAGAAATAAATGACCTCTTTTGCCCCTTCCCAAGTCTGTACTTTTTTGTTTCTCTGAGACAATTGATGTACCACAACAAAATTGAAGAAAGCAGTTTTTTTTTTCAGATTTTTTCTTATATAAATGATCAGATATATTTGTTTTTTAAGAAATCTAAAAACAGAGAAATTGAAATGATATAAAAGAAAAGATATAAATAGCATTTATTTTTAAAAGAAATAAACAGATATGATTAAATCTCCTTATAAAGAATGTAGAATAATCTTTCATTTATGTGTGAATAATTTCATCTAAGTTGTTTTAGAAACCTTGTATTTGTTAAAATTTGATAAAATGCAAATATGAATAAATGTTTTTTGAAGAGTAGAAAATATTATGGAGGATGATTTTCATGTTAATTATTGGGAATTCAGGGCATTATTTTATCTCAATACATTTGCAAGTAATTGTTCTAAGAATTAATAGGATAAATCTTAAAAATAAAAATCCAAAATTATTTGGAGATTGGAGGAAGATTGAACTAGATGTTTAAATTGATTTTATACAAACAATTTGGTGAATTTTTACTTTATTAGTGAAAGTGACTACCTGAATACTAGAAGAGATAATAAAAAAACTGAAAAAATAGCTAAAGGAAAGAAAAGGTTGAAGAGAGGTCTGAAAGAAGCTTTGTCATAAATGTTTGAAGAATCTAACAGTGAGAGCTGACAAGAAGTTGGCTATCAAAACTAGATTGACTAAATAAAAATTTAAGCTTCTTTACAGGGTACTTAAGTTCCAGCTATTGGACTTCAGCAACAATTGAAGTTTAGGAGAAGTGAAGCCTTTCAGAAGTGTCTGTGTTGCTGTTTGGTGCACTTATTTCAAAAGGAAATTCACAAAGAGGGAAATAAAGCTTTTATAGTTGCTTTGTTGTATAGAAAAAGCTGTTGAAATCTAGAATGATCAAAAGAAATTTTAGAGAGTTAAGAGATAGTTGGGTTGACTTGCTTTATTTAGATAGCCATACTTAAGTTTTTTTATCTTTTCCTTTTTTTTCCTTTTTTTTTTGTTTTTTGAACACTGTTACAAAATGATATGATGATATAACATCCTGCTGAATAGATAGCTATTGTTATGAGTCTATAGTGCTCAAAGATAACTAGATTGAATCATTTTGTAGTTCTCTGCCTCACAAGGAACTTTCATACAAATTGAGTTAGAATTGAATGAATGCTGTTTAAGGACAATTTTAAATTGAAAGTACTTGCATCAGTTTCCAACAATTTAAAATAAGAAAAAAAAGACTGGGCCAACAAGAAGGTGTTGACAAATAGTATATTAGCAGTCACTGAGAAAAGAATAATTTGGTTTAGATGTTCCATAATGGATCAATGATATCAAACATTAAGAAATGTTACAATAAGTACATGAGTTTTCCTCAGATTTCCATAGATGTATTCCCATTTTCCTCAGCAAATACTAAATACATAGGTGGAAGAGTGTTAGTTAACTAAGTCATTAAATGGTGTTAATGGAAATTCAATGGCCTTGAGAGCTTATATTGTCATTAAGGAAAAGGTATTCCCTTATAAAAGAATTATCCCATGTGACCTGAGAGAATCGACTATGGATATCACAGAACCCTGAACCCAAGAACTTTCATATGGCAATGCTTTTAACGCATGCTTGCACATATTATCCTCGGAAATAATCTCTGAAGAAATATAAATTGGCATCTGTTCTTGCAGTTATTTCCTTTTTGATTGACCTAGGTTTCAAAATCTCCAGAAACTAAAACTGATATCCTCTCAGCAACTACTCCCTGGAGAAATTGGAGTGTATGGACAACTCAGAATTTTCTGGTTAATGAAGGCAAACAGAACATTCAACTTAACACTTTCTATCCTACTGACCTCATGGATTCCATGAAATCTTCATAAACTTATCATTATGTAAAATAAAATCAATACTGAAAGCTTTCTCAAATCATTTTATATTCATCAGTGCTTTTAAGCCAGGTAACCTTCCCTACTATTCAACTCTTTTTAGATTTTTTTTATGTATACATATTTATACAAGTATCTTGCTGCACAAGAAAAATCAAATAAAAAAGGGGGAAAAAGAGAAGGAAAGCAAAATTCAAGCAAACAACAGCAAAAAGAATGAAAATGCTATATTGTGGTCCACACTCAGTTCCCACAGTCCTCTCTCTGGGTGGAGATGGCTCTCTTCATCATACGATCATTGGAACTGGCTTCAATCATCTCATTGTTGGAAAGAGTCATGTTCGTCAGAATCAATCATCATATAATCTTCTTGTTGTCTGGATTAATGATCTTCTGGTTCTGTTCATTTCATTAAGCACCAGTTCATGTAAGTCTCTCCAGACTTCTCTGAAATCATCCTGCTAATTGTTTCTTATAGAACAATAATATTTCATAATATTCATATAACATAACTTATGTTTTTTGGTATGTGTTGTCTTCCCCCATTAGAATATAACTCGTTGAAAGCACAGACTGTCTTATAACATTCTTTATATCCCCAGTGCCTAATGCAGTCAGTGTTTAATATTTATTAACCATTGACTACACCATTTATCTATTGAAGACTAAGAAAAATAAAGTTTTTTGTTACAAAGTCCCTGACACTATTCAATGGGAAAACATTAGAAACTAATATTATTTTAACAGTGAGAATGATATTAAACAGGAATCATTACTGTCTCCTTTGGGGTTACACCCTATCAAACATGAGATCTTTCCCTATGACTTATAACTGAAACTTCCATATTATTTTCTTCCAAATAGAAAGGGAGTTCCTTGAAAGGGTCCTTCTTACTTTTCACCAACAAATATCTCAGTATTTTTCACATAGAAAAAATACATTCATTCAATTATTCATTCAACCATATGGTAATGGTTCTCCTCTGAGAATCTAAATTTCTTAGTGTGAAGAAAAGAAAACTGAATGAGTCAATTCTTGGAGTAAATAGGTATCCACACAACCACATGAAAAATGTGAGGCAATAAACTTTTGATAGCCACTGAATGATTCTTTTATATTTGGTCAGACTAGGTCTTGTTTAGCAGACATATTGATGTTGAAACATTTGGGCATCAGAATAGTTTTCTAGAGCCTATTTTCCTTTTACATGGTATTTGAAAATATAGCACTTCTTCCATGATATGATTAAATACCTAGAAGACTATCTTGATATTTTAGTGTATTGGAAAGAGCACTGAATTTAAAACCAGAGAAACTCATTGATAACTATCTTTCTACAATTCAGTTTCTTCACTTGAAAAACAAGGGCCTTCAATTCAAATTACCCCAAATTTATAAAGATCCTGTTATGAATAAGGCAATATTTTGGAGATACAAAGACAGAAATAAGTACTCATTGCTCTCAATGCATTTGTATTCTCCTCGGTTGGGCTACATGACTTCAGGAGTCCCTTCTTGCTCAAAATCTATGATTCTCTGAAGAAAAAAACATTGAGTAGCATTAAGTAACATTCTCTGACTTCATCAGTGATTTCATGATCATATTTTACTGCTATCTAATAGAACAGAGTAGGTAAATATGACATTGCAAGCTCTCCTTTCTATACTTAGCTTCCTCCACCTTGTTACAACCATCTTTTGCATGAATATTATTTTGTCACATATAGGAAACATAGTTTGCAGAAGGTTAGAAATCAGCTTAGGAATACCATATAGGAACCTAGCAAATATTATGAATCTTAGTCATTTAGTTGAGTTAATGATATTGAAATTGTACAGAAGCTGAATTATGCTTGTTTGTAGGAACTGTTATTTTTATTGACCAAGAAAGTCATGTTCTGTGACCAGTATCCATTTTCATTTAATGCAAAAGTAAGGACAAAAAACTCCTGGATCAGAGATGACTGGATTCGTATTCAGATAATTCTTGATTTTTCAACCAAGGCTCCAAGATATGATCACATATGATCCTTGAGAGAATGTCCTATAATGTTCTGTCACCATTTTTTCTACTAATATAATACATACCCATCTTTACCTGTGCAATAAATTCAAGTGACTTTCTATTTATCTTTAAAATCAAATTTATATTCCTCTGTTTTGCATTTATAACTTTTTATAACAGTTCCAATGGACCTTTTTGGCTTTATTATATAGAATCTTAAAGATCTTAGTGTTATTTCAAGAATAAATTAAACTTGGACTTCCAGGGGCAGAGCCAAGATGATAGAGATGACACATTTCTTTCTGACCTTCTCCTACAACCCTCAGACTAATCAGTAAAACCAGACTATGAACTCACTCTGGGCCAGCAGAACCCACAAATATTGGGAGGGCAACAAATTATCAGCAGAAGATAATTTCAAAGATCACCAGAAAAGGTCTGATTCAATTGGAAATGGGAGGGAGGCAGCCAAACACAAGCAGTTGAGCACAGATGCCAGCACAGACAGCATAGAATCCAGGGTGGTACAGTCTCCTTGTGGTGGTGTGGACCCCCTGTGGTGGAGAATCTACAGGGAGGAATTTATAGGAATCTACAGCAGTGTTGGCCACTCTGCCTTGGTTGCAAGCCAGTAGATCAGCAGGAAAGTTATAAAACATCTAACACAAACACAAAAGATAAATAGTGAACCCCAAAATGCTGGAGTCTCACACCTACCCAGCACCAGGCGCAAGTTAGCATTGACCCAGTGCAGCCACAGAAGCCACTGCTTATACAAGAAGCTTGGAAAACCTCCCCTGCCCTAAAAGCAGACCTTAATATTTTTTAAAAGTGAGTAAAAAAGTAAAGAGAACTTTGACAATAGACAGCTTTTATGGTGAAAGAGAAGAACATATATCAAACCCTGAGGAGACTAAAGGCAGATTGTTTCCAGATGAATTCTCAAAGGGTGATATAATCTGGTCCCCATCACATAAGCCTCTCCTAGGAGAAATTAAAAAGGATCTTAAAAAGAGAGCTAGAAGAAAAATGGGGAAAGGAAATGAAAACTTTGCAAGAGGGTTTGGAAAAAGCATGTAACTCATTAAAGATAGATTTGATAAAATGGAAAAAGAAAACAACTCCCAGAAAAACAAAATTTGTGAAACAGAAAAAGAAAATATCTCCTTAAAAACAGAAATTGTGCAATGGACAAAAATTTCATAGAACAAAACAATTTATTTTAAAATTAAATAGGACAAACACAAAAAAGTAAAAAAAAGAAAATGAAGAAAAATGATTCACTAAAATTCAGAACTGAACGAATGGAAATGAATGACTCAATGAGACAATAAGAATCAGTCAAGCAAAACCAAAAAATGAAAAAAAAATAGAAAAAATGTAAAATACCCAATTGGGAAAACAACCAAACTGGAAAATAGATCTAGGAGGGACAATCTAAGGATTACTGGACTCCTGGGATACATGATGGAAAAAAAGAAGCGCCTGGACACTATTTTTTAGGAAATCATTAAAGAGAACTGCCCAGATGTCTTAGAATCAGAAAGTAAAATGACCATTGAAAGAATTCACCGAACATCTCCTTGAAAAAGACTCCAAAATTAAAACCCCAAGAATTATCATGGATAAAATTCAGAATGATTGGACCAACAAAAAAATATTACAAGCAGCCAGAAAGAAACAATTCAAATACTGAGGAGCCACAGTAAGCATTATTCAGGACCTAGCAGCTTCTACTTTAAAGGATCAAAGGGCCTGGAATCTGATATTCTGAAAAGTTAAGGAACTTGGAATGCAACCAAGAATAAATTACCCTGCTAAACTGAGCATTTCCTTTCAAGGAAGAAGACAGATATTCAATGAAACTGACAAATTCCATTTATTTTTGATGAAAAGACCAGAGCTAAAGAAAAAATATGACTTCCAAATATAGAACTCAAGAGAAGCATTAAGAAAGTAAAAAGGGAAAAAAATATCAAGAACTATGTCTGAAATGGGCATACATAGAAAATACATGTACAATCTAATGTTCCTGTTATAACAGAAAAAATGAAAGTAGAGATGGAAAGAGAATTCTAACAGGAAAAAAGGGTAAAGAGGATGTAAAATGAGAGAAATCACATTTCAGGAAGAGGCAAAGAAACCAATTGTAATTGAGGGAAAGAAGGAAGGGTGATGAATATTGTGTGAATCTTACTCCCATCAGATTTGGCTCAAAGAAAGAATGTTAGATATATTTAGTTTCACTGAGAAACTTCTGTCACCTTGTAGAAAAGTGGGAGGGAAAAGGAGAAAAGGGAAGGGAATAAATAGAAGGGAAAACAGAAATAGAAGGGTATAAGAAAGAGGAAGGGTCTCTAAAGAGGAGGACTGCTTGAGGCAAGTAGTACTCATAAGAAAACAGTGGGGAAGAGGTAAAGGCAAAAGGAAAGATAAAAGTATAATTGGGGTTAATATGATGGTAATCATATTAACTACATATCATATCAACTAAAGAATTAGTAGTTTTAACTGTAAATATGAATGGGGTAAACTCTCCCATAAAATTTAAGTGGATAGCAGACTGGATTAAAAGCCAGAATCCTACAATATGTTGTTGATAAGAAACACATTTAAATCAGAGTGATATATACAGAGTAAAGGTAAAAGGCTGGAGCAGAATCCATTATGCTTTAGCTGAATTAAAAAAAAAAAAACAAGCAGGGTAGCTATACTAATCTCAGGTCAAGAAAAGCAAAAGTTGATTTACTTAAGATTTAAGGAAGGAAAATATAACTTGCTAAAGGGTGCCATAAATAATGAAACAATATCAATATTAAATATATATGCACCAAGTTGTCTAGCATCTAAATTCCTAAAGGAGAAGTTAAAAGAGTTGCAAGAAGAAATAGACAGAAAAATTATAATAGTGGGAGATCTCAACCTTCCTGTCTCAGAACTAGATAAATCAAACCACCAATAAATAAGATCAAAATTAAAGAGGTAAATAGAATACTAGAAAAGCTACATATGACAGATCTTTGGAAAAAAATTGAATGGAGACAGAAGGGGGTACACTTTCTTCTCAGCAGTTCATGGAACTTACACAAAAATTGACCATATAAAAGACCTCAAAATCAAATGCAGAAAGCCAGAAATAGTAAATGTATTTTTTCAAATCAAGATGCAATAAAAGTTCAATAAAAGGCCAAGGGAAAATAGATGAAAAAGTAATTGGAAACTAAATTATGTCATCCTACAGAATGAATAGTGAAACAGCAAATCATAGACACAGTCAATAATTTCATCCAAGAGAATAACAATAATAAGACAACATACCAAAATTTGTGAGATGCAACCAAAGTGGTAATAAGGGGAAATTTTATATCTCTAGATGCTTACTTGCATAAAATAGAGAAAGAAAAGATCAATAAATTGGGCTTGCA
This sequence comes from Sarcophilus harrisii, assembly GCF_902635505.1. NCBI lineage: Eukaryota > Metazoa > Chordata > Mammalia > Dasyuromorphia > Dasyuridae > Sarcophilus > Sarcophilus harrisii. The sequence goes on from NC_045426.1 coordinate 76,455,541, forward strand.
ACTAAAAAAAAAAACAAGAAAAAAGAACAAATTAACACCCTTTAATCAAATACCAAACTTGAAATTCCAAAAAATAAAATAAAAGATCAATAAAATTGAAACTAAAAAAAACTATTGAATTAACAAATAAAACTGAATTGCTTTTATGAAAAACCAGCAAAACAGATAAAGCTTTAGTTAATTTGATTAGAAAAAGGAAAGAGGAAAATCTAATTGTTAGTCTTAAAAATGAAAAGGGAGAACTATCCATCAATGAAGAGGAAATTAGAACAATTATTATGAGTTACTTTGTGCAATTTTATGCCAATAAATTTGACAACCTAAGTGAAACGGAGGAATACCTACAAAAATATAGATTGCCCAGATTAATAGAAAAGGAAATAAATTACTTAAATAGTCTCATCTTAGAAAAAGAAATAGAACAAGCTATTAATCAACTCCCTAAGGACCAGATGGATTTACATGTGAATTCTACCAAACATTTAAAGAACAATTAATTCCAATACTATATAAATTATTTGAAAATATAAGGAATAAAAGATTATTCCCAACTTCCTTTTGTGACACAGATAGGTACTGGTACCTAAACCAGATAGGATGAAAACAGTGAAAGAAAATTACAGACCAATCTCCCTAATGGACATTGATTAATAATAATAATTAACATTATTAACAGAGATTACAGAAAATCATCCACAGGTTAATATACCATGACCAAATATGATTTATACTGGAATGCCGGGCTGGTTCAATATTAGAAAAAACTATTAGCATAATTGACTATATAAATAACCAAATAAACAAAAACAATATAATTATCTCAATAGATGCAGAAAAAGCATTTGATAAAAACACTTGAGAGTATAGGAATAAATTAACTTTTCCTTAAAACAGTCATTAGCACCTATTTAAAACCATCAGCAAGCATCATATGTAATGGGGATAAACTGGAACCATTCCCAATAAGATCAGGGGTGAAACAAAGTTTACCACTATCATCATTACTATTCAATATTGTATTAGAAATGCTAGCTTTGGCAATAAGAGAAGCAAAAGAGATTAAAGGAATTAGCATAGGTAATGAGGAAACCAAATTATCACTTTGCAGATGATATGATGGTGTACTTAGAGAACCCTAGAGAATCAACTAAAATACTATTAGAAGCGATCCACAACTTTAGCAAAGTTGCAGGATACAAAATAAATCCACATAAATCATCAGCATTGTTATACATCATTAATAAAATTCAACAGCAAGAGATACAAAGAGAAATTCCATTAAAAAAAAACTGCCAGTAGTATAAAATATTTGGGAATCTATCTGCCACAGGAAAGTCAGGAACTATATAAGTAAAACTACAAAAACTTTCCACACAAATAAACTCAGATTTAAGCAACTGGAAAAATATCAAGTGCTCATGGATAGGTTGAGCAAATATGATAAAGATGACAATACTCCATAAACTAATCTATTTATTTAGTGCTATACCTATCAAACTCCAAAAAACTGACCTAGAAAAAAATAACAACAAAATTCGTCTGAAAGAACAAAAGGTCAAGAAATTTAAAGGAATTAATGAAGAGAAAAGCAAATGAAGGTGGCTTAACTGTACCAGATCTAAAACTATATTATAAAGGAGCAGTCATCAAAACCATTTGGTACTGTTTGTGGCAGGTCTCTTTGTAGTGACAAGAAACTGGAAACTGAGTAGATGACCATTAATTGGAGAATGGGTGAATAAATTATGATATATGAATGCTATGGAATATTATTGTTCTGTAGGAAACTACCAGCAGTGTGATTTCAGAGAGGCTTGGAGAGACCTACATGAACTGATGCTAAGTGAAATGAGCAGAACCAGGAGATCATTATACACAGCAACAACAAGACTGTATGACAATCAGTTCTGATGGACATGGCTCTCTTTAACAATGAGATGATTCAAACCAGTTCCACTTGTTCAGTGATGAAGATAGCCATCTATACTCAGAGAGAGAACCCTGGGAACAGAATGTGTAACACAACATAGGATTCTCACTCTTTCTGTTGTTATATGCTTATGTTTTGTTTTCTTTCTCAGTTTTTCTTTTCCTTTCTTCTTAATCTGATTTTCCTTGTGCAGCAAGATAACTATATAAATATGTATACATACATTGGATTTCACATGTATTTTAACATATTTAATATATATTGAACTACCTGCTAGCTAGGGAAGGGGTTGGGAGAAAGGAGGGGAAAATTTGAAACAAAACATTTTGCAAGGGTCAATGTTGGAAAAATTATCCATGTATATGCTTTGCAAGTAAAAAGCTTTAATAAAAAAGAATAAATTAAACCTTAATAGCTTAAAGCACACTGAGACCTTGGTAGTTTAACCAGTGTACTAGCCTTTTCTCAGTTTCTCACCAGGGTATTCTATCCATTGTCTTTATACCTTTTCCTAAGCTTTTCTCTAAGTCTGTCATTCCTCTAAACTTGCCCTCTAAGCCTAAATCCTCTAAACCTCTCTCCTCACTTCTGACCATTACAATGCTCAGGTTCCTGAAAAGTTTGATTAAAATACCATATGAGGCCTTTCCTAATCCATCTCTTCCAGTTTATAGTGCTTCCATTCCCCTTCTCCCAAATCACTTTGGATTTCTATTGTATATATTAGTATATACTTGTATGTATATGTAGTATCTCCACTATGGTAGGTATAATTCTTAAGGGCAAAGCCTATTTTAATATTATGTCATTATCTTTATAACTTCAGAAAGTAGCACAATGCGTAGGAGATGGCATAATAAAAATAAGTAGTTATTGAATTGTTGATTAATCCTTCCTGAAGAAGCTTAAATATAACTATTCTTAAGTATTATAGTGATATACAAACATATAAATTTATTATAGGCAAGATATGGTATGTGTCTTTGTAGCATAAATTACATATCAGTAGAATATATAAAAATTACATATTAGTAAAATTACATATCAGTAAAAATTAGTAAAAAAATAAATTTATCACAATTAAGATGTGTCTATAAAGATGCCATTAAATGGAAGCTCTAGTATATTTGTAGAAAAATAGACCCAAAATACTCCATGGAAGAAAAAGAGATCTTTTGGATTGAATTATACAGATTGCTGGTATTGGTCATATTCAACAGATAATTTCTCAACACAACACATCGTCTCTTAATTGAGGTTACAGGCCTAGCAACATTTCAGAATATGAATGGAAAGTCAATTTTTTCCAAACTTAAAACTTTGTTTCAAAGCAAAACATAGCTTCCTGGTTCAAAAGATGAAAGACTCAAAAGAAAAATTCTTATGACAAAGGCTCTTTGGACATTAAATAGCTTATTAAATAACACTTTGATGAATTACAGTAAGCATAAATGAATTAGAAACATATGGATTGCATTTCCTTTGGAAATATAAGAGGGCTTGAATTTACAAGAATAAACTTCTTATTGTCTTGAAGAAAAGACACTGAAAATATCATTTTTTACAATATTACTGAAACAAAATATTACCCTAACCCTTCTCATCTATTTTCAATTAATGTATGGCATTAAGATTAAGCCAATTTATAAAGAAATATTTTTATTCAAGTTTAATTGAAGCAATTACTTGAAAGAGTTGTTTGTGTACTTAGATAAACTAAGCATGCCTCTGAAATCCCTGTTTTCTCTTAAGATAGCACATGGTAGGGTCTGTTTTAATTGGACTCAAAAATGTTATCAGTGTGAAAAAAATGATACCACTTTCCCTAGTACATTAAAACCAGACGAATTTCCAGCATTAAAAACATCAATGTGACAGTTCTGCTTGATGCCTTTACACTGAGCTTCAGCTGTGCTTCTTAAAGCTTACATTTGGGCTCTTTTTAATTTACTTTTTACAAAGACAAGTGTTGTAATTGGAACTTTTGGAACCAGGATGTTTCCATCCAAAATTAAAATGCAGTCAGTTACTCAGTAAGTTTCAAAATGGTAAACTCATGCCGCCGGTAAAGGATGGAAGGAATGTAGCTTGTAAAGAGCTATGAAATCAGCAACAGACAGAAAAGCCGACCGGAGGGAATTTTTATTGGAGAGTAGTTTTTGTTCCATCTAATTTCCATGTCTTTTTCCTCTGGACAACAATTCATTTCACATGTAATGCCTAATGTAGTTGAAAATGGATGGCTTAAAAGAAAAGGTAGTTTTGGCTTGAAAGCTGACATAACTCTCAATCAAGGATTCTGTCTGCTGGAGCCACCCTGGGGGCTAAAGATGTTGAGATTTATGGGTCAGAGAATAATTTATGACTAAAGCTGAAAGGGTAAATATAACAACACATCAACAAGTTAGAAAGGTTTTTCTTTTCTTTAAAAAAAATGGAGATATGTCAACATGGCATTATCTGCAGGGTCTATCCAGTCTTTGTTTTAAAGAACAATAAAAAATGCATTGGAATTCAGCTACCTTCTTTCAAAAAACAGAAAAATGATCTTAAATTTATACTAGTTTTTTTGGACATGTTTGTTAAGTATTTTATATTTTGTATAGCACAGAGCACTGATAGAGATTGTATAAACTCATCTCTTTTATTTGGAGTGTTGATAATTTGTAGACTGGATTAAGGAAATTAGTTGCTGTAGCAAAGATAATTAGCCCAATTCTCCTATGACCAAGATTGGATGCTTTTTGTTACCATGGATTGAAGCAAAGAATCATATGATGTCACTATTTAAATGGTAGGGGTCTGGAGGAGAGTGCTATTGGCCTTTAGAACAGTTCTTAAAGGAATCTGGGCAAGGGGCAAGGGAGATAATAGTGAATAAATTGTATACTGAATTTATTAATATCTCCATCCCTCTTGTCATCATGGGTACAGCATGCCCTAATCTCAATTAAACACATTGCAAGACTATGCCTGCCAAGATATCCTTCTTACCTAGGTAAAGTGAAATTTTCATGAAAAAGGCAGGAAGGCACACAAATGAAATAATTTAATCTTAGGATCATGGATTTAGATTTTCATGAGATGATACTCTTCATCTTGTTGAATTTCTCTTACATGATAGAGTAAGGTTGAAGGTATCTAGTTTAATCTTTTGCATTTTACAGGTGAGAAAACAAGCCTAAAGAATTATAATGAAAAATATAGGAGTAGCCTGAAGAGCTAGTATTTGAGCTCCTTTCTAAATTCAGTGTTCTTTCCAAATGCCAGAGCTGAATTACACCTTAGATTTCTTATTTCTAATTCAGCATTTTTATTTCCCTTCCCTAAGTTTCACTAGAAAGTGCTTTTCCATACATATAAAATAATAGCTTTCATTCACATAGTGTCATTGTTTTTCTTTACTTTTCCTAAGAGTTTCCTCATTTCTGATCATACCTTATTTTATTCTTTACATACTCCTAATAGATAAATATCTTATATATGAGAAAACCGAGATGGAGAAATATTAAATAACTTTTCAAGGGTCACAACTCAGTTCTAACAGTTCCCTCTGTAATATAACACATTGAAGAGGGAGACAAGACTGGTGACCTCAACTGATCTAAGGGCCAAGAACACTGAGCAGGGTGCGGTTGGTACTGAGTGATTGACTAAACTATGAATAATATTCTTGGAGTTGGGTAATAATCTACACATGAATTGTTGGGAAGGAAAAAAAAAAGGATTCAATCAAGATCCTATCACAATAGGTTGTGTTTTAAAATTTCAGTTTCCCTCAAGATACAGAAAGTTATGTTGCATTTTACTTGGAAAAAAATATTATCAACAAATAAAACCAACAATAAAAACCCATAGATTGAAATATAGAAATGAATTTAGAGATCTTATCATCCACAGCTTTCTTAGATACACACCCATCATATGTACCTCCAGTCTTACAGACAAGAAATTGAAGTTTATTGAATAGTGCAACCAGAATTTGAACTCATAGCTTAATACTCTTTTTACAGTGAAATGTATGGTTACTGGAAATTTATATACCCTACAACTTTCCTATGAGAATCTTGGATCCTAATTAATAAATTTCCTCTTAATATGTTAGCTATATAATTGATTGGCAGCTAGGTGTCAGAGCAGATAGAGTTTGGGACCTAGAATCAGGAAGGCTCATCTTCATAAGTCCAAATCTGGTCTCAGACATCCTTAGCTGTGAGTCCCTAGACAAGCCACTTAACCCTAGATGCCTCAATATTTTCATCTTTAGAAATAATCTAGAGAAGGAAATTGGAAACCAGTCCAGTATCTTTACCAAGAAATCTCAACGGGGAACATGGACAGTCATACATGACTGAAAATGTGTTTATATATATGAATGTACACACACACACACACACACCTATATATGTGTATTCATTTTTCTGACATTTTCATGAAATGGTGATTTGAAATAATTGTTGATTTAGGTTTCTTAACGATTTGGAAGCTATTAATATTTCTAACCTTTGAGCTTGAAATGATTCTGAAATCCTCTGCAGTGGTTTAGGAAAGATGAAAAAGTTCATGAAGGAATGGATGTCCCTTATCTTTCAGTGGAAAATGAACTCATCAGTTCAGTACTAAATGGCCACCTTTTGCTTACCTGCCACCCACCTGAGGTGACTGAAGAGCCACTTGTGCTGTTCCTTGTAGAATATAATGAAGAGAGAAGGTTTTGAACTTTACCCTTTACCAATAGTTACAATAACAAGAAGAAAGAAGGATGGTTTAACCTAAAAGCAAAATAAGGTATCTATCTATTCTTTCCTTCTTTCATTAAAATAGAAATGACCTTATAAGAAAAGGAGATTTGAAGAATACTAGGTGTCACAACATAGCAGATGGTGAGGAGGTGTGTGAAATTTCCAAGTTAGCAAATAAACTTCCACTACACACAGGTGAAAGACTGCATTCAGTATATACACACGCACACACAATATGGTAAACACACATATACATATATGTAAATATACATATATACATGTACACATATATATGCATGCTATATGTTATACATGTATATCTGTATTATGGGATTTCTTGTATCCATCACCATCCCCCAATCACATTTCCCAAAGAAAAAGCATTAACAAACTGAAGTACATATTGAGGAAACCCACTATGATTATGATAGAATTAGTGACCATGACAAAGACTTAAAGGAGATAGGAATGTCTGACTGGAAGATAGGTTTAGGAGGATAGGTTTAGGAAGACAGGAAGAATAAGTTTAAGAATATTTGTTTCCAAGTATTTCAAGGATTAGCATGTGAAACAGAGATACAGTTGGTACCTTTGGTCCCAGAAGATAAAAGGAGTGGCAGAAGGCAAAATTAATTCAGAGGGGATAAATCTTGACTAACAAGAAAAAGCTTCTTAGAGTTAACAGAAAGTAGAAACAGCTATCTTAAGAGCTAGTGAATGAGTTCCTTATCACTGAATAGTTTCAAGGATGTTTTAGACAGAGTTAGGTATAGTTTAGAACAGATTGTCTTTGGGGCTCCTTTTAATTGATTCTGGGGTTGTTAAAGCTTGGCTTAAATCATCCTCACTTCTACTATATCCTTCATCAGTCTAGAGAATCTCAGTAAGGATGTAGATGTGATAAATGTCAAACAGAGAATAGAGTTAGATTCCATCAAATTCATGAAAACGGCCATAATTTATTGTGGAACATGGGTTGCCTCTATTTATGTGAGCATTTGGGTAGCTCAGAGATAGTCTAATTAATTTGATTTAATACCATGATTATAGATGTTTGTTCTGAGAGGACAAATACTAAAGGGTTGCAAATAGTCATATTTGTTCCAGGCTGTGGACATAGTGCACAGTGGCACTGTGAAAATGATTATAATTCTGATATAAGCAAGAGAAATAAGTCAAAAAGATGGAAAGAACATTCATATACATGGGCTTAAATAATGCCACTAGCATGAAAAAAATCTTTAATTCTCAGACAGCAGCTATATCAGAGTCTCTGGTTCCTTAAGATTTCCACTGCAAGAAAAATGAGGGCAAGGGATCCTCAAGAGATAATTACTATTCAAGACATCCTCTGAAAGACAATATATTTTCAAGTTATGTGCCTGCTCTGAGATTCAGGAAGCCCAGATTGTAGTGTCAAGAGTGGCGGGAGTTAACTCTTTGGATATACTCACTTCTCATTTCTAGGTAAGTGGTTCTTTACCTCTTCATTAACAGAGATTGATTGACATGATCTTTGGTTTTCTTCCAATGCTACATTCTGTGATTCCAGATTTCTTTGAGGATATGTGCAGGATTAAAGATAAAACAATTATTTGATGCAAAACACACACATATACACACAGAGGCACACATAGGCACACACATATTCACCATTATTCCTTAATGTAAATGATTCTGGGTAAATGCAAAATGATCTCATATATTTGGTCCTTTTTTTCCCCTTATAGTTTAACTATAGTTTACTTCAGTTTAATACTGAAGTAAAATTTTGCTTTCTTTATAAAACTTTCCTTCTTTACCTCTGTATGGAGTAGTCTCTCTTCTCTGAATTCCTATAATTATTACTGTGTATATTATCTACTTGTCAAGCAAAAATCACAATATTTTGAGACATCTATAGTTCTGATAATTACATTTCACATTGATACTTAATCTTTTATATATTTGTCTTATTTTCCCAACTAGGTTTTAAATGATTGAAAGAAGAAAGCATCTTATTCCTATTTCTATACCAAACAATACCCTGTGCTTCTTTATACATTGCATATTTGTTGATAGGTTATTTGATTCTTTTCATTGTTGTTTTTTCATTGTTATTGATACAACATAGAATGCTGAAGGCAAAGGACTTTAATAAAACTAACTACTCATTATCTTTCAAGTCATCTTCTCAAAAACTACCTGTTCAACCTGGTCATTTGTTGGGACAGAGAGAATATAGAAGAATTACTTTTGCAGAGGAGCAGTTTGTGAACATCAATTTTGTTATTGGATGCATAGCTATCTAGAAAATGTTTAGTGATGTTCAACAAGATGTTCAGCAGTTGAAGATGACCTCAAACTATTCTAGGTAGAATTTTAACTTGATGACATCTTTACTTTCTTAGGCCTTTGTGAACTCTTATGAGTTCTTATGAGTTATGAGAACTTATGAACAGAACTCTGGGCGATTTCTTCATAAGTTTTTAATGTTTTCATATAAGGGAGGGTCATTTCCCATGTGGTTGCTTTGTTTCTTATGTTTTGACTTCACAACACCAGGCATACATTTTGACTGATATATTCTTGCAAAAAGGCGATTTCCATGTGTAATGTTTCATGGACTTTAAAGATTATCAGCAACACAAAATATGAGTTGGAAATAATATCAAGAACCATTCAGTCCCAATCATACAAAAACAAATCCCTACTATAGCATATTTTTAAATTAACATTTACTAGCAGACTTGTAAAGAAGAGAAATCTACTACCTCTCAAGATAGCCATTCCACTCTCAGAAAACCCTAATTTTCAGGAAGTTTTCTCTTACATTAGCCTAAATCTGCCTCTTTGCAATTCACACCCATTGCTTCTGGTTCTGACCTCTAGAGCTTAAAAGACAAGCATAATCTGTCCTCCAAATGACAACTTTTCAAATACTTGAAGGCAGCTATCATATTCCCCACTGAGTCATGAATTCTTTCAGCTAAGTTCCTTCAACCCTTATATGTTATATACTTAAAGCCTTTGAGGATGATGGTTACTTTCTCCAAGTATTCATCATTTTTTAATGTCTTGAAAATTTGATTTGAACCTCACTTTGCATCAGTTCATATAGGCCTTCCCATGTTTCTATTCCTTGAAGGCATGCTAAATCCTGTCCACTAACCATTTTGCCAGGAAGAGAAGGAGGGGAAATTCAAATTCAAAGTATGCAAGAAATGGAGGTGATGTGACAGAAAGGGGAAGTGGTCTTAACATGCATGACACAGATGCCTTTGCCCTCCCTATATTACTCCATCACAATCACATGAACAATTTTTCCCAAAAAGGAGAGCATTCTCCTATTGATGAGACTCTTTCCAAAGATTAATGTTTCACCACCATAAAAAGAGTTGTGATAACTATTTTTGTATATACAAATTCAGTTATTTTTCTTTGATTTTTGGTAAGCAGATTTAGTAGTGGTATTGCTGCATCAAACAGGACTGAGTTTTATAGCCCTTTGCACATAGTTCTAAATTTTTCTCTAGAATGGTTTGACCAGTTCACAATTTTGCCTATTTCCCCTCATGCTCTTAAGCATCTGTCAATTTTGATAGGTATGAAGTAGTGCCTAAGAGTTGTTTTCACTGACATTTTTTAATCAATGTGATTTAGAGCTTTTTTTTTCTTATGATGATAGATAATTTTGGTTTCTTCTTCTGAAAATTACCTGTTAATATTTCTTGACAATATATAAATTTGGGAATGGTGTTTTCTCCTTCCTTTCTCTCTCTCTCTCTCTCTCTCTCTCTCTCTCTCTCTCTCTCTCTCTCTCTCTCTCTCTCTCTCTTTCTCTCTCTCTCTCTTTCCCCTGCATTTAGGAATTTCATGTTAGCTGAAGCATAATAGATTCTGCTCTAGAACCTTATTTTGACTCTGTGTGTATGTGTATATGTGCGTGTTTCTGTTTCAAGTATGTCTCCTCTAAAGAACATATTGTTGGATTCTGGTTTCTGATTCATTCTCCTATTCACTTCCTATGGATAATCTCATCCCATTTAAATTCACAATTGTGATTATTTTGTGTTTCCTTCTATCTTATTCTCTTCTGTTTATCATTCGCTTTGTCATTTTATCCTATCCCTTCTCAAAAATGTTTGCTTCTGACAACTTCAGCCTTTAATCTGTCCTCTTTTTTTATCTGCTACCCTCTAAACTTTTATCTCCTTTTCTTTTTATTTCCTTGTTGGGAAGGCTTGTATATATGTTTGTATATGTGTCTATTTTTGTATGTGTGTGTGTGTGTGTGTGTGTGTGTATTTTCTCCTATCTGTGCCAATTCTAATGAGTGTAAGGTTGCCCACCATGCTACCCATTTTCCTCTCCACTGTAAATACTCTTACTTCCATGCATCTTTTATGTGAGATTATTTTCTCTATTTTATCTCTCCTTTCCCCCTTCTCCTAGTTCATGACTTTCATTCCTTCAAGTTTTTTTTTTTTTAGATCATCTCAATATAATTGACTCACATTCATGCCTTCTGACTATATACAGTGATTCTAATTGTCCTTCTAATACCATTTTAATTCCTTGGGAATTATATGTATCATCTTTCCATATAGGAATGTAAACAGTTTAACTTTTCTGAGTCTCTTATGCTTTCTATACAATGTTTACCTTTTTATGCTTCTCTTGTAGCTTTTGTGTGAATGTCAAATTTTCCATTAAGTTCTGGTCTTTTCATTAGGAATGCTTGAAAGTCCTCTATGTCATAAAATAGCCATTTCCTTCTTGAATGATTATACTTAATTTTGCTGAGTAGATTATTCTTAATTGTAATGCTAAATCTTTTGCCTACTGGAAAAATTCCTACTGGAATATCATATCCCAAGTTTTAAGCTTTTTTATTGTGGAAACTGCCAAATCTTATGTGATACTTAACTGTGATTCCAAGATATCTGAGTTGTATTTTTTGGCTGCTTATAATAATTTTTTTTTCTCAACATGGGAGTTCTTAAATTTGGATATAATATTCCTAAGAGTTTTCATTTTGGTATATCTCTCAGGATGTGATTGTGTATTCTTCCAATGTCTAATTTATCCTAATATAATGACACAGTTTTCCTTGATATATATTTTTGAAATTTGATATCTGGGCCCTTTTAAAAAAAAAAAATATATATATATATATATATATATATATATATATATATGGTTTTTATATAATAATCCAATAATTCTTGGATTATCTCTTCAATCCATTTTCCAGGTCAGTTTTTTCCCTATTTTTTTTTTTTTTACATTTTCTTCTATTTGTTTTTCTTTTCATTTTGTTTTGCCTCATGGATTCATTAGTTTCTACTTGGGCAATTCTAAATTTTAAGGAATTATTTTCTTTTGAGAACTTTTGTGTCTCTTTTTTCTATTTGGCCAATTCTGCTTTTTAAGAGGATCCTTTTTTCAGTAAATTTTTGTGCCTTTTTAAAATCATTAGTCAATTCAATTTTTAAAGGTATTATTTTCTTTTGTGTTTTTGGTATATCTTTTACCAAGTTGTTAATGCTCTTTTTTATAATTTTCTTATATCACTTCCATTTTGTTTTCCAATTTTTCCTCTACTACTTTTTTTTTCTCTTTCTTAACTATTCTAGGAATTTTTGTGACCTTGACTCTAATCAGCATTTTTTTGTGAAATCTTCTTGTAGACATTTTTGCATTATTGTCTTCTTCTGAGTTTATGTCTTAACCCTGCCACCATAGTATTTTGTTGTTGTTTGATTTTTTTGTGGTCAAGTTCTTTGTTATTGTTGTTTGCTCATTTTTTCACTTTACTTCTTGACTTTGAAGTTTTTATAAACAGTGGGCTCTGATCACCTGGAAGTAAGGAGACATTTAAGCTTCAGGCTAGGTGTGTGTGTGTATGTGTGTGTGTGTGTGTGTGTGTGTGTGTGAGTGCACTGCTATTTTCAGAGCTAGTTCTGTGAAAGTTTGATGTCTTCACTATTCTCCAGGAAAGACATCTGCTTCCCTGCATATACAAGCATTAGTACTGTTTTGGAACTGTGATCTAGTACCCTGCTCCCCTGCAGCATAAATGCTAGCACTCATTTCTGTCTTAGAACTGAGACCAGGATCATGTTCTCTTGTGATCAGCTACAAGTGCTTCTCTCCACTCTAGACCTGTGATCCAGAACTGTTGCTTATAAGCAATGAAGTTGCCAATCAGCACCAGCTACAACTAGTGCTAGCAAAGGGTCCCTTGTATTCTCTTTCTCACCAGTTTTCCACTTCTCTTACTGTCTCTGAGCTGAGAATACCTGAATCTGTGTCTGCTCTTGTTACCACTATCTGGACTATCTGCAAAGACTCCAATGATATTGTCACTCTGTGCTCTGGGTTGGCTCCTTCTCCAGTGTCACAGACCTTTTTTGACAACCACTTAAATTTTTTTAGGCTAAGAAAGTGTTTTACTCTGACCTCTTGTTTGCTTTGCTGATCCAAACATTTGATTTAAGGCATTATTTTTAAATTGTTTGGAGGCAAATGTTGCAAGAGTTTGGCTGGGTTGTTGTCTCTAATCTGTCATCTTGGTTCTGCTCCCTATATCTGACTAAATCATTATCTTTTCTGAGGAAAAGAGGAACAAATAATTGTTCCATCATACTGTTATTATCAAAGCCCCATTCAGCTCAAGGAAAACTCCTATATCTTGTTTGATCCTATTCCACCTCATTTTGTCCTCCATTTTTGGGGGATGGAAGAGCTAAGGGAAACACAAAGGGAATAATGGCGCCTCAGCTTCCCTTATTAGCATCAGTTAATTCTGAGAATTATATCTTAACTGTGTATTCTTTTTATTTTTGTTATATAGTATTATAGTGTGCTGTTCTGCTTATCTTCTGTTATCTGGCCTGCCTGCCATTTCCTGAATATTTCTTTTTTAAAATATAAATTGATTACTGAGTTTATGATATAATGGGGGGGGGGGAAAATAATTTGTTTTTCTTTTTCAATGAAATTGTTTTTCTTAATTGCTTCAGAACACATCTTGCATATCCTCTATCTTTTATGGGCCAATTACCACTGAAGCATTTTTGTCCATAAAATTCTAACCTTCCTTCTAAACTTTTTGAAATTTGATTTTTCCAAAATTGGGGTATATTATGAATTATCCTCCAATTTTCTGCCTTTTGCCATACACGCTAGATAGAATAGTGCATTTCCACTTCCCCTCCCTAAGTTAGCTATCATTTCTGTCCATCCACCAGTTCTTTCATGTTAGGAAAAATTGGATCCATTATAGATGTTAGTACAAAGTATGAAATTATCACCAAAACTTGTCATGAAGTAACTCAATGCCCTCTTGCTTTGGGCAGAGAGAGAGCTCTAGTATATTCTAGTATATGTCTGGATAATAGATGTACCTAATCACAATTATATTTTAACTTTGTGTCAAAGTTATTTCTCTTCTCCCCCCCCCCCATACTTCTAATATATTTCCCATTAGGCTAGTTGTTCTGTAGCATGCTCTAATGACAAAATTATTTCTGTTTTTCTCTCCTTTGACCTTCAGTGAAATATGCTCCATCATCTTTTATCCTTCTGGTTCCTGGATTTCCTAACTGTTCTTAACATGCAATGTTACCAAACACCCATTTTTTTTTCTTATTTTGAAAATCAACATCATCCAGAAGATATTCAAGAAATATCAAACATATAGATTATAATATATATATATATATATATATATACATATATATATATATATATATATATATATATATATATATATTCAACCATGCTTTAGGGAACCTTATATTTGGTTTAGTTTCTATTTGAATTTGATTTCATTGATGCACTCTATTATTCAATATGCATCCTGTCCCAAATAATTAATTCTTGGTGAGTGAATCTCATACTAAAATGTTCTTATATAACATGTTCTAGATTAAGCCTTTTTTAATGTCAAAGGACATAAACATGTCCTTTATAGAACAAAAACTTAACTTGGGGTTTTGAACCTTTTAAAATATATTTTAATACTATTGTATTTCAATATTGTCTTCCTCTGTAATCCTATATATTTTATTTTGTAAATTTAAAATCATTATTCTGAGAACAATCTATACATTGCCATAGAGGTTAATGGCATCAACAAAAGTTAAGAACGCTTGATTTATAGGAATTTACAATAAAAGTCCTAACTAAAAATTCTTCATTCTGAAAGCTCATTTTGCTTGCATGTATCTGGGTGTGTGTGTGTGTGTGTGTGTGTGTGTGTGTATTTGTCTTAATTTGCACTGACTGGGATGTGGGAGTGACTATTTCAGCTGATTTATGATTAGCCTGTGAATAAAATTATTAGACTTACATATGTGCTTTGATCAATTTTCTTCTCTAATAATGACATGCCTATAACCAATTCTCATGCTAAAAAGTTCAAACTCACATACAGTACACAAATTGTACTATTTACTCCTCATTCATGCTATATTGCATTTAGAAGATACCCAAACTGAGCATTAATTTTACTTTTAAAAATGTTCCTATATTTATTTCTTATGATTGTATATCATATTCATTATAAACTATATCCTGCTACTATTTTGTCCAGGATAACAGAGATTTAAAAAGAAAAGAAAAACAAAAATAATCCACATATCAACTATGTTCAAGAGTGTGTGCAACTTTCTACATTTATAGGTTGCCTCCCAGCTATCTTCAATGAAGGGAAGAAAGTGCATTTTTTCCAGCTTTTCTTGAGGGTTAAATTTGGTCATTCAAATTATGCAGCATTTTATATACACATACAAATGTGTATGCATGTGTATATACACCCAGAAATATATACAATTTTTACATTTATATTGTCAGTTCATACATTGTTTTTGTGTTCTAACAAAATCATATTTTATGGTCCTAATTTTTATCTGTCAGTTCATATAGTTCTAACTACACATATATGAATTCTTCATATGTTTTGTTATCATCTATAGCTCAGTTTATCCATCTCTTAGTTTTTGGGTCTTCATATTATTTCTAATTCTTTACTAACACACACATTCCACTATATATATTTTAGCCTATAAGAATTTTTTTCTGCCCTTGATATGCCCTTTTTTGGCATATGCTCTGGATTTCTGGCTCAAAGAGTAAGAGATTGTAGTCTCTTATTTAGCATGATTGCAACTTTTTTCCAGCCAATGAATTTTATTTGAAGTAATTTTACCTTTATATGAGCCCAAAACATCAATATCCTATTGAAAAACATAATCGGATTCTAATGCAACTCTTAACTTTTGAATCAATTGGCTGAGTAAAGGATAAATAAGAATTCATTTATACATTAAAATATCTTCTTTTATGTTTTATGGAAAAAAATAGAGATATTTTTGAACCTCAACCTTTACTAAACTTCATCCAATTCTATTCTGACTCATCTTTCAAAAGCTTTTTTACCTGGCATTTGTTATTTATAGGATTTGGAAACATTAAACAAATTGTGGATTTTTGCTTTGAAATAACTTTACAATTAATTATAAGGTTCACTAATTTTATTTTTCCTATAAAAGACTGACCTTCACTAAAAATGAAGTTATTTATCATTGGCCATGCAAGCAAAGCACAATTCACTTAATTAGGCTGAAGACCAACAATCAGTGAGTTTTCCACTTTTGTTCTCTTTTCCAGCAGCAAAACCGTGTACTCCCTGAGCATCTGGCTCCTCTTTCCTGACTTTTAAAAGGATTTTGAAACTCAGCACATTCAGCTAATAGGCAAGCGTCTCTGTTAGTTAATAAGGCTGACTACCATTTAGATTTCACCTAGACAATCTAGAGAATAACTCCATCTTCCCTTCAGGAGAATCTTTGTCCCTACAGCTTTGGTCTTTGTTATTAGAATCAAGATGGGACTCTCTCACCATCACCATGGAGACTGTCTGGAGACCCAATCAATCCTCTCTGGGTGATTTCCAGGCCAAGCTGGATGAAAGACTATAGTATCAGGGGTTTGGGAGTATCTTTCAGATCCTTGCAGGTTTTGATTCCAGTATTTAGCCCACATTCAATTCAGGATATAGATTAAAGCCTTTAAAATGATGAGGAAGTAATTTCACTTTATAGAAAATCTCTTTTCTAGGTATAACTTAAAAGAATTTCTAAATATAGTTTAGATTATACCATCTTTTTTCACAAAGTACTAAAGCTATTTCTATACGCATATGACATTTCCCCCCTACAACACATTTTTGAGGACTTTTTAATTGTTTTTAAATGCTAAGATCGTATGTCAATACAAGCTATTTTCATATAATCATTTTATTTGAACATGAACAAAACAGTTCTGAAATAATTCATCATAATTACTTTGGAAGTTGAAGAAAGTAAGAAAAATGTGTTAGAGTGTCATTATACTTAAATCTACAATAATAATGAAAATAAGAAACTGAACTAAAGTCCTAACTTATAGCAACTGCCTTATCTCATCACATCCACCACTGCTGGGACACAGCTGCCTTCTATTCAGCTGGCCTGGGAGGAGAATTAAAGTGGCACACAGCTGGGACTCATTGGGGAAGATGGTAGGGGTTAGAGAGGGGAGTCAGGCCCTCTACCCCAATGTAAAAAGTCACAGGTGTGGGACAAATTGTGGGAACTTTCTGTTTGAGCTCAGGCCCTTTATTTGACCTGCCCTTTATTCAGCTTTGCTGACCCAGATGATGGCCTTGGCGTGTCGTTTCTGCCTGCTCCCTCTCCCTTGGATTCCACTGACTCATTGTTGCTGAATGTAACTGATATATTGACATGCCTTGCTGGCTCTGACCCTTCCTTAGTCCGGTTCTTGACAACCTGGTAACTGACCTCATCCACTAAGCATACAATCCAGCTTCTTGCCTTTGGCTCTTCATGAACTCAGCTTTTCTTGACACCAACCATCCCTTCTCACATCATCTGAACTCCTCTATGGCCCCAGGATGCACATACATCAGTATCAATGCCATGGAAGACCCCATTGCTAACTACCCCCTGGCTACTTCTCTTCTGGTCATTCAGTCTTTCATAGCCTGAAGAGTCTAGAATATCTCTCAGATCTATATCTCTACAAATTAGAACCTACTCACTGTTAAAAGGAACTGATGTTGGAAGAGAGGAATGCAGGGAGGGAAGGCAAACATTTATTAAGTTATAACCCAGTACTATACAAAACACTTTACAAATCTTCATTTGTTTGATCTTGTGGTGCTATTATTATCCCCATTTTATGGTTGAGGAAACTGAGGCAGGCAGAAGTCAAGTGACTTGCCCAGGATTCTGTACCTGGTAAGTGTTTGAGGTCACACTCAAACTCAGATGCAGTGCTCTATCCACTGTACCATCTAAACTGCCTCTTTATGAATCCAGATCAATAAGCAAGAAAGCACATAGCTATTCTCAATAATCCAAGTCAGTAGCCTTAAGGTGGAGAAAAATTAGTGTGTATAATTACTGAGTTATGATCAAGGATTTTTAAAAATTGTGATTAAAAGAGATTCCATGGGATTGAAGAAGAATGGTATCCTAGTTTCACATTTTAAATTAAAACAGAAAGGGATGTATGAGCCTTTGACCTTGACTTTTATTCCTCGTAATGTTTTGAAACCCATCATTGGATAATTTGGAATATTTAGAAAAGAAAATAACAATTAAAAGAGTCAGCAAAAACAGCATGGATAAATAGAGAACAGGCTACAGCAAACTAGCCTTTTTCCTTCTATGACAAGAAGAAACTTAAATCAAGGCATTGCAACATACATAAAATACCTAGATTTCAAATCATTTGTTGAGATCTAGATATCTTATGTATATTGCAATACCTTGATTCTGGCATGACATACTGGTGAACAAAATGGAAAGCTGTGGCTGAGGCTGAATAAATCTTCCCAAAGTGCGATGATTAATGTCTAATAAGAGGAAGTTCTCTAGTAAAGGTCGTAACTCAGATCAGTGAGTTGTACTAGTCAATGTTTTCAAAAAAAAAAATAGGATAAAAATAAATGAAATATATTTTCAAAGAACACATATTTCTTTAAACAACAATTTGATCATGTGAAACAAACATCCTTAAAGGCTCTGTGAAAGTTTTACACGCAAAAAAAGTTTGAAAGCTTTAAGATCGATAAAATATGTGTATATATACTATATACAAATGTCTATCTATAAATAGATAATATGTACACTGTAGATAGTTATGGATAATGTGTGCGTATATATGTTGTGTATATGTGTACATATATCACATATTGGTCTCTATAAATATTATATATATAAAAGTATAAATGAATAAAACTATAAAAAGATTAAATGTATAAAAGTATATATACCATATCATATATAAATATACTCAAATACACACAAGTAACTTTGAAAGCTTTAAGATCAATAAAATGATCATTATTCCAGATGACTGACAATGAAGCATGTTGTCCAATACAAAGAAATGATGCAAATTATGGGCATATAAAATAGGCTCTGCAATTACAGAGTCAGGAGATATATTTCATTTGTTGAAAGACAGAGTGACTGGGGCAAAATCTGAAATCACTTTAAAGTGTTCTGTTTTTTACATTTTATCCTAGGGACAATAGTTCCAATAGAGTGCTGAAATTTCTCGAACAAAGTAATGACACTCTCAGACATGTATAGTAATATCAATTTGATAGTTAAGCGCAAGGTGGATTTAAAAAAAAAGAATGATAAAACAAGGTAGTCCTTTAGGAAGTTACTATAATCATCTAGGGAGAGTTATTTAGATTTGGGAGTTATTACAGAGAGATGTTGATTAAATTCATGATTTATACCTATAGAGAAGAATTAGAGTTCTGTGTATCTCTAGAAGCCTAGAACTAGAAATAATACAAGAAATTTTCAGAGAAGCATATTTCAACTCAATGTTATTCAAAAGTGGGTTTTTCAACAAGTAGTGAATTTACAATCATGGGCGTGTTAGTGATTTGGAAGGTAGTGTGAGAATTAAGAACAAATGAACAAGAGAAGGAGAATGTTGCTTAAAGATAGTGAAGGCCAGTGAAGATAATGATCCTTCTAGATCATTGTTTGACAGAGATACCTATCACAAAGAACATTATATTAAAGGTATTCTACTTATTATCAAAGTGACTTTAATTCAGTAGAGTTGAGGATTTAAAGTGCTATTTATAATTATTTCAAAATTTTAAAACACTTTTGGAGATTTTATGTTTTGGTACATGTGTGATTATGTATGTATAATATAAAATGCCAATATATGTATACATATAATAAATAAGTCATTATTTTCATTTAAACTGTTTCAAACTATTGTTAGACCTTTATCACAATACAACTTGGACTTTGTTGTTTAAAGCATTGTAACTTTTCCATTTTCATTATCAAAACTGGGGAAACAAAGCACTCCACTTAGAAAGATACAGATTGACACATATGGATGCAACTGTTCTTTATTAACTAATTATTCTTACTCACAAAAATGCTTCAGTAAAATAAATTCCAAGAATCAGTTGAGTCAAGTCTCCTTGCTTGTTTGTTTCATGATAAGATTTTGGAGATGATTAAATCTGGCACACTATTTAAAAATACCAAGATAAATTTTAAATTGTACTGAGATGTCAGTCTACCATTTTCAGATAAAATAGCAACATATTTAAGTTTTCAAAGGCATAATATCATCTGTGATGACATTGCTAAACTTTTTTTAAATTTAAAATTTTAATCCTGTGAGAATATATTGATTTCATACTGCAAAACTAAATGTGCCAGTAAAAGACAAAAATAAAACTTATCAAACAAAAAGCCAAAAGATATAGTAAGAACTGGTGGGTCCCATTCACATCCCACTGACACCTTATAAAAGTTAAGACTCTTTCAAATTTAAGTGCATTATTTAAAACCTTGTAAAGGAGGGAAAATATTGAGTAAGTTAATGTCATTTTCGTCTTTTAAAAATGAAAAGCTTTCAGCACTGAGCAAGAGAATCATTTTGATTCAAGAAAAGAGATTAATATATTATAAAATATTTCCAATCTCTTTCATTTACACACTACTAGGAGTGAGAAATATCTGGGAAAAACATTTAATAACTATCAAAAGTTAGGATATATTTTCTTAATCATGGGATAAAAGTGCTCTATCAGGATGAGAATTCTAAGGAAAAGATATTAGTTTTCGAGGGCTATCTCTTTTTTTTGTTTGTTTTCATTAATATTTTATTTTTTCCAATTATATGCAAAAACAATTTTAATACCTAAAAAAAAAACATTTGAGTTCCAAATTTTCTCCCTTTTCCTTCTTCCTTCCCTAAGAAGGTGAGCGATTTGATATAGACTATACATGTATAGTCATAAAATATATTTCCATATTGGCCATGTTTGGAAAGCAAACACAAACAAACAAAAACCCCAACCCACAAGAAAAATAAAAAAAAAAAGGTTTTAAAAGTATTCTTTGATATCCAATCAGACCTTTGTCAGTTTCTTCTCTGGAGGCAGACAACATTTTTCATCTTCAGTCCTTTAAAACTGTATTAATCAGCATATTGTTGAATATGGTTAGGTCATTCACAGCTGATCATTGCATAGTATTGCTTTTACTATGAATGATAGTCTCCTGGTTCTTCACTTTGCATCACTTCATATCAGTTTGAGGGCTACCTCTTACAGAGAATAAAAGAGGTACCAATATCTTTGCTGTTGCCCATTTTACAAGCTAGGTTATGTCCTCATCTCCTTATTCTCATCCAATTTATTGCCAATGCATGTAACTTTTCATCTTTGTCATATCTCTTTTATACCTGTTGTCTCCTACTCACACATTACTTATTGTAATAGGCTGCTAGTTAGTTTCTCCAATATTCTGATTCTCCTCCATTCAGATATTAAAATAAACTTCTTAAAGTTCAGGTCTGATCAAGCCAATTCCCTACTCAATAATCTCTAGTGGTTACCTATAAGCTTTACAAACTCTGAGGATTTTTTGTACTGTTAATTTTCCTATTACATTAAATTATTTGAAGCCATATAGACTGAAGGGAAAAAGTTTGGAGTTAAAAATGGCATTTTGTGGAGATGAGCAAATTGGAAAGAATTTGAACTCATATCTGGGTTAGTGGATGTATGTTTCTTATCTGAAAACCAGATAGTTAGAAATTAGAAAGGTTCTTTATCATTAGAAAGCTAACTGATAAATATGGCCTATACTAACTCACAGAGACAATCTGTTGAGGTGTGGAAGGTTATTAATATGATATAGCACGATATTGTGGAAAGAGCACTAAATTTGGGGCCAGAGAACTTGACTTTGAGTCCTTGAGAATTATGGGACCATTGACAAGATAACTATTTTAAACCAAATCCTTCAGTGGTAAGGTGGAGATATATTGAATTAAACTCACTCTCAAGTTTCTTCCAGTTCTAAATCTGTAAAAATCTCACAACAGTGAAACTGCATATCATTTTATGTATTGAATAAAAATGTATTGACAATGAAATGGAATTTAGTAATATAATCCAAATTCCTATGTACATAGGGCAATTAGGCTGTTCAGTGGATAGAACATTGCACTTGGAATCCAGGAAGACTCATTTTTCTGAGTTCAAATCTGGCTTCGGACATTTACTAGCTATGTGACCCTGAGCAAATAATTTAACCCTGTTTGTCTCAGTTCCTTATCTGTAAAATGAGCTAGAGAAGGAAATGATAAACCATTCCAATATCAATGCCAAGAAAACTTTAAACTGAGTCTGGAAGAGTGAGAGACAATTGAAACAATTCAACAATAATCTGTGTATGTAGATAAAGAAACTGAAGAACAGAGATGTAAAGACCCCCTAATTCCTCTCCTTAACTCTAATAAGCTTGTTAGAGGCAAGAACTAAATTTTATTTTTGTCTTTGTATCCTTAATTTTTATCCCACAATGTATTCTTAATAAATTCTAATTGATTGATGCTATAATTGAAATGACTTGCTCATAATCATATAGCTAGTAACAAATCTACAATTAGAACTCACATTTTTTATTAATTCTAATGTTCTTTCTATTTGACCAATGCAAAAATTCAGAAGAGATAGAGTAAGATTTCAAGGTGGTTATAAAGAGGAGACAGAGAAAATTGAAAGGTCCTTCTTCCATGGTCATTTCTAAATACCTTTACAAGTACTTTTCTTACACACTGAAAATTCAATACTTCAAGTATTATGATTTTCACTTTAAAAGTGGTAACCCTGATTTTCTCATTGCTGATGTGATAAGGCTTTATGGTGATAGATAATAGGATAGTAGGTCTTACTTGGGAATGGGACTTGGAGGTTAACTCATTAATTTTAGATTTGAGGAGGCTTAGTGAATTTTACATGGGCTGCCCACATAGGACAAAAATCAGGACTTGAACACAGTCCTCTGACTTTAGAGCCACAGTTCTTTCCACTTGCCACACTGAGGTAGATGGTGAATCAATGTCTTCTGATTCTAAAAGTGGGATATTTTCCAAGTGAAGTAGTATAAACCCTGGGAAAGATCATATATGAATATGTAATGGTCTTAGACTGTCAGACTCTTCAATGATACAGATTTCAATCCAAGGATGACAGTAGACAAGAACTTTGAGGTAAATAACATTTAAATTATATATCCAGGATCACAAAATTAATAAGTAGCAGGATTCAAATCCAGGTCTCCTGAATTCCAAGTCTCTACCCACTCTGCTACTTCATTTTTGTAGAAAGCAATAGAATTGAAAACTAGAATATATATTGGAGATCATCTAGTATAAACATTTCATTTTACAAATGAGTAACAACAAAACTCAAAAGGTGTGTGATCTGGCTCAAGGTCATGTTGGTATTAATGAAATAGGTTTTACAAAATTTGAAAAAAAAACATGTTTCTAACAATATGTAGCTAGAACATTAAGATTTTTCGACTCTGAATAATGGGTGTGAGAGTCATACATTTCAGGGCAATCTGGAGTTGGTTTTGTATTATGAATCTATACTCACTGTATTCCTGATAAAGTGACCTTGGCCAAATCATATAACAATTTGGATGAGAAATTCTAGGAGTAGAAAATGAAAATCTTAATACAGTCCCATAAGTACTTCATGTGCAGATGAATAAAGGAAAATATGATAAACTCAAAAGCACTCTGAACTCCTACAGAACAAGCATTATATAAAGCAAGGAATATTATATTACAGTGCTTCAAAAGAGCCATATGTCATCAGGATGGCTACTCCCTTTAACTATACAGATCACAACTCCTCTAAGCTTTCCTAGACAGGTTTTGTGAGTTGCTGTGGTGAACAAAAATCATTACCTGGGGGCCTACCTTCTGGTGATGAGTTTCTTAACTTAGCTGAGCTAGGCTCAGATGACAGACATAGTTCACCACCAGCGCATATCCAAAGCTTTGCTAGCTTGTCAAGACTTGTCAGATCTTGTGTTCTGCTGGCATAGCATTTGAGAGCCTAGGGTCACCTTGGCGCTAGAATAAGGCAAATGAGCTTAGAGGAAAAAGCTAAATTATATTGAAATTCTATTATTCTATTCAGGCCTATAGCGTCATAGCTATATTCAACCTTTGGAAAGAAAGAAGGAGCAATTGAATAAGGGCTTATGTGAAAGGATGAGAGGGACAAAAAGAAATTAGGCAGAGAATGAGAATGTTAGGAAGAGGAAGGGACTGGAAAGGAGAAGGGTATAAAGAGAAGAGGGAAATAAAAAAGGGAAGGAAAGAGAAAGCAAAGAACAGGTAAGGAGAGAGGAAAAAAAGAAAGAGTAAAATAAAAACAAAGACAGACAAAAAGAGACAGAGAAAGAAAGGATACATTACTCTGGCAGGAGCAAGGAAACCAACAGCCCAGATTAAATTTCTGATACTACTTTTTTTCTAGAATATTTTTAAGTAAAGTAATATACAATGATTCTCTTGCAGATCTCATTGTTTATGGATTTCTCATGAAGTGGGCAATAGTTCATCCTATTCAGAATTGAAATTTGAAAATTCGAAAAAAAATTCATGGCAAGTGAATATTTGTATTTAAACCAGATGGTTTGAGGTACACACAAAAAATGATGATGATGAGCATAATGATAATGATGATGATGGTGATGATGATGATTACAAAGATCAAAGGGAGAAATGTGTTCCAGCTAAGAAATTTTTCTGCAAGGTAAACTAATTTTTTGTGAGAGAAAGTATAACATTAAGATAAAAGCAATATTTAGATATCATTTGTTCACCAGAGCAATGTATCATATAGTTATTTTCCCCCTGCTGCTCAATAATCCATTGGCATTCAGCAAAAGACAGCTGGTGGTGTCATTTGACTCATTTTATAAGTGTGCTAACAGCCTTTCTTTCTTCCACCCCATTTTGAAGACAACAGCTGGTGATAGCTCAATCAGTGTAGAATCCTGGTGCATTTAATTTTTTTCCTCAATAGTATTTTATTTTTTCAAATACATGTAAATATAATTTTCAACATTCATTTTTGGAAGATTTTTTTCTCCCTTTGTCCCTTACCTCCCCCATTAAGCCAGCAAACAATCTGATATAGGTTATATATGTACAATCCAGGTGGAAATTAAAGACTATTTATGTGATTATTATGTATACCTCTCACAGCTTTCTATGTCCAAAAAATATTTATAGTAAATCTTTTTAAAGTGATAAATAATCAGAAACTAAGGGCCTACCTGTGAATTGGGGAATGGCTGAAGAAGTTTTGGTATATGAATGTGATATAATTCTATTGTTCTAGATGAAGGGGATGGTTTCAGAAAAAAAAAAAAAACTGGTAGGACTTATATGATACAAAGTGAAATGACCAGAATCAGAACACTCTACAAAAGCACACTAAAATTATAGTGATAATCAACTGTGGAAGAATTAGTCAGTCTGATTAAAACAGTAACCCACCACAACTTCAAAGGACTCATGTTCAAAAATGCTAAGCTAAGATAAAAAATAGGTACATTCAAAGTACTATTTAAGCATGATTTTCCTTCCTTTCTTCCTCCTTACCTCTCTCTCTTCTCTCTCTCTCTCTCTCTCTCTCTCTCTCTCTCTCTCTCTCTCTCTCTCTCTCTCTCTCTCTCTCTCTCTCTCTCTCTCTCTCTCCTCTCTCTCTCCTCTCTCTCTCTCTTTCCCCTCTCTCTCTCCCTCTCTCTCTCTTTCTCTCTCTCTGTCTCTCTCTTTTCCTTCCTTCCTTCCAAAAAAATAAGACAAAACAAAACAAATAAAAACAACCAAAATAATTAATAATATTATATCACAAAAAAGAATAAACATGATTAACAGAAAATAGCATATACAATTATATGATAAACCAGAGCATTGGAACAATATTCACAGATTGCCTACAAAAATAGACATACATAATAGAACACAAGTGAACCTAAATGATCTTATTTTCAGAAAATAAACATTGAAGAAGTGATAAACAATTACCCAAAGATGAGAATGGAGGAAACTCTAGTCCAAAATGATTTTCAAGTGAATATATAAGAAAATTCAAACATCAATTTATAAATGTAGTACACAAATAAGCTATAAAAAAGAAATAATTCGATCCAAATGGTTTTAATGGAAAAATGTTCTTAAAATATAAAATTGAGTGTAATAAAGTAAAAAAGAAAACTATAATCATATTTAAAACTATTCACATAATTATAGTATATTTTATTACAGATAACAGGAGGAAATTTTAGAAAAAACATATTTATTTTTTTAAAAATCCATAAGCAAAGAACAGTCATTAAGAAAATATATACCTAACCAACAGCTAGTATCCTTAGGGATTACTTGCAATATTGAACCAATAGAAGTTTTATCTCCAAATCCTTCCCTCTTCCTTCCCCCACCCCAAGATCTAGGAAAATATTGCCATCTTGATAAAGTACCTAAAATATAACTCTAGAAAATATATAAAGCAAATAAAATAAAGAGAATAAAGAGAGTTGCAGGTCTGCTTCTTATATACCTCTGGAAATCAGAGTCCTTCTATCAAAATATTGCTTCTCTTGACTCTCAATCTCCAATCACTTTGGAAGCAGTCCCAATCACTGGAAACCAATTACAGAATTACTCTGTGTTTTCTCAGCAAATTACTAGGTAAGTTGTTCACTGCTATGAGTTGCCCCTTCTTACAAAAGTTCTTACGCTGTTAAAATCATTAAATTTATTGAGAAATTAACCAAATATATTGCAGATTCTCCTATTATATCTATAGAAAATAGTCATCTAAAAGGACTTGTGTACAAACTTTTATTCAAATATGCAGGATGACAAAGAGATTCTTCAAATATGAGGGGCTTTGTTTTGTTTTGTTTTGTTTCGAGGGGGAGGAGAATGAACAAGCCAAAATTTTCCCAATATACTTCCCCTAGTGTGATGGAAACAATGTACCATGCCATGCAGATGATAGAAGCATCTCCCAGCACAGATTCTTTTCTTTGGTGCTGATAAACATGGAGGAATTAAAGCAGGAAACATTTATTCAAATTGACCATTTAGGACAGGAGACAAATCCAAGAAGGCAGATTCCAAATAGTTTAGGACATTAATAGAAAACAGTTGATGGTAAGAATGTCTGAGATGCTTTTTTAAACAAATAGCTCAGCAGACATGAGAAAAATCTGTGCCAGGGCATACAAAGGTCAGAAAACATAATGAACTAATATTTTTAAAAATTTTATATTTCCTTAGCACTTTATAATATTCACAACATTTTGACATAGATTTTCTCATTTGAATCTAAAAGTGACTGTTAAATTATCAGAGCAACTGGTATTGTCTTCATTTTGCAGATGAGAAATTGAGGCTCAGAGATGTAAAATTACTCATGTATAAAAGACATGATTTTCCCCCGTAGCCACTGAAATCTGAGCAGGGAAAAAACAGAACAGCGTAGAAATTAGGAAATACATATAGATAGTACAGAATATAAAAATTATGTTGAATCATAAAAGTTTGTCCTCTCCAAAAAGAAAATCCTATAATGAAAAATTTCCAACATTTAGCATTAAAAGAGAGAGGAACAAAGGAAATATACATTTAATGATCACCAATAAAATTCCAGGGACTGTGCTAAGTGCTTTACAAATATTACCTCATTTGATCAAGAGATAAAATCCTTCACTATCTGTGATTTTATCAATGATAGTGCTTGCCTCTAACTTCTACCCTGAAAATATCCTTTAATTTGTCAGATAGTCTCCAAGAAGTCTCATGAACTAAAAAGAAAATCATCATGAAATGAACCTAGTAATATTCCTTTCAAATATGAGAATTTCAAATCTTTCGTTTGGTCCTTCTAGAATCCTTCCTAGAACAGAATCAAGGATTGAACACCAGAACCAGTGTTCATTATATTGAAAAATTGCCTCAATTCTAATGATTATTTTATTGTATCACTCTATATCTTCATAGAAAGGTGCTAGGTCTGGGGTTTTTAATCATGGAAGCAAAGAGTCAATGACTAGATTTCAAGAGCTTTGTAGGTTGGTATGGGGTTGGGGAGAGCAGAGAAAAATGAAATCTTCATTTTCACTCAACTCTAATTGAAAATTAGCATTTCTTCAATTATGAATTTAGGTAACAGATATTCTGAAAATAAGCACACAGGATTTACCAGTCTTCAGGAAGGTCCATGAACCAAAACAAAAAGGTAAGTGGGCTAAGCCATGTTTACCTCTAAGGGAAATTCTACTTTTGATATTCTTGAGTTGGTTGGAGGACTCATCATATTAGATAAATGCTTTCTTAATTACCTCATTACAAAAAAGGTACTATAAGTTAACATTGAGCATTACTCTCTCAAATAATCTTTAACCCCTTTCTTTTAATTTTTTAAAACAGTGGGTTGATATTCTTCTTTATGATTACATCAAACAATTTTACAATATGAGTTAGTTTCCATGGAAGGAATAAGCTTAATATTACACAGTTGTGGAAGACATATATAAGTTTTCCTTACTAGCTACTTATAGTTTCTAAAACCACACTAATGTACTTGGGAGAAAATATAGTCAGTAATGGGCTCAGAGGGAGGATTTTCTAGTCTTAAGTCATTTATCACAACTGTTTGTGTGATTCTGAGGAAATCACTTAACTTCTCTAGAGTGACAACTCTCTGACCCTAGGTGGCAAAGAAGATGCCACTGTACAGAAACTATAAGTTTCAAGGAAAGTGTTGATATACATTAGTAAAGGGAACTTGAGATGATCATTGAGTTGTTCCCTATATCATTGAAATCATAGGTCTACATGCTAAGTTGTTGTTTAGCTGTTTCCAGTACCATTTTACTCTATGACCTCATTTTGGGTTTAACTTGACAAAGATACTGGAGCATTTTGCCATTTCCTTCTTGAGCTTATTTTAGAAATGAGGAACTGAATCAAACAGAATTAAATGACTTGCCCATAGTCATACAACTAGAATCTAAAAACATATTTAAACTGAGATCTTCCTGATTCTAGGCCTGCAATTTTATTCACTATATCACCTATAGGTTCAATACAAATTTCTTAACCTCTTTTTGTATTTCATAACTTGAATGAAACACAATCCAGTCTTACCCATACCTGGGGTATAGGGAATGGGGCAGGCAAATCATTTTACACTGTAACTGAAAAATGGTCATTCATCCTTTGTTTGAGGACCACCAATGAAGAGAGACATCTAATCTTAGTTCTGTCCTCTGGGACCAAAAAAAAAATCCCTGTAATCCTTCTTTCAGGTGAAAACCCTTTATATAGTTGAAAGTAGTTATAATTTCCATTAACCAACTACCTTTTCTCACCAGGTTAAGTATCACCAGTACTTTAAATCAATTATTAAATGGCTTGAACTCTAAATCCTTTACCATATGTTTGTTGTTCCCCAAAATATTTTCCTTATCCATGTCCTTTTGAAAATATGATGCTCAGAACTAAATACGACGCTGTGGACATAGCCTGACAAGGGAAGGCTGAAATGGGACTATTTAACCTCTTATTCCTGGAAGCTTTGTTTCTATATAGAACCCAAAATTTTGTTAGCTTTCTTGGCTGGGAATTCTCACTGCTGATTCATGTTGAATATGCAATCTACTAGCGGTTTCCTGCCCTCTATCCCCTCTTTTTAGGAAACTAGTCCATAGCTACCTCCTTCATTTTGTCCTTATGAAGTTGATTTTCTTTTAGAATCAAAATATAAGATTTTATATTTATTTATTATTTAATCAGGCTTTATGTTCTGTCAAGATCTTTTCTATATCCTCTGTTAATTATTCTTTTCAGGTAGGTATCATCTAAAAAGTAATAAACAAGCCTTTTGTATTTTATCCAAATAACCAACAAAATGTAAACACATTAGTGAAGCACAGATATGGGAAGCATAGATATGAGAATCATATAGATGGGTACTGTCTTTGTATCTTATAACCTTCCTACTCATTTATAATTTCTCTCTTCTACTCTAATCCAAGATTTATAATCACTCAAGTCATTCTTTTGCTGTGTATTGCTATAATTGAAATAGGAGAAATACAGACCTATCATCCCAATTCCTGTTGCATATTTTTTCCTGGCTGCTCTTCTGTCATTATGATCTCAGCATACCTGTTAATTCAAACTCATAATGTTCTCTTCTTCTTCTTTTTCTTCTTCTTCTTCTTTTTCTTCTTTCTTCTTCTTTCTTTTTCTTCTTCTTCTTCTTCTTCTTTCTTCTTCTTCTTCTTTTTTTGTTAGAGCTACCATTCTCCCAATGATTCAATTAATCCCCAATTCTGGATTATCTCTGCACTTTCACATTAATCAGTTGCCATACTATCTATCCCTCAAAATCTCCCTCATAGACAGTGATTCCTTCGTATGCTTTTGATATATCCCTTGTTTATACTGACTAACCTCACCTGGACTATTGTGAGAGCGTTGTAACTGGTGCTGCCTTTATTTTCTCCTTTAACATACTCCAGCCTAATTTCTGCCTTTTATATAGGAGGAAATTGGAAAAGGAAATTAAATGACTTGCCTATAGTTTTTTACCTCAAAAATGGTAGGTCTAGGATTCAGATCTGAGCTTTTGAAATCTTTTAACTCCACACCCAATTCTCTATTTCCTATTGTCAGATTATTCTTTTTTTAATTACAGATTTTTACTTTCAAAACATATACATGGATAATTTTTCAACATTTACCCTTGCAAGACCATGTGTTCCAATTCCCATCTCCTTCCCTCAAAGGATAGCTCAAATTATTCTTTCTAAATTTAGGAATGCTTAAGAATCTTTATGAGCTTTTCCAGGCCAATAAGTCCATAAAGCTTAGAATTATAGACATGAAGACAGAAGGGTACTCAAGGAGGCCTGGGGTGTCCAAGTTCCTCATTTTATCAAAGGGAACTCTAACTTTCTCATTGGGAAAAGTGTAGCAGCTAGATGCCATCCTAGAACAAAGTACCCTGAGTCAGGAAGACTGATTTCAACTGCTGCCTCAAATATATAGTACTTGAGTGATTCTGAGAAAGTCACTTAATCTCTCTCACCTCATTTATGTCAATTGTAAAATGGGAATAAGAAGGACACTTACCTCTTGGGATTTTTAGGATGATCAAATGAGGTAAAATATGTAAAAGTTCTTTATAATTCTTAGATATTATATACACATTAGGTCCTAAAAAGTGACTTCCCTTAAGCATTTTTCAGTTATATCTGACTCTTCACGACTGCTTTGGGGGCTTTTTTGGCAAAGATACTGCACTGGTTTGCCATTTCCTTCTCCAGCCCCTTTTGCAGATCAAGAAACTGAAGCAATCAAGATTAAGTGACTTGCCTGAAGTCACATATATCGGTGCCCAGTAAAATCAGGACATTGATTCAAATCCTTTGAACCTTAAATCTTATACTTTTTCCTGTTTAGCACATCATCTCCTATAATGAAAAACCTCCTTTGGTTTGACATTCAAAAATTTCCATGATCCCATTTTGCCTGTGATTTGAACTCAATCTCCCACAATCATTTATACATTCCCTAGGTAAATGAAATTGAACTCTTGGCTATTCACCAAATATACTCAGAAATATCACACCTTTATGCTTTTGAGTATATAATCTCCTCAAACAGGAATATATTTTTCATTATCTCTTCTTGCTGAAAGATTGATTAATATTTTAATAAATTGTGTGTATAACTTTCTTCCCCTCTAAATTATACATTTGAGGCAAGTATCACATTTCTTCATCTTTATATTCTTCATAACAATTAGTAGTAGTACTAAGCAGAGTGGGTCTTTAATAACTAAACAATGTGTATTTGATAACCCTGGATGAATCTTTATTCTTTTATAAATAATGATGGAATTAAAATTAAATTAATAAGGATAGAAGAAATCTAGAATCCAAATAGTTTTAGGATCTTCCATAGTTCTAAAATCCTTGAATTTTTTTTCCATTCCTCCTCAACTCAACTTTCTATTCTTCTTGTTTTAAAATGGAAAAAAAAAGATATCAGGAAAAAGGAAAAATACAAAAATCATGAAGTAAATGTTATACTCTTTTCAACTCTGTTTCCAATATTGGCCATCATCATGTTATTTATCAAAAAGAGCCATCCTAATCCTCATTCTCTGAACATTTACCATGTTTTCCTATAATACTTTGCCATTTTGTCTACTGATTCCAGATGAGTATTTCATGTGCTGTTAGCCATTATATTTTCCACTGTTTGGAATCTTCATGTTAACCCAGTAACATCTGCCTGACTATTATATCTTCTTTAATCCAATATCATTCATGGTTACACGCAACATTGCATGCATGACTTTAACTCCATCTATCAATTTGAGATTTAGGGAAATACTTTAAAAATGTTTAAGGATAAGCCTGAAAGCTTTGTTTTGATTCAGAAAGCTTATATTTGTTTAGTTTCTGATTCTGATTTACAAGAATTCAGACACTTTGAGATATACTATATATACATGGCAAGATTTAAACAACATATTTAAAGTAATCACTTAGAATAATGTTAAACAGTCTCAGAGATAGCATGGTATTCTAGAGAGTGGGCTAGAATTGGATTCAAGAATATTTGGTTTTGCCAACTGTTTGGGCAAGTCATTTAACCTCTGAGTATTCCACTCAATTCTCTAAAACCAGTTTGTGTAATGGTTAAAAATTGGGAAAAGGGAGTTTCCATAGCAGGATTTTCCCATACTTTTGGTTTTACAGGTCCATGGAATGCCCTCTTCCCCTCCAAAAAATCAAGCAAATAGTACATAAACCATCATAAGATTAAATGAAAACTAAAGCAAATCAGGAGTTTAAGTTCGAACTGCACAAAATTTAGACTGCACAACACACTCTCCTGGGAATACAAAGTCTAGTACTAATTGTGACTCTGCTGATATCTCACACCCATTTGTGGATCTGAGACCATACTGTCAACTGAGAGATCTTAAGTAAATGAGCTTTAAATAACTCAGATACAGTATAATTCTGAAAATGGATCTATCATTACTAGAAGTATAGTCTTCCTTAATATTAGATGAGAGATAATTATTGACAGAGAATTTTGCAAGTTTGACCTATTACTGAATTTTTCCATTTAGTTACAATTCTGGAAATATTTGTTTAGAACTTCTATTATATGATGTTAATCGAAATTGACCTTTATTCTTAGAGAAGGGCATGAATTGTAATTATATATTTAATGACATAGAGTTAATCTATATAATGAAATTAACTGAGATAATTTTAGGTTAAATAAATATAGATTTAATGAAGCACTTTAGTTAAGAGTTGGAAGGTCTATGCTGTCACTGGTTTAAATATATCTACTAGCAGAACTTTAAAAATAATTTAGCACCACAAATCGTGGTGCCTACACAAGGTCAAGCAACACAAAGAAGAGGGTAGGGAGACAAATGGAGTTGAACTTCAACAATTAGGATAAGACAGAAACTCTAAGACAGTATTTCAGACATCACTCCTCTGGAATGAGTTCCAGTTCCATTCCACTTCCCAAAAAGAACAACATGCTCATTGGGTATCATTTTATTTTAATGGATTTTAGCACATAGTTACCAGTTTACATTTGGTATCCATGAATCTTGAGAGCTGCTGCTTGAGTAATAGGTCTTAGATCAAATAGAGACCTGCTTTTGGGGACAAGTTAGAAAGAGGAATTAACCTCCCTTCTCATAAATTATCAGAATATTATGGTATAATTTGAAAGGGACTGAAAGGAAGTAGAAGAATGAAATGCAAAATATACTTCCTTTGAATTCAGAAGAATTGATTGAATTCATATCCTAAAATGCCAACTAAATTAATCTGAACTAGTTACTGAATCTTTCTGAATTTCAAATTTTCAAATGTTAGGCAAGATGGGGAAAGAAGAATGGTTTAATTTGCAAGATGGGGGGAAGGTTGATTATTTCAACAAATGTATGTTTTCATTCTGAATTTGCGATGTCACATGTGTTAATTATGAACATGTTTAAAAAGGCATAAGGGTTTACATTTAAGATTAAAATATTAAGCAGAATAGGTTACTTTAGTAGTATTCTAGACTCCCTGCATTGGGAAGAAACATCAATGTCATCCAACATCATCCATGCTCTTTAGCAGCTCTATGATTACACAACACTTTCTAAGCTCCTTTAGAGTTGAATAATCACTCAATGGATAGAAAACTGGAATTGAAGTGAGGAAGATTTGAGTACAAATCTGTTCTGACAAGATGTACAATCTTAGGCATGTCACCTTATCTCTACCAACTTCATTTAGCTCATCCATAAAATAAGGATAATATTAGCATCTATTTGCTACGGTTTTTGTGAACATAAAATGTAATAATATTTCTAAAGGTTTTTGCAAACCTTGAAGAACAATCTACATGCTAGCTATTGCTATTGCTATTAAAATTATTATTAGTGTTATTATTAACCAGAACTTTATGACCTCATCAGACAACTGATAACTATAATTTTAGAGAGTTCTTGCTCTTTGTGACTACAAACCTGATTCCTTCTGTCTTCACTGAATTGAGACAAAATTCTCTCTCTTACATATTATCCTTATTTTATGGATGAGCTAAATGAAGTTGGCAGAGAGACAAATTTTCTTATTTGAAACAGAGTTGGTCCTCAAATAAAATCTTCTATTTTAATTTGTTCAATAATGTTTACAGTTGCAGAATATTAAGAAAAGGCAGTCAACCTTGATGAGTAATTTATTTTGATAAGAGCTTGGTAAACTTGGTAAACTACCAGTGTTAAACACAAGGTTAGCTCTCTGAATAGGATTTATCAGTAAAGGGAGAAGGGGAATGGATAACAACAGCTTCAAATTTGGATAGAGAATAATACAGGGAGCAATGAAATTTCAATTTTAAAAAAGTACATTTAGGATTCCATCTCTTTGCATGAAAATTAATTAGAATGATTCTTAATAACCACAAAGGAAACAAATGTCTTTGATTGAAAAAATACAATCTTTCACACAAATTATTCCAATTTTTTTTATCAAGGGGAAATATATCATGTTTCCTTGTTCTCAGTTTCTTCAACTAAAAGTAAGACATCCATATTAAGATTATTTCTAAAGGCTCTTCTAGTTTGAAACATCTGTAATTCTTTCTGATTCTGTCTCTATTATTTTATTCTTTCCCTTTTGTCACTTATACAAAATGTCTGTAAAAGTCTATATCTATCAAGGTACAAAGATTTTCTTTGTCAAATTTAAGACTATGGCTTGCATTTTAAAGATCTGGGACTCCTAATGTAACACATGGTCACAGATGATAAGAATTAAGAAATATATTAAATATACTTATGGGGAAAAATATCCCGGCTGCAAAATATAGAGAATCAGAATATTAAGGATGAGAAAAGAAGCCAAGTATCATTCAAACCAATAACCTCTTCAAACCATGACTTACTTTTCAACAATTCAAGGAAAAACATGCATATTCTGTTTAAATCCCTCCAATTAAAGATTTAGTATCTTTCCAAAACAAACTGTTTTTGACAGCTGCATTAAAAAAAAAAAACTTTCTTGATATTGAACCAAAATCTACTTCCCTATAGCTTTTGTCCATTAGCATTAGCTCTCTTCTCTGGAAATATATAGAACAAATCAAATCCTTCCAAATGACAGTATTTCAGATGTTTGAAAAAAACTATGATGTTCTTTTTTCATTATTTTTTCTCCCATGAAAACTTTCATTCAAATGAGGATTATTTCTTTGATATTCAATTCAGCTCAAAAAACATTTAATACTTAATGGTTACTTAATAGTAACCACTCTGTTCCAGGCAGTGTGATTACTACTGCAGATAAAAATAAAAGACATTTCCTACCTCCAAGTAGCTTACAATATAATGGGAGAACATAACACACCAAAGAAGCTAAAAGGAGGGAGTAAATGGGAGAACTAGGTTTTACCTAGTTTAGCATCATTTTGTCCCTTGTAGTTGAAATCAGGCAAAACTATAATTGAAGAACAGATTAAGCTGAAAATCCAAGTTCTGCTTTCTTTATAGGAAGTTTCAAGTGATATGATTTCCATTCCCTATCATCCTGATCATCTTCCCCTTGATGTGATCTACCTTATTATTTCCCTGCTAAAACAGGGCAAATGGAACAGAATATGACACAGAAGTCCAACCAATGCAGTAGGACTGTCAATTCCTTTTTCCTGGATATTCCCTTTTTATTAATTTAGCAAAAGATTTCAGGTTCTCCACTTTCTTTAATTTATTTGTATCATGTCTGTGATTCTATTAAGTCTTAGAGCCCTCACTGAAATCTATCATAGTCTTTTGAAAATTGCTGACCTGCAAAGGATATGAACAGACAACATTCAGATGATGAAATTGAAACTATTTCCACTCATATGAAAGAGTGTTCTAGATCACTATTGATCAGAGAAATGAAAATTAAGACAACTCTGAGATACCACTACACACCTGTCAGATTGGCTAAGATGACAGGAAAAAATAATGATGAATGTTGGAGGGGGTGCGGGAAAACTGGGACACTCATGCATTATTAGTGGAGTTGTGAACAAATCCAACCATTCTGGAGAGCAATCTGGAATTATGCCCCAAAAGTTATCAAACTGTGCATAACCTTTGATCCAGCAGTACTACTACTGGGCTTATATCTCAAAGAGATAGAGAAAGGAAAGGAACCTGTATGTGCCAAAATGTTTGTGGTAGCCCTGTTTGTAGTAGCAAGAAACTGGAAAATGAATGGATGCCCATCAATTGGAGAATGATTGGGTAAATTGTGGTATATGAATGTTATGGAATATTATTGTTCTATAAGAAATGACCAGCAGGATGAATACAGAGAGGCTTGGAGAGACTTGGATGAACTGATGCTGAGTGAAATGAGCAGAACTAGGAGATCATTATATACTTCAACAATGATACTGTATGAGGATGTATTCTGATGGAAGTGGATTTCTTTGACAAAGAGAAGATCTAAATCAGTTTCAATTGATCAATGATGGACAGAAGCTGTTACACCCAAAGAAAGAACACTGGGAAATGAATGTAAACTGTTTGCATTTTTGTTTTTCTTCCTGGGTTATTTTTACCTTCTGAATACAACTCTTACTGTACAATAAGAGAACTGTTTGGTTCTGCACACATATATTGTATCTAGGAAATACTGTGACATATTTAACATGTATAGGACTGCTTGCCATCTGGGAGAATGTGGGGAGGGAGGGAGGGGAAAAGTCGGAACAGAAGTGAGTGCAAGGGATAATGTTGTAAAAAATTACCAAGGCCTGGGTTTTGTCAATAAAAAGTTATAATTATTTTTAAAAAATAAATAAAAATAAAAAAAATTGTTGACCTGATCATTTACATTAAAAAAAAAAATAAAGTGGGTAAAGAATGCATTTTAAACACATGAAACCCCACTGTTGGATGAATCACCCTGCTGAAACATTAGCATATATATCTTTGATGTACAATGCAAATAGATTTTGACCTAGGACCAGAGTTGAATATGAGAAAATGCTGGATTGAATTTAGGGCTGGCATGTTTAATAATACCAAGCTATTTCCTGTCATTATTTATCTATATTCTTTTTAGTTCCAAATTCTCTCCTTCCCTCATGAGCCTCCTATACCCACTGAGAACCAAGGAAATGATAATACCCATTATACATATAAAGTCATGAAAAGTATATCTCCATATTAAGCATATTACAAATAAAAATTAAGAAAAGTAAAATGAAAACAGCTTTAATTTGTATTTAGAATGTTTGTTCTCACTCTGAACATAAATAACATTTCTTAACTTAAGTACTTTGAAATTGTGAATCATTGTGTTGATCAAAGAAGTGAAGTCTTTTACAGTGATTACTATATTGCTGTTATTCTGTTCAGTGGTCTCCTGGAAGTCTTCATATGTTTTTTTCTGAAACTATTCAGCTCGTTATTTCTTATTGAACACTAGTATTGCACCAAAATCATATACCACAACTTGTTCAATTATTCCCCAATTGATGGGCATCCCCATGATTTCCAATTCTTTACCACTATAAAAGTTACTATAAATACTTTTATACAAATAAGCACATTTTTCTTTTCTTTTAATCTTTTGGAAAACAGACACAGTAGTTTTTGTATGTACAGTGTTTTAGTTCTTTGGGCATAGTTCCAAATTCTTTTCCAGAATTGTTTGGCCAATTCACAATTCTACCAGTAAATGTACCTATATCCCCACATTCCCTGCAGCATTTGTCTTAATTATTTTTTTCACCTTAGCAAATCTGGGCATGAGATAGTACTTCAGATTTTTAATAGCATTTAATCAACAAATGATTATTGATCATGTTGATGTCCTCTTCTGAAAACTGTCTTCATATTTTAACCAAGTATTAATTAGGGAATGACTTATTTTTTATAAATATGACTCAGTTCCCTATGCACTTGAGAAACAAGGCCTCTGTCAAAAAAAAAAAAAAAGTAAAATAATTTCCCCCAGCTTTTTGCTTTTTTTCTAATATTGGCTTCATTGATTTAGTTTGTGAAAAACTGTTAAAAAATTTCATATAGTCAAAACTATCCATGCTATTCCCCCCATGATTCTCTCTAATCATTGTTCTTAAATTCTTCCATTACTCATAGATCTGACAGGCAAATTTTTCATTTACTCTTAATTTGTTTATCATATTACTTTTTATGTCTAAATCAGAATGAATTGGAATGGGAAGAGACTTGAGGCAGGCAGACTTGAAAAGTAAATTATTATAGTAATCAAGGTAAGAGATGATGAAAGCCTGCACTAAGATGTTGGCAGTGTCAAAGGGAAAAAAAGTGATGTATTCCAAGAGATATTACAAAAGGTGAAATCAGCATGCCTTGACAATAGGTTTGTTATAAGGCATAAATGGTAGTGAGGAATTCAAGATCTCTTTGATTATGAGTCTGAGAAACTGGGTAGATAATGTTACTCTCCTGAAGTTAGAAGAAAGATTGAGACTAGGGGAGAAAATATTGGATTTTGTTAAGGATATATTAAATTTGGGGGCCAGAGCCAAGATGGCGGAGAAGGCACATGCTACTTTCTAAGCTCTTCTCTTACCCTCTCTATCAATATTATATCGAGCCTCAAAAATAGTCTTGACTGCTACAATTCGTAAAGATAAGAAGTAGAACAACTCACCAGCCAAAAGAAAATCTGCAGTCTAGCCAAAAAAGGTTGGTTCCGGGGCCAGGGGGGAAATCAGAGCAGACTGGGAGAGAAAGGTTCCAAGGAGAGCCTCAAACCGAAAGTGAAAGCACAGATCTCAGCACAAGCACGCAGCCCCAACCCGCAGTACTGGGCTTTTCCTTTGGGCAGTTGCGATCCTGCACGGCAGGAGGACACAGCCCAGGTTAGCCTCCAATGCAGTGGGGGGCTCGGCTAGGGGCCATAGAGCTTTCCCAGGGCTGATTTGCATCAGAGACTCTGCAGCAGAATTCGGTGGAATTGGCAGTCTGCCTTCAGCTGCTAATACTCAGTCCCACAAGAGGCTCCGGCCTGGGGCAGTGACACTTTCACCTCTTAGTCTCTAGCCGAGGGCAATCACTAACCCACACAGCCCTCTGGGCACTTCGATAGCTCTGCCAGTGCTGAATCCACTTCCTGTTGGGGGAAGGGAAAACTCTCACTCAGAGCACTCCCATACCTGGGAGCCGGAAATCGGTTTACATCATTCCCTGTTCTGCAGAGGAAGCTGGTAACCCCCTTGCCTAGGAGACATACCCTAAAGGCTTTAAAACATGAATAAAAAGATGAAAAGAACGATCGACAGCTTCTATGCAGAAAAAGAGCAGGTCAGCAAACCTGAAGAGACCTCAAACAGCAAAAATGCATCAGACTGTCCTCCTTTACATGATGCTCTCATAGAAGAGACCATTAAAAGTCTCAAAAGAGAGTTAGAAGATAAATGGGGAAAGGAAAGAGAAGCCTTACAAGAGAGCAACAACTTCCTGAAATACGAATTGGAAAAGTTAAAAAATTCCCAGGAAGTGCAGGGAAACAAAATTGGTGAATTGGAAAAAATAAAAAAATCTCAGGAAAGTAAGAATTGTGAATTGGAAAAAATAAAGAATTCACTAGAAAGTAGGATTTGTGAATTGGAAAAGACAAAGAACTCGCAAGAAAGTAGGATCTGTGAATTGGAAAAAGAAAATAATTCACTAAAAAAAAAAATTAGTGAAATGGAAAAAAATTCCACACACCAAAACAATACATTTAAACACTCAATTGGACATATACAGAAAAGTAAAAAAAGCTAATGAAGAAAATAATTCTTTAAAAATTAGAACTGAACAAACAGAAACTAATGATTCATTGAGACAGCAAGAATCAGTCAAGCAAAAACAAAAAAATGACAAACTGGAAAAAACCATGAATTATCTACTTGCAAAAACGACAGACTTGGAAAATAGATCTAGGAGAGATAATCTGAGGATTATTGGACTTTCTGAAAACTATGATGAAAAAAAGAGCCTAGATACTATTTTACAAGAAATCATCAAAGAGAACTGCCCAGATGTAATAGAATCAGAAGGTAAAATAGGCATTGAAAGAATTCATCGAACACCTTCTGAAAGAAACCCTAAAATAAAAACCCCAAGGAATATTGTGGCAAAATTTCAGAACTATCAGATTAAGGAAAAAATTTTACAAGCAGCCAAAAAAAAACCATTTAAATACCGAGGTGCCACAATAAGGATCACCCAAGATCTGGCTGCCTCTACATTAAAGGAAAGAAGGGCCTGGAATATGATATTCCGAAAGGCACAAGAACTTGGGATGCAGCCAAGAATAAACTACCCAGCTAAGCTGAGCATTTTCTTCCAGGGAAGAAGATGGACATTTAATGAAACAAATGAATTCCATTTGTTTCTGAAGAAAAAACCAGAACTAAACAAAAAATTTGATCTCCAAGAATAGAACTCAAGAGATGCAGAAAAGGTAAAAATAACTCTTGAGAATTGTATTTCTGTTGTGGATATACAAAAAGAATACATGTATAATTTGATTGTACTGATATAACATAAAAAAGGGAAGTAGATATGGAAAAGGGATGATGGCAGAATAAGGTGGGAAGGAGGGATAAAAAGAGGGAAACCACATCCCACAAAGAGGCTAAGGAAACTTATCATATCTGAGGGAATTTAGAGAGGGGGAGGAACATTGTGTGAATCTTACTCTCATCAGAGTTGGCTCAAAGAAAAAATAATTGACATTTGTTTTAGAGAAAATTCTCTCTCGCCTCATTAAAAACGGGGGAGAGGAAAAGGGAAAAGAAAAAGAGTAATAAGGGAAGGAAGGGGGAAAGACTCAAAGGGGGGGAGGGAGGGATTATAAAGAGGATAAGTATCGTGATACAAGAGGGGTACATAAGTTTAAAAGGGGGAAAGAGGGTTGGGGGAGGCAAGAATAAGTAAAGCACAATCTGGGGTTATTAGGATGGCAGGAAATACAGATTTAGTAATTCTAACCGTAAATGTGAATGGGATGAACTCCCCCATAAAGAGGAGGCAGATAGCAGACTGGATCAAAAGTCAGAACCCTACAATATGTTGTTTACAAGAAACACATTTAAAGCAGGGGGATACATATAGAGTAAAGGTAAAAGGCTGGAGCAAAATCTATTATGCTTCAGGTGAAGTCAAAAAAGCAGGGGTAGCCATCCTTATCTCAGATCAAGCAAAAGTAAAAATTGATCTAATTAAAAGAGATAAGGAAGGAAACTACATCCTGCTAAAGGGTAGCATAAACAACGAAGCAATATCAATATTAAACATATATGCACCAAGTGGTATGGCACTCAACTTCCTAAAGGAGAAGTTAAGAGAGTTGCAAGAAGAAATAGACAACAAAACTGTAATAGTAGGAGATCTCAACCTTGCACTCTCAGAATTAGACAAATCAAACCACAAAACAAATAAGAAAGAAATTAAAGAAGTAAATAGAATATTAGAAAAATTAGGTATGTTGGATCTTTGGAGAAAATTGAATGGAGATAGAAGGGAATATACTTTCTTCTCAGCAGTTCATGGAACCTATTCAAAAATTGACCATATATTAGGACATAAAGACCTCAAAATTAAATGCAAGAAAGCAGAAATAGTAAATGCTTTCTTTTCAGATCATGATGCAATAAAAACTACATTCAACAAAAAGTTAGGGGGAAATAGACCAAAAAGTAATTGGAAACTAAACAATCTCATCTTAAAGAATGATTGGGTGAAGCAGCAAATTATAGATACAATTAATAATTTCACTCAAGATAATGACAATGATGAGACATCATACCAAAATTTGTGGGATGCAGCCAAAGCGGTAATAAGAGGGAATTTTATATCCTTAGAGGCTTACTTGAATAAAACAGAGAAAGAAAAGATTAATGAATTGGGCTTGCAACTAAAAAAACTAAAAAAAGACCAAATTAAAAACCCCCAATCAAATACTAAATTGGAAATTCTAAAATTAAAAGGAGAAATTAAAAATATTGAAAGTAAAAAAACTATTGAACTAATTAATAAAACTAAGAGTTGGTTCTATGAAAAAGCCAATAAAATAGATAAGCCTTTGGTAAATCTGATTAGAAAAAGGAGGGAGGAAAATGAAATTAGTAGTCTTAAAAATGAAAAGGGAGAACTTTCCACCAATGAAGAGGAAATTAGAGAAATAATAAGGAGTTATTTTGCTCAACTTTATGCCAATAAATTTGATAACCTAAGTGAAATGGATGACTACCTCCAAAAATATAGACTTCCCAGACTAACAGAGGAGGAAGTAAATTGCTTGAATAGTCCCATTTCAGAAAAAGAAATAGAACAGGCAATTAAACAACTCCCTAAGAAAAAATCCCCAGGACCAGATGGATTTACATGTGAATTTTACCAAACATTTAAAGAACAATTGGCCCCAATGCTATATAAATTATTTGATAAAATAGGGAATGAAGGAGTCCTACCAAATTCCTTCTATGACACAGACATGGTACTGATACCTAAACCAGGTAGGCTGAAAACAGAGAAAGAAAATTATAGACCAATCTCCCTAATGAATATTGATGCTAAAATCTTAAATAAGATATTAGCAAAAAGACTACAGAAAATCATCTCCAAGATAATACACTATGATCAAGTAGGATTTATACCAGGAATGCAGGGCTGGTTCAATATTAGGAAAACTATCAATATAATTGGCCATGTTAATAACCAAATTAACAAAAACCATATGATCATCTCAATAGATGCAGAAAAAGCATTTGATAAAATCCAACATCCATTCCTATTAAAAACACTTGAGAGTATAGGAATAAATGGACTTTTCCTTAAAATAATCAGCAGCATCTATTTAAAACCATCAGTAAGCATCATATGTAATGGAGACAAACTGCAACCATTCCCAATAAGATCTGGAGTGAAACAAGGTTGCCCACTATCACCGTTACTATTTAATATTGTATTAGAAACGCTAGCTATAGCAATAAGAGCTGAGAAAGAGATTAAAGGAATAAGGATAGGCAATGAGGAAACCAAATTATCACTCTTTGCCGACGATATGATGGTATACTTAGAGAACCCCAGAGATTCTACTCAAACGTTATTAGAAATAATCCATAACTTTAGCAAAGTTGCTGGTTATAAAATAAACTCACATAAGTCATCAGCATTCTTATATATCACTAACAAAATCCAACAGTCAGAGTTACAAAGAGAAATTCCATTTAAAGTAACTACTGATAATATAAAATATTTAGGAATCTATCTGCCAAGGGAAAATCAGAAACTTTATGAGCAAAATTACAGACCACTTTTCACACAAATTAAGTCTGATCTAACCAATTGGAAAAATATTAAATGCTCTTGGATAGGGCGAGCAAATATAATAAAGATGACAATATTACCTAAACTAATCTATTTATTTAGCGCTATACCAATCAGACTCCCAAAAAACTATTTTAATGACCTAGAAAAAATAACAACAAAGTTCATATGGAAAAACAAAAGGTCAAGAATTTCAAGGGAATTAATGAAAAAAAAATCAAATGATGGTGGCTTAGCTGTACCAGATCTAAAATTATATTATAGAGCAGCAGTTACCAAAACTATTTGGTATTGGCTAAGGAATAGATTAGTTGATCAGTGGAATAGATTAGGTTCAAGGGATAAAACAGTCAACAAATATAGCAACCTAGTCTTTGACAAACCCAAAGATCCCAGCTTTTGGGATAAGAACTTACTGTTTGATAAAAATTGCTGGGAAAATTGGAAACTAATATGGCAGAAACTAGGCATTGATCCATACTTAACGCCGTACACCAAGATAAGGTCAAAATGGGTTCATGACCTAGGCATAAAGAATGAAATTATTAATAAATTAGAGGAACATAGGATAGTTTACCTCTCAGACCTGTGGAAGGGGAAGGTCTTTATGACCAAAGCAGAACTAGAGATCATTACTGATCACAAAATAGAAAATTTCGATTATACCAAACTGAAAAGTTTTTGTACAAACAAAACTAATGCAGACAAGATTAGAAGGGAAGCAATAAACTGGGAAAATATTTTTACAGTCAAAGGTTCTGATAAAGGCCTCATTTCCAAAATATATAGAGAATTAACTCTAATTTATAAAAAATCAAGCCATTCTCCAATTGAAAAATGGTCAAAGGATATGAACAGACAATTCTCAGATGAAGAAATTGAAACTATTTCTAGTCATATGAAAAGATGCTCCAAGTCATT
Source organism: Sarcophilus harrisii (assembly GCF_902635505.1). Taxonomy (NCBI): domain Eukaryota; kingdom Metazoa; phylum Chordata; class Mammalia; order Dasyuromorphia; family Dasyuridae; genus Sarcophilus; species Sarcophilus harrisii. Next base: position 76,500,476 of record NC_045426.1, read on the forward strand.
ATTAATCAGAGAAATGCAAATTAAGACAACTCTAAGATACCACTACACACCTGTCAGATTGGCTAAGATGACAGGAAAAAATAATGATGATTGTTGGAGGGGATGTGGGAAAACTGGGACATTGATGCATTGTTGGTGGAGTTGTGAACGAATCCAACCATTTTGGAGAGTAGTTTGGAACTATGCTCAAAAAGTTATCAAACTGTGCATACCCTTTGATCCAGCAGTGTTACTACTGGGATTATATCCCAAAGAGATTATAAAGAAGGGAAAGGGACCTGTATGTGCACGAATGTCTGTGGCAGCCCTTTTTGTAGTGGCTAGAAACTGGAAACTGAATGGATGTCCATCAATTGAAGAATGGCTGAATAAACTGTGGTATATGAATATTATGGAATATTACTGTTCCGTAAGAAATGACCAACAGGATGATTTCAGAAAGGCCTGGAGAGACTTACACGAACTGATGCTGAGTGAAATGAGCAGGACCAGGAGATCATTATATACTTCAACAACAATACTATATGATGACCAGTTCTGATGGACCTGGCCATCCTCAGCAATGAGATCAACCAAATCATTTCCAATGGAGCAGTAATGAACTGAACCAACTATGCAGAGAAAGAACTTTGGGAGATAACTAAAAACCATTACATTGAATTCCCAATCCCTATATTTATGCCCACATGCATTTTTGATTTCCTTCACAAGCTAATTGTACAATATTTCAGAGTCTGATTCTTTTTATACAGCAAAATAATATTTTGGTCATGTATACTTATTGTGTATCTAATTTATATTTTAATGTATTTAACATCTTCTGGTCATCCTGCCATCTAGGGGACGGGGTGGGGGGTAAGAGGTGAAAAATTGGAACAATAGGTTTGGCAATTGTTAACGCTGTAAAGTTATCCATGCATATAACCTGTAAATATAAGGCTATTAAATAAAAAAAAAAGGATATATTAAATTTGAAATGTCTACAGGGCATCCAGTTCAAGATATAAGAAAAGTAATTGGAGATTGGAGATCAGCAGAAAGATTGGCTGAGGAAAAGCAGATTTGAGCATGATCAGTTTAGAGATAATCATCAGTATAAACCTAATAATTAAATCAATTGGAGTTGATGAAATCACCAAATGAAGCAGTGTAGAGAGAAAAGAGAATCTGAGTCTAGAGAAGTATTCAGCAAAGGAGATAGAGAAAAAAGTGCTTAGCTCACAAGAGACTGATGTCCTCAAAACTAGAGTGTCAAGAAGGAGAAAATAATCAACAATGTCGAAAAGATTGCAGAGATCAATGAAAAGGATTGGGAAAAGGCTATTGCCTTTGTTTAAGAACTCCCATTCTTGTTATAACTATATCAGTAACTTCATGGTGAGAAACCAGGAATTAGGTTTGCCTACTAAGGAATATTGGTTACTACAGAGAGAGAGTTTTTTGGTGGTTAAATACAAATGATAATTTGTTAGGAAGAAAGTGAGAGGAGAGAAACTAGATGTACCTATTGGAGATGCTCTGTTCTAGAATTTAGCTACAAAGGGCAAAAGAAAAATAATATGATAGTTAGGAAGGTTGGAAGGAACATGTATAAGGTGGTTTTTTTTTGTTATTTTGTTCTGTTTTTTTTTTTTTTTTTTTTCAGGAAACAGGACAAAGGGACCTGTTCTAAGCAGTAGAAAATGAGTCACTACATAAGGAGAGATTAATATAAATGTGAGGGTAATGATAACAGAGGGGGCATTCTGATGGAGAAGATGGAATGGAATCAAATCACTTGAACAAGTAGAGGGGTTAGCCTTGGTAAGAAGTAAGGTCACTTCATCGTGTAAAATAGTGTTAAAGGAAAAAAAAGTGGCAGAAGGCAATGATAGGGCTTTTTTCCCCCTTGTAAAATATGATGCTAGATTCAATGCAAAGAAGTTAGAAAGAGGGAAAGCCATGAGAGAAGAAAAGTTTTGAAAGAACCACTGTGGAGAATTTGGAAAAAAAACTATCTCAATTAAATAAATACTTGTTGAGCTGTATAGCAAGATACTAAATTTTGTTTCCAATATTCCATTCTGCCTATAATCATTCATTACAAATAAAAAAAAAACAGCATTGATGATGTAATAGATATGTTTGGACTTTTGAGTTCACTTCCACTGACTTATTAGTCCACTGACTCCAGACTAATAATATTTATTAGATGTGTGGGATCTTGCCTGAACCCTAAGTCAGGGAAGTGATGAAAAGAATTGAATTGTTTGGACTCAGATAAGAGATTTCTTAACTTTTCTGAGCTTGAGGCAACTCTAGAAGGCTATAAGATAAGGAAAAGTAATAGTCTGTGTAGGTAGACACAATCTTCAAACTGATGAAATCACAAGTTCTAGATAGGAAGATGTCATTCTCCAGACTTCAAGGTCCACATGACCAATTGACTATTGTATATTTGCAACTGTATGTATAGTAGGTATAAAAACTACCACATTTTAAGGTAGAGTCTAGGTGATAGAGTAAAGGTAGGAGCTCACCTAAGCTTCTCCCACAAACTGTACTTTAAAATGCATAATATTGTAAACTTTTGGTGGAATGGTAAGGTCAAAAGCCACATGGTAAGTTGTTAGGAAGAAAGTGGGAGGAGAGACAATGGGATGCACCTATTAGAAATGTGTTTTTTTTTTTTCTGGAATTTAGCTACAAAGGTCAAAAAAGAAATAGTATGATAGTTGGTTGGAAAGATCAAGTATAAGGTGGGTTTTTGTTTGTTTTGTTGCATTTTTTTAAGGAAACAGATGACAGGGACCTGTTGTAGACAGTAGAAAATGAGTCACTACAAACTCTAACAAATTTTATATTAGCAGAACATGCAAAAATTTGGAGCCTAAAACAACTCAGAAGGCCACCAAGAAAGTTCTGTTGTACCAGTGTGAAAGAAAAGAATTTTATATCACACATTGGTTCAGCACAGCCCACATTCCTGGGGTTGTTTTATCTCCTTACCATGCCCAAGTAGGCTCAAACCACCAAATCAACAAGGATCCTGCAGAAAAGGGAGCAGGTACATTAGAAATACTCCTGACCTACTAGTAACCTTTATGACCAAAGCATCCTCATTATCCTGTATTAGAATATCCTAATTCCTGGTTTCTCACCATGAAGTTACTGATATAGTTATAACAAGAATGGAAGTTCTTAAACAAAAAACCTCTATAATTTCTTCTTAAATCTTTAGACTACGTAGTTCTTCCCCTCCCTTTCTTCACCTCTGCCCTTTAAATGACATACCTTCACTTACAGATCACTGTTATATTATTTTGATCTTTTTTTGTTTGTTTGTTGCTATTTTTACAAAATAAAAGGAATTCTTGTGGCTAATGAGAAGCCTTTGTGATTTTTTTCACATTCTGAACTGCTCTCTAAGAATCTGGCCCTTTGTCAATAACACCTTTGAAGAACTGAAAACTTACAGATTTATGAAAACAACTTTAAAAACAGCTGCACAAAACCCCTGAAGCTTGTGACAGTATAGCTTCCACACTGGAAGCTGAGCTTTATTTTAACAAAAAGTCAAGTAATAGGTTGGGCAAACAACAGAAAAAATTTTGACCATAAAAAGTTACTGTGGTGAAGGGGAAGATCAAAACACACACTTAGAAGATTAAAAAAGCAAAGCATGTATATCCAAAGGCTCTGAGAAAAATATGAATTGGTCTTAGGCTATGGAAGAGCTCAAAAGGAATTGTTAAAAAAACAAGTAAGAGAGGTAGAGGAAAAATTGGAAAATGAGATGAGGGTAATGCAAGAAAATAATGAAAAACAAGTCAAGCTTTGTAAAGGACACACACACACAAATACAAACACAAAAATACTGAAGAAAACAACAACTTCAAAAACTAAACTAGAGCAAAAGGCAAAGGTGGTACAAAAAGTCAATGAGATTTAGTATCTTAAGATGCAGAATTGGCCAACAAATATTCACTGAAGGAATAAAAAACCTTTAAAAATGGAATTAGGGAAGGATTCTGGGAAGATGGTTGTGAAGACTGCATATTTTAAAATCAGCCAGAGTCAGGAATTCAGGTTAGGGGAAAATCGTCAATCTTTATTCTTAGCAGAGATGAAGAAAGATCAGAAGTAGAAGGGAATCGGCAATAGCAATGTCAGCAGCTGAGTCAAGAAGCTAGCCAGACCAGAAGCCATGAGACCAGCAGCCACCAGAACCGAACTCAGCCAGCAATCTCTCCCAGCCTCTCTTCCTGCCCCTGTGCCTCCAACCACCAAAATCATCATTTCCCATACAACACATCAGGACTTGCACAGAGAGTGGGTGGGGGCCATTCTTTCTCCAAGCATATATATTAATAGAGTATAGTCCAATTACTATTTAGCCTCATGTACTTGGGACCTCAGTGCATCAACTCAAGCCTCAGCCCATTACAGATGGTAGAGTAGGTCAGAAAATTTCAAGCTCTGAGGATTTCCCCTGGGTACTTCAGGATGAACATAGACTGGTGAAAAACAAAGAAGATTTGGGGAAGATTAGAAGATACCCTGAAAATACCTGAGAAGAGCTGAAGAAAAATCCCAGAAGGGGTTTAACAAATGTTAAATGCAGGCATTTACAGGATAGCTCCACAGAAATGGCAAATGGGGAATCCTAGAATTAGCTGGGTTAGGCTGGAGTCTCAGCTGGAACCACAGGAATTTTTACCTCCTAGACAATGTAGAGAATGAAAGTCTGAATGTGGGAATACTGAGAGAACTTTGGGTGATTAGACATGCTAGACATGCCAGGTCAAACTGTGCTCCTGAGACTACCCTGGGTGAGAAGAAATCAGCATATCTGGTGAATACAGAAATGATGAGATAGGGATGTCCATGGTTTGGGGTGCTTTCAGGAAGAGGGAGTTTTTGGTTTAAGGTTCCAAGTAAGAGAGGAGAGATGAAGTCAAGCTAGAAGAATCATTTTCCAAAACCCAGGTGGTTACATTAACACTTCTCATTAAAAAAAAAAAAAGTGAACAGGCAAAAAAGAAAGAACCAACCATAAAAACCTATTATGGGAATAGAATAGAGAAGACTGGGATTTATCTTCAGAGGAAGAAGTTACAAAAAGCCTCTTGTGTCCTAAAGAATAATGTCAAAAGGCTAACTGCCAAGAAAGACTATAGAAGAATTCAAAAATGACTTTAAAAATCACATGAGAGAGACTAAGGAAAAACTAAAATAATAATAATAATATGAACTGTCAAAGGAAAACAATATGAAAAAAAAAGTTAATTAACTAGAAAAGCAGATACCATCTTAAGAAAATAATTATTTGAAAATTGGAATTGGGCAAGAATTGGAAACCAGTGAAGCTACAAGAAATAAGAAAACAAAATATAAAGAATGAAAAAGAATAAAGCAGATTGTGAAACATATTATAAGAAAAACAACAGATCTGGAGAATAGATCAAAAAGAGAAAACATAAGAATAATCAGATTATCCAAAAGCTATGACCAAAATCAGAACCTTGACACAAAAAATGCTAAAAATAAGCAAAGAAAATTTTCCTAGTAAAGGCAGTTTGTTGTCTTTTTCTTTTTTCTTTCATGGTTTTTCCCTTTTGTTCTTATATTTCTCTCCCAACATGATTCATAAGGAAATGTGCATTAAAAAATGGATGTACATATATAACAAGAAGAAAAATAAAACAATAAAGAAAGAAACTCATTATGCTGAAATGATAGAACAGGAGGGGGAAGTAGAAATTAAAGAAAAAAAAACTACCACATCTAGCCCCCCATGGACATGAACCCGATATGATACAAACTCCCTTAATATATGTATACTTCGTGCTTTAGCTGTTTTTCTGTCATGTAATTTTGTTTCATGCAATGTCTCTATCATTTCAACTTAAATCCTGGGACCCTATAATTTGTGAGTACCATATCTAAATGAACCCACAGATCTACCTTATTTTTGTCCAATCACCTCCTTTCTATGGTTCTCTACATGCATTGCTGATCTGTGCCCTGGTTTCTTTTTCTTGGAATAGTTATCCATTTACACTATAAAGCTTAGGAAGGATCGAGCAAATAGTTCTTTTCCTCTTTAAAATAAAAAGCCCTCCTTGTATTTATTTGTATATTCAACACTAAGCATTGTTTTTAGCAGTACAGTTAAACTTGAATAAAAATGCTTCACTAAACCACAAGTGAAAATTTCTTAGGGCAATATATTGTCTTAGAAAACCACATATTGACATTATCTATGCTATACTTCATTTTGTTAATTATTTCCCAGTTGCATTTTAATCTGGTTCTCTTGCACTGAGGAGTATTGAGGACAGTGTGTTCCATACCTTTTGGTGTGGAGAAAAATGAAAAGTGGAGAAATTCCTATTTATTGTTCTGTGTTCATTAGTTGTTTAATTTCAGAGTTTACACACTTCCAATTTCCAGTGGCCTGGAAACTGAAATGCAGCAGGATGCTTCCTAATAGCTGTACTTTTGGCTTCTTGGGCCTAACTAGAAAGAGGAAGTACAAGAAATCCCACAGGAATGCGTGTTCTCTTGAAATATCCAGCCTAATTTTGCAGAACTGAGAAATCTGACAGAGCATTAGATAAACATCCCCAACTTTCGTGCCCATCCAGACAGAACTGCCAGACCTTAGAGGTGTGCCTAATTTACACAAAGCACATGCAGTCCAGACTTGGGGCTGACCTCTACTTCACTACCCTGATAGTTGTGAGTGGCTCTGGTCCCTGGCAACTTTCAACTGAATCAAAGGAAATTCCACTAACTCCTGCTCTGCTACTACTTCAGAAAAAGTTTGGAATGCTGGAAAAAGTACTAGCTTTGAAGTCAGAGGATTTAGTTGAAAATCCCACCTCAGCCACTTGGTATCTCTATGACTTTGGGCAAGTTATTAACCAACCTGTATTCCAGTTTTCTCCTCCATAAAAGGAGAGAGTTGGACTAATTGGCTTCTCTTGTCTCTTGCAGTTCTTAGGCTTTTTCCAGTTCTATGATCCTATGACTCTTATGCAATATATGTGGAACATTTGGTTCAGTTAACAGGGCTTATTTACCAACAAAGAGATGATATGGAAAAGTGTAATATTCTTCTCTGAAATATAATGTTCTCTGGGAGCAGGTTTCTTGGGGACTTCTGGAGGCAGCCTTCATTTCAGTTCAGAGTAATCAACCCAAATGCAGCCAGGTTATTAAAGTCCAAATCCTTTATTGTCTCCTTTAAAGTCTTGTCTCTTTTCCTGGGGCCCAGTTAGCTTTCTTAGAACCCTATCTCTCTCCTTGATTCTGAGAGCTCCTGCCACTAGTCCTTTGTCTCTGCCAGGTTCTCCCTCTAGCTTCCTCCAGATGTCTCCAAATCTAAAGGTTTGTGCTTGAGCCTTCAGCCACAACAAAAGTGGATAACGGAATGAATCTGTCTCAGCCTCAGAAAGCTTCTAGTGTGCTTGTCCTCTCTGGCCTTGATAGCTCCTCCTTATATGCCCCACACTGAGTATACACCAATCATTATATCACTAGGAAACAATTAATTGTTGTAGGACTAAATCAATGCTAAACTAGATTTAACCACTGTCTCCTCAATTCCACTTACTTAGCACCTTGTAAGAATCCTAACAGAAAAGTAACAGCCAATCTGCCATGATCTTCAAAATCAAAGAAACATTATAAAATGTTATAAAAGGGAGCAGCTAGATGGCCCAGTAGATACACTTCTGGGTCTAGAAACAAGAAGACTTGAATTTAAATTTGGTCTCAGGTGGTACTTTAGGCAAGTATCTTCACTGCTGCCTGCCTCAGTTTCCTCATTTGAATTATGGCAATAATAATAGCACTTCGCTCCCTATAAAGATAAAATGAGATAATATTTATAAAATTCTTAATGTAGTACCTGGCAAAAGTTAGGAATTATACAAATGTTAGTTGTGGTTATTATTACCACTTTAATTGTCATTGTCATTATCATCAATATTACTATTATCACTGTTATTATATATTGTCATTCCTATTAGTTATTATTATGGCATTAGCCACATAGTATCAGTTACATAGGAAATCAATGACCTTTGAATCCTTTTGAGTCTACAAAGAAATCACAAATTAAATCTCACCAATCAAGGACAGTGTGATTCTAATAGAAAAGATACCTCATAAAAACAGTAATTTTCTTTGTTTTTCTAGTATCATTGAAGAATATGCTGTATAAGTAGAAAATGAAAAGTACGTCCACATGCAAGGTCTTCTTTGAGGTGTCCATGTCACAGCTTGCTGTGTATGGTTAAAAACAAATAATAAAAAGCAGGATAACACAATGACAGCAAATAAATATGTGTAGTCTATAAAACTTTATTACAAACTTTGACAAAAGTGTCACTATAGAGCTTATTTACATTACTTGTTTAGCAATATTTTAAGTTCCTTGATAATATGTTCCTGGGGTTCAACAATAAAATACTCTAGATACATTTACTAATGTCCAAAATTATTGGACTGTGTGTATAATTTCATATAATAAATTTTCTTTTTAAATTGATAAGTAAGAAAGCATTGATGGTTATATCACTCCTTGTATTAGTTACAATTTTCCCTACTTTCCTCAAGTTATCTATCATTAGTCAATAAAACAAAACAAATTTCTTACTTTCATTTTATTATGCTTCATATAATCATCGAGCCATGCATCAAACACATTGAATAATCAATGCACAAATGTAATTGGGTAAAAAATTACTTAAATGCAGATCTAAGATGATTGTTAAGTTTCTGGTTTCTTCTGTTTAAAAATCATTTTAAAAGAATATTATGCTGTAAGTATAATATTTGTACTTTAATTGCCACTATTGTTGCTGCTACTACTGTGCTGCTTCTACCCCTAATAATAATTTGTTTATCAGGAGTTTTGATTTTTACTCATCACTTTCTCATGTTTGTGACAATATTACCACCCTCATTTTAGAAATGAGGAAATAAAGATAAAGACAGTTAATTGACTTGCCTATAGATAAAGCTATTAATTATATATTTTTGTCTTTATATTATTGGTTTTTAAAATTACTTTCATACTTTGAGAATAGCAATTTAATATAAAATAATGGAAGGCATGGGAAATATTACTGCTGGTTTATTTCTTTTTCAGTTTAATAATTTGAACCCAACTTAGCCTAGTCTTCCATTGAAATCTAAGTTAGGCCAACTTAGCCTGGAAGCTAAAAAATCACAAAGAGTTTTATTTTTGTCCCATTTTGATTTGGTACTGATTTGTGAAGACCGCGTATTTTAAAATCAGCTGGAGTCAGGAATTCAGGTTAGGGGAAAATCGTCAGTCTTTATTCTCAGTGAAGAAAGATCGGAGGTGGAAGAGAATGGGCAATAGCAATGTGTGTAGCTGAGTCAAGAAGCTAGCTAGACCAGAAGCCACAGGACCAGCAGCTGGGAGTATGGAACCAAGGTCAATCTCTCTCAGCTTCTCTTCCTGTCTCTCTGTCTCCCCCCACCAAAATCGTCATTTCCTATACAACACATCAGGACTTGCACAGAGAGTGGGCAGGGACCATTCTTTATCCAATCATGTATATTAATAGAGTGTAGTCCAATTACTATTTAGCCTCAGGTGCTTGGGACCTCAGTGCATCAACTCAAGCCTCAGCCCATTACACTGATTATATTTCAGTTCAAGTCATGGAAGTACAAGACCCTTATGTCAAATAAGGCACCTTACTTTATATTCCCCATATTTGAGAATATCTCATGTTCTATTTGGAAAATGGACAGTGAAGAAAGATGGTTCTATGATTGTGAACCTTTTTCCTTAAAGTTCTTTTTACTATTCCTTTACCCTGTCTCTCCAGGTATATTTTGATAATTGTGTTTATCAGTTTGGGAAAGGCTAATAGTGATGTTACCCTTTGTTGATTTCTTATGCTAATCAACCTTTTTTGGATATGAATAATCAATTAACTATTAATCCATTTATTTTTCTGTAATCTAGCCGACATTTTCCATCTTATCCACAGTGTTAAGAGGCAAAACATTTTCGGTTTCTTGGGGAATAATAAAGAAGTATAAGCAAATATAAATACTAAATACAATATGATACAAGATAAGTATACTTTAGGAAGAAAAATAGCAGTAGAGGCATTAAATAATCCCTATGAAATAATATTGGGCATATGACTAGGAATAATAGTAATGAACTCAGTTGTCTATATACTCATATCTTAAATATCTGTAACAATACGAAGCAATATGACATCATAGGTATCACTGAAACTTGGTGAGATGAATCTTATAACTAGAATTCCAAAAAGAAAGGTTACATCCTTTTCAATTTGTAAAAAAAAAAAAAAAAATTAGATTGCATATAAAATGAATTCATCTTCATTGAAATCTGCAAACCTAAAGGGTGTAGCAAGGTGGAGAAAATTTCTGTAAGGATCAAAGATGGGAAAATATATATAATATAGTGGTAAAAGTAGTAAAATCCATTAGCTGGAATTGTGTAAATTATTGATCCTAAATGGCAAAGAAACATGGGAACAGTATAAAGTTGCTGGTCATTTTCCTCTGCTAAAAACAGAGAAGCTGTTTATTTTATAAACCTGTTCATTTTGAACTTGAATTAATGATACTTTTTTTTTTCTTTCTTATAGTGAATAAGGGACAATAGATAGCACAGTGGATAGAATGATGGGCCTAAAATCAGAAATACTCACCTTTCCATATATTGAGTTCATATGTACTCTCAAACACTAGCTGTGTGATCCTGGGCAAGTAACTTACCTCTCTCTATCTTAGTTCCTCATCTACAAAATTAGCTGGAGAAGGAAATGTCAAACTACTCCAGCATGTTTTTGTTGATGTCAAAGTCAGTTACATGTAAAACAATTTTTAATATTCATTTTTAAAACTTTTGAGTTCTAAAATCTCTTCCTTATTCTGTTCCCACATCCCACTTTTCCATATTCCACCATTCATTAAATTAATGAAAACATTAATTTAATATAATTAATACATATGTAGTTATGCAAAATATATTTCCACATTAATCATGTTGAGAAAGAAAACATGGACAAAAAAAGAACTCAAGAAAAATAAAGTTTAAAAAATGTAGCTTTTAATCTATGTTCAGACACCATCAGTTCTTTTTCTGGGGATGGATAGGATTTTTCATCTTAAGTCTTTCAGAGTTGTCTTGGATCATTGTATTGCTGAACACCAGCATTTTTGCCAAGAAAATCATAAGGGTCATAGACCGATACGACTAAACAACCAATTAGTGAGAGAAAATTTCAAGGATCACTGCTATTTTGAAAATGATTCTGATAAACAAGTATAAACTGGTTGTTGAAATGGAAAAGATGAAGTTAATGAGAGACAACAACCAAAGCTTACATTCCACTAATAAATATTTGAGAACTCAAGGTCACCTCCCTATCAGAAAAAAAGCTTAGGAATATGATTTTGTTGAGGATAGTCTGGTCATAACTGAGGAAAATGTCATTGTATAACAATTCCAAACAATCCATTAAAAATGAAGGTCTCCTGTGTATATTTTTTCAGCAAAATATGCCGGTTTTATCTATAAACACAACGTAAAGCTGGGCCCAATTCTGTAGGGGTGGCTGTTGCAGTAATGAAGAAGACATTTTCATCTGTAAAATAGTCGCGCCAGAATAAGTAAAACAGAGGCAGAAACCAGTTTTCTCTACTCCCATATCGGTTTAAGTTTTGAAGGGGAAAACTGAAGTCCAGATTGGGGTATTAACTTGCCTGAAGATCATATAAGAAGTTAGTAGCATTTAACTAAAGTTATGAAGTAATGGTCTTTTGTCATTCTGTATTCCATTTGTGCTCAGATAAATGCATATTTAAAAAATAATGTTTTATACAAAGTGAAAATATAAATTAAAAACCAATACAAATATTGTTTTTAATTGAATTTTTTATTTTCAAAACATATGGAAGGATAATTTTTCAACATTGACCCTTGAAAAATCTTGTGTTCTCATTTCCCCCCTTCCTTCAACACCCTCCCCTAGATAGCATGTAACCCAGTATATGTTAAACATGGTAAAAAAAAAAAAAAAAATATATATATATATATATATATATATATATAATATATATATGTTAAATCTAATATGGGCACATATATTTATACAATTATCTTGCTGCACAAAAAAGTATGTAACCCAGTATATATTAAACATGGTAAAAAATACATATATATGTTAAATCCAACATGGGGACATATATTTATACAATTATCTTGCTGCACAAGAAAAATCAGATCAAAAAGTAAAAAAAAAAAAAAAAAAAAAAAGAGAGAAACAAAATAAGATTCAAGAAAAGCAAACCACAACAAAAAGAATGAAAATACTATGTTGTGATCCACCTTCAGTTCCCACAGTTCTCTCTCTGGGTATAGATGGCTTTCTCCATCAAAGGTCTAGTGGAACTGGCTTGAATCATCTCATTGTTGAAAAGAGCCTGTTATAATCTTGTTGTTGCCACACAATACAAATATTGTACCCCCATTGCTTTTCTTTCAATCTTTTGACTCTTATCTTACCTATGTAACTATCATTTACCAATTGGACAGATATTTTAATTTATACCATGGGCCTCAAATAGCAAACACAGTGGGGAATTTAGCTTCAAAAATATTTGTTATAAGTGAAGGGTTTAGGAGTGTTAGAAAATAAAATAAAAGTATAATGATAAATGATAATCTTCATCTTTACAGTAGAATACTATATATCATAATATTCATTGACCTCAAAAGGAAGTGTCAAGCTTTAGTGGTTAGCTCAAAGCATCTTTTTTTTCAAGGATTTTTTTTTCCTGTAAAAATGAAAATAAGCTTTACGTGTATATAAGATCTAGGAAAAGATAGTACTTGACATTGTGAATCTTCCATACAAATAAGAATTCTTTAAATAAACAGAGTCCCTCCTGAGTAGCAAAAAACAAACAAACAAACAAATAAACAAAAAACATGTACAATGTCTATACCATATACTCATATGTGTTTATAAAAACTGTTTATGATTGTGTCTGAGGCTGAATTGGCTATAGCTCTCTATGCCTTGAGCTCCCACCAGTACTCAGTAAAACAAGTGGTATAGTGGATAGAGCACTGAACCTGGAGTCATCATGATCTGAGGTCAAGCTGGGTCTTAGGTCTTTACTAGTTGTGGGACACTGGATGAGTTACTTACCCTTTGTATATTTTCGTTTTCTCAAATGTAAAATAGGATCTGATAGTGCTCACCTCACAAAGTTATTATGAAGATCAAAGGACATATTTGCAAAGCACTAGCACAGTGTCTGATGTAATAGGTGTTTAATTAAATGCTTTTTCTTTTTCCCAAACTTCCTTCATTTATCAGAGGGAAACCAATTCAGCCAGCCAAACCTAAGTAGTTTTTAGAAATGTGAATTTACTAAGGTAGTATACACTAAAACAATTTGGCACTAATTATCCCCCCAAAAAACTATGACATATTATCTCACAATACAGAGTCTAAATGAAAATTGACTCAAACCTCAAAGGTAGATATGACATGAGTTAACTCACAGCTCCTAGTTGCTTGAAGAACTCTTTTATTTCTGAGATACACAACAAGCTCCTTTTAACTTAAGGTATTTTTACATATTTTTTTATTTCATTAAATACTTCCTAATTACATGAAAGATGTTTAACATTTTTTTTAATTTTGAGTATTAAATACTGTTTAATGTTCTTTTCCTGACCCTGACCCCTCCTTGAGAAGGCAAACTATATAACCATGTGAAATAAGCAAAATATTTCTATGTTAATCAAGTTGCAAAGGAAACAAAGACCAAAAAAAAAAAAAAAAAAAACACCCAAAAATAAAGACATTTTAGAAATGTGCATTCTGTTTTCATCAGTCCTCTCTCTGGAGATGGATAATATTTTTCATCATGGGTTCTGTGTAACATTTTTGGATTATTTTCTTGATCAGAGTAGCTAAGGCTTTCACAATTGTTAGTCATTATAACATTGCTTTAATTGTGTACATGTTCTTCTACTTCTGTTCACTTCACTTAGTTCATATAAATCTTGTCAGGTTTTTCTGAAATCATCCTCTTCATCACTTCTTATAGAACAATAGTATTCCATAACAATGACATAACACAACATATTCAGTTATTCCACATTTGATGGATATCTTTTCAAATTCTAATTCTTTGACAGCACAAAAAGAGCAGCTATAAATATATATGTTATTTTAACTTTTATGTTTTTGGGATAGAGATCTAGTAAAGATATTGCTAGATTAGAAGTTATATATAATTTTACAAGCATTTGGGCACAGTTCCAAAATGTTTTCCAGAATGGTTGGATTAGTTCACAACTATACAAAGTATATCTTAGTATCCCATTTTCCCCCTTATCCTCACCAGTCTTTGTAATTTTCCTTTTTTATCATTCTAGTTAATATAAAAGGTATGATGGAGTGTCTCAAAATTGTTTTAAGTGACACCTCTATTCATTCATGATTTAGAGCCCTTTTATGTAACTATTGATACCTTTGATTTCTTCTTCTGAAACTACCTATTCATAAACTTTGGTGGCTTATCACCTGGAGAATGGATCTTATTTTTTTTTTTATTTGGATCATTTATCTATATATTTGAAGCTTTTATCAGAAAATTTTGCTGCAAAAGATCCCTCCAATTTTCCATTTTTCTTTTTCTTTTGGTGCACTGGTTTTGTTCAGACAAAAATATTCAAATTTCATGTATTTAAAAGTATCTATTTGTAGGATCTAGAGTTACTAACCAAAAGAACTCCAAGCTTCTCCCCCATCTCCAAACAAGAGGCAAGCTAGTTGTGCTAAAGAAAAAGGCAGGGAGCTATATTATGATTATATTATGGCTTAATAATCATATGAGTTACTTACATAGGAGCTGTCTAGGGGCATCTGTCAGAAAATTCATTGAATTTCCACTCCCTGACATGCAGTCTGGGGCAGCAGCTAAACTACTCAGTGAATCCCCACATAAAATCCCTGTAAAAGTCCCTTGGTGATTATGGAAATCAAACAAAGAGAGAAGGAGCTTTTGGATGTCATGCACACATTAGTGTGGTCTGACTAATGTTTTGATTTATTACTTGGGAACTGGGCCTGATTCCAGAATCCAGATTCAAGGCTAGTGCAGGTAGTTGGATGCTCAAACCCTCAAAACTGTATGTTGGTCAATTTGAGCAAATTTTCAGATATGTACAAGGTTAGTTGCTATATACTGTGTTTTTGTAATCACTTTTCCTCCCTTTGGTATACCTTTCACCCCAATAGGGACTCAAGAAGAAAGTAGCCTAGTACTTCTACTCCTGAAGTCCTTATTACCATTTTTACCAACAAGAACCCCACACTATTTTACTTTCTGTGATCCTTAATATCTATTACTGTATCATAAATTTTTACTTTATCCATATATCCAATAGGCACATTTTCCCATTCTCTCTTACTTTTCTTATTGTATCACTCATTTTGTCTAAATCTTTTGTCCATTTTGACCTTACTTTAGTATAAAATATAAGATGTTGGTCTATACCTACTTTCTGCCAAACTACTTTTCAGTTTTCCTAGCAATTTTTGTCAAATCTTGTCTACAAAACTTTTGGCTTTATCAAACATTAGATTACCATGGTCCTTTAGTAGCTTAATTACAATGTGAACATATGCCTTTTGCTCTCAATCCAGACATGACCACAAATAGATCCATATATATTGGCAGGATACCAACAGGAGAATGGGAATTCCAAAATCCTCCAGCCAAAAATAGAGACAAATAAAGAGAAGAGAGAAATAGGGGGTAAAGACTCTTAGACTCTTTCGTCCCATCTATGTGATGTTCCTCCTGGTATAAATATAGAAAAACCCAAACATTCCAATTTCTAGAATTCTTCCATTTAACTAAATGCTTTTATATAGGATCTAGAGTGAGATCCTGCAGCCAAATGGAACAGACCTCTTTTCTAACATTATTTCAGTTTATCAAATGACTTTCAAATATTTATTATACTTAGTCCAAGTTCCATGATTAGAATTAATTACCACATTTATTATTACCTGCTTCAAGGAGATAAGTGGTTTAATAAATTAATCACATCCTGTTTAGAAAAGTACATCTCTAACTTAAACTGAGAGAGAAACATCATAACTTAGGGGGAAGAAACATGGATGTGTGTTGAGAAAATAGAATTGGTAACACAATTTTGTGACTTCTTAGGCATAAGACCTTAAACAAGACTTGCTTTCTTTGGCCCCCAGTATTTTCATCATTCCTCTCAGTTCTAACATTCTAGGCTTTTTTCTTTTAGATGTGAAACAAATGCATGCATGAAAAAAAAGCAATATCTCAACTCTGAATAAATATTAAAAACTGTGCTAAAAATAATCACAAAAGAGAATGTAATGCCCCCAAGAAGCTTACATTCTAATAATGGGAAACAAGACATAAGGGAAAGTAGTGGTCTAGAATATTTTTTTTTTTGGTCATGTAAAGTAACCAGGATGTAAAAACATAGTAACTGTCTTAAAACATAAGGCAGTTGATTGAGTCATTCATTTCAGAGGCTATGGCAAAATTGATTTAATTACTGATCTCAGAACAAGAAGTGGGGACAAAATAGTAACAGGCAAAAATACATGAATTTGACCTTGGTTCTTACCTGTTGCCAATAGTATTCTGTGTCTAATACTTAGCTACAATTTTTGCCATGTCTGTCTGTTTCTATAATAGGAAATATTTCATGTAAGAGGAAAATTCACTTAAGAAAAGACAAATATAAGAAATTATTTCATGATTCATTTATAAAGAATCCTAGATAAAGAAGGTAAGGAGATCTCTTCATCCTATTGCTGATCAATTATTATCTCTATGACTGTTTAGTCAAGGCTTGTCATCTTTTCAGTCATTAGCCTTAAGTGGATTATGGAATCTGTTTTCTGGCTTGATGTACTCTCACTTGATACATCAGTCTTACAAAATCTCTGTAGAATTATTAATTGCTGATAAGTAAATGATGCAAATCTATAAAGAACTAGATACTATAATTACTAGATGACAATGGTTCACAACATTCTTTGATACAAGGGATGCCTGAGGAAATTATAAAGTGACTCAAAAGATTTCCAAATGATCCCACCCTATTATTCACATGTATTTCCTGAAATAGTTCTAAGTTTTCTTCTATCTGCTCACTTGTGATTCCCTGTCTTCCTGATAGGTAACATAGTAGATTGATTGTTGGCCTTGGAATCTGGAAGAAGAGAATCTTAATACTGCCTCAAGACATTTAACTGCATAATTCTAGATAAGTCACTTTTATGTCTCACAGCTTCTGTGTCTTCATGTATAAAATAGATATAATAATAGTACCTCTCCCCTCAGGATTTTTGTGAGGATCAAATTAGAAAATATGTATAAAAGCTGTGGACAATATTAATGCCAGCTATTATTTTTATTGGTAGGATTATAATTATGGTTATATTCCTATTCTTTTTCCTCTTTCAAATCCTCCCTTCCTAGTCATTTTCAATTTAGTTGAAAAGTTCTCTCTTATGGAAAGTATTATTGACTTAATTCACTTTCAACCATGAACTGCTTTTTCTTCTACACTATTCAGGGTTACCTTTGCTTCTGTTTACATGTTGAAAAATTACCTACATGAAGGGAGAAGTCAGTTCTCTGAGAGCCTCTACAACTGTTAGTCATAACACTTGAAGGAGTTGCAAAGCAGCCTTTACTAATGCAGATGTTCCTTATGGATTGGGAATGAAATAAATTGGAGGCAATAGGGAAGAGGAGAGGGTCAGATGAAGCAACAGCCTCTCAGTTTCCTTGTATTATCATCATCATCCTCTCACATGAAGAGATCCATTCTACAGGTCTAAATTAGACCTGTAGCAGCCACTGGCAGGTGGCTCCCATATCACAACAAAAAATCATATCCTACTGTGGTGATCTTCTTTAAAATATAAGAGTTCTCTCTGGGAGAAAGCAGGTTTCTCAGGGAGGTTTTCTGGAGGCAGCTTTAGTTTCAGTTACAAGTAATAATCACCCAAAATCGCAGCCAGCTGATAAAAGTTCAGATCTTTTATTGTGTCCTTCAATATAGCCAGGTTAGCTCAGGCCTATCTCTCTGCTTGGTTCCAAGAGCTCTCTGAATGTTTCCAAATCCAAAGGTTTGTCCTTCAGACTCCAGCCAGCACCAAGGTGGAAGATGCAATGAATCTCTCTTGCCTTGGAGATACGGCTTGTAGGCTTCCTCCCAGAGTGCTCCTCTCCGACCCCTGAGAATGTTCCCAAGTAAAAACTCTCCAATGGCTCACTGGAGCTGTATTTATGCTGCTTCTCTGAGAGTGGGATTGTGGGATATCTCCCAGCGTGCTCTCTGGCCCTAAGAGCTTCAAAAGGAGGTGTGAATTCAGATATCTCTTTCTAAACCCTGAAATCTCCCAAACATGTGAACTCCAATAAGTACTTAAATATTTCTTGCTTCTATGAGCTCTCTAAAGGTGTGAACACAAGGATCATTTCTATCAGTTGTACTTAGTACCTTGTTTCAAGTTCTGGCCCAAAATGTCTCCTTCTAAAATCAAATCAATCATATTGAACCATGCTAAATTAGATAGATATTATCTCTATTAACTCTAATACTTAACACTTTGTAAAGATTCCATCATCCTACCACTTTCACTCTTGGAAGAAGGAATTGAGATAGCAAGAGCAAGTATACATATGTGGGATAACACTTCTTTCTTTTTCTTTACAAAGAGCTCCATCTCACTTTCATCACCTCATTTAAAACAAAATGAACTGTGATTTCATCACACTGCAGTTCATGAAAGTAAAAGGGATCTACTTAGAAACTACTGGCATAAATAAAGAATGAATTGCAGGTTTTAAGCAAAAAGCTAACATAGAGCTCATAACATCTCTTATTTTGGTGTCACCTTTAGCCTCCAAATAAAAGCAGATCATCTATTGCTGATATTTGTAAATAATCTACCTTGAATATATTTACTAAAATAGCTAATGCTCAAAGTGAGGACATACATAGAATCCTGTGACAATGTACAACTTTAGGGTCAGGACTTAATTCTTTTCCCTTTGTATGTATTAGCATGTTCCTTTTGCCTTATCTTATGCTTTCCCTTGACTTGGTGAAAGTCTTGCATTTGGCTACACTGAGTATAGTTCAGGCATCCACTGTCCTAATGGTGAGTTATCTTAAGTATATTGATAAGTGCTAGTCAACAAAGGCATTAGAATCATTGAATTTTGGAATTGGAAGGGATCTTAGAAATCAACTAATCCACTATACTTTTTAAAAAATAGATGGCAACCATGAAACCAACAGAGAAAACTTTACTTATCCAAGCTCACACAACTGTCAAGTGAAAAATCTGCAACTAGAAAACAGATTTCTTGATCCCAAGTTTAGCATTACTCTATCTGCAAGTGCAAAAATTCACATGGGTTCTCACCAGGATGTGCCAGGGACCAGGATGAAAGGTCATACACAATCAGTAGACAATTATCCATGTTGTTCTAGGGCACATTTTCTTCAACCAAACAGGATGTCATCTTTTCTTTTCATTTCATTAAACAGAAATGTACCAAGATATCTGCCTTATATAAAACCCATTCCACCACGTGATATGTCACAATAAGTATTTGTTAAGTAACAACCTTGCTATAGGCCACTGTGCTTATTTCTAGGGATACAAATAAATTAAACATAGCCCCTGCCTTTTAGGAGTTTCTAATTTAATGGACGAAGACAATACACAAAATGTAGATGAAAAGGAAAAGAGTTTGAGCCAGAAGGTACTTGGCAAGAAAAAAAAAAAAGCTGATGACAAATGAAGAGTTGGCTTGGTGTTTTGAATCTACTATAAAGAAAAGCTGTGGCAGAAGTTTGAGCACTCGAGTGTTTCAACCAGAGAGGTGGGAGTAAAACTGAGGGTTCTGAAGAGTTGTGAGTAACACAACTGAAAGAATCTAAGTTTTCTGTTAATGAGCTTATCCTGGGCGGGGCATAATGAAGAATTAACAACAAGCAGAACAGCTGGTGGCAAATAAAGTGATGACTGGGCTTTTGAAATTTCTATAAAGTGAAGATATGGGTAGCTAGGTGGCACAGTAGATAGAGTGCTGGGAATTGGGAAGACTAATCTTTCTGAATTCAAATTTGGGCTCAGGCACTTACTAGCTCTGTGACCCTGGTGCAAGTAAAAACATTTGCCTCAGTTTCCTAATTTGTAAAATGATATGGAGAAGGACCTAAATGGGGTCACAAAGAGTCAGACAAGATCTAATGATTGAACAATAAAGTTCAGATATACCTCCTTCACTCCTTTGCCTTCTGACTACTTTAGTGCAGACCCTCATCACCCCAGACCTATACTATTGCAATAGCCTTTTATTGGATCAGCCTACCTCAAATCTCCATCCATTCCAAACCATTCTCCCTTTAGCCACCAAAGTGAATATCGTAAAGCACTGTTTTGACCATGTCTCTGTTACTAAATAAACTCCAGTGATTTCCTATTGCCTTCAAATTACTGTGTGCCATTAAACAAACAAACAAACAAACAAACCTTTATTCCATCTCTTGATTCTGGTTATTTTCTCAATGAACCATCCTGACAGTTTTTTTCTCTGTATCTCTATCTACTGATTTCTTGATTTCCTTTAAGTTCCAACTAATTTTTTTAATAGGAAGCATTCTCCAGCCCTTCCAAATTCTAGTTCCTTTCGTCTATCATTTTATATTATTACTATATATATATATATATATTTTGTGTGTGTATGCATATATATAATTTATGTATATATGTGTGTATGTATAATTAAAGGTTGATTCTCCCATTAAATTGCAAACTTCTTTAGGATAGTGGCTGTCTTTTGCCGTTTTTTGTATCCCGGGGGCTAACACAATATCTAACACATAGTAAGTGCTTAATAAATATTAATTGCTTTAGTGGCTATGCCATTAAAAGATGATATAGAAAAACTATTCTTCCTCAGTTAATAGGGCCATTTGGAGAGGAAGGTGGAGTTTCAATGACAATTGTTGTAGAATTATTGTTTCTCTAAATGTCTTTTCTTCTCTCTTCCCTCCCCCCCTCATCTGTTTAATCTCTCTTTAGAGTTTGTCCACACATTGCTCAAACAATGACTTGATATAAATTCCATCTAAAGATTTGGTCCTGCTTTAGACTAATCTGATCTGGTCATGGATGGGAAAGATAAAAGAAATCAGATCTCAATAGTTCTCTAACTTTGATGTAAGTTTGCCTTATTCTGACCTTTTGAAAATATAATTAGATTTAGATCTAAAAGGACTTTAAAAGATTATTTAGTCCAGATTTTTATAAATCATTTTATAATGAAGATACTGACACCATGGAAGTGGAAGTGATGCATATAAGATTCTATAACTGGAAAGCATAAAATTAGAACTAGAATCCTGTTGATCTGATTTTCATTCTGCTCCTTTTTCCATGCTAACCCACCCTATATTTCTTATAATCTCTATTCAAGACTGGGAATTGACCCTGGTGGATGAGTTTCCTTAGAGCTGCCTGATTATCCCGGCCAAGGTCTTACCTATAAATAAAGAGCCATTGGGGCTACCCCTTTGCTAATTCTACTATATATTCAAACATATTCTTACGTTTGGATATTTATAATCTAACTACTCAAGTGGTCTTTTAGAATTAAACTTCCCCCTCAGATCTTTCTTATTTATGGGCATTTTCCTTATGCTGAGTTCCCAGCCCTGAGCCAGGATTAGTGAATTATTCTTTTTCTTTCTAACAGTGGTATATCTTCCTAAATTAATATCCTAGATTAATATCCTCTGCTTTGATCATGGCTTATAATATTTACATCTTTCATCTCCTTTCCCTTTGGGCAAGCACAAGGTCACTGGAAAACTGCTGGATTCAGAATTGGTAGAAATTCATTTTGAATATGATTTCTAATACTTCTTAGCTCTTTGACGAGAAGAAGCTATTTAATCTCTTTGATCCTCAATTTCCTCATACATACAAGGGGGATAATTTATGCAGTACTTATTTCACAGAATTTTTATGAGCATCAAACAATATTCTGTATTGAAAGTAATTTATAAATCTTACAGCTTCACATAAAGTCAGTTATTGTCATTGTTATTTTACGGGAAGAAATCATTGCAACTCATTAAATGTAATTCACACAGAAATATCCATGGATCCAGTATATATACTCATTATTCTTTTACATTTAAAATTCTTTGAACTCTTGTACAGTAGGATAAAGTAGTTAATTTATATAATTGAATAAAAATATTGAGATCTGTTTATTTCCTCTGCATGCAGTGAAATAGGGAGAATATGTGTATTGTCCTATTTCCATATAATCTGGATTTCTTCTAGAAGGTCTTTTTATTTGGAAATGTATTTCATTCTAGGCAGAATTCAGATTGAGTATTGGGCTTTGTGGTAGTTTAGCTAGAAAGGAGACCAAAAGACTTGGATTATGGTACCAACTTTGCCATTGGATAGTTGGATTGATTTAGGCAAATTATTTCAACTTTGTTGGTCTCAATTTTTTTTATTTATAAAACTAAAGTATTGGATTGGATGATATTTAAAGATCCATTCAGCTCTGAAAATGGATAAGGGAGATTGCAAGTGAATTGACATTTTGTTAAATTTATAATGCCTACTAATTGATAGGATTTGTAAGGTGGGAAGCAAGTGGGCGTAGTGCTACAATACTAGAGTCTGGAGTCAGGAATATTTGACTTCAAATCTAGCTTCGGACATTTACTAAAAGTGTGACTGGATAAGTCACTCAATTTTTTTTTTTTTTTTTTGCTTCAGTTTCTTTATCTGTGAAATGGAGATAAAAATAAAATCTACCTCCCAGGGTTGCTGTGAGGATCAAATGAGCTCATACTTACAAAGTGATTATCATATCTGGCATAAAGTAAATGTCACAAAATGTTTTTTTTTGTTGTTGTTTTACTATTTTCATTTTAAAGTTATATTTTAATGGATCTATGCAACATCTGATTATAAACCATACTTCAATTTACTATTATTCTCTGACTCCAGTACAATTTATTACACAAGTTTTCAAGGATCTTTGATAGTTAATATTTATAAGGGAATTTGTCAGCTATTGGTTTAGAAGAATTTTTATTCCTGTTTGATTTCTTAGCCTAATCTTATTCATCCATTATTCCATATAAAATACAAATTTTATTGAGATATTGAATCCCTAGCTTTTATCTCATTTACTCCTTGGCTCTGGTCTCTTAAAACCTGAAACTTAGACATTTAGTTCTGGTCAGTACAGGACCTTAATGTAGACCTTGTGAAGTTTAAGTTTTGATAAGCTTTTGCTTTCCAAACTATCTCTTCCCTCTTTCTAACTCATTAACCTTTTTACTTTGTTCTTGATAACTTGTGTTATTGTCTTCACTGTGAGTTCACATTGGACCATCCTTGCTGACCTGCTCTGCTCCATACTCTCTAATCATTCCCTAAGTACATTAGGGTTCACTCAGTATTGTGCTTCTTAACTAAAGGCTATCCCCAAGGGCTAGGCTGAATAGGGCCAACATACCACTATATCAATGTCCAAATTCTAAATCTGAGATCTTCATACTTTGGGTCTGTCTTGCTCTGTCCTCTGAAGTCTATCTCTTCCTTGTTCTTTCCTATCTATCTGGCTTCCAACCCACAAATTACCCTGATATTTGCTCACTTCATATGTCCTGGCTTGGACTTGCCTGTCTGCTTCTTACTCACAGCCTCATTCTGATATGTGATATCTATTAGATGTTCAAGCCTTATTCTTAATTTCCAAGTCTTCATGCCACCTCTGATGTTGCTGATACTCTTTCCTAATGCAGAAAAATAGACTTGGGAGGAGATAGCAACAGTCACCTAACCATAAAACAAAAACAAACCAAAAAACAAAAAAAATCAAAAAATCTACATAAAGACACACACACACACACAGAGCTTAATTGAACTAGTTTGCCAGTGTTTTTAAACAGAAATACCTTTCCCTTATGGATTTTTAAATTTTTCAAATATTTCTTGTTACTTGTATTTTTTTTTTTTAATGCTCCCCAAATTTTGTGACCATTTTCATGCTCTATTTTCTTCTGCCACATTCTTTAGACTGTTCAATTCAGTTTTTATCCTGGACTCCCTATATTCACCATATCTAGCCTAGACTCAGACCCAGAATGCTACTCTTCAAGAATCTTTCTTTCCATGCTGCCTGTTCTATATCCTTTGATCCCTGTTCCCTGTATTCTTTCTCTTGGAAAAATAATTTTGCTGGCATTATCAGTTCTGGAAAGAATATGTTAATCAGTTAATTTCTGGCTAGGCTCTCCCTACCCTCCCTGTGAATTTCTAGATCAAAATATCCCTCCATGTCCTTTACTCCAGTATACTTACTGGTTTTTATTAGGGTATAAGTTCTGTGAAGGCAGGAACTATCTTTTTGTTGTTGTTTTTCTTTTTTATATATGTGTATCTTTCTATCTTCAATGTCTACCATAGTACCTAGCACATGAAAAGGGCTATATATATATATATATATATTTTTTTTTTTTTCCACTACTGTGTGTATATTTCCTCTAATAGATCATATTCCCCAATACACACATATACACATCAATATAGTATTTTCTTTTGCTAGGGCCATGAATAAGTTATTAAAAAGAGTCCAATCTTCTAGTGATCAGCTATCATCAACTTAGATCCTACTTAGACCCTAGAATATAGACATATTTAATTCATAGGGCTGTAGTATTTAAAGCCTTTTTCATCTGGGGGAGGGTCTGTCAGTCAATAATGATTTATTAAGCACCTTTTATATACTGACTACTTTTGCTAAGTTTTAAAATACAAAAAACATGAAAATAGGAATTACTGTTTCAAGGAGCTTGCATTCTGATGAGGAAGACAACATGTAAGAACTATGTACAGAAAAAGATTTTCATAGTATAAATTAGAGCTAATGAAAAGAGAAATCAGTGACTTTAGAAAGAATTAGAAAAGGTTTCTTGGAGAATTTAAGTGTTATGACAGAAATGTTTATTAATAACTAATGATTTGGGAAGATCTAGGATTTCCCCTTTTCTCTATAATCTTCATTTAAATGTTCAGTCTTTGAAAGGACATTAGTGATAATGAGATTGGATTAACTTTCTTAAAATCTTATTTAGACCCCCAGCTATGTAATAAAATCCATTGTGCTCTATTCAGATTAGAATAGGGATTTATTGCATTACACAAGGGGAGAAGAAATTTAGAAGTAAATGATATAATCAAAATTCATTAGAATAGGTCCAGCTCATCATTGTAATCTTTATTCTCTCTTATTAGTTGTTATCCAATCAGAGTTGATTGCCACCATATGGAAGACACACTTTTACAAGGCCATATAAGCCATGAGTCTGCTGGCATTCAAGAGTGCCACTCTTTAATTTAATTTAAATGCTAGCATTATTAATAAAATTAATAATTACCCAGAAATTATGTCTTTTTAACTTTTTAAATGTTGCAGTTATCTGGGACTTAAAGGAAGCCAGGAAAGTCAGGATGTAAATATGAGAATTCCATACATGGAAGAAAGCCTGGGAAATTGAAAAGTCAGAAGATAGACTTTGGACCTAAGTAAAACATCTTTAAAGATTAATATACCAAACCTAAAACTATATTTTAAAGCAGCAATCATCAAAACCATTTGGTACTGGTTTAAAATAGAATGGTGGAACAGTGGAATATATTACATACATACAATACGATAATCAAGGCCTATAGTAATCTAATATTTGATAAACCCCCAACTCCAGCTTCTAGAATAAGAAATCACTATTTGACAAAAATTGCTGGGGAAACTGGAAAATAATAAGTCAGAAATTCAGTATAGACCTCTACCTTACCATTACAAAATAAGGTGAAAATGGATAAATGATTTGGGTGTAAAGGATAATACTACAAACTAGCAGAGTAAGGGACAATTTACCTATCAGATCATTGGAGAAGGGAAGATTTTTTTAATGAGTACACAAATACTAGAGAATATTATGAAAGGCAAAATGGGCAACTTTGATCATATTAAATTAAGATGTTTTTGTACAAGCAAAATCAATAGAAACAAGATTAAAAGGGAAGTTCAAAATTGTGAAAAGATCTTTACAGCCAGTGTTTCTGATAAAGGTCTCATTTCTAAAATATAGAGAGAACTGTGCCAAATTTATAAAATACAAGTCATTCACAAATTGATAAATGATCAAAGGATATGAACAACTGTTCATATGTGTAAAAAAATTTACACATGATGAAATTAAAATCATCTATAGCAATATGAAAAACTGCTCTAAATCACTATTGATTAGAGAAATACAAATTAAAACAACTCTGAGGTAACAACTTACACCTCTCAGATTAGCTAAAATGACAGGAAAGGATAATGATAAATGTTGGAGAGAATGTGGAAAAACTGGGACACTAATAGATTGGTAGAGAAGTGAAATGATGCAACCATTCTAGAGATTACATACCCTTTGACCCATCAGTGTCATTACTAGGAGGGAAAAGGACCCACATGTGCAAAAATGTTTCTGGCAGCTTTTTCTGTGGTAGCAAAGAATTGGGAAATAACTACATGCCCATCAAGTGGGGAATGGCTGAATAAATTGTGGTATGTGAAAGTAATGGAATATTTTTGTTCTATAAAATTTTTATAAACAAGCTGATTTTTAGGAAGACCTGGAAAGATTTACACAAACTGATGCTGAGGAAACAGGCAGAACCAGGAATACATGGTACACAATAAAATCAAGAATGTGCAATGATTGATTAGAGAGTTTGAGAATATTAGAGGAAAGATTTTAGTGGCTGGAGCCAAAATGGCAGAGTAAAGTCAGGAAGCTGCTCGAGCTCTTCCAGTTTTCTTCAAAATCAACATGAAACCAAGCCTCTCAATAGAGTCTTATAGAATGAAACCTCTCTCCAGCTCAAGATAGACTGGAAAAACTTTAAGAAAAGTCAGTCTCACTGGGTTTAAAAGGGTGCTCAGCCCAGGTGAGACAGACTCTTGGAAAGTCAGTGAGAGGGTCTTAATCACAACAAATCGGCAACTAAGACCCTCAGTCCTGGCTCAGTGAAAAGCAGATCAGTGGGACAGTTTCCAGTCCCAGGTCAGAAGGCAAAATCTAGGAAACCAGGCTGTTTCCTGAACAGAGCAGCTAAGCTACTTCCTATAAGTGGATCCAAGGCTCACAGTGGTACAGGTAACATGGGACAATTCCCCCTTTACTTCAGGAGCAGAGAGGAGGAGAATGAAAGAGAGAGAGAGAGAGAGAGAGAGAGAGAGAGAGAGAGACAGAGAGACAGAGAGACAGAGAATACCCAAAAGAAAAAAAAAAGAAACAGAAGTAGAAAAGAACCTTGATCATAGAAAGCTACTATGGTGACAGGGCAGTCCAAAATAGAAACTCAGACAAGGACAGAATGTCCATAGAAGAAATCTCAAAGTGAGATAAATTTGTCTCAAGCCTAAAGAGACTTCTTGGATTAGAAGGGAAGCAACAAACTGGGAAAATATTTTCATAGTTAAAGGTTCTGATAAAGGCCTCATTTCCAAAATATATAGAGAATTGACTCTAATTTATAAGAATTCAAGCCATTCTCCAATTGATAAATGGTCAAAGGATATGAACAGACAATTTTCAGATGATGAAATTGAAACTATTTCCACTCATATGAAAGTGTGTTCCAAATCACTATTGATCAGAGAAATGCAAATTAAGACAACTGAGATGCCACCACACACCTATCAGATTGGCTAAGATGACAGTAAAAAATAATGATGAATGTTGGAGGGAATGTGAGAAAACTGTGGGGATGCATTGTTGGTGGAGTTGTGAACGAATCCAACCATTCTGGAGAGCAATCTGGAATTATGCCCAAAAAGTTATCAAACTGTGCATACCTTTGATCCAGCAGTGCTACTACTGGGCTTATATCTCAAAGAGATAGTAAAGGAGGGAAAGAGACCTGTATGTTTGTGGCAGCCCTGTTTCTAGTGTCTAGAAACAGGAAAATGAATGGATGCCAATCAATTAGAGAATGGTTGGATAAATTGTGGTATATAAATGTTATCAAATATTATTGTCCTGTAAGAAATGACCAGTAGGATGAACACAGAGAGGCTTGGAGAGACTTACATGAACTGATGCTAAGTGAAATGACCAGAACCAGGAGACCATTATATACTTCAACAACAATACTGTATGAGGATGTATTCTGATGATGTTAGGATTCTTACAAAGTGATAAGTCAATTGTCTAATTTTAGCATCATACTAAACAATTCTCTAGTTCAGACTTCACACCTTTCACACTTTTAAGAGTTCACACATTAGTTCACACATTAGTGTTCAAGATTCACAAGTCAGGATATATTCGGGAGATTCACAAGTCTGGGAGATTCACAAGTAAGGAACCCACAATCCCACTCTCGGAGGAGGAGTCAACCTTTGAGTTCACACCTTTAAGAGATCATACACAAGAAGCTCTTGGAGCTTCAGCCAGGAGTCAGTTTAGGGGGTTGAGAAGCCAGGAGAAGGAGAAAGCTAGAGGCTGAAGTTGGCAGAGGCAAAGGACTAGCAACAAGAGCTCTTGGATCCAAGGAAAGCTTATTGGGCTATTTTGGAAGAGACAATAAAGGATTGTACTTTTAACAGCTGGCTGCATTTGAGGTGATTATTACTCTGAACTGAAATTAAGGCTGCCCCCAGAAGCTCCCCAAGAAACCTGCTCACAGAGAAAGAAAATATCTTAGAGAAGAGAACATTACATGATGGAAGTGGATTTCTTCAACAAAGAGAAGATCTAACTCAGTTTCAATTGATCAATGATGAACAGAAGCAGTTACACCCAAAGAAAGAACACTGGGAAATGAATGTAAACTGTTTGCATTTTTGTTTTTCTTCCCGGGTTACTTTTACCTTCTGAATCCAACTCTTCCTGTCTAACAAGAGAACTGTTTGATTCTGCACACATATATTATATATACCTAGGATATACTGTGACATTTTTAACATGTATAGGACTGCTTGCCATCTGGGAGAGGGGGTGGAGGGAGGGAGGGGAAAAGTCGGAACAGAAATGAATGCAAGGGATAATGTTGTAAAAAATTACCCAGGCATGGGTTCTGTCAATAAAAAGTTATAATTATTTAAAAAAGAGAGAGAGAGAGAAAGAGAAAGAGAGAGAGAGAGAGAGACAGAGACAGAGACAGAGACTTCTTGGAAGTGCTCATAAAAGACCTCAAAAGACAAATAAGAGAGATAGAAGAAAAAATAGAGTCAACAACTTGGAAAAGGAAAGAAAAAAGTTGCTTGAAGAAAACATTTGGCAGAATTAACCAAATAGAAAAAGAGATAAAAAGCTAACTGGAGAAAACCATACTTTGTAAACTAAAACTGAGCAAATGGAATCTAATGACTTTATGAGAAAGCAAGAATGAATCAAACTAAAAAGAATGAAAAAAATGGAAGAAAATGTGAAAAAACCTGAAAAAATTGGAAAAACAGCTGATCTGGAAAATAGATCCAGAAGAGATAATTTAAAATTATTGGCCTACCTGAAAGCCATGATGAAAAAAAAAAAAAGCTCCTGGATAGTGTTCTACAATACTCATTGAAAGAACCCATTGCTCACCTCTGGAAAGACATCCCACAAGGAAAACCCCAAGGAACATTGTTGTAAAACTTCAAAAGTATAATCCCAAAGAAACCATATTGCAAACTACCATACAAAAGCAATTCAAATATCAAGTAGCAACAGTATCTGGCAGTTTCTACAATAAGGATAAAAGGGCCTGGAATGCTATATTCTGGAATGTAAAGGACCTGGGGATACAAACAAAAATTGATTATCCATTGAGATTTAACATCATCTTTCAGAGGAGATGAAGTTTCAATGAAGTAAGAAACATTCAATCATTTTTATTGAAAAAAAAAAGAACTAAACAAAATTTAGTCTACAAACATAAAACTCAAGAAAACCATAGAAAGATAAACAGGGGAAAGATATGTACTTAAAAATTTTTAAGTAGGGATACTAATTATATCCCTAGATGAGGAAACAATATCTGTAACTCTTAGAAACTGTATTTGACATTGCACCAGACAAAGGAGGGTATCACATGGACTGAGCATGTGGTAGTAAATGGAGTCTGATGTGATGACATCAAAGAAAAAAAACATTAAGGGGAGGAAAAATGTCTGTGCTAGAAAAAGAGGAAAGGGGAGATATAATGGGATATTTAGTTCACATGAAGAGGTGTAAAAGACCTATTAAAATAGAGAGAAAGGAGGAAGGGGATGAACATTGTATAAAGCTTGATCTCATCAGTTTTGGCTCTAAGAGGGAATTATTTAATCATTAGGTTGGGTATAGAAATTTATCTAATCCTATAAAGAAGCAGGAGAATAAAAAGAAAAAGAAAATCGAGGGATAGAATAGAAGGAATGACAGAACCATTAGGCAAAAAGGTAAGAGAAGGGGGAAAGAGTTGATAGAGCACAAGGTAATGAGTGGACTGAGTTAAAAAAAAAACTAGAAAAGGGATAGGGGTAAAAGGAGATAAAATAGTGAATGGGATGGGTAAATAAAAAACACAGGACTAAGAATGGGATGAAAAGAAAACCAAAGTGTATACAGGGGAGAAAATAAGTTGGAGGGAAATATAGAGCTGGTAATCATAAAATGGGAATGTGAATGGGATGAACTCTCCCATAAAACTAAAGCAAATAACAGAGAGGATTAAAAAACAGAGTCCTACAATATGTTGTTTACCAGAAACACATTTGACAAAGAGAGACACATACAGAGTAAAGAAAAAAAGGCTGAAACAGAATTTATTATACTTTAGCTGAAGTAAAAAAAAAAAAAAAAAAGAGGTAACAATTCTGATCTCAGATAAAGCAAAAGTAAAAATAGATTTTATTAAAAGAGATAAGGAAGAAAAGTACATATTGATAAAGAATATCATAAATAATGAAGTAATATCAATACTAAATGTGTATATACCAAATGATAGAGCGGACAAATTTTAAGCCAGTTACAAGAAGACAAAGACAACAAAACTATACTAGTGGGGTATCTCAACCTTCACCTCTCAGAATCAGACAAATAAAATAGATGAGATAAACAAGAAAGAAACTAAGGAAGTTAATACAATCATAAAAAAAAAAACCTAGAGATGATATATCTCTGGAAAAAATCAAACAGGGACGGAATGCAATATATTATTTTCTCATTAGTACATGGCACCTACACAAAAAATTGATCATGTATTAGCTGATAAAATCCTCACATGCAAATGCAAAATGGCAGAAATAGTAAATGCTTCCTTTTCAGACCACAATGCAAAAAAAAAAAAAAATATATATATATATATATATATATATATTCAGTTAAGGGCCAGGGAAAGATAGACTAAAAACCAATTGGAAATGAAATCATCTAATTTTAAAGAATAAGTAGGTCAAACAATAAATCACAAAAACAATCGATAATTTCATTCAAGAAAATTGACAATAATGAGACAACATACTAAAATTTGTGGGATGCAGCCAAAATAAATCTTAGGGAAAAAACTTTTATCTCCAAATAGCTGCATAAATAAAATGGAGAAAGAAAAGATCAATGAAATGGGCGTGCAACTAAAAAAGCCAGAAAAAGTACAAATTAAAACCCCCAATTGAATACCAAATGAGAAATTCTGAAATTCAAAGGACAGATTAATAAAATAGAAACTAAGAAAAATATTAGTGTGGACATCATAGCAACTTATCAGCAAGATAATAGACTATGGCCAAGGGGAATTTGTACTGGTAATTCAGGGTTGGTTCAATATCAGGAAAACTATTACCATAATCTTTTTTTTTTAAGTATTTTATTTTTATTTATTATTTTTTTTTATTTAATAGCCTTTTATTTACAGGTTATATGCATGGGTAACTTTACAGCATTAACAATTGACAAACCTCTTACTCCCCACCCCCCCCCCCAGATGGCAGGATGACCAGTAGATGTTAAATATATTAAAATATAAATTATATACAAATAGTATACATGACCAAAACGTTATTTTGCTGTACAAAAGAATCAGACTCTGAAATATTGTACAATTAGCTTGTGAAGGAAATCAAAAATGCATGTGGCATAAATAAGGGATTAGAATTCAATGTAATGGTTTTTAGTCATCTCCCATAGTTCTTTCTCTGGGCGTAGCTGGTTCAATTCATTACTGCTCCATTGGAAATGATTTGGTTGATCTCATTGCTGAGGATGGCCAGGTCCATCAGAACTGGTCATCATATAGTATTGTTGTTGAAGTATATAATGATCTCCTGGTCCTGCTCATTTCACTCAGCATCAGTTTGTGTAAGTCTCTCCAGGCCTTTCTGAAATCATCCTGTTGGTCATTTCTTACAGAACAATAACATTCCATAATATTCATATACCACAATTTATTCAGCCATTCTCCAACTGATGGGCATCCATTCAATTTCCAGTTTCTAGCCACTACAAAAAGGGCTGCCACAAACATTCGTGACATACAGGTCCCTTTCCTTCTTTATAATCTCTTTGGGATATAAACCCAGTAGTAACACTGCTGGATCAAAGGGTATACACAGTTTGATAACTTTTTGAGCATAGTTCCAAACTACTCTCCAGAATGGTTGGATTCATTCACAACTCCACCAACAATGCATCAATGTACCAGTTTTCCTGCATCCCTCCAACAATCATCATTAGTTTTTCCTGTCATCTTAGCCAATCTGACAGGTGTGTAGTAGTATCTTAGAGTTGTCTTAATTTGCATTTCTCTGATTAATAATGACTTGGAGCATCTTTTCATATGACTAGAAATAGTTTCAATTTCTTCATCTGAAATTGTCTGTTCATATCCTTTGACATTTTTCAATTGGAGAATGGCGATTTTTATGAATTAAGTTAATTCTCTATATTTTGGAAATGAGGCCTTATCAGAACCTTTGACTGTAAAAACATATTTTCCCAGTTTATTGCTTCCCTTCTAATCTTGTCTGCACTAGTTTTTGTTTTGTACAAAAACTTTTCAATTTAGTATAATCAAATTTTCTATTTGTGATCAGTAATGATCTCTAGTTCTTCTTTGGTCATAAAGTCCTTCCCCTTCCACAGGTCTGAGAGGTAAACTATCCTGTGTTCCTCTAATTTAATAATAATTTCATTCTTTATGCCTAGGTCATGACCCATTTTGACCTTATCTTGGTGTCGTGTTCAATGTGGATCAATGCCTAGTTTCTGCCATATTAGTTTCCAATTTTCCCAGCAATTTTTGTCAAACAGTAAGTTCTTATCCCAAAATCAGGGGTCTTTGGGTTTGTCGAGACTAGATTGCTATAGTTGTTGACCGTTTTGTCCCTTGAACCTAACCTATTCCACTGATCAACTAATCTATTCCTTAGCCAATACCAAATGGTTTTGGTAACTGCTGCTCTATAATATAATTTTAGATCTGGTACAGCTTAACCGCCATCATTTGATTTTTTTCATTAATTCCTTGAAATTCTTGACCTTTTGTTTTCCATATAGAATTTTGTTGTTATTTTTCTAGGTCATTAAAATAGTTTTTTAGGAGTCTGATTGGTATAGCTAAATAAATAGATTAGTTTAGGTAATATTGTCATCTTTATTATATTTGCTAACCCTATCCAAGGATTTAATATTTTTCAATTGGTTATCAGACTTAATTTGTGTGAAAAGTTGGTCTGTAATTTTGCTTAAAGTTTCGATTTTCCCTTGGCAGAAAGATTCCTAAATATTTTATATTTATCAGTGTTACTTTAAATGGAATTTTCTTTGTAACTCTGACTGTTGGATTTGTTAGTGATAATAAGAATGCTGATGACTTATGTGGGTTTATTTTATAACCACACTTTCAAAGTTATGGATTATTTCTAATAACGTTTTAGTAGAATCTCTGGGGTTCTCTAAGTATACCATCATATCGTTGGCAAAGAGTGATAATTTGGTTTCCTCATTGCCTATTATTATTCCTTTAATCTCTTTCTCAGCTCTTATTACCAAAGCTAACGTTTCTAATACAATATTAAATAGTAACAGTGATAGTGACCAACCTTGTTTCACTCCAGATCTTACTGGGAATGGTTGCAGTTTGTCTCCATTACATATGATGCTTACTGATGGTTTTAAATAGATGCTGCTGATTATTTTAAGGAAAGTCCATTTTTCTTATACTCTCAAGTGTTTTTTAATAGGAATGGATGTTGGATTTTTTGTCAAATGCTTTTCTGCATCTATTGAATGATCATATGGTTTTGTTAATTTGGTTATTAATATGGCCAATTATATTGATAGTTTTCTAATATTGAACAGCCCTGATACCTGGTATAAATCCTACTTGATTATGATCATGTATTATCCTGGGATGATTTTCTGTGGTCTTTTGCTAATATCTTATTTAAGATTTTAGCATCAATATTCATTAGGGAGATTGGTCTATAATTTTCTTTCTCTGTTTTCGACCTACCTGGTTTAGGTATCAGTACCATGTCTGTGTCATAGGAGTTTGGTAGGACTCCTTCATTCCCTATTTTATCAAATAATTTATATAGCATTGGGCCAATTGTTCTTTAAATGTTTGGTAGAATTCACATGGAAATCCATCTGGTCCTGGGGATTTTTCTTGAAGTTGTTTTAATTGCCTGTTCTATTTCTTTTTCTGAAATGGGACTATTCAAGAATTTACCCTCCTCTTAGTCTGGGAAGTCTATATTTTTGGAGTAGTTTCCATTTTCTTAGGTTATCAAATTTTGGCATAAAGTTGAGCAAAATAACTCTTATTTCTCTAATTTCCTCTTCATTGGTGGAAAGTTCTCCTTTTCATTTTAAGACTACTAATTTCATTTTCCTCCTCCTTTTTCTAATCAGATTTACAAAGGCTTATCTATTTTATTGGCTTTTCATAGAACCAACTCTTAGTTTTATTAATTAGTTCAATGTTTTTTACTTCAATATTTTTAATTTCTCCTTTTTAATTTTAAATTTCCAATTTAGTATTTGATTGGGGGTTTTTAATTTGGCCTTTTTTAGTTATTTTAGTTGCAAGCCCAATTCATTAATCTTTTTTTCTGTTTTATTCAAGTAAGCCTCTAAGGATATAAAATTCTCTTAACCCTTTGGCTGCATCCCACAAATTTTGGTATGAGGTCTCATCATTGTCATTATCTTGAGTGAAATTATTAATTGTATCTATAATTTGCTCTTTCACCCAATCATTCTTTAAGATGAGATTGTTTAGTTTCCAATACTTTTTGGTTTATTTCCCCCTAACTTTTTGTTGAATTTAGTTTTTATTGCATCATGATCTGAAAAGAAAGCATTTACTATTTCTGCTTTCTTGCATTTTATTTTGAGGTCTTTATGTCCTAATATATGGTCAATTTTTGAATAGGTTCCATGAACTGCTGAGAAGAAAGTATATTCCTTTCTCTCTCCATTCAATTTTATCCAAAGAACTAACATACCTAATTTTTCTAATATTCTATTTACCTCTTTAATTTCTTTCTTATTTGTTTTGTGGTTTGATTTGTCTAATTCTGAGAGTGCAAGGTTGAGATCTCCACTATTACAGTTTTGTTGTCTATTTCTTCTTACAACCCTCTTAACTTCTCCTTTAGGAAGTTGGATGCCATACCACTTGGTGCATTTATGTTTAATATTGATATTGCTTCGTTGTTTATCTCCCTTTAGCAGGATGTAGTTTCCTTCTTATCTTCTTTTAATTAGATCAATTTTGCTTTTGCTTGATCTGAGATAAGGATCCTATCCTCTTTTTTACTTCACCTGAAGCATAATAGATTTTGCTCCAACCTTTTACCTTTTACTCTATATGTATTTCCCTGCTTTAAATTGTTTCTTGTAAACAACATATTGTAGGGTTCTGACTTTTGATCCAATCTGCTATCTGCCTCCTCTTTATGGGGAGTTTATCCATTCATATTTACAGTTAAATTACTAAATCTGTTTTCACCATCCTAATAACCTAGATTATGCTTTACTTTTCTTGCCTCCCAACCTCTTTCCCTTTTTGAACTTATACCCACTTGATCCGATTGTACCTCTTTTAATCCCTCCCTCCCCTTTGAATCTTTTCCCTTCCTTCCCTTATTACTCTTTTCTTTTCTTTTCCTCTCCCTTTTAATGAGGCAGAATTTTCTCTAAAACAAATGTTAATTTTTTTTCTTTGAGCCAACTCTGATGAGAGTAAGATTCACACAGTGTTCCTCCCCCTCTCTAAATTTCCTCAGATATGATAAGTTTCCTTTGCTTCTTTCGTGGGATGTGGTTTCCCTCTTTTTATCCCTCCTTCCCACTTTATTCTGCCATCATCCCTTTTCCATATCTACTTCCCTTTAATGTTATATCAAGTAAAATCAAATTATACATGTATTCTTTTGTGTATCACAACGAAATACAGTTCTCAAGAGTTATTTTACCTTTTCTGCATCTTTGAGTTCTATGGTTGGAGATCAAATTTTTGTTTAGTTCTGGTTTTCCTTAGAAACAAATGGAATTCATTTGTTTCACTAATGTCGATCTTTTCCCTGGAAGAAAATCTCAGCTTAGCTGGGTAGTTTATTCTTGCTGCATCAAGTTCTTTTGCCTTTTGGAATATCAGATTCCAGGCCCTTGATCCTTTAATGTGAAGGCGGTAGAACTTGGGTGATTCTTCATCCTCAGTATTTAAATTGTTTTTTTTTTTTTTTTTTTGGCTGCTTGTAAAATTTTTTCCTTAATCTGATGTTCGAAATTGGCACAATATTCCTTGGGGTTTTATTTTGGGTTTTTCAGAAAGTGTTCAAGGAATTCTTTCAATGCCTATTTTACCTTCTGATTCTATTACATCTGGGCAGTTCTCTTTGATGATTTCTTGTAAAATAGTATCTAGGCTCTTTTTTTCATCATAATTTTCAGAAAATCCAATAATCCTCAGATTCTCTCTCCTAGATCTATTTTCCAAGTCTGTCGTTTTTGCAAGTAGATAATTCATGTTTTTTTTCAGTTTGTCATTTTTTTTTTTTTTTGTTTTTGCTTGACTGATTCTTGCTGTCTCAATAAATCATTAGTTTCTATTTGTTCAGTTCTAATTTTTAAAGAGTTATTTTCTTCATTAGCTTTTTTTTTTTTTTTTTTTTTACTTCTTTCTGTATATGTCAATTGGTTTTTTTAAATGTATTGTTTTGGTCTGTGAATTTTTCCATTTCACTAATTTTTTTTTTTTAGTGAATTCTACCTTTGCTAGTTCTTTGTCTTTTCCAATTCACAAATCCTACTTTCTAGTGAATTCTTTTTTTTTCCAATTACAATTCTTACTTTCCTGAGATTTTTTACTTTTCCAATTTGTATTTCAGGAAGTTGTTGTCTCTTGTAAGGCTTCTCTTTCCTTTTCCCCATTTATCTCCTAACTTCTTTTGAGACTTTTAATGGTCTCTTCTATGAGAGCATCATGTAATAGAGGACAGTCTGGTGCATGTTTGCTATTTGCTGTCTCTTCAGGTATGCTGACCTGCTCTTTTTCTGCATAGAAGCTTTTGATCGTTCTTTTCATCTTTTTATTCATGTTTTAAAGCTTTAGGGTATGCCTCCTAGGCAAGTTGGTTACCAGCTTCCTCTGCAGAACAGGAGAGATGTAAACTTTCCGCCGAGGTATGGAGTGCTCTGGTGAGGTTTCCCTTCCCTCAACAGGAGGTGGATTCAGCACTGGCTGAGCTATCGAAGTGCCCAATTGGGCTGTGTGGGTTAGCGATTGCCCTAGGCTAGAGACTAAGGGGTGAAAGTGTCACTGCCCCAGGCCGGAGCCTCTTGTGGAGCTATGGGTATTAGCAGCTGACCGCAGACTGCCGATTCAACCGGAATTCTGCCAGGCAGTCTCTGCTCCACCGTCTCTGCCCCACCATCTCTGCCTGACAAATCGGCCCTGTGCAGGCTCTATGGCCCCAAGCCGAGCCCCACACTGTGCAGATTAGAGGCTAACCTGGGCTGTGCCCTCCTGCTGTGCAGGTTTGCAACTGCCCCAAGGAAAAGCCCTGTACTGCGGGTTGGGGTTGCGAGTTTGTGCTGAGATCTGTGCTTTCACTTTTGGTTTGAGGCTCTCCTTGGAACCTAATTTCTCTCCCAGTCTATGCTGATCTCCCCCCTAGCCCTGGAACAAACCTTTTTTGGCGAGACTGCAGATTTTCTTAGGCTGGTGAGTTGTTATACTTTTTATCTTTACAAATTGTAGCAGTCAAGACTATTTTTGAGGCTCGATATAATATTGATAAAGAGGGTAAGAGAAGAGCTTAGAAAGTCGCATGTGCCTTCTCCGCCATCTTGGCTCCACCCCCCATTACCATAATCAATTATATCAATAACAAAATCAACAAAAATTGTATGAATACAATTCATACAATACTGCATTCAGTATACAATAGAATATTGTATTCTAGATATAGCATCCATTCCTATTAAAAACTCTAGAGAGCATAGGGATAAAGGGAGCTTTCCTCAAAATAATAAGCAGTATCTATCTAAAAACCACAGAAAGTATTGTTTGTAATGGCAACAAGCTGGACATATTTCCAATAAGATCAGGGATGAAAAAAATGTCCATTATCACCATTATAATTCAAAATTATACTAGAAATGTCGAATTTAACAATAAGAAAAGAAAAAAAATTAAAGGAATTAGAATAAGTAATGAGGAAATAAAACTACACTCTTTTGCAGATGATATGATGGTATATACTTAGAGAATTCTAGAATCATCCTAAAACCTACTGGAAATTATTCACAAATTTAGCAAACTTGTGGGATATAAAATAACACACATAAATCATCATTATTTCTATACATTACTAATAAAACCCATCAATAAGAGACAGAAAGTAAAATTCCATTTAAAATCATGGTAGACAAAATAAAATACTTGGGGATCTACCTGCCAAGACAAACACAAGAACTATAAGAGCACAAAACAAAACACTTCTCACACAAATAAAGTCAGATCTAAACTATTGGGAAAATATACATTTTTCATGGCTGGACCAAGCTAGTATAATAAAAATAGCAATCCCACCTAAATTGGTCTACATGTAAACTGCCATAGCAATCAAACTACCAAACTACCATTATTTTAGAGAACTAGAAAAAATACTAGTGAAATTCATCTGAAAGAATAAAAGATCAAAAATATCAAGAGAATTAATGAAAAAAAAATACAAAGAATGGTGGCTTAGCAGTAGCAAACCTAAAACTATATTATAAAGTAGTAATCATCAAAACCATTTGGTACTGGCTAAAAAATAAAGTAGTAGGTCAGTATAATAGATTAAATATACATAGCACAATAATCAAGGTTCATAGCAATTTAATATTTCATAAAAAACTAAACTCCAGATTCAGGAATAAGTACTCTCTATTTCACAAAAATTGCTAGGAAAACTCTGCATAGACTTATATGTCACACCCCATACCAAAATAAGATCAAAATGGATAAATGGTTTAGGCATAAAGGATGATACCATAAACAAATTAGGACAATAAGGGATAATTTACTTATCAAATCTTTGGAGAAGGGAGGAATTTATGATCAAAGAAGAACTAGAAAACATTATGAAAGGTAAAATAGATGACTTTGATTATATTTAATTTAAAATTTTTGCACAGATAAAACCAACAGAAGCAAGGTAAAAAGGAAAGTACAAAGCTGAGAAACACCTTTACAGCTGGTGTTTCTGATAAAGGTTTCATTTTAAAAACATATAAAGAATGGTTTCAAATTTATAAGAATACAAGTCTTCCTCAATTTACAAATGATCAAAGAATATGTACAGACAATTTTCAAATGATGAAATTAATGTCATCTGTTTCATTCGAAAAAATGCTTTAAATCATTATTTATCTCACACCTCTCAGATTGGCTAAGACGATAGGAAAAGATAATAAATGTTGTGGGAGGGATGTGGGAAAACAGGGACACCAATACACCATTGATGGACTTATGAAATGATCTAAACATTCTGAAGAGCAATCTGGAATTATGTCCAAAGGGCTGTAAAATTTTTTATATCCTCTGACCCAGTAGTGCCATTACTGAGTCTGTATTGCAAGGGAATTATAAAGAAGGGAAAAGGATGCACATGAGAAAAAAATTGTAATTGCTCTTTTTGTGGTAGCAAATAATTGAAAATTAGTAGATTCCCACAAATTGGGAAATGGCTGAACAACTTGTGCTATATGATGAACAAGATGATTTTAGAAAGACCTGGAAAGATGTTCATGAACTGCTGCTGACAAAATCAAGCGGTACCAGGAATACATTGTACACAATAACAGCAAGAATGTATATTGATCAATTGTGAAAGACATAGTTCTCCGCAGGTCAGTGATTTAAAGCAATTCCAATAGACTTTGGCCAGAAAATGTCATCTGAATCTAGACAAAGAACTAGAGAGATTGAGTGTAAATCAACACATGCTTTGTTTACTTATTTTTTCTGTTTTTCTTTTCTTTTCCATGATTTTTCCTTTTTTCCCTTCAGATTTTTCTCTCCCATCGTGACTCATAAAACAATGTTTATTAAAAATAAATAATTTTTATACTTCAACAACAATACTATATGATGGCCAGTTCTGATGGACCTGGCCATCCTCAGCAACGAGATCAACCAAATCATTTCCAATGGAGCAGTAATGAACTGAACCAGCTATGCCCAGAGAAAGAACTCTGGGTGATGACTAAAAACCATTACATTGAACTCCCAATCCCTATATTTATACCCACCTGCATTTTTGATTTCCTTCACAAGCTAATTGTTCAATATTTCAGAGTCTGATTCTTTTTGAACAGCAAAATAACGGTTTGGTCATGTATGCTTATTGTGTATCTAATTTATATTTTAATATATTTAACATCTACTGGTCATCCTGCCATCTAGGGGAGGGGGTGGGGGGTAAGAGGTGAAAAATTGGAACAAGAGGTTTGGCAATTGTTAATGCTGTAAAGTTACCCATGCATATAACCTGTAAATAAAAGGCTATTAAATAAATAAATGAATAAATAAAATAATTTTTTTAAAAAGAAAAAAAAATAAAATTACCCCTAAACCATGATGAGACATTTAGTATCATTTAAGGTACATTAAGC
This sequence comes from Sarcophilus harrisii, assembly GCF_902635505.1. Lineage (NCBI taxonomy): Eukaryota > Metazoa > Chordata > Mammalia > Dasyuromorphia > Dasyuridae > Sarcophilus > Sarcophilus harrisii. The sequence goes on from NC_045426.1 coordinate 76,541,817, forward strand.
ATTTTTCTTAAGATCATGTTCACATGTAACAAAACTTACAGGTTTTCATTTGTATTGCCCAGGGTGCTGAAATAATAAATCATGCCTAAGAGACAATAGGAAAACATAGACATATGCATTCTTTTGGATACTCCCTTTCTGGAAGACAAAAAATATATATCATTTATTACAAATGATGGTAATAAGTTACACTGATATGTTTTTATGGTTGTAAAAGATTTGTAGATTATTTAATGAGATCTTTCAACACCTCTGTGATGTCGACACTACAAGTATTTATTGCCACTGTACACAGGAGTTAATTGAATCTCAGAAAGGGTTAGTAAACTAGTCTAAGTTTGTACAACTTATAATCAATAGAATAAAAGCTGAAATTTAGGCTTTGGTTCTATGGCTAGTGATTTACATTTCAAATATTAGCCTAAACCATTAAAAATAATTTAAATCTTAAAAAAAAAGATAAACAAACAAACAAACAAAAAAAGACAACCAGCTAACCTTCTTAATGAAGCATCAAATACAATAATATCTTTCTTATTTACTTGGCTTTGAGCAAGTCATTTAACCCATATTCACCCCACATGAAGGCACATAAATGAGGGATTTTGATGAAGAAATCTTTAATGGGTTTTCTGCCTCTAAATCCATGATTCTTTTTCTTGTCCTATTTCATTCTCTCATTTTCTACATAAATACATTCACACACACACACACACACACACATAAATGCATGATCTAAGAATTTTCAGTGTGGTGAAGGCAATATGCAAACCTCTAGAAACTTTGAATGTACTAATTTAACATCATATATCCCAGAGTATAGTCTCAGTAACAAAGAAGTTAATGTTGATTTAATGAATTGCCATAGGTCACATAAATGGCATGGATAAACTTTGAATGCAGGTTTTCTTTAATCATATGGTAGTTCCACAATCCATACCCACTAAGTAACTTGAGAAATGCAAGCAATCTGCACCCCAAAATTTAATAAATTTGTCCTTACTAACCTGACTACACATATAATCTAATGATTGTTACATAACTGAGATGGAAGATTCTGAAATGCTAATTAGTTTATAATTGCTGTTATTATATTGATCATTTAATCACTCTTCTCAGGGATATCCAATGGTTTCCTATTTAATTTTAAGGCCAAATTCATCAGCTGTAGGCCATTCATCAATCAATCCTATCACAGGTACCCAACTAGATTTATGCAGTCTGTAATAATTTCTATCTTTGCCGAGGTCTAATTCAAATGGCCTACACAAAATATTTTCTGTCCCTCTTTTACACCATCCACTGAGGGAAACAATCTACCATTTCTCAAATGTCTCATATCAATCTCCCTGAATTTTTTCTTTGTACCTAATCTTCTTTGTATCATTATTATTATTTTTGAACAAAACTTCCTAGATTAGGAAAGAGAAACAATACAGAACAATTTGTAGTATGTAAAACCTAGAATTAGATCGGGTTTTGAATTTTCCCCAAAACATTTGTGAATTCTATGATTATGAGTAAAACATATAACCTTTTATAACCTCAACTTTCTGACCTTTAAAATAGCAATATTATACTTGCCAGTGCTTAACTCTCTAAGATTACTGTGAAGAAACTGTCTGGTAACTTTAAGTGACATATAAATTTAAATAATATTATTGGATGATAAATTCTTTGGGAACCTGATCTAATTTAATTTTCTTGTATTCTCAACATTGAAAAAAATTGCAGGAGCTTATGAAATGTACAAAAGACCCACATCCCCTAACATTTCTCATGGACTTTGTATTCCTATTATTCTTATTGTCTCTACTCCCTGTGATGACCACGTTTAGCACCCAGATTATATTAAAATCAGCTGGGGTCAGAATAAGGGAAAATCCTTGAGCTTTCTTCTTTGCGGAGGTAAAGGGGAATGGCAATACAAAGTGAGAGCAGTTGCGACACGACTCTGACCAGCAGTGTCTCTATCTCTCTCACTCTACCCACCAAATTGTCTCCACATCATTTCTGATACAGCACATCAAAACTTGCACAGAGAATGGGCGGGGCTATTCTTTATCCAAGCATATATTAACACATATTAATTGCTGTTTACCCTCACGTGCTTGGGACCTCAGTGCATCAACTTGAGCTTTAGCCCATTACAACTCCCTTCTCTATATAATAAGGCAATTATGGATTTCTTGAGAGGCATACTTTTCAGTAATATGGACCGTGACTATTCTTCTATACTTTGCTCCAGTAAGAAAAAAAAAATTAGAGAACTATGGTCATTCTGGCCACTTCTGTTTAGGAAGGATAACATTCTATTGGAGAGTCTTTAGAGGAGGGCAGAAGGGCAAATAAAATGGCCTTGAGGTCATGTTATATATGAACACTTGAAGACCCAATAGCTTAAAGAAAGAGCTGAGTTGTGGAGATATTTAAAAAAAAAATTTTTTAAGGTGTTTTTCAGGGCCACTTTTGGAGCATGTCTAATATTAGACATGTTGTATGTGGACACAGGGATCAGAACTAGGAATCATAGGTGGAAAAAAAACTGGTAAATACAGTCTTCTAAAATATTTATTCATTTAGTTATTTGGAAGAGAAATATCAGAACAAGAGGGAAAAACTATGGGAGAGAAAAAAGAAGTGAACATAGCATGTGTTCATTTACATTCAATCTCCATGATTCTTTTTCTGGATGCAGATGGCATTTTTTATCCAAAGTTTATTGGGATTGTTTTGGATCACTGAACCACTGAGAAGAACCGAGTCTTTCACAGTTGATCATTGCCTATTCTTGTTGTTTCTATGTACAATGTAATCCTGATTCTGCTTGTTTTTCTTAGCATCAGTTCATGTAAATCTTTTCATATCTGTCTAAAATCAGCATGCTCATCATTTTTATAGACAATTATATTCTATTACCTTCATATACACAGCTTATTCAGCCATTCCTCAAATGATGGACATTTACTTATTTTCTAATTCCTTACTACCACAAAAAGAGCTGCTACAAATATTTTTTTTTGCATATGTGCGTCCTTTCCTCTTCTTTATAATTTCCTTGGGATACAGACCCAGTAATGGCACTGCTGGATAAATAAATCCATTCTTTATGTCAGGAAATACTCCTTTTTAATTTAAAGTTTATTGATAGGATGGTTTGCTTGATCAGATTACCCATCCCTCATCATCAGATATCTTTAAGCAAGGGCTGTTTGACTACTTTTCTTGTATATTAAAAAAGTGATTCCTTTTGGATAGGTACTGGTCTGAAAGTACACTGAGGTCTCCTCCAATTTGGAAATTCTATGAAATGTTTAATATTATTTTTAATAAAGTGAATTGATGAACTTCAATTGTCACAGAAAAGGGAAAAAATATTTTTTAAACATTAGAAGTTCAGAGGGAAAGGGACCCAATTGTGCAAAAATGTTTGTGGCAGCCCTTTTTATAGTGTCAAGAAACTGGAAACTAAGTCAATGCCCATCAGTTGGAGAATGGCTAAATAAATTATGGTATATGAATGTTATGGAATATTATTGTTCTACAAGAAACATCAGCAGGATGATTTCACAGAGGACTGGAAAGACTTACATGAACTGATGCTAAGTGAAATGAGCAGAACTAGGAGATCATTATACATGGCAAGAAGAAGATTATATGATGATCAATTCTGATGGATATGGCTCTTTTCAACAATTAGATGATTTGGGCCTGTTCCAATGATATTGTGGTAAAGAGAGGCATATATATCCAGTGAGAAGACTGTGGGAACTAAGTGTAGATCACAACATAGCATTTTCACTCTTTTAGTTGTTTGCATTTTATTTTATTTCTCATTTTTTTCTTTTTGATATGATTTTTTCTGGTGCAGCAAGATAATTATATAAATATATATGCATATATTGGATTTAACATATATTTTGCCATGTTTAACATATATCAGGTTTCTTGCCATTCAGGAGAATGGGTGGGGAGAAGTGGGGATTGGAACACAAGGTTTTACAAGGGTCAATGTTGAAAAAATATTCATGCATATGTTTCGAAAATTAAAAGCTTTAATATAAAAGAAAGTAACTTGGAAAAAGTTAATTAAAATAATTATGTACATTTTAAAAACAGAAGTTCAAAGGACTAATTGGCCTAAAATTATGATTTTATAGGGTATTTTTATCAAATTTTACATATTTAAGAACTTGCTTTAAAGTTAACCTAAACTTTCAAATTTAAAGCAAAATAAGTTTGAAGCATTTTCTTTGGCATCTAAAATGATAAATATAATCTTGCTGAATGAACAATAATACCAGTGTAATTGAAATGAAGAGACACACAATAGAGAATTGGCCACAAAGATTAACAATCTTCATGTGGCATCCTGAAGCATAAAAAATATCTGAAATATAGAAGAAAAAAGGATAAATAGTAAAAATGATTTTACTATTCCTTACTAATTGGACTAAGCTATTGCCTCAACTTTGAAAGTGAGACATGAATAGGTTCTCATTATGTGAAAGATGCCATAGTTATGACATATATGTGCCCTTCCATTGTAAATGAAAAAACCACCCAACAACCAGTGCAGTATTTTGGTATTTATTTAACTTCTTAGATTATATCTATTGCTATGGTACTTAAGTACCTCGTTTATTTTAATTTTTTTTCTTTTGATCAAACAAATGAGTCATCGAGGAGGGTGACTAATGGACTATATAAATATAAAAATGTTTTATCCTAGTAATGGCAATTAAAGGCCTGAGTTAAAGGGGAAGCCCAAGGATGTACCAGGCTTTGAGGTTCATGAAGTCAAAATTTATTTGTTTCATTGTATAAATATTGAAAGCTCAGCTCAAAAAATGCACTGGCATTTTTACAGAGCTAAAATTAAAGATTTTTAGGAATTTGCACAAAGATAAATGAGCATTTTGTTTGTACCATTTAATCTCTTTTCTCAACCCCTCCCCTCTCTTCTCTGCTGAGACTTCCAAATATGTATTCCATTTATGCCAGCTTTAATTCACCTTCTACTTCCTATTAGGTTCATTTCCCTGGCACTGGGAAATACCACTTTTCCTTTTTACCTGCTCTTGAATGAATCGATCATGCTTCCCTAAATAATTCTATTCAACCAGCATCATGTTCTTAACAATGTACTAGATGCTAGGAATACAAAAATGAAATGGCCCCTTAGCCACAGGACTTCCCATCTACTGGGGAATAGGGGGGAGAGAAAATACATACATACATATATATATATTAAAAGCAATATATGGACAATGTGAATATAAATTAATTTCCCAGAGGTGGGGGTGGGAGTGGAAGAGTGTTAACAACTCTCAGGAATGGAAAGGGCTTAATGTGAGTGATTAAATCTCATAGGGAAACAGACATTGGATTCTCTTCAAATAATAACCCATGCTACCTTTTATGTAGGCTCAAAGACTATGATTTTTTCATCTCTTGATTTCTCTTATTTACCAAGTACCATCACTTATCCTTTTGAATCTTCTCTTATCCTCCTTTCCAGTACTATTGAATGTATTCTGCTTGCATTCATTTTGCATATATTATGTGTGTATTTATGATCATGTTGTCTCTCTTGTTAGAATTTGTTTATTTGCCTTTGTCTTTGTAATCTTAGTACTTATAACACCAACTAGTCTATAAAAACACTGACCAATTATTATAAACTCAACCTCATATTATCTATATCATTATTGTTATTAGTATGATTATAGCCATCCCATTGCTCTTTTTCCATTGAGTATTTCTTTATTATTTTCTATTGGTTTAGCATCTAGATTAATCTTTCCCACATTATCCCTTTCTCTCATCATCTCACTCTCTATTCCAAAGTCTCATATATTGTTAAGGGGCAGGTCAATTCTCCAAGAGCCTCCACAGCTGTGGATCATAACATCAGCAGGAATTTGCAGCCTTTGCTGACACAGATGTTGTAGACTAGGAACAAAATAAATTGGAGGCAGAGGGAAGAAGAGAGGTCAGACAATGCAATGGCCTGAGAGGTAGAGAGAACAATAATTGCCTCTCAATCTCCTTGTATCATCTTCTCACAGTAGGAGATCCATTGTACAGGTCTGGGTTGGAACCACTGTCAGGTGGCTCCTGTATGCCAACAATATATATCTTATTCCAAAGAGAGTGTAAATTTCCCAAAGGCAAGAAGTAGGTTTCATTTTCTTTTTTGCATGCTCCACCACTGAGGACTCAGCATCTTCCTTATTATATGAACATGCCAGATGATAAATATTTAATGTATCAAATGTACTTGGGATTCAAGGAGATATCTATTTTTAAAATTGCAAAGGTAGTTACACAATAAGGCATCAAATATTTTTTTCTATTTATTGAATAGGAGAAAGAGAATGAATTGGTTCAATGAGAAATTTTGCTGAATCAAGAAGAATAAATACATATATCACAAGTTCCTACTATCAAATTCCAAAGAGAAGAGGTTGGGATTATATCCTCCTTGCTGATCATATATTTGCCAAAGTAATTATTCATAGTACTTTTTGTTCCAAGACTCATTCAAACATACAATAAAAGAAGTTTCAACAAGTTGGAACTCCTTGATTCAGGTGATGTTTTATCATGTTGTTTCCCAACAGCTAAGTTAATATTTTCTAGCCTAAAAAAAACTTTCCATTAATCCAAGATGCCAACATGTTTCTGGTGTTCTAGTTATCATCATCAGAGTAAATTAGGTGCAAGTTTAAGCAATGTGCAAAGCATATGGTTTTAACAACCATATTATATCCATCATCTAATCAAATTAACTGATTTCAGGTAAGGGTTTCTTGTGGATCACAGAACAGTTACTTAAGGATATAAAGCTTACAATACCAAATGAGAAATACTGTTTAAGCTATTAGTAGTGATTATACTGTATTAATAGAAGATTTTGTCTTGATTTTGTTTTTGAGTTGCAACTATGCGACTAGAAAAAGACCTGGCATTATACTTCTATTTTTCAAAAATGTTTTATATAAAACCACAAATGACTAATTTGGAAGCACAATCAAAGGGCCACAGTATTTTAAAAGAGTGATTCTCCTATATTCCATGTGTCTCATGCTTTGTAATTCAAATTTAAACCAACTAAAAATGAAGTATTAAGAATGTTCCTGTTCAAAGTTTTTTTGTTCAATATGTGCCCCAAGTATATATGTTAGGATCATATATGGGGAGCTGGAAGAAGCCTCAGAAGTTATAGAGTCTAACCTCATCCTTTTTATGTGTAAACTATAGTTCAAGGCTGTTGTATTTGTATAAATTTCTCCTCATTGGTGGAAAGAATGATTCCTTGACTATACGTGGCCTTTGTGAAAGGTGAAGTTATCCCTAGATCTTGAAAAAAGAGCAACTTTTGTTTCCTGCTTCATAAAGAACATACATGATTTAGAACCTTTTAGGTTCTAAAAGGAGGAGCCAGGGGCTCAATACATATCTGATTTCTAACATAACTCTCTAGAAACTTCTAGGAATTTAAATTTGTAGCACCTCTCTCTCTATGTGTGTGTCTCTCTATGTCTCTGTCTCTGTCTCTGTTTCTCTTCTCTTTCTCTCTGTCTCTGTCTCTGTCTTTCTCTCCCTCTCAGTCTCTGTCTGTCTGTCTCTCTGTGTGTCTCTTCATTTCAAAGTGGCCAACATCTTTCACTTGATAAATTTGACTATTCTAATCCCAATCACTTTTCTTGTACATTTTTCAGCTTCGATAAAAAGGATTACATTCTATTCATCATTTTTTATGGATTTCTGTACAAGGAATATTTTTGGAGAATAAATCAAGCCTTCATATATAAGTTGCACCCTTTCTTTGTCAAAGGATTGTGATTAGAGAAGCAGCTTGTAACCAAGAATCCATTAATTCCCTCAAGTCTAATATTTTTGAAGAAAAGGAACACATAGATATATTCCAGGGCAGTACCTCTTTTCTGAGGAGAATAGAGTTATCTGTGTTTCTCAGTCTCCTCTCTCCTCCTTGAAGGAATCAGTCTGCCTATAAAAGGATTTATAATAGTGCAGAGATACCTATGCATGCTTCTCCATGAGCTAGCTCCTTTTAGGCAAGCCTTCTGGGCATGAATTATTGAAATAGTCATTTAAAAGCTTACAAGTGGAAGAGTTTAGAAAAGGAAAAAGTGATTTGCCTGTAATTATATGGGTAGTAAGGGGCCAGAACTGAATTTTGAACCCACATCCTTTCATTTTAAACCAAAGTACCACACAGTTACTAAGATCATTCTGTGACAACTATGGAATTTTTCAATATAGATCCTTTCCATATCAAATCAAATCAAAACAAACAAATAAAAATTATATTTTACATTCTGTCAAAAAAGAAAAAGAAAATATTTACTTTAGAGTAACAATTGGTCAAAATATCTAAGAGTTGACCTCAGAGGTTTCCAGTTTGGTCAGATCTGATCAAAAATCCTTCTTCTATCATCTCTGAAAAGTGGATCTATAACATCCTGCTTGAAGATGTCTAGTGGTCAAGAGCCCAGTCACTCCAGAGCCATACTAGTTCATTTGTGGCTAGTTTTAACTGATCTTCATCCATATAAGTCAGATTCAGTATCTAGAGAATGAAATGTCAGTCCCAGCTTCACAATGGTAATTTTCCACATATTAGGAATATCAGCCTTAAAAAGATCAAATAGTCTGGGAATCATACAGCAGGTAAATGACAGATATGTGACTTAAGCTTAGGTTTTCTGATCCTTCTAACTTTCTCTTTGAAGCTGTATAACAACATACAATTTCCATTGAATGTGTATGAACCTATAAAATTTTCACTTTACTGATGAAGTGACTGAAATGTAATTCTTCCATGATTTGGGCAAAATTTTTGAAGAAAATCCATACAAATATCTGAAAAAGAAGGGAGCTTAGAGATCATTTTGTTTGCCTCTCAAACTTCACTCATTTTATAAAGTAGAAATTTAAGGCCATGAGAAGGTTTTTCTCTGCTAAGGATGGAAATCCATGATCTGAAGATTCAGTTTTTCTTGTTTGAATTTCCAGACAATGTAAAGCAAGTTCATTTCCCATTTAGAATCTAAAAATTCTGTGATGGTACATATGTATATAAACCAATGGAAGTGGAATCAGAAGTAGGCTGTGCAGTAGACAGAGAGCCAAACCTGGAATAAAGACTTCCTGAATTCAAATCTGGCCTCAGACACTTAACTATATGACCTTGAGCAAGTTATTCAACCCTGTTTGTCTGCATTTCCTCATCTGTAAAATGAACTGGAGATAGAAATGGCAAAACATTCCAGTATCTGTCAAGAAAACTCCAAATGATGTCATGAAAAGTCATCCATGAATGGAAAATGACTAAACAACAAAATAACAACAAATTTAAAGGATAGTTTTGAAATAATGGGGAAAAAATTAAAATGATGATAATGTCAACATGAATCAAAGATATCAGGTAAAAGCAGTGAAACACATTGAGGTAAAGGGACAAAGTTTGAGTCATAGGGCTTGAGTGCAGATCATGACTACAAGGTTATATGGGCAAATAACTACTTTCAAACTCAGTTTCTTCATTTGTAAAATAAAGAGGGTGGGACAAGTAGAATCCTTCAAATGCTCTTCTAATTCTAAGTATACTAATACTAAAAACGAGGGGGGAAATATTGTTTTTAATGAAACCTCAAGAACATGGAATTATTTAATGGTAAAATGTTGTTGACTTACTTTTTTTAGGTTTATGATTTTGTTATTCTTCATTATTAAACAAAAATTATTTCAATGAAAATGAAATTTCTCTTCTTCTTAATATGTTTTTCCTGGTAATGGAAAATAGCTTATCAGCCATCCTTAGTATGATAATCATTCAATGTACTAGAAGGTTAGTTGTTATCAGACTTTTTAAATCTAAATACTCCTGATTCCTTACATCTTTTCTCATAAGTTTTATTTTGCAGTGTTTTGATCATCTTTGATCCTCCTCCTCTTCATTCTCTTCAAATTTTTCATTTCCCAATTTCAAATAGTTTTAGTACTTTAATTAGGATCTGGCCAATGCTACATACCATGAAGGAAGTAAAATAATCTTTCTCTCTGGCAGTGCATAATTAAAAAACAAACTAATTTCTTCATTGAAAAAATATATAACAGAATCCAGGTTTTGTTTAAAAAAAGAAAGAAAGAAAGAATGGAATAGACTAAAAGTAAATAATCCACAGAAAGTCTAAGGACTATTTAAAAATATTTTATTGAAAGCCAAGGAAAATAAAAGTCCTGGAAAAAATCAGAAGGCCCAAATTCTCTTCCCATTTACACCATTCATTAACCGTATGACCTAGCTCATATCCTTTCAAAATCCCATAGACTCAGTTTCTTTTTTTCTACAAATAATAATAATTATCTCAATTTGCTAAAAGGATCCAGTGATATAAATGTGAATATACTTTGTTACCTGCAGGAAAGTATTTTTATTAAACCAAATTTTATTTGCAAACATCTACTACATTATCATAAGGCACTGTCACAATTCCCTTAAACTAGATTTTCAGAAAAAAAAAAAAAGCCAAACAAAACACTAACTTCAAGACAATCCAGTCACTCATTCAGGAGAAGGGAAGATAGAGTACTGAGAGCAGTCTAAAAAAAAGGAATAGGAGCTGTACACCATGTATCACATACATCCACACACTGCCCCCCCTCAAAGGCATGAAAGGGTTCAAGTCTAGGAAATCTGGTCAAGTCAGGAAGGAATAGGAAGACAATAAGTTCCAAATCCAAAGCAAACCCATTTGCTAACATTGGTCAAAAAGAAGAAAGGACCCAGAAAGGGAATCTGGAGACCTAAAGTCAAGAGCCTAAAGAGTCTGGGGAACAATCATTTAGAAGCCAGCAAAGAGTCTAAACAACAACAGTAACAATAGGCAAATCCTGTAGGTATTGTATATCAAATGTATAGAACACAACTGTGCTCATTCTCCAATTTCAACTTTCACTGAGCAAGCAGGTTCACTTCCCCAGAGGGCAGTGATCATTCTTCCCCACTGAGTAACAGCAATAGCCCTGAGTTATTGCAGTTTCTATTACTGTTGCTAATAGATTCCTTATCTAATACGCTCCTCAATTGTAGAGGGCTGCAGATAGTCGGGGAACTCTGGGTGAGGTATAAGACCCTTCAACCCAGAGGGAACTTGCTGACAATGTCTGATTTGGCTCCCCATTTCGCTTTAGTGCTCTCACCCTTCCTGAGGAATCAAGGAGGGTGTGACCACCTGTATTCTACTTGAAGCAAGGGATACTTACAGTAAGAGGAATTTACATATCAATAGCAGGGTGCTTAGAGTTAACACATGCACAGTGTGCTGTGGTGATATGATGGTTCTACAGTTGGCCCATGCTTAGTATGCTGTAGTGATGTAATCATACTAAGGTATTTAACGACTGAGAGGACTTGAAATAAAGGGACTCTATCTTTGATCATCCTTGTATGTCTCCTGCCTTCTTCATTCCTCCACTAAAACTAAGGACTCAGGCTGCTCTTCAGATCCTCCAGAGAACGTCAGGTGTATATTTTGGCACCCCAGCATGGGGGCTTTAGAAAGCATAGTACATTTTGGGGGCTCTAAAAAGCACACTACACTCAATGTCAATCATCCTGTTGGTAACAATTATCATTTACAAAAGGGATTGCAAATATGTATCAAGAATAGTAGCTTTAACACTATTCCTCCATTTTTAGGAAGTACATTCTTCTCTTAGATATACATTCATGATATTTGAAATAAATGGGCTCAATCTTAAAGTAGAAAAATAATAAGGCACATGTGCAGAGAACCCTTGCAATCAAAGGATACTTTGAAAGAGTCATTTTCTCCTTTTGAGAATTCCCCACCAAATTTCATTTACAGGATTGCTTTAGAAATTGATACATTACTCAGTTGGATTGGATGCTTGCTAGGTACAAGTCTCCATTAGATGGCCAATCAAATGCTGGGTTGGGTAAATGCTAGCTCACTGCTGAACTGGCTCTTTACTGGATTGAGTTGTTACTGTCATTGGTACCAATTTTTGACAGGACTAACTTGATGGTGGTCTCAAAGGCTATCTGGTCACTTTCTTCTCATAATACCTGTGTATAAGTGACTATTAAAGACCTCACTATCTGAAAATCAGATATATTTCACTACTTTCCCTAAAGTTAGTTACTGCCCTTAGCAGGATTGAGGATGTATGGTTTCTGTAACTGGCTCAAGCTCCCAACAATTGTGTTTGCTTTCAGTTTTGGGATTCCCTGGCATATGATTTTCATTTAGCTACTTAACAGATTGGTGTTTGCAGAAAAATATTTATTTCAAATTCTAAGAACCAACATCTCACCTAAAATATTTGGAGGATAGAATCTCCATTTTCCTATCTTAGATTCTGGAAAGACGTATGGAACTAAATTCACTAGCTGAGTTTCTATATAGCATATTCTTGGCATTTGCAAAATCCAAAAGAAAAAAACAAAAAGGTTTGCACTTTAGAATCATGACTTCTCAGCACTTCCTTGGGCTTTTGGACTTTCTACCATATCTGGCCTTAAATTCTGGCCCCAAGGTTGCCATGGCTCAAATTCCTTATTTGCAAACACTCTGCCAACTACGTACAGAATTGAAATAAGAACAAAAGAAACAAAACCTAAACTCTAAACATGTTTCTTGGGTCCTTTTGACTTAAAGAGAGAAGAGGAAAGTTGTTCTTCTCTACACCTAAGCTATATGATGCCTATCCATCAATACCATCTTTTAAGAGCGCAAAAGTATTCTAGCAGTTTTAAAGATACAATCAATTCCAGTACTCCAATAGAAAAAGGCTGTTCTTTTCCACATGAAAAGGGAACATAAAATTCTTTTCCCAAAAGCAAGTGTCTTCCCATCCCTCCAGTATAGTAAAAATTTATTATATTATTTGCTCCTGATTATTTAAGTGTAAACAGAAGGAAAGCAGAGACACCCTATATACTAATTATATAGCAGTCAGAAGCCAGAAAGTGGAATACAGATCAATCAATAATATCCTTCTTCATCTAGTAGTTAACATCAAAGCTTACCTCATTTACCTCAGAAAAGAAAAAGATAAAAGAGCCTAGGGAGAGTCATGTCATTCTTCAAAAACTAACAAATAATTTTTAAAAGAAAAGGTATTAGAGGGTACTAAGAAAAAATGCTGATTTTGTTTTTATAAATAAGTTATTTTACCTTCTAAGTCATTCTTTTTACTTCTATAAAAATGAAGGGATTTATTTATTTGATCAATAAACCCCCTTGAGGTTCTATGATTTGATGATTCTTTGATCTTATTAACTTAGTCGCAAGTATTTTTAATATAAGATCACTGGCCAGACACCATAAAATGGATACAATGCTGGAGGAACTAAAGACAAACAATCATATAGTCTCACTTAAACAAAATTATAAGAAAAATGGAAGTTATATTTAAAAGGAAAGGTGGCTCACAGATTTTCCTTGGAGAGGAAAATGTAAGTAGGATTTAGTAGAGTGGGATTTGTAGTGCAAGCAAAAATAATAAGAAACATCATTTTGTGGGCCATTTGATTATCTCACACTGTAGTATTTATCATAAATATTGGCAAAGAGGCCATCATGAGTATAATTGCAACTTTCCCCAAAAAATTTGATGAAGAAGCAAGAGAAATTCTATGGAAAAACTGAAAGATTCTCTGGGTTAAATCATTGTCTAATTTTCAATATAAGCTTTAAATAAGAGAATAAAAGAAAGGCAAAAAAGGGATATTTTAGAAAAACTAAGGAAAATATCAATTAAGTATGGTGATGTATATAGTGTTCTAAATCAATAGTTCCCTACCTCCACAAAGAAGGAAAGGAGATACATTTGTTTTATTTCCTTTTTGGAGGCCAAGATTAGTCATTACAATTTAATATTATTGTTTCAATATTTTGTTATTCTTCCCATCTACATAAATCCATTTATTATGTGTATTTTTCTAATTCCATTCATTTAATGTTATATTCTTCAAATTCATTGCATTTTCATAGAACAGTAATATTTCATTTTATCTATGTGCCAAAGTTTGTTTAGTTGTTCCCCAATTAATTATCAACTAATTTTCAAATTACTCAGATATTCAGCATTTCAATATAAATTTGGAAATAGGTGTATAAACCTACAACAAAAACAATAAATAGGAAGACTAAAATAAGGAAGACTAAAATAAGGAATAAAAGAACTAGTGAAGCCAAAGGAACAAGTGAAGTGAAAAACTTGCACATCACCCTAAAATCTTATAATTAGACAGTCATGGATAATTTCTTTGAGAAAAGAATTGAGGAATAGTTGATATGGATGAAATAACAACACAGAAAGTAAAATTGGTTTTATTTTATAGTTAGTAATTAATAACTATAAAATGAGAACCTTCCTTGAATCAGTTGTCATTTAATATTAAGAATATTGCTTTTTGATGCAAAGGTTATTTGAAAAAAAATAACAAAACCAACAAGATTACTATGAAGGGTAAAATATGAAAATAAAACTCTATTTTGTTCTACTTAAACAAATTATGGATCCTAAAATAATGGTAGATAAATGGAGAAAACAAACAGGTATATTGGTTTTTTTTTTAATGTTTATTTAGAAGCTTAACCAGTGTAAATGAATTCCCATGTGGAGGAGATGATGAATATATAAAGTGCCCTATTTAAAAGTTATTACAGGTGCATATAGTTGGCTAGATTTATGGGCATCCCATCTGGTAAAACTACTACCCCCAGGGTTCAAATTGATACCACTGATGGTAGTAATTGCTGTTTCTCTTTACTAGTAGAAAGAGGCTTTACAGATTGGAGGTTAAGCTTGACCCTCCACCTCTAGTCTTTTTGCTTATCAGAAACACCAGGCTTCTAGCACTGTTGCCCCAAGGGTCTTTGAATTCTGGTATTTACAAGGTGAGAGGCAAACACCATATGTTATATAAAAAGACAAGAAAATAATAAGACAGAGCTGGCTAATTCCAAACCTCCAAATAAAGTTTGAGAAAGCAAAACACACACACACACACATACACACACACACGCACACAGATGTATGAATCATTCCTACAATTGTGTCAATGAATAAAGAAAGTCAATGTACAATCTAACAAATGGAAATGTAGCCATTTACTACATGTTTGAATGGGGGGGGGAAATCACTTTTAACCCCTGGGCCTCAGTTTACTTGACAGTAAAACATGTTTGGAATGCATAGTCTCTAACATCCCTTCCGAATTGAAATCCATAATGTTTTGAGCAGTCAAAAAGTATTTAGGAAGTCCTTACAAAAATTTTTTCCCCTTGGAATTCTTAATCTTTTGTTCCTTCAGATGATTTTTTTTCTAGCTCAATCAAGTAATTTCTTGATACTTTTATTGTTGTGTCAGTGATCACTATTAAATAATTTAGCTATTATTTTCATATTACATTTGGATAAATTTATCCTTAAACAGTTAATAATTTTACAAATGTTAATAACTTTCTGTTTCTTAAAAATGTGTTTTTGATTACATTCATATAGTTTCTGTGTATCAATTAGTAGACTCCAAGTTAGATTATACATTCTTTAGTTATTTTAATATCATGATCTTTTCCTTTTGAAGCCATGCTGACTTTTTGTAATTACTTTTTCCAATTCTGCATGTTCACTAACGATTTATTTAATGGTCCATTCTAGAATTTTCCTCACACAAAATCAAGGTTAATGGAAAATCTATTCTTATATCTCTTATTCTGTTTTATTTTTACTGCAAAGGTAATTATCTTTGACATGAAAAAAAAAATCAGAATCAAAAAAAGGAATTAAGTAGCTCTGCTTTCTATCTTTGATCATTCATCATTCTTGTCTACCCGAAGCTAAGTTCATATTCCCTCTTCTACTAGTTTCCCCCACATCTAGCTTTGTGTCTTCTTTTATGTTATTCTTTATATTTCAATTTCTGTTTTTTACTTCTTTATCTTTTCTATTTCTATTTCTTTTCCTCAGTATTGCTGAAAATGCTATTTTTAATTATCCTTTATTTTTTATCAGCCTCAAGTTTGCTATTTTATGATTTCAACATATTTTGTATTCATCTGCTGTTACTAACCTTTTGTTTTTATATTTTTATGAATCTTTTTTAAAAGGATTATTTGGTTGGTGAATTAGCTATGTGCACACTTTGATTTCTTCATCCAGTTCTTATTTTTTATATACTGTCCTAGAAATTCCTTCTTTTAAACTTCCCATATTTCATTCTTGAGAGTCTAGCTCATGATCTGAGCTCACTTAGTTTTCACTAAAGCTAACAGAATGGGAACCACAATCATAATGCCTGCTTCCTTAAAAGTATAGTGAGTTATATTCCTGAGGATAAGAAAAGCCAACTGTTAGTTTACCACTATACACAGAGAATTATCTTCCTCATTTGACATATCAATAAATTTATTCATATTCATATATTGACATTAACATATTCATAAATTGAGATGATTTATTGACTAACTTCCATTATAGAATTTCTCTCCATGAGAATCTAGGTGTGCTTTTTAAAGTCCATTTGAAATCTGCTTTCAAGCTCAACAGTGTTTGTCAAACTATGGTTGGTTTTTTACTGACTTTATTCCAATGTTAAGGAAAGACCACTTAATCCTCCTAATCCCATCATTTCCCTTTCAACAAACAATTCTTTCCTGTGAGAATTAAATTTAAAAAAAAGGCAAGTAGAATGACTATTTATGATTCTTCCATCTTTTTATAAAAATGAGACTATCACTAAAGCAAGTCAAGAACAAATTATTAATGGTTGGGGGGCAAATAGAATAAAATTCAGCAGTTATCCAAACAACTAAAATCTTCTGTCACTACTGGATTGTTAGGCTTATGATGTGTTTCTTGAACATTTCATTTATTATTTTTTTTTTCTGTAAGGTGATCTATAATAAGCTCCATTGTTAATATTACTTGTTTTTCTCTATAAAGGCTCTCCACACTAATTTTCTCCATGATGCTACTCCTTCTATTCATCCTATGTGAGGAAATCCAAGAATTTCTTCAAATAAGCATACCTTTATAATACACATACATACATACATATCCAAACATATGTATGTATGTATATCACACTCTCTCTACTTTTATTTGATCTGTTTATTTGAATGAATAACATTCATTGAGAGCTATATTATAATCCCTGTTTTCATCCTAACATGAATCACTAGTATCTATAAGGCCAAATTTGTTAAATGTGTTAAAACCTTCATTTTATCTTTATGATTACCTTAATTATAAATATTTTAACACAAATTTAAAACCTAAGGTTTTCCTACTGAATCTTTTCTTAGATTTTATGTCCTGTAAATTTTTAGGAGTTTTGCTTGCCAGTCTTCTGTCAAAAATCTATTATCTATGGTATTTATGTTGGTTGACATGTATATACACGTATATTTGTATATTGTTGTGTAATGTATATACATGTGTAGTAGATATGTGTGTATATATATGCAGGAATGCATGTAATTTTCCCCTTCTTCTTTATAATTCACCTAAATTATAGTTTGAATTCTGAAAAATAATTTAGAGGTGATCTAGCATTCTTCCTTGACCTTTATAGATAAGAAAACTAAGGTTTAGAAGGTATATTAAGTAAGTTCAATAAGATGGAGAGTTAGACATTTTCTTCAGACATCATAACCTTTCAAAATTATTCAATGTGTGAATTATGCATAAAGATAAAAACAATTTCAGTTGCTTTCATGGTCTGGAAAACCAGTAATCCAAACAAGATAAAAACCAAATGAAGTTCTACCACAGAAAGCTAATCCCAAACCCCAAATAAGATCCCTCATCATACCTTTTCCTAGTGCCCACTACAGTTTGGTAGGAATGTGGAACCACAAGCTTACAACAAAAATCAAGTCACTCTAGATTCTCCTTTTTTCCCCAGACCTCAATGCAGTGAAAAACCAGAAAATAAATTCATTTCTTACATGGGACAACAAACTATCAGTACACTATGTTATAACAGAGTTTAATCAAATCACCAGAGAACTAAAGGACATGGGAGAGGACACATATATTGTTGTGTGGTACTCTATTAAAGCTGATTTGTAGTGCCCAAATTCCAGCTGAAACCTGTCTCCTCAGAAGTTACTTTGAGAAGAAACTGAGGTAAGTGAAAAATGAATTGCCCTCAGTTGAAGGGGGCTGAGGCAACCTTGATGTCAAGATCCTCAGGGAGCTGTAGTTCAAGGGGAAGAAGTTAGAAAGTAAATAATTAGAAGTAGAAATAAATAGCAAAACGAAAGCGAGGGGTGGAATGGGGATAGACTATAATTAGCAAAACTGAAGGAGAAAGAAAACTCAAAAATTTGAGGCATAAGTAGATAAACCAAGAGGGAAGATTTGAGCACTAAAAGAAAACATGGTCTCCAAATCAAGTAAAATGATTCAAGAATCTATGAATAAGTATTTAAAGACAAAGGAAAATGAGTTAAAATGAATGAAAACTCATAAAATTGGAATTCATAAAAGAAATGAATTCATAGTGAAATTTTGTTGAAGAACCAAAAGAAAGAATAACAAATGAAGATTGTAAATATACAAATTTAAAAGACACCTTTGAAGAAAAGAAGCAAAAACCAATAATATTAAATATATATATATATATATATATATATATAATCTCTATACAAGAAAAACTCTAAATCCATTGTTCTGCCATTCCTACAAGATAGTAATATGAATGAATAGACACAGCAATAGGTATAAATATTCAGGAGTTAATGTTAGAAATATGCAACTAAACATGTTTTTTGTTATTGCTTTGTCATTTTTCAGTCACATCTCAGTCTTCATTACCCCATCTGGAGGTTTCTTGGCAAAAATCCTGGAGGTCTTTTTTACTATTTCTCTTTCTAGCTCATTTTATAGATGAGTAAACTGAGGAAGCAGAGTTGAATATCTTCCCCAGAATCATACCACTAGTAAGTGTCTGAGACTAAACTTAAATTCATGTCTTCCTGATTTCAGGCCTAACATTCTATCCCACTGATCCATCCAGCTTTCTTTAAATATATTACCTTATTGAAGTCTCACACCACTATGAAATAGTTTCCACAGATATTCTCTCTATTTTATAGTTCAAGAAACTGAGGCTAAGAAATGCTCTTACTTGGTAAAGAGTGAGTTTGATTCTAATTCATCCAGACTCCACTTTCACCCTACATCAACCACAGTATTCTTTATTGCATCCACACAAAGAATTGCCATTGATGTTTATGTGTCAATATATCTCCCGAGTTTTCTCTTTTATAATTATTTGTATAGTTCACAACTTTGGTGATAAATATACTACCCATGAGACTACAAACATTTATTTTTCATTTACCCAGAATTTTAGAAGTTGCTTTTGTAATATAACTCCAAGCTCATCAAAGACTTTGGTTATTTTAGTGACTCAGATAAACATAGTGAGTTATGGTCTTTTCATTATAGACTCATGGGAAGTCCATAAATTAAATGAGAGCTAATAAAAATGAGCTCATCACTACCAAGAAGAAGTAGATAAGCTTGGACAGATAAAATGACAAATGGTCTAAATCTTCACTTGAAACTCAAATTGAACTGAACATGAACCCTGTGGGGTTTGGATTCACTTTCCCTGATTATTTTTCAGTTGTGCATCTCAATGCTTCCTGTTTCTAGCCAGGCTTAAAAGTGCCAGAAGATCACAGAAACAAAAGGTTGTTCTTGGTAGCTTTCAAAGCCAAAGATGAAATTAGAAGTACTGGGAAAGTTGAAAGACAGATGGTTAACATAACATTTTCAGGAGACTTTTGACTCTCCTAGAAGTTTGCATGAGTATGCAAAATGGTGCACACTTAAAATCCTTGAGGGTTTTATGATTCACTCATTATAAAATATACTCTCTTAATTTTATATATCAATAGATTTCTGAGGAGAGATTCTTCTGTTTAAAACAAAGAACCAACTTCATTATTATTTTCAAAGACAAAAACTTACTTTTAATATTCTGCCAGTAGAAAAATCATTTACTTTGGAGAATTTAGAATACATGCACACAATATTTATATATATACATATATGTATGTATGTATTGGAAGGTATGGGAGGGGGAAAGGGAAGGAGAGGAAAGTTGGGAGGAAGGAGAGAGAAAAATATAGAGAAATACACAGAATACACATTATACATATACATGAATATGTTCAAAACCACTTAGGCTTCATTGTACTGGCCAATTATTTGTGTTCTTCCAAGCACAAATGGGTAGCTGGAATCTCATAGACATTTTTATCTTAACTTTCAAGTTCTACAGGATTTTTTCCTCTAATTTTTTTCTCTTTACTCTCCTTTACTTTTTTCTATTTCTAAATTTTCTAAAACTAAAGGGAAGGAAGGTGTTCAAACATGTTCTTTATCTCTGATAACTTCCCCTGACGGTCCTTCTTGTATAGAATGCTGTCACTCTTCATCTCTGCCTTATAGATTCCTTCAGGTACAAACTAAAATCTCACTTTTCACAGAAAGCTTTTCCTAATCTTATTTAATTCGAATGTATTCCCTCTTAGTTATTTCTGACTTATCCTGTATATGATTGTAAATAGTCATTCTCACATTGCCTTAACAATTAGAATGTAAATTCATTAAGACGTTATATCACTTTTTAATATTTTCAAATGGGCAGTTAGGTAGCACAATGAATAGAGCATTGAGTTTGGAATTAAGAAGACTCATCTTTTTAGGTTCAAATCCAATGCTTACTAATTGCGTGGTCCTGGGCAAGTCACTTAAACCCATTTGCTTCAATTTCCTCCTGTATAAAATGAACTGAAAAAGAAATGACAGATGATGATACAAATCAGTGTTATTTTGTCTTGCAAATGTATAAATTTAAATATGAGCATTTTCTGAACTTTTCACTAGCATCTTGGTCCCTATCCCTGTTTCTTCATTGTTCCTGGCTTCTCTGTCCACCCAAAATTTCCTGCTGGGCAAAATGACCTTTCCATAGTATTCTGTTTTTGTCTAGAAAACTCAGAAAAACTTCTAAACCTATGAAAATAAAGCTAAAGGATACTCCCCTTTGCACTGACTCTTCCATCTTCCTCTTACTCCTCTTTTATCCATGTACATACACATAAGCACACACACATAGACATTCTAGAATGGAAAGAACAGACCCTATCCAGAGGTCCTGTGGCATAAATGTGTATCTATATATAGTTCAACCATTATTAAATTGTAATTGAATGCTTTTGTTGAAAATTTTTATTTCCTTCTTAGTGCTATTGATTTTGTCCTTGAAAAGCTTTTGAATATATGTAATTGGTTTTGATTATGTAAATGGTTTTGATCTGTTTTATCTTTTGTGATTTCCTTTACCCCTTGCTTGGTTAAGAATTTTCTCTTATTGTTATGAAAAATGCTTCCATACATTTTCATTACTTGTTTTATTTTTCTAATGTGGCCTTTTATATTTGTCAAATATTTACATGAAAAACAGCTTATCACTTTTATCGTCAGTTATTCCCTCAAGTAATTTATATTCTTGAATTTATTGAACACTAGGTTATAACATAATGATGTTGTCTTGGTCATGCTTAGCAACTCTACTCTATTTATTTACTTTTGTCTTTTTATACTAGTATCAAAATGTTTTTCAGAGTTTCTACTTCATAATTTATTTTGAGGTCCAGAAGTATTATTCCCTTTTTACTTGCGTGTTTCTTTCCTCTCTTGTCAATATTCAGTATCACCAACAAAAATATCATATGAATCCATTGATTAAAAACTTTTGGTAGTTCTCCATAATTTAAAAAAATAAGCAAACTACTTTGCCTTCATAATCTTCTTTCATCTTATCTTGTCAGAATGACTTCACATTGTTCTTTTTCATAGCACTCTTCTCTAGCTTAAGTGGTTTAAATTTCATGTTCTGCTCTTACACAGGCACAATGAATGGCATACAGCATTGTCATGACTGTTAATTTTGTTAATGTCATAACATTAATTTTTATCCATTAATTACTACTATATTCCTAATTCAAGGCTTGGGTACCATATTTTCCATTAAGCTTCCTAGTTAAAATTTTTATTCTCCCCTCTCCTAAATTCTCAGACCATGTTTCTAGATCTCTTTATTTTTTTTTAACTCACAATACTTAAATTCAATTTTTATAATTTTAGGGTCCTTATTATAGTAATCATCATCTCTGACATTAAGACATAAGGCAAAATAATTTTTAAGTACAAATACCTCAAGTTTTATTTTTTTTAATCCAATGCACAAGCAAAGTAGTGAAGAAAAAAATTGTGGAAACTAGGCAAAATAGATCAGTGATTATAAGGTCTCCCAGCTTTATATTATCCTCCTTAAGGCATAACAATAGAAATTTAAAGTAAAAAATTTAAAAGGTAAACAAATTTATTAAACAAAAATAATATTATGCAGGAAGAAAGGAATGTTCAATGAAACCAATAAATGAAAGTCTCCAAAACGATAACTATTTTTAAACTATGACTCCAGAAACAATGTTGGAATAATTATAATATCCCTATCACTAAGAATTATGGATCCAATTAAAAAAACAATCAATTTGGTTAAGAAGAAATCAGACAAGGTGCTAATATTTATCAATAATAACATATCCAGACAGAATGGAGTTTATCTGAAAAATATAATGGTTCTACTCTATAACAAAATAGCACAGTCAACAGAGTAAATACCAAAAAATAGTTTTGAAATATAAGTGATGCAAAGGAATATTTTGTAAGCAAACCTATTAGCTTCAGTTTCATCATCTTTAAAATAAATTGGAGAAGGAAGTGGCAGGCTATTCAGTGTCTCTGCCAAGAAAACCCCAGAAGGGTTCACGAAAAGTTGGACATACCTGAAATGACTGAACTACAGTAAGAAGCATATCTTTAGGGGTAACATTAAAAAGATGGAATAAATACAGAAGAGGATGACAGGACTAGAGAACATTTTAAAATAGAACTGGGAGAAGAAAGGAGGGATAACACATGGAGGGAATTACAGATCTTTTTAAATAATTGAAGACTTGACTAATAGAAGAAGTAACATATTTACTCTATTTGGCCTATAACTACAGTAGAAGTTAAGAGTTAGAAATGACAGAGCAGTAGATCTTAAGGGGGTGAGGGGATTTGAGGGAAAGAAATACCACAGCAGTTCGAGCTATTTATAAGGAATAATGTTCTTGGGATGATAATGGGTTCTCCTCCCTTATCATAGACCTTCCAACTGAAGCTGGATAATGCCTTATTAAGGATTTTTAAAGGGAATTTTTGTTTAGCATTTATTGCATTGCCTATGATGGCCATTTTAATTCTACATCACACTCTTAAGATTTGAAAGATTGTCATTTACACTAGATATGTATAACAATGGAAAATCTTATACTTTCTTTTTGAAAAATAAGTTTTTGAAGTCACTCACTCTGTCTCTAAGTCAATAGTTTACATTTAGTATATTTAGGCTTAAATCATATTTACATTGGGTTAATTGGTAAAATTAAATATATCTGGTATAGCCCAGACTGATAATCATCCTATTTAAGATTTCTTAAATATCAGTACTAGGTAAAAAAAAAAAAATGATTCTTTCCTCTCCTAATTTATGGAGTCTACTAATTCTTGCAGACTAATTCTTGGTCATCCTGAATTTACAACCAATAAACTACCTAGGGGAAATATAGTTCATTTTCAGTTAGTTCCATGACTCAAAAGGAAAAACAATTTTAAAAAATAGTTTGTCCTTAACACCTTCGAGCAGCAGTTCATTGACCTCAGAGGCACATAGACATCACACATTGTTCAAGAATAGTTAGTCTGCATTATTTGGAAACATACTGATTGCATCTTTGGAATACACATGAAATATCTTTGAAGTAAATATGAATTTACAAATTGTCATGGAGAGATTGGCAAAGCCCATTTTTGGATTTTCCAGACTTTAAGAAATATTTTAGATGTTTTAGTGAATTAAAAAAATGCCAGCAGTCCTTCTTCTAGACTAAGTCTGAAACACTTTTTTGACTCAGCCCCTCCACTTAAAGAATGTGGGGAAACTTGAATCATTACATAACACATTATAATTCACATTCTGAAAATAGATGCTGTGTCAATGAATCTTTATTCAGAAAACTCCATTATGAGCAAGTGTGCTCAGATTACTAAATGATATGCAGACATATTATGTCAGAAGAACATGCATAGACTCTGAGAGGCTACAAAAATTTGAGATTTCTTCACAACAAAGTAGTTCTTGATAGAATATGACTTTGGAAAAATTTAAAGTACTATATATTTTAAGAGAATGAAAAGTAAATTTCTTATTTAGTATTTTTTTTTGCTTCTTATTTTAATGTGTCTTTCATAAAAAGTTTAATGGCTTGTAAGAATGCATTCATTGTCTTCTTTTGGATAAGGTCTAATTGTAAAATAAGAAGCCTATTCTTTCAAATAATAGGTCAAAATTTAAATATCCAAATGAGTTTGTCTTTCAGAAAAGTCATCTTTTTCAGGGATACTGTCATCACTCAGAAGACTTTTGTAATTGCCCTCACATAATGCTTATCAAACTCTAGCTAAGAAGGAAACTATTCTGGTTACTTTATTGTGAAAATGATTTTAATGAAAACCAAACCCATGTGGGTAGTCTTTTTTTAATCTATATTCTAAGTCTGGTAAAAGTAACCAAAAATGTGAAAATAATATTAAATTTTAAAAAATCTGTTGATGAGAACTGGCTTCCTTTCAATTCAGCTGAAATCATTCGAGAAACAACATGCAAGGTTTCTGCCTTCCTATTTCCAAAGGAAACTTACAATTCTTTAACAATCATTAATGGAATCATAGAACCTTTGTTAGCAGCATATTGAGAGGTCACTTATCCCAACCTGTCACCCACTGAAGAAATACTTTCTATAGTTTCTCTCTCATTTGATTAATCAGATTATACTTGAACAGACAAGCAGCCCCAACACAATTGTATGATCACTGAACAGAGGGTCAGAAAAAAGTTCTAACCTGGGCTTTATCACTAACTGGATTTGTGGACTTGGGCAATAACAAACTATGGAGCTAAGTTCATATGTCTATGAAATTAGGACACTGAACTAAATGATCTGGGTTATCTTTTTCTAGCTCCTATAATCTCTTGTTCTGTGCATAATTTTTAGAAATAGAACAACCTATCTCATACATGATTTTATATCTCAAATTATCAAAAAGCTCTATTAATACTGAGCCAATAATGACCTCTTTAGATGTTTTATTTATTGACAGCTTTGCTTCTCAGAGTTATATAAACTATTTATCTGCTCTTGCATAACACTTTTTCAAGTTACATGAAGTTACTTATAGGATTCCACATTATTTTCAGAAATGAATATGTGTGATTCTTTTAATTAATCTTCATACTTTCTAGATCCTTCAACTATCTAATCAACCTTCTCTACATAAACCTCATGTTTTGTTCACATCCTTGATATAACAGTTATCAGAATTGAAGTCTTCTATTCTTCATCTATGTAGACTTCTACATCTAATCATGTAGAAAATGACTAAAATTAATAAGGAGGGAGGTATTATCCCTTAAAATCCTTGGGTTAGTGTGATGACCAATGAATTTATAAAACACCTTGTGACCATCTTATAAAATTTGTCATGTAAATAAGAAGTTGTTTTTTATTGAGGTCAGTGGCAGGTTGATAGGCAGCAGGAAACTGAGCTGTCATCAATATTATTTCAGCTGGATGTCAACAACATGAATAAAAAGAAAATCTATGTAATATTCTGATTTTATTTTAGTTGTTTCTGCATATGTGCCACCATCACTCTTGTGTTTGCTGTCTGCTTCAAGAATTTCTTTATGGGAAGGTGTATTATGCACCCAGATAGGTGATAATACAGAAATTCAGTAGTGGTATTAAGATTGGCAAAGTAGAATGAACAGAAGGCAATATGCCAACTTGGTAACCATTTTTTACCATCATAAACTAGAGTAAATTTGTATAGTGGACAGAACAACACCTGGGAGCCAAGAATCCATTGCTTCAAGTGATTCCCTTAAACAAATTGGCTTTGTGACACTGGGCAAGTAACTTAGGCTTTGAGTTATTTAGATAATTCTCTAAGGCTGAAAATAGAAAAGAAATCTTCAAACTATATTGGCAGATAATGTCCTTAACTAAGAGATTCCTATGTTAATGAAATCACATTTCCAGTATTCTCAATCTACTCTTTCACTTTTAACCATGTGAGCAAATGAAATGTTAAATGGAATATAAAAGAAACAAGGAGAATCTGGACATTTTCAAAATTTAATTTGAGGTTAGGTTATATTTGTGTCTTGAGAGAGATTTCTGGGGAATGTATTTAATTCATTTGTTTTTATTCTATAGTTATGATTACAATTCTCTTCCCAAATGGACTATACTATAATAAATTTGTGTTTATATTTCTGTTGTTCTTTTCATACAACCACCCACCACCCATAGTAACTTAGAACTGGAAGAACCTTCCTATTCTTCCTATTTTACAACTCACTAGATATCTATAATATATTATAGATATCTAGTGAGTTGTAAAACATATATATATATATGGATACAGATATAGATCTATCTGTAATATATGTTACAGTCCTATAGGGTTAGTGCTACAGTGTTGTTGACTGAAGCCTTTCCTCAAAAGAGGGTTTGGTTATGGCTCTCCTATACCAACAAAGGCATTATAAGTAGGAACCTATCAAACAAACAAAAAAAAAGGGGCAGGGTGCAAACAGGAAGATTAGCTTACAAGAGGTCATGTTGTACAAAGACCAATTGAAGTAATTGGACATATTAACCAAGAGAAGAAAAGACTGAATGGGAGGGAGGAGTTATAAAACAAGGAAGGTCTTCAAATATTTAAACTGTTATTGTGAACAAGAAGATTCGTCTGATTTGCTTGTCCCTCATAATAACAGAAACCACAACAGCTGGCATTTATTTGTAACACTTTGAGGCTTGTAAGACATTACATATTTTTTTATGTGATCCTTGTAACAAACTTTAATATAGATAGATACAATTATTATTATCCCTATTTTGTAGATAAGGAAACTGAGACCAAGTGATATTGAATGGCTTGTTAAGGGTCATGGAGTTAGAGTCAAAAGCAATATTTGAACCCAGATTTATCTAACTCCAAATCAACTTACCTCTCAAAATTAGAACTAGGAAGAGTGGGTAGACAATTCAAAGAAGCCAATTAGACTTGATATAAAGACAAACTTCCTATTGATATCCTTTATTGGGGGTCTTCAATAAGAAAATAAAAGCAAGTATTTTTATGAGTATTCTTCCTCCACTAACCATGTATGTGTAGAGCATTTTCAAAATTCTTCTCTGAGCTCTTTTTCTATTCTTTCTTCTGTCCCTGAATCATAATTATTCATTTTCATGACTCCAGTGTTCATTTCTAAATAGATTAATCCTAAGCCTATATAACCAATCCTTTCTATTTTTAAGAATTTCAATTCCATATCTTAACTATCTGCTAGACAACTATCAAAGTCAGCAAGTAAAAAGAAAAAAAAAACACAACTCATTATCCTTTTTCCATAATCTGTCCTTCTTCTTGATCTTTCATTTATCTAAAAAAAGAAAAAAAAACTTCAGTTTCTACTGATTCTTCTCCCTCCCTCATCTTTTCTACTATACTCCCCTCCTCTATAACAAACCTATTGATTGAATCTTCAATATGCTTGTAGCTTCATCCTTCTAAGTCTCACTTTTTCAAGATCTGTTTTTCTTTTGGATAATTATAATGATTAATTCAAATAAAATATATTTTGTGTGCATCATTTCAAAATTCTGTAATTTTACCTGTACTTATCCCTATTGTACTTATCCTATTCTTAAGGATAGGTACAAATTAAAAAGGAATCAACATTTGCTATATTGGGATGGTAAGGAAATTGAGGCTAAAAGAATTTAACTGACTTTTCTGATTTTGGGTAGCTAATTTTTGGAAAGCCGTAACTAGGACTTAAGTTTCTTTTTGAAAGTTCAATTTTTTTCTTAGTTAACTTTCTACTAAAAATCAGTTACTGTTGCTTCTTAAATAATACAAAAGTAAATTATTTTATCTTAAAAACTCAAATGTTGGATAATAGAAAATATCTACAAATTTAATATAAAATTTCCAAAGGGGAAAATTGAAATGTTTGGTAATCTTGGAAAAAATGTGTTGTCTAGGACAAAGTTTTGCAAAATCTCTAGACATTTTCCATGTTTCACTACAATTTCCCACTAAACAAAACTTTTTTTGTTAATTTTTCCTTCTTTTTTTCTCTTAAAATATGACATTGTTTTCCAACATCTAGCTAATTTAAAATTAATCACCATGGGGATATATTTCCCAACAATCTTACTAATTTTACAGTTGTAGAAAGAGACTTCCTCTGTTTGTACCTCAGTATCCTCATCTATAAAAAATGAAGGACTAGAAGAGTCAAAGTCCTTTCTGGCCTAAATGGTCTAAATCACTATTTTTTGTAAAACAATTGTTTTTCCTGGGTCATAAACAAAGAAAATTGGATTCAATATTCTGATTTACTTTCAGTAGCTCATACATAAGCCTACTCCTCCAAGGGATTAATAGTCCTTGAAATTTACACATGTGTTTCAGAATATTAGGATATTGCCTAGTTTAAGCAATTAGATACCTACAATTTAGTCATATTTTCTGTATAATCATTTGGCTTTGAAAATATCTATGATACCTTTCCAAAAAAACAGACGTACTACACCTTTATTTATTTCAAATTTCTTGGAGTTGACTGGTCTAAGAGGTCTAACAATCCATTCTACATTGAAATATTTTTAATGACATTCATTAATGTCATTGCTTTTAATGCTTTTAATATTATTGCTTTCCAGATAGGTTGATTTTCTAGATCTGATCCAAGAACAAGGCTTCTTGGCAATCAGTTGGATTTTAAGTCCTCTACATGCAAAGGAGAGTTTTCACTGCTACTGCTTTCATCATCACCACTGCTCAGAATCTACCCTTTTAAAAATGCACAATTAGCAGTTGTGGATGTATTTGTGAGGTTAGGGAATGGAAAGCAATGAAACTATCAGATCAAAAGCTATGGTTAAAGAAGTCTTTGGGGAATAATAAAATCCTGAAGAAGAGAGCAGTTCCACATTGGGAAAATGATCATTAAGTCTTAGAATTACCTTAGAACTTTGACAGTTTCTTAGGTTTTTATCACATTTGATTTTGTAGTATAATTATATATTCACTTTTGTTATGCAGATTTACATTTGACAAGATCCAAAAACCAATGAATTTACAAGTGAATTTCCTTCAGGTACCATCACTTCATCATGATTTCAATGTAGAAGACTAGCATATATCATATACTATACTTTAATAGATATATTTTAGAGCAAAGTTTCTCATCCATTTTTATCTCATGGACCTTGGACAGTCCAGTAGAGCCTATGAATCACTTTTAAGGATAATGTTTTTAAATGCATGAGCATAAGATAAAATATATTACATTAAAGCACACAAATTGTATTGAAATAAAATGAGACACACACACACATGTGTATGTATAATGCTAAAAGTTAATTAAGGCTAATAGAAATGTCTATGATCATATAGCTAAAAAGTGTGAGAGGCATAATTTGAGCCCAGATATTCCTGACTCAAAGTTGAACATTTTGTCAATTATGCTCACTGCTATTTTCTTTAAAATAAAAAATGAATATGTCATCAATGAATTTATACTTTCATGTAAACAACTGAGTGATAACTTTAGTTCTCTAATGTATCTTATCTATTCTCCACTTAATAATTGCACAGAAACATCCCCAAGCTGGCAAATTATTTATTTGGATTGCTTTCTAAGAGAAATCCATGGGCTGGCATAATTAATTCATAATGTGTAATATGTTATTATATGGTATAATTTCTCATATATATGAAATGGAATGTACTTTTAAATAATACATAACACATATATCCAGGAGAAGTGATAACTTTTAATTATTCTTTTCTCCCATAATTGTTTCTAGAATTCAGACTCTAACATCTTCTTCACACCTAAAGATCACATTCATTCTGAAATTCATACCTTATCAGTGCCCTATGTCCCTGGAGGATCACCCTTCTTCTGATTGATCACTTGCTGTCTTCTCTGGTTCCTTTGAGCCCAACTAAAATCCTGGCTCCTACAAAAAAACTTTCTCAACTTCTTTTGCTTTTAGTGCCTTCCTGCTTTTAATTTATATTTCCTATTTATTCTATATATATAGTTTGTCCATGCTTGTTTGCTTGTTGTCTTTCCTATTCCTATTTCCTATCTTTTGCCTACTTTTGTGACCCCCATCATTTTGCACAATGCATGCAGAAGTAATAAATAAAAATAAGTGTTCAATTGCATTTACTTTCATGTACATATTTATGTATAATGGTAACTATCTCTAGGATGGGGGAAGAAGAAAGAAGAAAAAGAAACTTATGTGACAAATTTATTATATATTAAAAAGGAATAGCAAGGAATAAAAAAGGAATTTGCAGTTTCATATGCAGTCATTTTTCTTATCATTCTCTTATGTAATGGAAATCACTATTTTATTTTAAAAATTAAAAATAAATTATATAATTAAAAATTTTTAAATGTTTATTGACTGACTAGAGAATGAGGTCTTTCCCTTTCAGAACCTCCATTTAAGGGGAGCTGTCCCAATAGCCATTTTTTCATTCCCTACCTGCCTGTACTCTGAATTTCTCTATTGTGCCCTGGGCTAAGTATCCTCTCTCCTGCCCCAACATCATCCTTGTGTCAATCTTTTGCTTCCATTTATATGTGATCTTCACTCCTTAGGTTGTAATCTTCTGTGAGTGAGGATTGTTTTTTTGTCTTTATTTGACTACCCAGAGCTTAACAAATCCTGGCACATAGTAGAGAATTAATGAATGTTTATTGACTGACAAAATATAGTTAATAAGAGAACGACATATTAAATAATTTATAATTTCAACTGTGTCCACATCTACTTTTTTTTCAGGTGAAGAAGAAACTTTAAAAAGGACAATAATTAGAAGTATACAGATTTTAGTGGTCACATTAAAAGCAAAAGAAATTACATCTTTAAAAAATGAGAAAGTTGCCTAAAAGCCATTGTACAAATGATCATATTTTATATAGTAATTGAAATAAACTAACAGATATTTTTATGGAAGCAGCATCATATAGTCATGCTAGGTTTCATCCATACACTAAAACATGGTGCTGAGATATATGTTAGCAAGGACAAATACTGAAGTAGGTCATTGAATCTGCAGATAACACTGTATTAGGCCCTGAAAGGCCTGAAATAACACTTTGCCCTTTCCATCAACTTTCAACATTAGACAGAACACTGAAGGGGAGGACAACTACTTAGGAAAAACAAATGGGAAAACAACCAGGGGTGCTCAAAAAGAATGATTTGGGTGGAGTGTGTAAGTGTAATGATAAAGTCTTTGAAGCCATGTGAGATCATGTGCTTGGGTGAAGTTAAATCATTACTGGGAATGCAGGTTATATAATCTTTGTTTATTTGACATGCCTTGATAAACATTTTTTTTTCTTCCCCAAATGCATAAAGCTCACTTAATCTTCTGAATGATGCTTTCACTGTGAATACCAATTGTCTTCTTTCTTTTTGGAAGACAGAAATAGCATATAAAATAGTAGGATGAAAATATTTACCACCCCTACCATTTCATACAATAGTCATAATTGAAGATTGATTTCAACACATTTCCTCAAATTACAATTTACATGTGATTAATTCTATTGTTTTAACATATTTTAATCTCTTTAGTGGCAATGTTCATAGTAACAACTTGCCCTCTGGTATAGAGGAGGAGTAGAAATCCCAGACCTTCAGTTCAAACCCTGCTTCTAACCCTTATAAACTTGTTTGGTTTGAGCCAACATTTATGTACTTCAGTTTTCTCTTCTATAAAATTTTGAAAATATTCAAATTACCTATCTCATAAAGTTGATAGGATAATTAAATGAAAGACAGAATATGAAAATATTTTCTAAATTATAAAATATTACATAAATATAAGATGTTATTAAAGGCATGCACCATTTTATCTCAAAAATTAAAATTAACTTTCATTATTTTCCAGTTCAACTTTCTTTGAGACCGTTCCATATGTTAGATACTAGGTATACACATATTGAAATGTTCTAAAGGATGTTTAGAAATAAGGGATTATTATAAAATTTGGAAAGTCAACTTGAACAATTCTGTAAGGTGAATAATGGAAGTTTTCTTTTTAAAAAGAAAAGTAGAATCCTCTTTAAATATCATATCTTCCAGTATAATAATTTAATGTAAGCTTCTTGATGCAGGTACTATTTTTATCTTTTTCTTTGTGTTCTCAACATTTAGAACAGTGGCCAACATATTTGTGGAATTGATATGAATTGAGAGAGGAAAAAAAGTAAAAAGGGATAGATCTATGATATACAAAAATAAAAAAAATAAATTCACTGAATTTACTTCTGAAATCTTGGATACTTTTTAGCATTTTTCTGTAGACTTCTTTCTCTACTACACTAACCTTCTCACCATCGAAATTGTCTTGCCACCATGTTCTAACAGCCTTCTTAAATTGGAACAGTCTTTCCCTCAAGAATCCATTCCTCTGAGTAATCGATTCTTTTCAGAAGTTCCATATTTTAGAAATGATCCAAGTCAGCCATCTTTACTTCATTTTTCCCCAACATTCTGTTCTTCACATTCTTATTTTTTCTCCAGCATATCTCAGTAAGGGTTCTCTCTTTTCCCAAACCATTTTGTACCTTCTTTTTATGTGTTGTCTTGTCCCAATAAAAATTCAATATCCTTGAGAACAGGGATTTTCTTTTCTTTTCTTTCTTTTTTTTTTTTTGGGGGGGGGGGGGGTGAATGCTCCTTTTGTATACCTAGTACTAACCATGATGTCTTAAAAAATATTTGGTGATATGCTGACCCGATGAGTTTTAAAGCAGTATGAATGAAGTTCAGAGTGGTATAAATGGAGAAACATCAGCTACAGACCTAAAAGGTCTTTCATGCATAATATCTAAATGTTAATTAGTAATTAATATTAAATAAAATATTATATCATAAAATTTTAATATCTAAAGTGAGAAATATTCAGTCAATTTAACCAAGAAATAAATATTTATCATATTTAAGTCACATATCCCCATATTATTTTATTTGGTTTGCAAATTTTTATAATTATTAGGGAGAATATTCGTTATGCAAATTATCTATCTCCGTATCTATGCTTCATAAAAACTCTGGGATAAGAATCTTTTAGATGACTCATAACTTTCATAATTAAATGACCAAGTGAATTTACATTCAACTTTCAGCTTCCTCTTAAGTTGGGCCAATTACTATCTCTTGCACTTTTGAACTAAACAGTTATCTGTTTTTCTCCAGTCTGTCCTTCCCTCAATCCAACCTGAATTAGATTAACCTTCTTAAAGAACAGGTTTGATTACATCACTCTTTTTCTTAAAACTTTCCTGTACCTTCCCATTACACCCCAAATGTAATCCAGACTCCTTAACCTCCCCTTTCATAAGGCCCAATCTAGTTTCTGAGGCAAATTCCCAACTATTATATTGCATATATTCTTCTTTAATTCAATGTAATTACCCAGCATTCTCCAAATACAAATTATGCATTCTTGTTTTTATGCATATGTTTGGATGGTATTTTCATTACCATCACTGATTATCTGAATTATACTTTTCCTTCAAGGCATAACCCAAATTCCATATCTTTTGTGAACCTTTCTCACATCTCCCTAATATAAAGTTCTTCTGCTCTCCTTGATTCTCATTGCACTGCCTTTTCTAAGAATATCATAATCTATTATCTGTGGTAAAAATGTCTTACCCCTCTTCTAAATAGTAAGCTCCACTAGAACATCTATTTTTATTCTTTCATTTTCAATTTTCTCTGTACAAAAATGGCATTCAATAAACATTTATTACATGAATTAATATATTTTTTCTTTTTTTCTCACCAAATGTGTAATGTGATAAGAACAGATAAATGTAGTAAGATTCCCCCCCCCAAAAAAAAATAAGGAATTGTGTAGAAGGATTGATCTACATTATACTTAAAGCAGAGAATATAAAATAATATTTGTGTGTCTGTGTGTGTACAAACCCAGGATCAGAAAGGTACAAAACTTGTAAGCTTACATAGTAATAAAACATACAACTCAAACCTTATGAAATGTCTATTTTATTATTTCAGATATCAGAAACTTATGATAAGAACATTTATTTAGCAAATTAATTTTTCCTGGCAGCTCTTAAGGGGAGGAAGTGACATGAGAGTAAATAAATGAATTAAAAGCTAAAGGGGGGAAAGATGTAGAAAATTTGCTTCATAATATTTTGAGAGAACATAAAATAGTAACATTTTGATATATATGATCCCAGCACAGGAAAAGATAAAATTTTCAAGCTTAAATGTAGAGAGAAAATACAATTATAACTGTGTCATGTTTATGTATCCTATTATTTCAGATTTCAGAAGCTTACTATCCTTCCTGGGTAAGGACAAGAGTGCTGACCAAGAGATATGTTATTACACCTTTCCCCAAAACACCACCATAGAACTACCAAAAACTTCCAAACTCCCATAAATAGCTCTGAAAATAGCACTGGGAAAAATTCTGAAGTTTAAGACAATGAGCCTTCACCCCCCACTGGGAAGAAAGCCCAATTTTAATATAAATGTAAAAGAACAAAAGTTGGAAAAAGGAGAAAACACAACCTAAGAAGAAGCTAATATAGTTTTGTAAATGTGTCAAAGAACTGGAAATAAAAGGGAGTCCTATCAATTGAGAAATGACTGAACAATTTGTAGTATATGATTGTACTGTGAAAAATGATGAAGGTCATGGTTTCAGAAAAACCTGGGAAGACTTTGTGAACTCATGCAAAGGGAAATGAGTGAAACCAGAGGAAGATTATTCACAGTAACTACAACTTCTAAGAATGATCACCTATAGAATATTTCACTAATCTGATCAAGATAATAATCCAAGACAGTTCCAAAACACTCATGATGGCAAATGCTATTCACCCAAGAAAGAGAACCAATAATTTCTAAATGCCAATTGAAACATATTATTTTTCTTGTTTGCCATTTTGTCTCTGTGTTATTTTGTGGTTAATATGGAGATATTTTTCTTGAATTCATATGTATAATTGATATCACCAAGTATATTGATTTCTCAAAGAGGGGAGATGGACAAGAGATGGCAAAAAAAATTGGAAATAATTTTTAAAAAAATAAATATTAAAATTTTACATGCAATTGAGAAATCTTTAAAGAAATAGAATATAATTTAAATAATAGTATCACTTTAAAGAATGCCATATGTTCATCTAATCTATTTTTCAGTGATATATTCAGCTTTATATTTCTTCTAACAATTGCTATCACTGTATTACTTACTATTAATGCCATTTTGAAATTTGTTCAATTTTAAATTTAATAACTGAGTTGCTGTTATGTAGTACATATATTTATGTGTATATATTGTATATATACATATATGTTTGTGTGTATATACCATATAGAGATATATAATACCTATAAGTATATAATATATACACACACACACACACATAAAGACACAAACATGTAGTCATCCATTTATGAAGGCTACTTCTCAAGTAACACTGGATTTCATGGGCCAGGAATCCAGAAGATAGCGTCTACTTCTTCCTCCTGAGGTTTCTAGAGAAAACTCTGCAGGATTACTGAATTTCTAGTACTGTCACAATTCTCTGACTTTTTAGCCAGATTTACTTTGCTTTCAGAAAGAAAATTACTAAACTGGTATGACAAGTGTAGTTGTTATAGAATTAACCCCATTCCCATCATTTCCCATTAATGATGGATCACTTTCACATTGTACACATAAGATACCTAAGAACGAATGGACTCAAATAAAGAGAATATGTGTGGTCAAAGCATAAACTCACACACATTGCTTGCTGGAATATTCTTCCTTCTTGGAAATGTTATTGTTTCTCTGAATTGTTGCTATCTAGAGTCATAAAGTTTCCTTTTCTATTCAACTACTACATGTGCATATGGTATGTATGTGTGTGTGTGTGTGTGTGTGAAAGAGAGAGAGACAGAGACAGAGGACAGAGAATTAGAGAGAGAGAGAGAGAGAGTGAGCTACCATTGCAAATGTTACCATCATTCTTCACTGCTCTAGGTATACTACTACTGATTCTTATAGGAGATCATATCTGACTTCTCAAGTTTGACAAAGTTATCATCTAGTAAATGAGAGAATGTGAGGAGAGAGCAAGTCTTTCCATCCACTTGAGTGCAATTGCTTTTCAGAAGATTTTCATTGTAGGATTCATACGGTTCTTCAGTTTCGAGAGTGTCATTGCTTTGGCCATATATTTCACAGATTTTCTTAGAGCTGTATTGAGCTGCTTTGTGTATTCATAGTGACTGAATTCTAATAAAAAGTGACTGATCAGAAGCTGTCAAAGATAATTTCAAGATTTTTACATTCAGTAGATGGCTGGACCCTTATGTCCCCATTAAACTATACTATTCTATTATAATAATAGAAAAAATAAATTAAATTAAGCAAACAAGAACATCTAAATAATAACACGGAGATCCCTTTGTTTTAAAAAAAAAAAACTCTAAGCCAGATCATTTTTCACTCAAAAATTCTTAATATAACTCTAATTGTCCAAGAGGAACTATATATTTATTTAAGTCATTATATGTTCTTAGGGCTCTTTCCCCCAGCCAACAAGAACAACTTTAAAATGTGTATTTTTGTGTGGGCTAGAGGTGTGGGACATAAGGGAAGAACAATCCATTCTGAGGAAGTAATCATGTCTTGTTCACTCTTTAAACTAAGTACTTTTACTTAAATCAGTAGTTTAGAGAGAAATATTCTAAGCAAAGCTCTTAATAATTCAATTAAGCTTAGAAAGGAGAAAAAATTGTCTTGGACCTATTTTTTAAAAGATAATAGGAAAAGAGTTTTTTCCCTCTTTTCTACTGAAATATGTACTTCAAAAGACATGTGGATTTAACTTTTAGGGTTATACAATTTCTAAGCTCTGATTTAAAGAAAATGCACCCTGAGGTTTTGGAAGAAAAACATAATTCACAAGTGAAATGCCAATTAATATATTCAATCATTCTGCAAGTGCTAACCAAAAGTAAAATGGACTAAGAAAGAACTGGGTTTCCTTTTAAGAGAAAGCTTCATGTGGAATGAAAAATGAGCTGTTGATTCAAAAATGGATTGGACTACATAGCTTTTGAAATTCCTTGCAAGTTTGATATTTTTTGTTTCTGAGAAATATATAATAAGCACCTATTTTTGTTAAGGCATTAGGCTAAGTTTTTGCTTATCCTTTCTCAATTATGTCTCATGCTTTTTTTTTATTATTATTTTTATTTTTATTTATTTATTTATTTAATTTTAAATAATTTTTTATTAACAGAACCCATGCCAGGGTAATTTTTTACAACATTATCCCTTGCATTCACTTCTGTTCCGATTTTTCCCCTCCCTCCCTCCACCCTCTCCCCCAGATGGCAAGCAGTCCTATACATGTTAAATAGATTACAGTAGATCTTGGATACAATATATGTGTGCAGAACCGAACAGTTTTCTTGTTGCTCAGGGAGAATTGGATTTAGAAGATATAAATAACCTGGGAAGAAGAACAAAAATGCAAGCAGTTTACATTCATTTCCCAGTGTTC
This sequence comes from Sarcophilus harrisii, assembly GCF_902635505.1. Lineage (NCBI taxonomy): Eukaryota > Metazoa > Chordata > Mammalia > Dasyuromorphia > Dasyuridae > Sarcophilus > Sarcophilus harrisii. The sequence continues at coordinate 76,579,735 of NC_045426.1, forward strand.
TTTCTTTGGGTGTAGCTGCTTCTGTCCATCCTTGATCAATTGAAACTAAGTTAGATCTTGTCTTTGTTGAAGAAATCCACTTTCATCAAATACATCCTCATAGAGTATCGTTGTTGAGGTATATAATGATTTCCTGGTTCTGCTCATTTTGCTCAGCATCAATTCATGCAAGTCTTGCCAATCCTCTCTGTATTTTTCCTGCTGGCCATTTCTTACAGAACAATAATATCCCATAACATTCATATACCACAATTTACTCAACCATTCTCCAATTGATGGGCATCCATTCATTTTCCAGCTTCTAGCCACTACAAACAGGGCTGCCACAAACATTTTGGCACATACAGGTCCCTTTCCCTTTTTTAGTATCTCTTTGGGGTATAAGCCCAGTAGAGTATGTCTCATGCTTTTTGAACCCTTTTAGGGTTTTCTTGACAAAGAAATGAAATGGTTTGCCATTTCATTCTCCAGCTCATTTTATAGAGAAGGAAAGCAAGGCACAAAGGAACATAGTCCCTCTTCTCACTAAACTTACAAATGAATTGATAAGGCAATTGAGAGAAAAGAGAGAAAGTAAAACAAAGTCTTTTATGAAAATACAAGGAGGGAGAAATCATATTAATCTGAGAAGATGACAAGGAAGGAGTTTTGAAAATAGGAAGATTGGAGTAGACTGAATATGTCTGTTCCATTCTTATGTGAATACAGAGGCAGAAAAATATAGGAAAAGACCATGGTACAGTTCAGAATCCTGGCAGAGGCATGATATAATAGCAAAATAGGATTTCATTTATTCTAATACCAACTCAACCATAGCACTCTACCTGTAAAATTTATGTCTGCAAAATTAGAGCAAACAACTTTCATTACCATTATTTTATCCTTTTAAGGGTGGCAAATTTAATAAAGAAGAATTCTGCTGCATATCTCATTCTAAGATCCAAGGAAGAATAGCTTCTAAAGAAAAAACGATCAGCTTTCCATGTAATGCTCTCACCAGGAAATTAGTGCTGTACATTTGGCATATTTGCCCATGGTCAAGGCTCTGCATTGCTTGCTAGTTACTTGGACAGGCTGAAGCATTATTTTTTCAATAAACCCCAGTTCCCTGTGCTAAGGAATTTCAGTAAAATCTGTGTTCTTCAACAGTTCATAAATTCAGTTATCTTTCAGGGTTTAGGTTAGGTCTATTGCAAAACACATGGTTAAGTAATTCAATTTTAAAAATCCACCATTTTATAGAATACTTATATAATATCACATTATCTTCACGTTTACAAGGTCAGCTCAACAAAGATAATAAAGAAAAGGGCAAAATTAAATTTAATTTCCTACCTTTGAGGGATAAATTGGTACTAATAAAACTTGCAATATGAATAAAGGACCTGTGTGTCTCCCACATGACTTCAAAAGCGATTTGAAGTCAGAGAATCAGTACACTCCTCTCTGTGACTGTCAGTGAGCCAATACACTTGAATTAGGAAAATATATTTCATCTGTAAAATTAAAATCAGCTGAATTAGATGACCTCTCAGCTCTAAAACTATATTCTTAAAACAGAATGGATCCTTTCATTGGGGGATTGAATTATGTCAATGCCACATGAGAGGATGAGAAGAAAGAAATATCAAAAAGAGAGAGCCAAGAGATAACAAATAGGGTTAGATAATAAAACTGCTTCAGAGATATGAAATACATCAACATGTGCTATTTTAAGTTATTCAGAAAATATTTAACTAAGCAAAAACAAAGTATTTCTCTTAACTATTTTTTATTTCAGGACGTACAGGGAACATACAGAAAAGAGAAATATTTTACCAAATTTTAGTATTTCAAAGGAAAATGATATAGCATAGTGGAAAAGACATTGATTGGCCTTGAAATCAAAAGCCTTCTGTTCAAATCCAATTTTTATTTCTTCTTTGAAATGACTTTGGGTACTTCACTTTTGTGGATCTGATTTTTTTTGGAAGATGAAGATATTGAACTGGATCAATGATTCTCAAAGAGTGGTCTAGGGATCCCTAAGGGTCTGCAGGACTCTTATATGGAAGCCTAAAACCCAAAATTATTTTCATAAGAGCATTGATATTCTAATTTATAAAAGAGTAAATATCAGTAGTGATGATTCACAAAGCAAACGTTCTTTCAAAGGAATTAAGTAATTTTAAGTATCTAAAGAGTTCCTGAGATCAAAAATTTTAAGAACTACTTAAATGAATTTTAATGTCCCTTCCAGACAGGGATGTGCCAGTAAATGTGTAACAAATGGCTCTCTAGGGGGTGGGAGTGGGGAGGATGCACCAGCTATAAATTAAGATTACATACATGCATAAGATTACATACATTGCTAATCTTTTGGTAACTTTTTGGGAGTCTGATTGGTATAATTGGAAACAATTCACAACTTTAGCAAAGTTGCAGGATGCAAAACATACCCATATAAATCATCAGAATTTTTATATACTATCAGCAAAATCCAACAGCAATCGATACACAGAAAAATTACATTTAAAATAACTGTAGGTAATATAAAATATTTGGGAGTCTAGCTGCCAAGTCAAAGTCAGCAACTATATGAACACAATTACAAATCAGTTTCTAAACAAATAAAATCAGATCTAATCAATTGGAAAAATATCAAGTGCTCATGAGTAGGCTGAGTGAATACAATAAAAATGACAATAATATATAAATTAATGTACTTATTCAGTGCCATACCAATCACACTCCCAAGAAATTAAGAAAAGATTAAGAATTTAAAATGGAATTAATTAAATAAAATGCCAATGAATGTGGCCGAGCTGTACCAGACCTAAAACTATAAAGCAGTGGTCATCAAAACCATTTGGTATTGGCTAAGAGATAGAGTAGTTGATCACTGGAAAAGGTTAGATTCATAGGACAAAATAGTCAATGAATATAGTAAACAAGTATTTGACAAACCCAAAGACCCCAGTTTTGGGGATAAGAACTCACTATTTGACAAAAACCACTGGGAAAATTGAAAATTAGTGTGACAGAAAGTATGCCTACATTGCCTACATTGACCCACATTTACTATTGTATACCAATTTAAGGAAGAAAGGAGTTCATAATTTAGACATAGAGTGATATTATAAGCAAATTAGAAAAACAAAGGATAGTTTGCCTCTCAGATATGTAGAGAAGACATGAATTTGTGTCCAAATAAGAACTGGAGTTCATTATTGAACATAAAATAAATAATTTTGATTATATTAAATTAAAAAGTTTCTGTACAAACAAAACCAATGCAGACTAGATTAGAAGGGAAGCAATAAACTGGGGGACAATTTTTTTATTCAAGGTGTGGTGTGCTTTCTAGGGCCCCCTCACTGGGGTGCCAAAATATGCCATCTGGACGAGCTCTCTGGAGGATCTTGGGACCAATTGAGGATGGTCAAAGATGGAGTCCCTTTATTTCAAGCCCTCTCAGCCCTTAAATACCTTATTATGATTATATCACTACAGCACACTGAGCATGTGCTAACTACAATAGAATTACAGCCCTACTGCACACTTCACAAGTATTAATGATAAGCACCCTGCTATTGTTATGTAAATTCCTCTTTACTGTAAGTATTCTTTGCTTCAAATAGAACACAGGTGGTCATGCCCTCCTTGACTTCTCAGGAAAGGTGAGAGGCACCAAAGGGAGATGGGGAGACAAACCAGATATTGTCAGCAGGTTCCCTCTGGGCTGAAGGGTTTTATATCTTACCCAGAGTTCCCTCACTATCTGCAGCTCTCTACATCTCCTGCTTTCTTTTATTTTAGTTGAAACAGGTATACATACACCCATCAGCATGAGAGTTATCACACAAGCAAGTAGTAATATAACACAGGCTAGCAGTGATGTAACAAACAATATGAATCAATATGAGGAATCATACATGCAAGTTGTGATATAACAAACAATATGAATCAGCATAGTATTATAAAAGATTTCCATGAGTAGAAGGAGTATATATAAATAATAATCACACACACACCTCCTTCAGCAGCCAAGAGATAGTCCAAAACTAATCTATTGTCCATCACTTCATGTGTCAGGGAATCCAATGAATCCTGCAGGTTTTGAATTCCTGAAACTATAAGCACTCTGCTATTGATATGTAAATTCCTCTTTACTGTAAGCACCCTTACTTCAAGTAGAACATGGGTAGTCACGCCCTCCTTGACTTCTCAGCAAGGGTGAGAGGCACCAAAGGAAGATGGGAAGCCATTCCAGACATTGTCTGGGCTGAAAGGTCTTATACCTTACCCAGAGTTCCCCCACTATCTGCGGCCCTCTACATAAAGGTTCTGATGAAAACCTCATTTCTAAAATATATAGAGAATTGACTCAAATTTCTATGAATTCATGTCATCCTTCAGATAAATTGTCAAAGGATATGAACAGACAATGTTAAAATGAAGAAATTGAAACCATTTCTAATCATATGAGAACATGCCTTAAATCACTTTTGATCAGAGAAATGCAAATTAAGACAACAATCTCTCAGATTGTCTAAAATGACAGGAAAAAATAATGACAAATGTTGGAGGGGATGTGGGAAAACTGGGATTCTAATATATTATGGGTGGAGTAATAAACTGATCTGACCATTCTAGAGAGCAATTTGGAACTATGTCCAAAGATTATCAAAATGTGCATAACCTTTGATCCATCAGTGTCTCTACTGGGCTTTTATCCAAAGAGATCAAAAAGAAGTTAAAGGGACTCGCATGTACAAAAATGTTTGTGGTAACCTTTTTTGTAGTGGCAAGAAACTGGAAGCTGAGTGGATGCCCATCAGTTGTAGAATGTCTGAATAAATCATGGTATATGAAAGTTATGGAATATTATTTTTCTATAAGAAAGAATCATCAGGATGATTTCAGAGAGGGCTGTAGAGACTTATATGAACTGATACTAACTGAAATAAGTAGAACCAAGAGATCATTGTATACAGCACAAGAAGATTATAGGATGATCAGTTCTGATGGATGTGGCTCTTTTCAACAATGTGATGATTCAGGCCAGTTCCAGTGATCTTTTGATGAAGAGAGCCATTTATACCTGTGGGAACTGAGTGTGAATAACAATATAGCATTTTCATTCTTTTTGTTGTTTGCTTGCATTTCGTTTTTTTCATTTTTTTTCTTTTTGATCTGATTTTTCTTGTGCAGCAATATAATTGCATAAATATATATACATATATTGGATTTAACATATTTTAACATGTTTAACATATATTGGATTACTTACCATCTAAGGGAGGTGGTGGGGGAAAAAGTGAGGGGCAGAATTTGGAACACAAGGTTTTGCAAAGGTCAGTGTTGAAAATTTATCCATGCATATGTTTTGAAAATAAAAAGCTTTAATAAAAAAAATTATATGTTTAAGATTGTTATGTATTACTGACATTTTCTCTATCATGTTCTTCAATAGAGACAATCAAGAAAACAATAAATTTGCCCTGATTAGTAGGGTTTTTTTTTTATTTCTGAAAATTAACAAATAGCTCTTCCAGGCTGGCTCCAGAATACTCCTGCTTCCAACCCTAACATTCTTAAATTATGTGAATAAAAATACACATGAATTTTCCAGTCCTAAGAAAAATATTTATGTCATCTTTGGTCTTCCCATCTTCAGAAAAACAAAAATGCTTGCCCATATTCCATATTTTTCTCAAATATAGCATTGTGTCTATATTTAAGGTAGAATTATTTGTTTTAATATATTTTTGCAGAAATATCTGAATTAATAATGAAACTTCCATATCAAATGTTTTATTTAAGTGTTAGTGAGGAAAAAATTAACTGAGAAACATTCTCTGAAAAAATGATTCAAATTTAATATATATGCATACACGCACATATGATGTCTCAAAATGTTTAGTATTGTTTTAAAGTAGTAAAACTTTCCAAGTGTAAAAAGTTATTATTCATCTCCAACTGAAACAATTAAGCTTTTGAGATACCTCGTACTTTCTTATTATATTATATATATAGATTATAGCTAGAGATGAACATCACATTTCTTTATAAATGGAAAGAACAATTAGAAAAAAAATGAAATGAGAAAATTTGAAAAGTAATCATTTGTTAGTTTCACTGAAACCTTTAAAAGACTTATTGAAATCCCTACTCTAATGTTAGATGAATTTCATATTAAAGTTACACTGAAAAGACTCTAAAACTTAATAGGAATTTGAAAATATATTTTAATAAGAAAAAGCATTGGAAAATTATTAACTGAGATTATGTTCAACCTGGGTCATAGACAAGCTGTGATGTGTATCATATTATTTTATACTTTGCTTATAAGTATTAATTGTTCTCAAGAAATTTGAAGAACTTAAATCAATAAATTATTGATTTTGAAAACAGAAAGATAAATTGTTACTATACGTAACTAGGAGACAAAATGGATAGAGGCTTGAGCCTGGGTTCAGGAAAGCTCATCTTTTTGAGTTGAAATCTGGCCTCAGTCATTACCTATATGACCTTGGGCAAGTCACTTAAACCTGCTTGTTTCACTTTCCTTATCTATAAAATGAGCTAGAGAAGGAAGTGGCAAATTACTCTGGTATCTTTTCCAAGAAAACTACACATGGGATCATGAAGAGTTGGAAACAAATGAAACAGCTAAACAACAACAAAATGTCTTTACTTAAATTGCTAATAGTTGTTATGGACACTAGTTTGTACTCAATATTTAGTCATGGCATGCACACAAATGCAATGAACAGCCAAGTTATAAAGCACCCTTTTGTATTGAGAACTTAGTTACCCTGCAATCAAATCAAGATTTTCAAGGAAACCTTTCTCAGGAAGACATGGAAAATATTTAATATGTGTCTACTTTGTCTCAAACCCCAACATTATATGGAGGCCCATTTGTATGTATGTCTGTATACACACTAGCTCAAGTCACTGCGGCCTTCTTCAGTCTATAGCATCTTATTTCCTGACAAAGTTTATGTTAAACATGATGATTGCTGTTCATTCAACAAAATTAAACCACAAATGATTTAAATTGCAAATGTATAGTGTAATGTCTTACCACAAAACCTCACCCTAAACCTAAATTATTTTTTCTTAGAAAATAAGATCAAGCTATTGTATATGGTTTTATTGAATTCCCTGTGGGATTAAGTCATTTTATGGATATAATTTTATATTAGAACCTCAAAGTAATCTAATATTATTAGAAGCAAGTTATTTAAAGTATAACTTGACCTTGCTATATATGAGTTGAGAAGATTCTTCTTTGCCTGGCATTTGATTTTAATGAATATCAGGACCTATTGTATCAAAGGCCAAAACCAAACATAACTATAATTAAATTTCATAATTTGTTTTAGATATTCTGCAAAGAGACATATTCAATATGCCCTTTTATTAATAAATACTCAATCACCAAGTGACTTGACCAGAATATGAAAAGGCACTGCTGGTTCTTACTGAAATCACAGAAATCTATATTCAGTCCCACCCTACCACAGAAACTTCTATTGATGGCAGTCTCACCCTTCATACATTGCAGCTCTCTCTAAATCTCTAACTACCACATCCCCTGGGTTGTGACTAGAGTTGTGGAACCACAGAAATATCAGTAGTATTCTCCCTGACTTACCTGTGCCTGATGGCTATAAATTAACTTGAAGGATTGGACCCTTGGAACACAAAGGTGTTCTTAGGAAATAATGACTATAAAGGTAAACAGATTTGGCTTTATACTTGGAGCAGATGAGCAAAGTAAAGGCAGTTTTAAAAGCTTAATGTTTCATAAAAGGGAATACATTGTCACCAAATGGAATTGATTTTAGGGACAGAAAATTAAAAGTGACCTTAAATGCCCTGGCTTCTCTGGGTGAAAACATATTGAATACAGTGTCATCCAGTTATTCCTTGAACTAAATAATGACAATCATTAGGAAATAATTTACAATGGAAAATAATTAGGGAAACAAGTGAGCAAACAAAACTCTCATCTTTTAATTTCAATTTAATTTCCAACTTCGATTTTGTGACCAGAATAGTATCACATGACTACTGTGCTTTAAAGTTTTTTACATGTATACATGTATGTATGTATGTATGTGTGTTTATACAAGAATACACACACACATATAGGAGAAGTTGTGATGCCCCATTGCATAGAGTGCTGGACCTGAAGTCAGGAAGATTCATCTTCATGAGTTAAATTTTTTTCTCTAACACTTATTCTAACACTTGATCCTAGGCAAGTCACTAGACTCTGTTTACCTCAGTTTCCTTATGTGTAAAGTGAGTTTGAGAAGGAAATGGCAAACCATTCCAGTATTTTTGCCAAGAAAATCAACCCAAATGGGACCATAAAGAGTTGGGCATGATGGAAATTGACTGAATAACTTACATATACCCACACCCACACACACCAACACCCACACACACTCACACACACACATTATTGTATGTAGGTATATGAGGTTCAGGGGAAAGTAGAAATAGGTTTTGAGGCCATATGCAAAAGGGAAACATAGCTCCTAGTCTTTGGAAGTCATTTTTGCCTCTTTGTAAAGTATTGGTGAAGTTTCCCTTATGTGTAATGAAACTTTTCTCCTTGGCCCTTTGAAAATCATAAATTTTCTTTCCTCAATTTATCTATTTTTGGCTTGATTATGTTATCTTATTTTGCCGTCTGAGGAACAATAGTAGGCTGCTGTTGTCTGCTAAGACATTGGTGAAGATGCATATTCTCTAATTTTCAGAACCTAATGCGTTCTTCTGTACAAAGGGAAAGGGAAGGAGACCAAGTGTGAATTGGAGAATAAGGCCAGTAATGAAGCATCTTCCTGAACTCCAAAGTGATTTTTTTTTTCTTAAGGACTTAACTAGAAGAATCTTATTTCTCTTCAATATACAGCATTCAATCTTTGTGTTCTAAATTGACTGCCTTTTTTGAACAAAATACACAGGGTATAACCAAATCACTTTAAGCAATATGAATAGGCTTCCTATGCAATATCAATCTATTCATCCAATGGTTTTCAAGGATTTTTAAAGTGATCAAAGGTTATTTTGATACTTATTCCAGTGTCCAAATTATTGATTGATTGATTCAATGCGTATACCTAGCCTCCTTCACATCAAATTCCTACCTCTGATTGATTATTTAATTCACTGAAAATATTCTTATATGAGAAAATTATCTGGTACCTACAGCTGGTAGTGAACTGCAAGTTATTTTAATAGGATGGAATAATTTGATTACTTAAATGAATTAAGCTCTGCTCTTATTCGGCTTCAAATTGTATGAAACAATTCAAATGACAATAGTCATTTTGTTTCCTTTTAAATTCAAACATCTTTAAAATTCATTATTTTCTTCCTTGGATTCTTATTGTTGTTAAAGCTTTATACAAAGCTAAACACAAACTGGGCTTTTGCCTTCCTGGAACAATTCTTAGAGGACTTTGATTTTATTTAATACGTGATCCCCTCTTGTTCATATTCCATGTATTTTTATTTTAATAAAGTTCATAAAGAATCATGTGCAGCCACCTGGAATCTGGTGGACTTTTTAAAAAAATATATTTTTATTTATTTTTTGTTTTTTAATTTTTATTTATTTAATACATATATTTTATGAATCATGTTGGGAGAGAAAAATCAGAGAAAATGGGAAAAACCACAGAAGAGGAAAAATAAACAGAAAAAAGAAGTGGACATAATATGTGTTCATTGACATTCAATTTCCATTATTCTTTTTCTGGATTCAGATGGCATCTTCTGTCCAAAGTCAATTGGCATTGTTTTGGACCACTGAATCACTAAGAAGAACCAAATCATTCAAAATTAATCATCCAACATTCTTGTGGTTACTGTGTACAATGTATTCCTGGTTCTGCTTGTCTCACTCAGCATCAGGTCATGTAAATCCAGGTCTTTCTAAAATCAACTTGTCCATCATTTTTATGGAAAAATAATATTATATTACTTTCATATACTACATCTTATTCACCCATTCCCCAATTGATGGGCATTTTCTCATTTTCCACAAAAAGAGCTGCTACAAACATTTTTACACAAGTGGGTCCTTTTTCCTCCTTTATTATTTCCTTGTCATACAGACCAGTATTAACATTACTGGGTCAAAGAGTATACACAGTTTTATAGTCACTTGGACATAATTCCAAATAGCTCTCCAGAATGGTTATATCATTTTGTAACTTCCCAAATGCATCAGTATCCCAGTTTTCCCACATCCCCTCCAACATTTATCATTATATTTTCCTGTTATTTTAGCCAATCTGAGAGTTGTGAGGTGGTACCTCAGAGTTATTTTAATTTGCATTCCTCTAATCAATAGTGATTTAGAGCATTTTTTAATATGGCTATAGATGACTTCAATTTTGTCATCTGAAAATTGTCTGTTTATATCATTTGAATACTTATCAATTGAGAAATGACCTGTATTCTTATAAATTTGTTATATTCCTTTATATATTTGAGAAAGGAAAGGTTTTTCAGAAATACTAGCTGTAAAAATTTCAGTCTAGCTTTCTATTCCCCTTTTAATCTTGTTTGTGTTTATTTTGTTTGTACAAAGTTTTGTTTTTTTTTAACTTAATGTAATCAAAGTTGTCCTTTTGCCTTTCATAATGTTCTCTAATTCTTCTTTGGTCATAAATTCCTCCCTTCTCTGAAGATCTCATAGATATATTATCCTTTGCTCTCCTAATTTGTTTATGGTATCACCCTTTCTGCCCAAATCATGTACCCATTTTAACCTTATTTTTGATGTGGAGTGCCAAGTTACTGACATATTATTTTCTAGTATTCCCAGCAGTTTTTGTGAAAAAGTGAGTTCTTATTTCAGAAGCTGGTCCTTTTTTTTTCTTGATTATTGGAATCACTTCTGTTTTTTTTGTCAGAATTTATTCATAAAAATGTCCAATTCCCTTAATCATATCTTCTTTTAGAGTTATCACTGCAAAGGAAGGAAGAAGGAACAGAAAGAAGGAGGGATGAGGAAGGGAGAGAAAAAAGAAGGAAATAAAGGGAGGAGGAAGAAGAAAAGAAAAAGAAGAAATAAGAAAGAATTTAAGATGAGAAAGAAACAAAAAAGGAAGAAAAGAGAAAGGAAGGAAAGTTAAATGATAGATAAGATAAAAATTGAAAAAAATTAATAAAGAATTTTCTAGTCTATCCAATAATAGCAAGGGCTTTTATTATGCATTGTGTTATATTAAGAAATTTTATCAGATTTTCTGTCAGATTATTCAAGTCACTATATAATACTAGTTTATAGTATGAAATAAAAAATATTGAAATATTGAAAAGATAGCTGGACTTAATGGACATAGGTCTTTCTAATTATATATGTTTATTTTTACATTATCATGCTTTCCTTATGCCAACTCTACTATGTAGGTTTTCTAATCAATTTTAAAAAGTGAATTTAATAAATAAATAAAAGGAACACATAAATAAAACTATTTTGTTTCTGTTATTCAGTCATTTTTTATTTAACTCCATTTGGGGATTTTCTTGGCAAATATATCTAAGTGATCTTAATTTTTTTCTTCAATCATTTTATATTTGAGAAAACTGAGGTCATTATGTACAAATGACTTGCTCAGGGTAACAATCAGTATCAGAGGTGACATTTGAACTTTTGAAGATGAGTCTTTCTAATTTCAGGCCCAGTATTCTATCCACTATGCCATCTAGCTGCCCCAAATTGGAGAATACCATTTATTAATTCTTCAATGAATTTTTTTTAATCAATGGTATTTTAAACCAAACAAAAAACAAAAACAAAATGTTGTTTTTAGAAATCTATCCATTTATCTTTTCTTCCTTCCTCCCTTCTTTGCTTTTTTCCTTCTTGCCTTCTTATTTATAGTAAATCGCAATGAACATGAAAAGGAATTTTCTTTCTTTTTTCTATTCCATTCATTTTTTAATTCTTTCTCAATTTGTTTTTCTTTTTGTGATTTCCTTTCTTTGTCTTCTTTCCTTCTTTTCTCCCCCTCACTCCCTCCCTTCTTTCCTTCCTCCCTCCCTCTATCCCTCCATCCTTTCCTTCCTACATCCTTTCCTTCGTCCCTCCCTCCCTCCTTTCCTTCCTCCCTTCCTCTATTCCTCCCTTTTTCCTCCCTCCATCCTTTCCTTCCTCCCTCCCTCTATCCCTACATCCTTTCCTTCCTCCATCCTTTCCTTCCTCCCTTCCTCCTTCCCTCCCTCCCTCCTTTCTTCCCTTCCTCTCTCCCTCCCTCCCTCCCTTTCTTCTTTCCTTCCTTCCTTCTTTTTTTCTTTTCTTCCTTCCTTTCTTCCTTCCTTCCTTCCTTCCTTCCTTCCTTCCTTCCTTCCTTCCTTCCTTCCTTCCTTTTACTTCTTCTTCTCTTTCTTTCTCTTGTGCAACCTTGGGGCTCCAGGCCTATGTTTTTATTTCTAAGGGGATTCTCTTTGAAAAAATTCCCTCCACCAACTTTTCAAAAGTTAGATTCTGAAAGAACTTTTTGACCCAACCAGTATCACACAGCTAGTATATGTTTAAAGGAGAATCAGAATTATTGTTCTTTATGAGTTCTGCTTTTCATGGACTAAGTCAAACAATACTCCTCAGAAATCTTAGTATTTTTTTTTCAGAAAATTGATTCTGAATTTGGCTCTCTTTATAAAATTATTTTATTTCAGTTCTAAAGGAAGCTATGGAATACAATGAAAGGATATAAAGATGCTTTTAGATAAGGACTCATTTAAATCTAAACCAAATTCTTGAGTTAAAGTTTTTGAGACTGCGAAAAATAGTTTGGACCATTATTTTTTCCAAAGCAATTTATCTTCCAAGACTAGCAGAAGCCAGGATATGGTGCTGAAAAGTTACAATATCAAAGTTCCTTTTAAGGTTCATTCTGAATTACTATAAACAGGAAGTATCATAACCTCATGGGGAAGGCAGTGCTGGTCACATTGCTATCCTAGTTCTGGAGACAGAAATGTTTTGGATGAAAATTGAAAAATGTAGATGTTTATCAGAAATAAACTCAAACTCGCAAACATTAGGGGTTCACCCATTCTATTAATATTTAAATAGCTTAGTTGTTTGGTTGCTTATTTTTAAAAAGTCATAAAAAGACCATTAATTTTTGTCCATGATTTATTATTTTGGCAAAAATTCCCACTTTAAGTGTTTCAAAGCCATTATTTATATAAAATGATACTGTGTTTGATTTTTTTTAACTAAGGAAATATATCTTAGTTAAAAAAAAATCTTGGTTGATAGAAAAGATGAAATAAATAATAAACATCCGTGCATAAAATCCAGTAGAATTGATTAACCTTCAAGCCTACAAGGCTCTAGTTCATTTCTTGTTATTTTAATCATAACTATTATGATAATAGAAGTGAGCTATCACACTTTAAGTTCTCTTTTCTGAAATCAGCATTAATTTACATTTTTCTTCATTAAAAGGAAGTAAATTGGTAAATGTGCTCATTTACAAAGAATTTGCAGATGGTCTAATAATCCATTTGTTCATTTGGGCCATTTCATCATACAAATTGACACATAGGCTTGTGGTTTTGTATTACTTTTCCAGAGTGCTGTGTGTTAGGAGATAATGTGAGAAGTTAAAGTCTTCAACTGATTTTAAATCCCCAAGCCCACTTAAATTACATCCCAGGATGCTGAAAGAACTGACAGATGTGATGACATAACCATTGTTGGCCATCTTTGAGAAATCATGAAGAGGAGTGAAGTCTAAGAGTTGTAGAAAAGCAAATTATGTCAGAATTGTGTAAAGAAATATAAAAATAGATTCTAGAAACTATAGACTCATCTCTTAGAAAAAATTAAAAAGAGGAGAAAAAACCTGGGAATATTAGAATTAGTGCATCTATCCTCCTTTAAAATAATACAGTGGGGATAGAGCCAATGCAGTGGAGAAAGGCAGCAACTTGTCTGAGTTCTCCCTGAACTCCACTCCTCCAAATACTATTAAATAATGCTATAGAAACAACTCCTGAAGGAGCACAACCCACAAAATGATGGGTAAAATAATTTTCCATGCAAAGACAACTTAAAAGTTCAAAAAAGAAGAATTGTTATTCTAATTTAAGAATGGTACATAGTTTATAGTGCAGGCCACACCAGAACAGATCCAACCCAAGCAAACCAGGAGAAAACCTTGGGAACTCTGAATCAATAGCAGCTACTTCCACAAGTTCTCAGTCCAAAGTTTCTCAGGTGTTTAAACAAATGATCAGAAGGAGGTTACAGGACTTGCTTTGCTATCACTGAGACAGGATTCTGTTACCTTATTTATAACGGGATCCACATTGCAGTCATGCATGACAGTTGCAAGGCAAGAAGGAACACTAGTACATCAGAGATTCTGGGCCACAGTGGAGGAGGGACCCTCATCATAGTTCTAGGGCAGAAAAGAGTGTTTGTGGTCACTCACAGATCAGGAGTACAATAAACACACTTCTCCTTAGATCTTACTACATTGGAAAAACTGAAAATTTACACATTTCTAAATGTAGCTATGAAAATAGCTGCATAAAACACCTTAAGCTTGGGACAGTGCACTCCTCCTTCCCAAAAGAAAAGCCCTCTTAAACAAAGAATTGAAAATCAAGAAATAGACTGGAAAAATGAGAAACTAACAAACATAATCTATTTATTATGGTGACGTGACACTATGGTGACAAGGAAGTTAAGAAGCACACATTTAGAAAAAAAAAAATCAAAGCTCCAAAATCAAAAGCTATTATGAATTGGACTTAGGATATGACAGAGCTCAAAAAGGATTTTTAAAAATGAAATAAGAGAATATAAATTAAAAATTGGGAAGAGAAAGGAGAACAGTACAAAAAATCATCAAGAACAGTACAACAGCTTAGAAAGAAGACACAAAAAATACTGAAGAAAATAACACCTTAAAAAACAGACAAGATCAATTTGTAAAGTAGGTGCCAAAAGCCAATGAAGAGAAAAAAAAATGTCTTACATAGATAGTAGAACTGGCCAAATTGAAAGGAAGCTACAAAAATTCACTGAAGTAAAAAAAAAAATTCCTTACAAAGTAAAATTGGCCAGTTTGAAAAGCAGGTACAAAAATTCACTGGAGAAAACAATTGCTGAAAAATTAGAATTAAGCAAATGGAACTTAATAACTTTATGGGAAACCAAAAAAATTTTGAACTAGGAAATAGATCCAGAGGAGATAATTTGAAAATTAATGAACTATCTGAAAGCCATGAGCAAAAAAAAAAAAAAAAAAAAAAAGGTGTAAACATCATCTTTCAAGAAATTATCAAGGAAAACTCACCTGATATTCTAGAACCAGAGAGTAGAATAGAAATTGAAAGAATCCATTAACTGTGTCCTTAAAGAGATGCCAAAATGAAAACTCACAGGAATTTTATAGTCAAATTCTAGAGCTCCCAAGTCAAAGAAACAATGCAAGTATTATGGAGCCACAAGTAAAATAACCCAAGATTTAGCAGCTTCTCCATTAAAGGGTAAAGACTTAGAATATAATATTCCCAAGGGCAGAGAAGTTAAGAATACATGCAAGAATTACATATCGTGCAAAACTGAATATAAGCCTTTAAGAGGGAAAAAGGAAATTCAATGAAATAGGACTTTCAAGCATTCCAGATGAAAAGACCAGAGCTGAATAGAAAATTTGAATTTCAAATACAAGACTTAAGAGGAGAATAAACAACTAAATATGGAATATAATACTTTTTACACATAAGCACTTTCCCATTATTAGAGCAGTTTAGAAGTAATATATATAGATAGAGCAGATAAGTATGACTTGAATATGAAGGGATATTATTGGGCATAATAATTGGGCATTAAAAATCTATTTTTCTTGAAGGAAAGTAAAAGGGACATGGGATAAGAGAAGGCAGGGGGTGATAGAAGGAAAAACGGGGTAGTTAGTAGTAAAGCACTTTTAGAGAAAATACAGGGTGAAAAAAAAGGGAGAATAAGAATAAACTGGGGTGGGGAGGGATACGGTTAGCAATAGTAATTGTTTTATTTTATTTTCAATAATATTTTATTTTTACAAATACATGCAGAATTAATTTTTCAACATTCATCTTTGCAAAGCTTTGTGATCCAATTTCTTCTTCCTCCTTCCCTCACCATCCCCTCCCCAAGACAGCAAGCAATACAATACAGATTAAATGTGCAATTTTTCTAAACACATTTCCATATTCATCTTGCTGTACAAGAAAAATCAGATCAAAAGAAAAAAAATGAGAAAAACAACAATAAAGGTGAAAAATATAATCCTTTGATCCACATTCAGTCTCCATAACTCTCTCTTTGGATGTGGATTGGACCTTCCATTCGAAGTCTTTTGAACTTGTGCTAGTAATAATAATTGTGAAAAAAATTGAATAAGGTTTCTCTCATAAAGATCTTATTTCTCCAAGAAATAAAGAACTGAGTTAAATCTACAAAAATAAGTTATCCCTCAATTGATAAATGACCAAAAGATATGAGACTTTAAATGAAGCTATTATACGAAAAAATCCTCAAACTTATTATTGATTGGACAAATACAAATGAAAACATTTCTGAGGTATTACCTCATGGCTTTACATTGGTTGATAGGGCAGAAAAGAAAAATGAAAAATGATGGAGGGATGAGGGAACAATGAGACATTATTGCATTGTGGTTAAGTTATGAACAGATTCAATTTTTTTATAGAGTAATTTGGAACTAAGGCCAAAGAGATATAAAACTATTCAAAACTTTTTTACCTAAAAATACTACTACTTGTTTTGTAGCCCAAAAGATATTTTTAAAAAGAAAAGGACCTATATGTACAAAAATATTTATACCCACTCTTCTTTGAGGAGATGTTCATTAATTAGAGAGCAGCTGAACAAATTGTGGTATGTGATTATTATTTTTTTCACTTAAGTAGTCTCACTTTATTTTTGTTTTTTATTATATTTTATTTAAAGATTATTGGTAATTTTTTCACACTGAAAATCAAAACCTTTTTTTCAATTTTCCCCTTTTTTACCCTTTTCCCTGATGCAGGTTGATAATAATTTAAATATGTTAATGTTTAATTTAAATACAATATATGTATACATGTCCAAACAGTTATTTTGCCATACAAAAAGAATTGGACTTTGAAATAGTGTACAATTAGCCTATGAAGGAAATCAAATATGCAGGTGGACAAAAATAGAGGAATTGGGGATTCTATGTCGTGGTTTGTAGTCATCTCCCAGAGTTCTTTCACTGGGTGTAGCTGGATCAATTCATTACTGTTCTACTGGAACTGATTTGGTTCATCTCATTGTTGAAGAGGGTCATGTACATAAGAATTGATCATCATATAGTATATGTTGAATTATATAATGATCTCCTGGTCCTTCACTCAGCAAAAGTTCATGTAAGTCTCTTCAGGCCTTTCTGAAATCATCCTGCTGGTCATGTGTTTTACAACAATAATATTCCATAATATTCATACACCACAATTTATTCAGCCATTCTCCAATTGATGGGCATGCACTCAGTTTCAAGTTTCTGACCACTACAAAGAGGGCTGCCACAAACATTCTTGCATATGTGGGTCCCTTTCCCTTCTTTAAAATCTCTTTGGGATATAAGCCCAGTAGCAACACTGCTGGATCAAAGGGTATGGATAGTTTGATAACTTTTTGAGCATAGTTCCCAAATTGCTCTCCAGAATGGCTGGATGTATTCACAATTCCACCAACAATGTATCAGTGTCCCAATTTTCCCACATCCCCTCCAGCATTCCACATTATCTTTCCCTGTCATTCTAGCCAATCTGACAGATGTGTAGTGGTATCTCAGAGTTGTGTTAATTTGCATTTCTCTAATTAATAATGACTTGGAGCATCTTTTCATAGGACTAGAAATAGGTCCAATTTCTTCATCTGAGAATTGTCTGTTCATATCCTTTGATCATTTTTCAACTGGAGAATGGCTTGATTTCTCATAAATTAGAGTCAATTCTCTATATATTTTGGAAATGAGGCCTTTATCAGAACCTTTGACTATAAAAATTTTTCCCAGTTTATTGTTCCCTTCTAATCTTGTCTGCATTAGTTTTGTTTGTACAAAAACTTTTCAATTTGATACGATCAAAATTTTCTATTTTGTGATCAATGATGATCTCTAGCTCTTTTTTGGTCATAACTTCCTTCCTCTTCCACAGGTCTAAGAGGTAAACTATCCTATGTTCTTCTAATTAATTTATAATCTCATTCTTTATGCCTAGGTCATGAACCGATTTTGACCTTATCTCAGTGTATGATGTTAAGTGTGGGTCAATGCCTAGTTTCTGCCATACTAATTTCCAATTTTCCCAGAAATTTTTGTCAAACAGTAAGTTCTAATCCCAAAATCTGGGGTTTGGGGGTTTGTCAAACACTGGATTATTAAAGTTATTGACTATCTTGTCCTTTGAACCTAACCTATTCCACTGATCAACTAGTCTATTTCTTAGCCAATACCAAAGGGTTTTGATCACTGCTACTTTATAATACATTTTTAGATCTGGTTCTGGTACAGCTAGGCCACCTTCATTTGATTTTTTTTTCATTAATTCAATTGAAATTCTTGACTTTTGTTTTTCCATATGAATTTTGTTATTATTTTTTCTAGGTCATTAAAATAGTTTTTTGGGAGACTGATTGGTATAGTACTAAATAAAAGATTAGTTTAGGTAGTATGGTCATCTTTATATTTGCTCTCCATATCCAAGAGCATTTAATATTTTTCCAATTCATTAAATTTGGCATTATTTGTGTGGAAAGTGTGTGGTAGTTTTGCTCATATACTTATCAGTAGTTACTTTAAATGGAATTTCTCTTTCTAATTCTAACTGTTGGATTTTGTTAGTGATATATAAGAATGCTGATGACATATGTGAGTTTATTTTGTATACTGCAACTTTGCTAAAGTTGTGGATTATTTCTAATAGCTTTTTAGTAGAATCTCTGGCGTGCTGTAAGTATACCATCATATCATCAGCAAAGAATGATAATTTGGTTTTCTCATTACCTACTCTAATTCCTTTAATCTCTTTCTCATGTCTTATTGCCAAAGCTAGCATTTCTAATAATATTGAATAGTAATGGTGATAGTGAGCATCCTTGTTTTACTCCTGATCTTATTGGGAATGATTCCAGTTTATCCTCATTACATATGATGCTTACTGATGGTTTTAAATAGATGCTGCTGATTATTTTAAGGAAAAGTCCATTTATACTTATACTCTCAAGTGTTTTTAATAGGAATGGATATTGGATTTTATCAAATGCTTTTTCTGCATCTATTGAGATGACCATATGGTTTTTGTTAATTTGGTTATTAATGTGGTCAATTATACTAATAGTTTTTCTTATATTTAACCAGTCCTGCATTCCTGGTATAAATCCTACTTGATCATGGTGTATTATCCTGGGGATGATTTTCTGTAGTCTTTTTGCCAATATCTTGTTTAAGATTTTAGCATTACATTAGGAGATTGATCTATAATTTTCTTTCTCTGTTTTCAGTCTCCCTGGTTTAGGTATCAGTACCATGTTTGTTTCATAAAAGGAATCTGGTAGGACTCTTTCATTCCCTATTTTTTCAAATAGTTTATATAGCATTGGGACTAATTGTTCTTTAAATGTTTGGTAGAATTCACATGTAAATCCATCTGGTCCTGGGGATTTTTTCTTAGGGAGTTGATTAATATAGCTTGTTCTATTTCTTTTTCTGAAATGGGACTATTTAAGCAATTTACTTCCTCCTCTGTTAATCTGGGAAGCCTATATTTTTGGAGGTAGTCATTCATTTCACTTAGATTATCAAATTTATTGGCAAAGTTGGGCAAAGTAACTCCTTATTATTTCTCTAATTTCCTCTTCATTGGTGGAAAGTTCTCCCTTTTCATTTTTAAGACTAACAATATGATTTTCTTCTCTCCTTTTTCTAATCAGATTTACCAAAGGTTTATCTATTTTATTGGTTTTTTCATAAAACCAACACTTAGTTTTATTTATTAATTCAAATTTTTTTTCACTTTCAATATTATTAATTTCTCTTTTTAATTTTAGAATGTCAAGTTTAGTATTTGATTGGGGGGTTTTTAATTTGGTCTTTTTCTAGCTTTTTAAGTTACAAGCCCAATTCATTGATCTTCTCTTTATTTTATTGAAGTAAGCCTCTAAAGATATAAAATTTAACCTTATTACCACTTTGGATGCATCCCATAAATTTTGGTATGATGTCTCATTGTTGTCATTATCTTGAGTGAAATTATTAATTGCGTGTATAATTTGCTGTTTCACCAATTATTTTGTTTCCAATGACTTTTTGGCCTATTTCCCCCTAACATTTTTTTGAATATAATTTTTATTGCATCGTGATCTGAAAAGAAAGCATTTACTATTTCTGCCTTCCTGCATTTAATTTTGAGATCTATATGTCCTAATATATGGTCAATTTTTGTATAGGTTGCATGAACTACTGAGAACTAAGTATACTCCTTTCTGTCACCATTCAATTTTCTCCAAAGATCTATCATACCTGATTTTTCTAATATTGTATTTATCTCTTTAATTTCTTTCTTATTTGTTTTGTGATTTGATTTATCTAATTCTGAGAGTGCAAGATTGAAATCTCCCACTATTATAGTTTTGCTGTCTATTTCTTCTTGCAACTCTTTTATCTTCTCCTTTAGGAAGTCAGATGTTATACCACTTGGTTCATATATGTTTAGTATTGATATTGCTTCACTGTCTATACTACCCTTTAGCAAGATATAGTTTCCTTCCTTATATCTTTTAAGTAGATCAATTTTTGCTTTTGCTTGATCTGAGATAAAGATGGCTACCCTGCTTATTTGACTTCACCTGAAGTATAATAGATTCTGCTCCAGCCTTTTACCTTTACTCTGTATGTATCTCCCTGCTTTAAATGTGTTTCCTGCAAACAACATATTGTAGAGTTCTGACTTTTGATCCAGTCCGTAGTCCACCTCTGCTTTATGGGAGAGTTCATCCCATTCACATTTATGGTTAAAATAACTAATTCTTTATTTCTTGCCATCTTATTTTCCCCATATTATGCTTTTAGTTTTCTTACCCCCCTTACCCCTTTTCCTAATATTAAACGTATGGGCCCCACTTGCATCACGCAGCTCTCCCTGTTTAGGTTCCCTTTCTCCCCACTTTGAATCCCTTCCCTTTTCTTGTACCCTTCCCTTATTACTCTTTTCCCTTTTCCTCACCTACTTTTTAATGAGGCGAGAGAAGATTTTCTATAAAACAACTATGTCAATTATTTTCTCTTTGAGCCAACGCTGATGAAAGTAAGATTCACACAATGTTCTTCCCCCTCTCTAAATTCCTTCAGATATGATAGGTTTCTTTTGCCTCTTCGTGGGATGTAGTTTCCCTCTTTTTATCTCCCCTTTTCCCTTTTTCTGACACTATCCCCTTTCCATTTCTACTTCCCTTTTTTATGTTTTATCAGTAAAATCAAGTTATACATGTAGTCTTTATGTATATCCACAACAGAAATATAGTTCTCAAGAATTCCTTTTACCTTTTCATGCTTCTTGAGTCCTATGTTTGGAGATCAAATTTTTTGTTTAGATCTGGTTTTTTCCTTAGAAACAAATGGAATTCATCTGTTTCATTAAATGTACATCCCCTTTCCATTTCTACTTCCCTTTTTTATGTTTTATCAGTAAAATCAAGTTATACATGTAGTCTTTATGTATATCCACAACAGAAATATAGTTCTCAAGAATTCCTTTTACCTTTTCATGCTTCTTGAGTCCTATGTTTGGAGGTCAAATTTTTTGTTTAGATCTGGTTTTTTCCTTAGAAACAAATGGAATTCATCTGTTTCATTAAATGTCCATCTTCTTCCATGGAAGAAAATGCTCAGCTTAGCTGGGTAGTTTATTCTTGGCTGTACTCTAACTTCTTTTGCCTTTTGGAATATCAGATTCTATGACCTTCTATTCTTTTATGTGGAGGCAGCCAGATCTTGAGTTATCCTTATTGTGGCACCTCAGTATTGGAATTTTTTTTCTAGCCGCTTGTAATATTGATAGTTCTGAAATATGACCACAATATTCCTTGGAGTTTTTATTTTAGGGTCCTTTTCAGATGTTCAATGAATTCTTTCAATGCTTATTTTATCTTCTGATTCTATTATATCTGGGGAGTTCTCTTTGATGATTTCCTGTAAAATAGTATATAGGCTCTTTTTTTCATCATAATTTTTGGGAAGTCCAATAATACTCAGATTATCTCTCCTAGATCTATTTTCCAGGTCTCTTGTTTTTCCAAGTAGATATTTAACTTTTTCCCCTAATTTTTCTTTTTTTCTTTCTTTCTTTTTTTTCTTTTTTTTTTTTTTTGGTTTTGCTTGACTGATTCTTGATGTCTCAGTGAATCATTCATTTCTATTTGTTCAGTTCTGATTTTTAATGAGTTACTTTATTTATTAGCTTTTTAAACTTCTTTTTGTAGGTGTCCAATTGAGTTTTTAAATGAGTTGTTTTGCTCTATGGAATTTTTTTTTTCCATTTCACTATTTTTTTTAATGAGTTATTTTCTTTTTCCAGTTCTCAAATCCTAGTTTCTTGGAAGTTCTTTATCTTTTTCAATTCATGAATGCTACTTTCCTGGGGATTCTTTACCTTTTCAAATTTACAAATTCTGTTTCCCAGCAGCTGTTCCTGGGAGTTTTTTCATTTTTCCAATTCATATTTCAGGAAGTTGTTATTCTCTTGCATAGTTTCTCTATCCTTTCCCCATTTTTTCTTCTAGCTCTCTTTTAAGATTTTAAATAGTCTCTTCTAGGAGAGATTTATGTGATGGGGGTCAGATTAGATCCTCCTTTGAGGAATTGTCTGGAGTCTGCTTGCTATTAGTCTCCTTGGGGTTGAAAACCTGTTCTCTTTCTGTATAGAAGCTATTGTTGGTCCTTTTGATTTTTTAACTCATTTTTTAAGCCTGTGGGGTCTGCCTTCAGGGCAAGGAGATTACCAGCTTCTTCTGCAGAGCAGGGATAGATATATGGACATTAGCTGTCCTGCAAACAGGCTGCAAAGAGCAGTGTTGTACGTGAGTGCTCTGGGAAAAAAGTTCCCCACCAGAAGTGATTCAAACCTGGGGGGGCCAAGCTGTGGAAATTCCCAATGAAGAACCTGGCTATGTAGATTAGCAACTGCCCTGGGACTAGAAGCTGAACAGTAAAAGTGTCACTACCCCAAGCCTGCTGTGGAGCTGTGGATATTAGCAGTTGACCAGCAAATACCCCTGCATGGACTGAAAGTGTCTCTGCCCAGGGAAGTACAGTTGCACTGCAGAAGTTCTATTGCCCCAGGCCGAGTCCCCCACTGTGCAGATTAGAGCCTGCCCCGCTATAGCCTCCTGCAGCAGAATGCTGCTGAACAGCTGTGTTGTGGTCTGTCCTGAGTCACTTCCAGTTTTGGGTGGGTATAGCCAGATCTTGTTAGGTTCTGGCATTTTTTAGAGTATCCTCTACCTTTGGCTTTAATTTCTATGCTGGTCTTCTGCTTTTCAACCAAGGCAGAGCAGTCAGCCTATGGAAGAGTCGTCTCTGTAAATTTTCTAACCACAGAGGCCACACCTCCGTCAGGTCTGCTCAATATGCTAGCCTTTAGTTCCATCCCTGCCTGCTCTGGTCTGTTCCTGCTGCTCAAGACAAACCTTTTCTGGTGATCTTCCAGATTATCTTTGGCTGGTAAATTGTTGTACTTCTAATCTTCATGAATTTTACCAGTCAAGTGCTATTTTTGAGGTTGAATTTAATACTTGGTCTTGAGGGTATTAGAGGAGCTTAGAAAGTCATGTGAGTCTTCTCTGCCATCTTGGCTCTGCTCTTGGATATGTGATTATTATGGGTTATTGTTATGTTACAAGAAGTGATAAGCTGGCATGCTTTTAGAAAAACCTGGAAAAACTTTTATGGGTTGATGCAAAGTGAAATGTAATGTTTATAAAACAACAAAAATATTGTAAGATGATTAGTTGTGAATGACGTGCTATTTTCAGCAATACAATGTTCTATGACAACTCTGAAAAACTTATGTTGAAAAATGTTATCCTTTTCCAGATAGAGAATTGATAGTGGCTGAAAATATATTGAAGCATACTTTTTTACTTGATTTTTCTTGAGGTTTATTATTATTATTATTAGTAGTAGTAGTATTAGTATATGTTGTCTTTTATAGAATGACTAATATGGAAATATTTTACATGATTACACATGTATAACTTATATTGAATTGCTTGTCTTCTCAATGAGGGAGGTGAGGAACGAGCAAGGGGAAAATTTGGAACTCAAAGTTTTAAAATAAATGAATTAAAATTAAATTTACATGTAACTCAAGAAAATTAAGATACTAATTAAAATTTTAAAAATTTAAGGAAAAGAATGCAGTGATCTATATGGATTTCAATATATCTCTATATAAAATCATCATAATCTCTACTCAAACAATGGTTGCTAAGTATTTATTATATATAAATTATTAACCACATTTAAAGGAAGTCAACCACAAATGGTGCTGGTGAAAGTGGGAGAAGTGTTTCTGCTATTCTGTAAGCCAAGGTAAGAATTCTAACCTCGTTAGATATCAAAAAAAAAAAAAAAAACTTTCATTATAGGAAGGAAACTTTGACTTCCAGTCCTAATATTATATTAGCTTCCTAAATAAGTTAAAAAAAAAACAATTCCCAGATTATTTAGTCACCAATGTTTCTTTGTAGCAAACTAGATCAAGACGTTTTAGAGTGATATTATACAATTATAAATTTTACTCCAATTGAATTTTCTTTCTTACAACCTAACATTTCCATTTCCTTCAAAAGACAAAAAATTGAGATACTTCACCATCTTTGTCACCTTTTCAGGACACTCTTTATTTTGCAATGTAAATCTTTAAATTTAATGCCAAGAATCAAATCCAGTATTGTAGTTGGACATTTCTACCTATTTGTTAAATAGGCAACTCAAATTCAACAAATCCAAAATAGAATTGATTATCTTAATCCCCAAACACATATTTTTGAAAAACTTTTACATTTTCCAGGCACCATCATTCTTCCAGACACCTAGATTTACAACTTCAGAGTCAGCCCTGCTCTCTCTGGCCCCAGTTCTTCAATGGGTTTCCAAGTCTTAACAAATATTATTCTACAACATTTTTCTTTTCTGTACTCATCTCCCCAATAATATGACCACTAGTAGAAATGACAAGCAGAATGATTTCAGAAAAAAACCTAGAATGATTTACAAAAGCTAATACAAAGTTAAGTGAACATCAAGAGAACGTTATACAAAGTAACAGCAATATCATACAATTAAGAACTAGAAGTGACTAAGTTATTCTCGGCAGCACAATGATCCAAGATAAGCCCAAAGTAAAATTGATGAAGCATGCTATCTGCCTCCAGAGAAAGAACTGATCTGGATCGAATGCAGACTGAACCATGATATTTATCACTTTCATTCTTCCTTTGGGGGGATCTTCTTATACAAAATGACTAAAATAGAAAAATTTTACATAATTGCATATGTTTAACATATATTGAATTGTTTACTGTCTCATAAAGGAGGAATTTTTAAAGTGTGTTATATAATTGGGGAAACAAAATATAATATAAAAAATCTTTCCTTAAATCTACCTAATTTTTTTTTCTGAATTCACTATTTCCCTCAGTGGGTGTCACAATTTACAAAGTTTTCCATGTTGAAAACTTAGGTTTTTTTTTTTTAAATGTGGGGTTATCTTTGGACTCTTTGCTGTCCCTCTACCATATTCAGTCAATTACACAATTCTGTCAATTTTATCTATGTAATTGCTTTTGTATTTCATCTTCTGTCAATACTTCAATCACCCTAGAATAGATTCCCAATTTCACATGCCTGCATTGTTCCAAGAATCTCCTAGAAAGTTTCTAATTTCAGGGAGGGAGGGAGCCAAGATGGCAGAGAGGACACACATTTTTTTTCTGACCTCATCCCACATCCCTCAGAATAATTAGAAAACCAGCCTCTGAATTGGTTCTGGACTGGCAGAACCCACAAATATTGGGAGTGTAACAAATTACCAGCAGAAAATAATTTCAAAGATGACCAGAAAAGTCTATTTCAAATGGACACAGAAGGTGGTAGGCCAAGGGCAAGCAGGCCAAGCACATATGCCAAGTACAGGCAGCACAGAGTCCCAGGATGATGTGGACTGCATGTGGCAGAGAATCTATGGGGAGGAATCTACAACAGTGTTGGCTACTCTGCCCTGATTGCAAGGCAGTAGATCAGTAGAGAAGTTATAAAACATCCAACACAAAAACAAAAGATAAATAGTAAACCCCAAAAGACCAGACTTTCACAAGACATGGCCATGCCCACCCAGCATTAGAAGTCAGTCAGCACTAATTCAGTGTAGCCAGCACAGACCCAGCGCAGCTGCTGCTGCTTGTAGAGGAAGTTTGGACAATTTTCCTTGCTCTAAAAGCAGATTTCAATGTTTTAAAAAAATGAGTAAAAAAGTTTAAAGAACTCTGAGTATAGATAGTTTTTATGGTGGAAGAGAAGAACAGATTTCAAATCCCAAGGAGACTAAAAGCAGATCTTCTCCAGAGGAAGAATCAAAGGGTGATTTAAATGGTCCCCATTACACAAAGCTCTCTTAGAAGAAATTTTAAAATATCTTAAAAGAGGGCTGGAAGAAAAATGGGGAAAGGAATTGAGAACTTTGGAAGAGGGTGTGGAAAAGTAAACACAGTAATTATCTGAAGAAAAATTATTACAAAATAGACAGTTAAAATGGAAAGAATTATATCACTCCTTAAAAAATAGATTTGACAAAATAGAAAAAGAAAATAACCCACTGGAAAACATAATTTGTGAAATGGAAAAAAAATAACTCCTTAAAAAACAGAATTTGTGAAATGAAAAAAAAAATCCATAGAGTAAAACAACTCATTGAAAAATTCAATTGAACAAATACAAAAAGAACTTAAAAAAAAAATGAAGAAAATGATTCACTAAAAATCAGAACTGAACAAATGGAAATGAATGACTCAATGAGATAATAATAATCAGTCAAGCAAAACCCCCCCAAATGAAAAATAAATAGAAGAAAATGTAAATTATCTACTTAGGAAAACAACTGACCTGGAAAATAGATCTAAGAGAGACAATCTAAGCATTATTGAACTTCCTGAAAACCATGATGAACAAAAGAGCCTAGACATTATTTTTAGGAAATCATCAGAAAGAACTTCCCTGATATACTAAAATCAGAAGGTAAAATAGCCATTGAAAGAATTCACCAAACACCTCCTGAAAGAGACCCCAAAATTAAAACTCCAAGGAATATCGTGGCTAAATTTCAGAACTACTGGAACAAGAAAAAATATTGCAAGCAGCCTGTAGTGTTTTTTTCTTTTTTTCTCAAATATGATCATTCTCTGGTAGCAGGTTTCTTGGGGGGCTTCTGGAGGCAGCCTTAGTTTCAGTTCCAATCAATAATCACCTCAAGTGCAGCTGGCTTTTAAAAGTTCAAATCCTTTATTGTCTCCTCCAAAATAGCCTAGTTAGTTTTCTTAGAGGCCTATCTCCCTCCTTGGTTCCAAGGGTTCTTACAGCTTGTCCTTTGTCTCTTCCAGCTTCAGCTTCAGCCTTCAGCTCCCTCTGAATCTCCAGTTCTGAATCTTCTCCCAACTGAATTCTGGTTCTGTCAATCTCTTCCACTGACTCCTCACTGAGATTCCAAGAGCTTCTTTATATATGATCTCTTAAAGGTGTGAACCCAAAGGTTGACTCCTCCTCTGAGAGTGGGATTGTGGGAGGTGTAACTTGTGAATCTCCCAGACTTGTGAACTCTAAAGTATGAGCTAATGTGTGAACTCTCAAAGGTGTAACTTTAAGTACATAAGCATTGTTTCTATCAATTCCAGTGAGTTAACACTTTGTTAGAAGTTTAAGAGCAGCCAGAAAAAAATCAATTCAAATACCTAGGAGCAATAATAAGGATTATCCAAGACCTAGCAAACTCTACCTTAAAGGATCTAAGGGGTTAGATTCTGCTATTCCAAAAGGCAAAGGAACTTGGAATGCAACCAAGGATAAACTACCCCACTAAAGTGAGCATTTTCTTTCAAAGAAAAAGATAAAACATTCCAAAAAAAAAAAAAAAGAGGTGTATTCCATTTATTTCTGATGAAAAGACCAGAACTGAACAAAAAACATTGAACTCCAAATATAGAACTTAAGAGAAGCATAAAAAAGTAAGAAGAAAAGAACTCTTGAGAATTATATTTCTATTATGGGTATACATAGAAAATGCATCTATAATTTGATTTTACTGTTATAATATATAAAAAAAGAGAGACTAGAGGTAATAAGGAGATTGTACTGCACAAAGAGCAAAGTAGAGGTAAAATGAAGGAAATTATATCTCACAAAGAGGTAAAAAAAAAACTAATATAATTGAGGGAAAGAAGGGAAGGGGATGAACATTGTGTGAATCTTACTCTCAAAAAATTTGGGGAAAGAGATAATATTAGACATATTTGGTTTCACAGAGAAACTTCTCTCACCTATAGGAAAGTGGGAGGGGAAAGGGGAAAAGCGAAGTGCTAGGCTAATAGAAGGGAAAACAGAAATAGTAGGGGAAAAATATAAGAAGAGGGATTCTAAAGGAGGAGGGCTGCTTGAGGCAAGTGGTACTCATAAGTAAAATACTGGGGAAGAGGAAAAGGGGAAAGGGAAAGAGAAAAGTATAATTCAGGGTAAATAAGATGGTGGGAAATACAGAATTAGTAGTTTTAATTTTAAATGTGACTGGGGTGAACTCTCCAGTGATGCAGAAGCAGATAGCAGACTGGATGAAAAACAGAACCCTACAATATGTTGTTTAAAAGAAACACATTTATAGCAGAGTGATACATACAAAATAAAGGTAAAAGGCTGGAGCAGAGTCTATTATACTTCAGGTGAAGTACAAAAAAAAAAACCAACAAAAACAGGGGTAGCCATCCTCATCTCAGATCAAGAAAAAGCAAAAAATTAACCTAATTAAAAGAGATAAGAAAGGAAATTATATCTTACTAAAGGGCACCATAGGTAATAAAGTAATTTCAATACTAAGCATATATGCCCCAAGTGATATAGTATCTAAATTCCTAAAGGAGAAGTTTAGAGAACTGCAAGAGGAAATAGACAGCAAAACTATGATAATGGGGGATCTCAACATTGTTCTCTCAGAACTAGAGAAAATTGAACCACAAAATAAATATGAAAGAAGTTAAGGAGGTAATAGAATACTAGAAAAGTTAGGTATGATATTTGGAGAAAATTTAATGGAGACAAAAAAGATTACAGTTTCTTCTTAGCAATTAATGGAATTCTATACCAAAATTGACCATATCAGCACATAAAGACTTCAAAATCAAATACATAGTAAACACATTTTTTCAGATCACAGAGCAAAAAAAAACAAAAAAACAAAAAAAACAAAAAACACTCAATAAACAGCCAGGGGAAAACAGACCAAAAAGTAATTGGCAACTAAATAATGTCATCGTAAAGAACGAATGGGTGAAACAGAAAATCATAGATAAAATTAATAATTTCATCCAAGAGAGTGACAAAAATGAGTCAACATACCAACATTTGTGGAATGTAGTCAAAGCAGTAATAAGGGGGAAATTTATATCTCTAGATGCTTACTTGAATAAAATAGAGAAAGAGAATATCAGTGATTTGGGTTTGCAACTTGAAAAGCTAGAAAAAGAACAAATTTAACACCCCCCCAATGAAATACCAAACTTGAAATACTAAAAATAAAAGGAAAGATTAATAAAATTGAATGTTAAAGAAACTATTGAGTTAATAAATAAAATTGAGTGGGTTTTATGAAAAAACTAACAAAACAGATAAACCTTTAGTTAATTTGATTAGAAAAAGTAAAGAGGAAAATCAAATTGTTACTCTCAAAAATAAAAAAGGGAGAACTTTCCATCAATGAAGAGGAAATTAGAGCAACAATTATGAGTTACTCTGACCAACTTTATGCCAATAAATTTGATAACCTAAGAGAAATGGAGGAATATCTACAAAATGTAGATTGCCCCAGTTTAACAGTTGAGGAAATAAATTACTTAAATAGTCCCATTTTAGAAAAAGAAATAGAACAAACTGTTAATCAACTCCCTAAGAAAAAATCTCCAGGGCCAGATAGATTTACATGTGAATCCTGCCCAAAATTCAAAGAACAATTAATTCCAATACTATATAAACTATTTGAAAAAATAGGGAAAGAAGGAGTCCTACCAAATTTTTTTTATGACACAGATATGGAGCTGATAACTAAAACAAGTAGGGTGAAAACAGAGAAAAAATGATAGAATAATTTCCCTAATGAACACTGATGCAAAAATCTTAAATAAAATATTAAATATAAAATAAAATATTAGCAACGAGATTACAAAAAGTCATCCCTAGAATAATACACTATGGCCAAGTAGGATTTATACCAGGAATTCAGGGCTGGTTAAATATTAGAAAAACTATCAGCATAATCAACTATATCAATAACCAAATTAACAAAAATTAATTATTTCTCTCAATAGATGCAGAAAAAGCATTTTATGAAATCCAACACCCATTCCTATTAAAAACACTAGAGAGCATAGGAATAAATGGACTTTTCCTTTAAAATAGTAGCATCTATTTAAAACTATCAGCAAGCATCATATGTAATGGAGACAAACTACAACCATTCCCCATAAAATCAGAAATGAAACAAGGCGCTCCCTATCCCCATTATGATTCAATATTGTATTAGAAATGTTAGCTTTGTCAATAAGAGATTAAAGGAATTAAAATAGGTCATGAGGAAACCAAATTATCACTCTTTACAGAAATGGGTTTGTGATCTAGACATAAAGAATGATATTATAAACAAATTAGAAGAACATAGGATAGTTTACCTCTCAGATCTGTGAAGGAGGAAGGAATTTGTGACCAAAGAAGAACTGGAGATCATTATTGATCACAAAATACATAATTTTGATTATATTAAATTAAAAAGTTTTTGTACAAACAAAACAAATGCAGAGAAGATTAGAAAGGAAGCAATATACTGGGAAAACCCTTTTATATGCACTGGTTCTGATAAAGGCCTCATTTCTAAAATATATAAAGAATTGACTCAAATTTATAAGAATTCCAGCCATTCTCCAAATGATAAATGGTCAAAGGATACGAATGAATAATTTTCAGATGAAGAAATTGAAACTATTTCTAGTCATATGAAAGGTGCTCCAAATCACTATTGATCAGAGAAATGAAAATTAAGACAACTCTGAGATACAACTACACTGCTGTCACATTGGCTAAGATGACAGGAAAAGATAATGACGAATGTTGAAGGGGATGTGTGAGAAAACTGGGACACTGATACATTGTTGGTAAAATTGTCAGTGGATTCAACCATTCTGAATAACAATTTGGAACTATGCTCAAAAAGTTAACAAACTGTGCATATCCTTTGATCCAGCAATGTTTCTACTGGACTTATATCCCAAAGAGATCTTAAAGGAAAGAAAGGGACGCACATGTGCAAAAAATGTTTGTTGCAGCCTTTTTTTGTTGTGGCAAGAAACTGGAAAATGAATGGATGCCCACCAGTTAGAGAATGACTGAATAAATTATGCTATATGAATGTCATAGAATATTATTGTTCTGTAAGAAATGATCAGCAAAATGATTTCAGAGAGAACTGGAGAGACTTACATGAACTGATACTAATTAAAATGAGCAGAGGAGATCACTGCACATGGCAATAGTAAGATTATAGGATGATCAGTTTTGATGGATGTGGCTTTTTCAACAATGAGATGATTCAGGTCATTTCCAATGATCTTGTGATAATGAGAGCCATCTACATCCAGAGAGAGAGCTGTGGGAACTGAATGTGGTTCACAACATAGCATTTTTACTCTTTTTATTGTTGTTTGCTTGCATTTTATTTTGCTCCTCTTTTTTTTACTGGTTTGATTTGATTTTTTTTGTGCAGCATGATATTTGTATAAATATGTATTCATATATTGTATTTAACATATATTTCTACCACGTTTAACATATTTTGGACTATTTGCATTTAGGGGAGGGCAAGAAGTAAGAGAGAAAATTGTAACACAAGGTTTTGCAAGAGCTAATGTTGAAGAATTGTCCACACATATGTTTTGAAAAATAAAAAGCTTTAAAAAAGAATGTTTCTCATTTCTTCCCTTTCTTCACTTCAATCTATGTTTCCCATACTGCTGGAGTAGTTTTCTAAAAGCACAGATTTGGCCAAGTTACTATTAGGATCAAAATTCTCCAGTGGTCTTTCATTATCCACAGATTACAGTCCACACTGTTTGATTTGACATTCTTGGTTTTCTAAAATCTGTCACCATTCAAAATTTCCAAATGTATAACATTTATTGAAAATTTGCTCTGTTTAGACCATACTAGACTACTTTCTGGCCCCAGATATATGCTAAGATTTCCTCCATTTTGCATTTCTTGATGATACTTTCCACATTTGATATGTCCTTATATGTTGTCTTATTCTGATTCATAATTTTTCATGTGTCTTTTGCATAAATTATTTTACTGTGAATCATATTATACTACTCTTAGACTGTAAATTCAAAAAAATACAGAAAAAATCCACATTTTTCTAAAAACTAAAGAGAGCACAAGTTCAATAAATGTTAATTGAATCTGTTTAATTAGGAAGAACATTAGAATATAAAAATAGCATGTTTTCATCTTGGTTTTATTATTTCTTTAGAATTCATAAAAAGATAAATCAAATGAGTTCTAGAGTAAGGTGCATGCAGACTTGCCTTCCATGATAAAAGGAAAATAACTAAGAAATTGCTAAATAATTGAAACATCTTTTTTCATAGAAAATAATATGAGTTGGAGATACTGAATTGGGAATATGCTTGGTACTGTGAGGGAACTAGTCTTTTTAAAGCAGAAAATGCATCTAGGATGGTAATGGGGCAGAGCTTGATTTAATACAACCTTGATTCGTTGGTTGCTGTCTTTTGTCTTTGAAGAAGACCAAAATGACATCACTGTGTTAGAGTTGAGTTAAAATGTGTGTGACTGTAGCTGATCAGATCAACACAAGTTCAGAGTGCTCTGTCATACATTGGACATAGTCTCTAAGAAAATTTAAGGTACACTCTCTAACTTTGTGCATCTCAAGTTTCTTCTGAGTTAATTCAATTCTGCTTTGCTCATCTAGCACAGCATCTTCTCTGATGAGGATATGCAGTCCTGGGTGGTCCTGGCAGGTTAAGATACCAAATACCAAGGTACTTTTTCTAACTGCCAAGCATTTTGATTCTACTGCAGAGAAAACACAACTCCATTGGGCTGGCCTTGTTGTTAAAATGCCAAACATAAATTTTCCAAAAAAGATTATTTTATGGAGAACTCACACAAGGCAAGTGCTCACAAGGTGATCAGAAAAAGAGACACAAGGACACTCTCAAGGCTTGTCTTACAATCTTGAAAATTTTTCAAAATGACCATTTTGGTTTTAATTTTATTATGTCACCCTTAGTATACAGTTATACTAAATTCTTACCTACTATATAAAACTAATCATGCAGAATCAAAACTGTCTGGCATAATTAATATGTAATTTTGATAGCAGTTAAAGAGTACAGTCTTTTCCAATAATTAATCTGAGTTATCAGGTGGTTAAAAAAAATAACTTTTTGATATTTTGGTAGTTTAGTGCATATGATGTAACACCTGGGAGTGAGGGTATAAATCTCACCTTTGATAGTTGTCTACTGCTTGCTTGCTTTTTGGTCACAGTTGAATAATATAAATCTTTTTAGTTTTTATCATTGTTCCTAAATAAGCTGGGTGTTCTTTAAAACAGAAAAGCAATATGTTTATTCTATGAAAAAGTAGTTGGAGTGATTACTTGGTTTCATACCCAAAAACATGATCAATATATTGACATAGCTATTCTCTTTTAACATGGTTATTTTATTGTATAACAATGGTTGTTGAAGAGAATGGAGATTCTAAAAATATTTTTACACACATACACATATATATCAGGCTTAAAATTTGGATATTTCTTGAAATACATCAGATGCAAGATAAAATACATAATAGAGTGAAGAAGAAAGGATCTAATTGGCTAGATTTTCATTGGATCGTTCATTTTCTATGATAAATGAAAGTGTCAAACCCAACAAGTTTTTAGAAAATCAAAATGGAAAAACAAATATCCAATTTATTCATAAGTAATTGGATATATTTTAACAATGGGATTTCAATAGCTTGGAATGTATTTTTATCAAGATTACTTTTCTCTTTTTAATATAACAAAAATAATTTAAAATAGTTTATCTTAACAGATAGCCTGAATATATGTGATTTTCTTGTCTTTTAAAGATCTTCATAAACATTTGCTTCTAAGTCAACAAATTAAAATAATAAGAACAGATCATATAGTCTGCTCAAGAAAACTATTTCTCACTTCTCACAAACAGCCATGTATTTGTTTTATTAGGAGTACAGATTTAATTCATTCTGTAAAGCAAAATGGTATAATGGAAAGAACACTGTGAAGGTGGGAGGCAGAGAAGATCTGGATCCTAGTCCCGATTTTAGCATTGGATTGTTGAATTATCTGAGACTTGTTCTACCTCTATTGGTCTTAATTTCCTCATTTATAAAAGGAAAACATTGCACTAAAATATCTAAGGATTATTTTAGCTCTGGAGATGTGTCTGGAAGATTTCAAATTAATTGACTTATTTTTGTAGAATTATACTACCTACTTGTTAAAAAATGTAAAACATATGGGCAGTTAAATGGCTAAGTGAACAGAGTTCTGTTCCTAGAGTCAGGATCAAATCCAACTTCAGACACTCACTACCTTTGTGACCCTTGGTAAGTCACTTAAGCTTTCTTTGACTCTTTTGTCTCCTCTGTTAAAATGGAGATAATAATAGTAATGACCTCTCAATATTATTGTAAGGATCAAATATAAGCACTTAGCATCATCTGGTACATAATAATTGGTTTGTAAATTTTAAGTATTATTATTTATCATCATGACATGCTCTTTAACTACCTCCTGTTAAACCATAATTCATCAATGACCAATGGTTGAATGTTCATAAATAGGTACCCATATCTTAGGTCTGTAATGCCCTGAAGATGAGAACTGGTTTTATTACTATATGGAACTTCCAGAGGAGGAAATCCCTTTAACAGTTCAGCACAAACTCTACAACTTAAAGTCTTAGATATTTGCTTAGGATACTTAGAAGATAAGTGAGTTGCTTAGAATGAAACAGTCACTAAGGAGCAGAGTAGAAACTCATGTTACAACTTTTGCTAAAGTCCCCTCTATCATTCTACTTATTGTCTTAAGGAGTATAATATGTAATAATTTAAACTGGGATAGAGGAAAGAACACTCAAATTGAAGTTGGAAGACTAGGGTTCCAATCCTTTGTATTCCACATTCTACCAGCATGATCTAGGACAAACCATTCCATCTCTTCGTGAGTGATTTTCATCTGCAAGTTGAAGGGATGTATGTTGGGTTTGCTATCAATCTGCCAGAAAAATGGGAAAAAATATGATTGACTAATACAACACCCTTCTTGAATAAAGCAGGTGCTATTTAGAAAGGTTTTTGATTGTATTAAAATATGAGGAAGAGAGGAATTAAGTGACATTTGAAGTCAAGTATTTAGAACTAATTTTTAAGAATATAGAATTGAAGTTTGTTATGGTCTAAAATCTATGTACATAAAAGGGAATGGGCCAAGAAAACTGACAGAATTAATATCTAAGGAAGAACAGAGGCTGTGACATGCCAAGGTTCAGCCTTTTCTGGTCATGCTGTCAATTTTGCTGAGAAACTTAAGTTTTCAAAAGCTGAGACATTTGGCAGAAATATATGAAGGATAAACAAATTCCTGTTAGAACAGGAAGGGAAACCTTTTTCTCTTTCAAGATGCCAGAGAGGCAGGATGTATTTAAAAAAAAAAGTCCTGAAGAAATGTCCTGTGAGATAGAGTAACACTAAGAAATTCAAAAAGCAAAATGAACACTTTGCCTCTAAAACTCCTAAAGGGAAAACATAAAAGAAGGAAATGGATGGAAAATTTGGAATTGAAAGTGAAAATCAAAGATAAAAAAGAGTCTTTACAAAGAGGAAAAAATAAGGTGAAAATAAGAGAGGTCAGATGAGGCCAAGTCAGTTAAAAATAAAGGTACATATGTATCATAGAATATATAAGAAAGGAAGACATTTTCTCTTTTTTCTCCAAAAGATTTCAGAAATCTTTGATGGTAAGTTGCTTGATGTCAGACAGTTGGTCAATAACCACTTTTTATACATGCCTACTGTGTGCAAGTCACTACAGTTGGTGCTGGGGATACACAAAGAAAGGCAAAAACTAGACCCTATTCTCAAAGAGCTCTCAGTCTAATGAGGAAATACAAACAAAACTATTTTAGTGTGTAGGGAATAAAATGAAAATAATCAACAGAGAGAAGCCATTAGAACTAGAGGTCATCAAAAACTATTTGCTATAGAAGATTTAATTATTTTCATTTTTGTTTTTATGTTCTTAGTGCCTTTCAGAGTGTTAGAAACATATTAGACACTAAATAAATTCTTTTTGATTTAAATTCAATTTATTTATATAAGTATTCCCTACCACAGTGATAAATTATAAACCCTTTGTGATTTTTTTTAATGATTTGCTCTGGTCTTAAAATTTATCACCTGAAGGGAAGTCAGTGGTACATTTAAGATATAAAAATGGGTGAATTAAAATTTCACTGAATGAATCATAGGATTTTTGAATAAGGAAATTCCTGAGTTAAGTATTGAAAGAAATCAAGATTTCTAAGAGATAGAGGTGAGGAGTAACATTCCAGGCATGGAGGAGTCCCAGAAGAACTAGTATGTTAGTTTGACTAGAATGTATAATGTGTGGAGAGGAGGA
Organism: Sarcophilus harrisii; assembly: GCF_902635505.1. Taxonomy (NCBI): domain Eukaryota; kingdom Metazoa; phylum Chordata; class Mammalia; order Dasyuromorphia; family Dasyuridae; genus Sarcophilus; species Sarcophilus harrisii. Next base: position 76,616,854 of record NC_045426.1, read on the forward strand.
GAGTAGAATAAGAACTGAAAAGAAGGTTGGGACCAGATAGTAAAGAAATTTAAGAGGCAAACTTAGAAGTTTGTGTTTTATCCTATAGGAAAATAATTCATTAAAAATAATCTATAACAATAAATGAGAAAATATTTGGAAAATGCATTTTTAAAAATATAAGCTTTACAAGTGTAAAGTATCAGTAAGTATTAAAACCTATTTTAATTTCCCACATTTTATATTTTGCTATTATTCTAATCTTTGTGTTTTTCTGATTTGTGAACTCTTTAAACAATGAAATCATATCTAAATTTGTTAAACTTTGGTAACCTTTGAAACTTGGTGATTTGTTTGCTCTGACAGTTGACAGGACAGCTGAAGTTCATCGGTTCCCATCTTTGTTGATATTTTATCAGGCAGGAGGTCACTGTGGTAATTATAGCTGAGAAAAAAATATAAACAAGGGAGTATTTATTGTTTCACATTTTATCTTTTGCAGACACGAGCCTGATAGGATGCAAATGTCCTTAAGAAATCAGTGGAAGAAATGTTCAGTATGTACATTTTCACTTCAATAATCGCCTTTCTAAGTCTGTTGAGAGAATTAGGGAACAGGAACAAATGATTCAACAACCATTTTAAAAGCCAAAATATGACTTCACATACCAGCATCTATATGAAAGAAGTAGCCTTATTCAGAGTTGTTGTTGTTGTTGTTTTCAAAACCATTGTCTGTTTTAGAATTCAGAGGGGAAAAAAAAGATTTATAAAGGGCCTGGAACTTGTTCAGCAGAAGGGAAACTATGTGGAGATGAGAATGACCTCCACCAAAGCAGATCTATAGTTGTCTATGCCAAAATAGAAGAGATTTAGGGAAATGCTTAAAGAAATTACTCAATTTACTCAAGTTAAAAATTACTCAAAGTTATCAAGGAGCAGAGGCAGTATTTGATTCTATGTCTTTCTGACTTGCTCTATAAGATTCTAGCCACTATATTATTCCATATTCAGAAAATGTACATTTGTTCATCAAAGGGTTATTGTTTTTTAATTATTTATTTTTATTGAACATTTTTATTTTCAACACATGTGCAAGAATAATTTTTCAACACTAATCCTTGTAAAACCTTGTGCCCCAATTTCCTCTTCCTTCCCCCCATTCCCTCACCTACATGGCAAGTAATCCGATATGTATTAAACATTGTAAAATATATGTAAATGCTCTGAATCACTATTGATCAGAGAAATACAAATTAAGACAATTTTGAGGTACCACTACACAATTCTCACATTAAGATGACAGGAAAAGATGATGAATGTTGAAGGGAATGTGGGAAAACTGGGACACTAATACATTGTAGTTGGAACTGTGAATTGAACCAGCCATTCTGGAGAACAATATGGAACTATGCCCAAAGGGCTATCAAAATGTGCATGATCTTTGATCTAGCAGTGTTTTTATTGGGCTTTTATCCCAAAGAAATCTTAAAGAAGGAAAAGGCACTCATAACAAAAATGTTTGTGTCAGCCCTTTTTGTAGTGGCAAGAAACTGGAACCTGAGTGGAGGCCCACCAGCTAAAGAATGGCTAAATAAGTTATGGTGTATAAATGTTATGAATATTATTGTTCTATAAGAAATGATCAGCAGAATGATTTCAGAGAGACTTATAGGGGGCTTACATGAATTGATACTAAGTGAAATGAACAAAGCCAGGAGATCACTGTACATGGCAACAGCAAGATTATAGGATGATTGATTCTGATTGATGTGGCAGTTCTCAATAATGAGATGATTCAGGTCAGTTCCTATGGTCTTGTGATAATGAGAGTCATCTACACTCAGAAAGAAGACTATGGGAACTGAGTATGGATCATAACATAGCAGTTTCATTTCTTGAATTTTATTTTCTTTCTCATTTTTCCCTTTTTGATCTGATCTGATTTTTCATGAGCATGAAGGTTTAAAATAAGAACCTTTCCTGAAAATAGAAGAAAAGAAAATTCAAAACAATCAAAAGAAAGGGGAAAAAAGCACTAGAGAAAGTAGAAAATTAGAACAACAAAAACAAGCTTTGTCTTCTCACTTTTGCCCAATCCTGGCATTGATTGTCTAAATTAGACATTTTCTTCACGTGCACCTGACAAACTCCCTCTCACTCTTCAAACTCATTTTAAGTTTATCATTTCTTCTTTTATAAACATGGGCATATGTATGTGCACATACACGTACATACATATATATGTACATATGTGCAGAGACATATTCATAGATATCTATTGATCTATAGCTATAGCTATCTAGATCTATTTATATGTATATACATAGATACATACATGTACATGCACATACAGAGATGTGGGTATGGGTAGCAAGGTGCTGCCATAGTGCATTGAGTGCTAGGTTTAGAGTCAGGAAGACTCTTCTTCCCAAATTCAAATCTGTACTTGGACACTTACTGACTATGTGACGTAGGCAAGTCACTTAACTCTATTTGTGTTAGTTCCTCTTCTGTAAAATGAATTGGAGAAATGACAAACCACTCCAGTACCTCTGACAAAAAAAAAAAAAAAAACTACAAATGGGCTCACAGACTCAGGCATGAGTAAAACAATTGAATAATATCTTAGTGTGTGTGTGTGTGTGTGTGTGTGTGTGTGTGCTTTTACTCATTTTGAACAGGGATCGGTCATTTATTGTATATCCATCCCTGTGATTAGCACAGTAATGTGTTTTATAAATAAACTGACATAATTGTTGATTGACATAATAATAATTGCTTTAAATTTCCTTTGTACATGGTATAATAAAGTACTTCACACCTGCTCTTCTCCACATTTTAATTCCCATCACCTAGAAAAGTATCTATCATTTTAATACTTTCAGATTATTTGATAAAGTGAGAATTTTTTTTTAAATGTTGAATCTGTAAGGGTCAAGGAAATTAATTTCATTAATGCTTTTCTCTCTCTTTTTTTCTCATCACATAACAATGAGACATATTTCTCTCAATGCAGTCACATTACATTCTCCCTATTTTTTCCTATTGATGAACATTTCTACTTTTAAAGATATGACTAGGGATAAAAGTATATACATTCTTATTCCTTCATCAAGGTACTTTTGAGGTGGTTCCAAGTAGTTGTTACTTCTCAATTTACAAAAATATTGAATAATAATAATAACAATATGGTATTTACTTAGCTTTTAAATATTTGTGAGTTCTTTCCAAATATTATCTCATTATTTTTCCTGTTATTTTATTATCTTTATTTTGATATTATCTCAGTTATTTTTCCTGAACTCTGAAAGCAAAAAGTCTTTTTAAATGAAATAGGTTCAAAGATTTATTGACTAAATCATTCAGGGCATGATTGAAGAATGTTTTTTAATCCTTCTGAGATATTTCAGTAGGTGAAACAAAGGATAATATTTGTAACATCATAGCACACAGTAAACACTTAATATATGCTTGTTCCCTTCATGCCTTCTTTTTTCTTCCAGTATTCCAGAAGGAATTATAGCAAGGTAGATGGTTTAAAGATCAGATAAGTTTAAAGGACTTGTAAAGATAAGTGCAAAGTAAACTATGTACCCTCCATTAATATTTTAATAGACTTCTTTTTAAATAAGTTTTTATTAATATTTTCTGATTTTTATGCCACCACTTCATCCCCAATAATCTTCCTTGTACCACTTCCAGAAAGACCATATGAAAAAATAATGTTTTGAACAGAAAGAAACAAGTCAGCACAGTTGATCAATATATTTAAAAATTCTAAAAATGCATACAATATATAACATCGGTGGTCCTCCTATTTCTATGAAGGGGTAGATTGAAAATTTACTTTTATATCTCTCTCAATCAAATAGATTTCCCCTTCATCTTTTTCCTAGTCCTTTCAATGCTCTTCTTTTGAGTACCCTTGATATCATAATTTTGTTATATTTATCTTTGAATTTTGGTATGTTGTTATTCTTTTCTTTTACATTGCTGTAGTTACTGAGCTTTTTGTTTGTTTTTTGGCTCTGTTTACTTTGCTCAGTTTCAGTTCATATATCTTTCAATTTTTCAATGTTTTTATTACACCCATCATTTCCTACCACACAGTAATATTCCATTATATTAGTTTACCACAATTTGTTGAGCCATTTCTCAAATGATACATATCTACACTGATTCCAATTCTTTGCAATCATACAATGTATAATTTTTTGGTAGTTTTTTGTTGTTGTTGTTGTTGTTGTTGTTGTTGTTATTGTTGTTTTGTAGTCTCCCTTACCAATGGCTACCTTGGAGTATAAGTTCAGTAATGGGAATTTCTGATTCAAATGGATATAATTTTATTTGTGTAATTCCAAAGTGCTTTCCAAAATGCCATACTATTTCACAATACCACCAAAAATATATTAGTGTGTCTATCTTTCTACAAGTCCTTCAACATCAACCTTTGTCATTTTTGGGTCATATTTGCAGGATATGAGGTGAAACCTTAAAATAGTTTTGATTTTCATTTCTCTTTTTAGTGATTTGGACAATTTTTCATGTGAGTATGGATACCTAACCTTTTTTTTGTACACTTCATTTAAAAGATTCATAATGATGATTATTATGAAAGTACATTTAAGAACAGAAGGAAGAAAGGATTTTTATTTCCTGTGTTGGACTAGTTTAACATGAATGTTATAGTTGCTCTGAAAATTCTAGGAGCTTCATGATAAAATATGAGTGTTAGAAAACTGTTGTAGTTCATTTTCTGTGAGTGACCAAGTTGCAGCTATAACCATGTAGCCAAAATCATTAAACCAATCCACCTTTTAGAAATCGCTTTAGAAAGGACACCTTTGCCCTCAAATGGAAAGCTAGCTGTATTAAGAAACCTGAGTTGTAGTTTCAGCTCTCCTAATTAGCCATGTGGTCTTTTACAGAATATTAAAATTGTTTGTCTCAATTTCTTTACCTATAAAAAGTTGGAGGGGAAAAGTACTATGGCCCTTTTACTAGGAACTGTTTTATGAAATACTTTCTATTTTGGAAAAAAGTATCACACACACACACACACACATATATCATACAATGAAAACAATAGCAACAACATATGAGATTTTGTCAATGCTTTCTGGCCATAATGTAAAATCCAAAATTTAATGAGAATGAAAATTTTCTTGGGAAAACAACTTCTCTCTAGCTATATTATTTAATGGGTTGTATTTCATTGAGGTACTAGGTGAGTGTGTTAAAGATTACTTGCTGAATCATAAATTCTATGTTTCCTGTATAAAGGGCAGGAATAAAAAAGGGGGGAAATGGTTGGATTTTGTGTTTGTTTGTTTGTTTTTTTCTTTTTTTTGTTTTTCATTTAGTGTCCAAAACACAAGCAGATCTCTTGAGGAAGTAAATTCCTTAGCTCTGGACCATTAACTCACTCAGATTTTTTGCTCCAGTTTGGAATAAGCCATTTCACTTGACAATTGCTTTCAAGGCAACTTCAACCATAACTGGTTATTCCAATAGATTGTCCTTCACTAATTCAAGAGCCAGAAAGAGATAATAAGATATGGAGTTAGTAAAGTGTCTACAGTACAGTCTTATGTTTTTGTTTGTTTGTTTGTTTTTTATTTTGTTTTGCTTTGTTTTGTTTTTTGAGAGTGTCCTCTCCTTTCTTTGCTAGTTCTGGAGTATACAAAGTGAAAGAACAATAATATCACCAGTACTGAAACATTTATACTCTTTGTAGTTTTTGCAATTTTTTTGTAGCTCTTATGCTTGGTTAGAACCAAGTGCTCATTGCTCTTCAACTAGTAACCTGCTTGTTTCCTATCTCACAAAAATCCTTGTTAACCTACTTTCAAGCTTCCTTCCCTTTTTCTAATAACCTATGTTCTTCTTTATTACTCTTTTATCCAGAACATCATAGGGAAACAAGTCATAGAGTCATATAGAGAAAAAAAAAGGATCATAGAGACTAAATGATCCTTATTTGATAAATCAAGGGAAATTGAGGTCTAGGAAAGTTAATAATAAGTGCTTTCCTATTGGTCCATGAATCCCCAGCATAATGAGAAAGGAAGCCCTTTTAACTAGTTGCAAGCATCTATTGTATCAACACAACAATAATTTAATTGAAATCAAAAAAGATGGGTAGTGGTATTCATCTTTGGTTAGTATTTTAATGCCTAAAATGTGCTGGGCAGTCACTAAGAACTCATTTTTTAATGTGTCCATGACAGACATCTAACTTGAGTTAAAACTTCCTTTTTTATTTTATACTGATACTTTGCAGTGAATGCAGTTATATTTTGTATTTATGGCATTGTTTTCTTCAAAGAGTAGTCTTCCATGAGAAGGACTCCTAAAATTTGAAGCAACTACTTTATTCTCTGGCTATGATCTCATGAAATCTCAACTCATTGGGAATATAAAATTAACAATATGTTCAAGAAGTATACCACTTATAGGCAAAAATAAAATGAATGTGCAAATATAAAAAAAGAATCAAAAACAAAATAAATCTATAAAATATTCCATTATTGTTATTAAAATTAGCATCAGTTTATTGAAGGGAAGTTTCAATTGGTTATTGTAAGCAGTTGGCTGTTGCAATAATGCTAATAGGTTAGCCATACAGAAATGGGGTCAGAAGGATTTTGGAAGAGCAGCTGCTTCTTCTATTTTGAGGTTGGAGAATATCTGCTAATGTCATAGAAAAGTAGAATGATGATGGCTTATATTGAATCTCCAGATGATTATCCAGCATCTACCTTACCACCTTATATATAACTAGGGAGGGCAGGGTTGGGAAGCAAAGCTTGATCAGATGTTGCCAGAAATGATCTCCATTCTTCTAATGGCCCTATATAATTCATGATCTATTTTCTCTCTTATGCAATCATTAATTTTTGGCTATATAATTGAGTGCCCCCTCTCCAAAGTAAGTCTCTCTCTCTCTCTCTCTCTCTCTCTCTCTCTCTCTCTCTCTCTCTCTCTTTCTCTCTCTCTCTCTCCATTTTATATATATATATATATATATGTGTGTGTGTGTGTGTGTGTAGACAGATGCATACCTATATCAATATACTTTTATATACACACACATATATACACATACAATAAGTATTTCATAGATAGATAGAACTGTATATTTAAATGACTTTAATTGGGTTCCAATGTACTAAATATATCTCTGGAGTGAAAAGTATTCTAGACAAGAATTCAGAGGAACAAAAGACCTGGGCTCCAGCCCCAGATTTTAACTAATGTATGACCTTAGTCATGTCACTTCAACTTCCAAGGCCTTGGTATCTTTACCTATAAAATAATGGGGCTGAAGTTGATTAATTCTAAGATCTTTTAGTCATCAAACTGTATTTTCCTATGATTTTTAAAAAATTTTATTTCATTTTGTTTTACTTAGTCAACTTTCTCTGGAAAATTTGAGAATCAGTCTGTGAACTACTAAAGACATCTTACTACCTGACTAAACTGGCTCTATGTTGAACCTTCACCTAATATGTATAAAACACAAAAATGATGATGTAGATTATAAAGTGGTTTTAAAGTCAATTCATTCCAAGAAATGATTAACATCTAAGTAAGGGGGTAACCAAGATGATTCCAAGGTCCTTTCTATTGATTTTCCAAAACATCCCTGTGTCCTTTCTCCCTAATGTATAGGCTTATGTAAAGATTTACAGAATCACTACAATGCTCATGCCATATATTTTAATTATACTTTGAATCACTGTGGCAAGTAAGAGATGATAAGGAATGGAAGATATTGCCTAACATATACACGTTAATTTTTCTCCTAATGACCCCATTTGTTTGACATTATCAAAATATAAACATAAACATCCTCAATGAGCAATGCCCAATTCACAATAAATTACACGCATAATACATTTCTATGAAAACAATACATGACCATAGCAATGATTCAAAAATAGCATTCCTTCTAATTGAATTCATTCTTTGTGCCTAAGCAAATCATGCAGGATGTATGAGTCACCTTTGAAATAAGGGTCTTGATATCTACAGAAGAGATGGAAGCTCTTTGAAGACACAATTTTATTTGCCTGCCTTGTAAAACTTTAGGCCCTTACTCTTAGGCCATTCTATAACGTGCCAGCTTTATAGGGCCATGCATTTTTTTTCTGAAATCATCCAATAGGCTTTATTCTAGGCCCAAAGATTCCCTGCAATGTCCTTTAAAGTCTTTTGATGTTTGAGCCTCAACTCAAGATCTTAACTCCCTTGATCTTCTAGTACACCGACAATGGGTTCAGAGATTTCCTGCATCTAATCCCTAATTTTTTTTTCTAATTCTTCTTTTGCTCCAAAAACAAAAACAAACAAAAAGGTGCCTATTTTAAATTTTTTTTCCTTCTCTACCCATATGTCATTCTATATGTAAAAGTTCCACTGTTATTTAAAAGTGGGGTTGAAACTATCCTATTTCATCTTAGCTCTGATATCTTAACTAATATGAATGTATCTCAATCACTCAAAAATCCCAACAATGAGTTAGAAAATGCCTTCTAACTAGAATAAAATACCCAAGAAAGTTGATTGACTAAGAAAATTACTATATCCAGGACTGTCTATAAATTGTTAAGAGAAATGGGGTAGACAGGCAATTCCAGAAATTGAAGTGAGTATGGAGGTCTTCCTTAATCACAAAAAAAAAAAAAAAAAAAAAAAAAAAACATCTAGGAGAGTAAATGGAAGACCTGGATTCATTCTTAATAGCAATTTCTTATATTGAGAATTAATAAACTGTAGATGGAGCTTTGAATTGGTCTTGTCATTGTGGAAGCCAATTTCTAATTATGTAGATAGCAACTAAAATGTCCTTACACTTGATCTAGAGACTCACTTATAAGTAAATTCTTATGGTCACTATATGGTCCACTATATGACCACTATATGATCACTAACAATAAGAAAAGTTCTAGGTGGGGGGAGTATAGGTACACTTTTAGCTACAAAAAAATACCTATTCATTTGTCAGGGAATAGTTAAATAAATTATGGTGCATGAATAGTGAAATAATATTTTGTCATAAGAAAATGATAAATATAATGAATACAAGAAGACATGGAAAATCGTACATGAACTGAAGCTGAATGGTTTAAACAGAATGAAAAAATAGTTGCAACATAAAGGGAAAAAACAACAGTACAACAATGGAAACTATTATGAGATTATAGTGTATAAACCTCCCAACCTAAAGAAACTATAACACACACACACACACACACACACAAAACTACCCCTTTAGAAGGGTGGGACTTATAGGTAAAGAATGTATATAAAGTTAAGTGTTTTGTTATGTTTTGAAAGTTTTAGTGAACTCTTTATTCCCTCTTCTTTTCTTCTTTGTTATAAGGATGGCTTTCTGGAAAAAAAAGGGAAAAGACATGGAAAAGAGATAGAATGGGAAACATAGATAATAGAAAAGAAAAATATGTACTTCTAAGTTTAATTAAAAATTGAAAAGTAATGTATTGACGACTCTATTATCCCCATCCATTGAGCCTTCTCTTGTAACAAATTAAAGGAAAGAGAAAAGCATTTCAGTAAAATGAAGTAACAAATCATTGAAGTCTGAAAGTACATGCAGTGTTATATGTCCATAGCTCCTTACCTAAGAAAAGGAGGCTATAAAGAAGGGAAAGGGATCTGTATGTGCACGAATGTTTGTGGCAGCCCTCTTTGTAGCGACCAGTAACTGGAAACTGAGTGGATGCCCATCAATTGGAGAATGGCTGAATAAACTGTGGTATATGAATATTATAGAATATTATTCTTCAGTAAGAAATGACCAACAGGATGATTTCAGAAACGCCTGGAGAGATTTACACGAACTGATGCTGAGTGAAACAAGCAGGGCCAGGAGATCATTATACACTTCAACAACAATACTATATGATGACCAATTCTGATTGACCTGACCATCCTCAGCAATGAGATGAACCAAATCAGTTCCAATGGAGCAGTAATGAACTGAACCAGCTATGCCCAGTGAAAGAACTCTGGGAGATGACTAAGAACCATTACATTGAATTCCCAATCCCTATATTTTTGCCCTGAATTGTTGATTTCCTTCACAAGCTAATTGTACAATATTTCAGAGTCCAATTCTCTTTGTACAGCAAAATAATGGTTTGGTCATGCATACTTATTGTGTATCTAATTTATACTTTAATATATTTAGCATCTACTGGTCATCCTGCCATCTGGGGAGGGGGCGGGGAGAAGGAGGGAAAAAATTGGAACAAGAGGTTTGGCAATTGTCAATGCTGTAAAGTTACCCATACATATAACCTGTAAATATAGGGCTATTAAAATAAAAAAGAAAAGAAAAGAAAAGAAAAGAAGGTTAAAAGTGAATTCTAATATCTCTCTTTCAGAGCCAATCTTGTTCATTACTAAATAGCATCTTATTTTGATTTTGTTAATTTTTTTCTGTTTACATTATTGTAGTGTATGTGTATGCACAGAGATAGAGATATTCATTTAATTACTAATCATATTATTTAATTTTCCTCAGTTTATACATACACACATACATAAGTATGTGCATTTCTGAGCAAGCCTATATTATTTTCATTGGTTGTTTTATTACAACGCAGAATATTCTATGACATTCTTTGGCCATTCTCTAGTCAATAAGCATCACTTTTTCTTGACAGTTCTAATTCTAAGAAGTGAAATGAATTATATCTTTCTAAAATTCCTTCTTATTCCTTATTATTATTTCCCCTGGTACATATATATATGACCCCTTTACTAGACTGTAAACTTTAAATGCATAAGGGATAGTTAAAGCATCCTCAACCTATGTCTTCTCTAGGATAAATTGTGGTAGATATCTGAATATTTCTAAAATGGACTATTCTCAAATCACCTGCATTATTGTTTTTGTTCTCAGATATCTTTGGCTTCTCTGAATTGCAAAAATGGAGAGCTAAACATGATACTCTGTAAGGGTAACATCTATCCTCATTTTTAAATTCAGTCAATAATTAAAAGTATTATAATCTCAATAATGAGAAATGATAACTTCATCCTTCTGACTCCATAAATCTATCAATTTAGCCTGCTAAAGTGGGTGCAAAATTTTGCAGCTAAATTTTATATCCCCATTAGTTCCCATTTCCAAATTGGAAAAAACATTTGGGTAAAATTGCTCTTTGAGAACATTCCCCTAGAAACTTTTCTCTAGGTAGATATAAATCCAATTATTTTATTCTGCTAATTTAATTAGTTATGAATAAGCCTAATTATGAACCAATTATTCTGTATTATTCAGCTGCTTATCTCTTCATATCTGCATGGACTTTTAAAAATTACTCTGCAAAAAGCAAAATAACAAAAACAGACATTCAAAATCTGAAGAATAAGAATGCATTTTGTGGGTTTTAAAATTCTAATTATCAGTCTATTTATAATCATTTGTTAATGCCCACTATATGCCTGTATTTATGTTCAGCATTGGTGATTTAAAAAAAAAAAGTGAAAAAAATGTCTTCTTTTAAAGAGCTTACATTCAATCAGGGAAGGATATGTATATAAACACACACACACACACACACACATATATATGCATATAGATGCCTATGCATATGTAACTATATCAACAGAATAAATAGGAAATAAATTCAAGTTTAAGAAGGGAATGTACGAACATTTAGAGAACAGAAAAGGGATTCTGTATAAGAGACACTTGGGTTGAGTCATGAAGGAATTATAGCAAGAGTAGATAACTGAGAAAAAGCCTAAACTGTATAATTTTCATTCCATTTTCCCTATCAAGAAAAACCCATTTCATACATTATTTGACTAGTAAGAAATTTCTTGTCAGTATATCTGATATTCATAATCTCCAAACATTGTGATTTTCCAATAAGTAAAAGAAAAAAATTAAAATTATAAACAAGATTACTATTATTAGCATCAAGTTGTCTCAGTATATGAAAGCACATCCTAGTTCAACCTAACAGCTTTATTCAGTATTTATTTAGCATCAATTATGGCAAAGTCTGCAAATCTGATTCAATCTAAATTCTGTCTGCAATGCCTCAGAAATTTCTCCATCATGGAATTCACATACGTTCTCTATCCCTTTGTCTCCATGTGTATTGGTTCTTTCCAAGGACTTCTATTTAAAGGAGGATACCTACTCTATCAAAATTATTTTTCTTTTCCAGGCTGTCCTCCTGACTCTTCTGCATGACTTTTTTTTTACCATGTTCCCATGACAAGTAATTTCGTCTTTCCATTCATTCTTTTCCAGCTTCCTTTGTATTTTTTTCCTTCCCCGATTCCAATGTAAATAACTTGAGGACATGTACGTTTTGCTTGCATTTATATTTCCAGCATTTAACTAACTGCCTGGCATATAGTATGTGCTTAATAAATGTTTGTTGAATAGAAATTACTTGAAATCAAGAAGATGAGTTTTGTGAAAATAACAAATTCAAAAAGACCCAATCTCAAGGAATTTATGTTCTTTTATTTAGGTGTGCAAATATGTAAAATTTCAGGAAAATTGAAATAGTACAGTAGGTAATTAGGGAAGGGCTGGCTATTAGAGAAGTTTTCACAGAGGAGATGAAAGAGGAGTTTAGCTTAGAAAGAAGAAAATGGTACTTTTAGAGAAGAAAGAGTGAATTCCAGGCTTTGGAGACAATTCATAGGAATGCATGGAAGTAGAGGAAGAGTCATCAAGTACTGGGAACATCTAGTAGTTCAATTTGGCAGGAAAGTAGAAATTATAAAAAGAAGTAGTATGAAATAATGCTGAAAAGAAAGGAGGAAGTATGTTATGGTACCTTAAGTGCCAGACTATGGAGTTAGTATTTTACTCTTTATAATAGGTAATGGGGAGCTATTGCTAATTCATTCTCTACCACTACATGTTTTTACTTGTTATCTCCCATGCCTGAAATGCTTTCCTACCTCATCTCTATCTTTTTGCTTCTATGATTTCTCAAGTCTCAGCTAAAACCTCTGCCTTCTGCAAGAAGACTTGACTATAGAGATTAACTAATTCAGGCATCTCTTTTAGTCAGAGAACTTGAATGGTCCTGTGACAATCTTCAGAATAATCCTATGACAATATTAAACAACTGTTTAGTAATTGTTCTTAATTAACAATTTTTAAATGATGAGATTGATGCTAAGTACAAACATCATTCTGTTGCCTTGATATAGATCTCAGCAAGGGGCATTAGGTACATGCATCCCAGCAATACATTTTTAATCCTTGTAGATATCTGCCCTAATCAAGAAATATTGTATTGGTACAAAAGGAAAAATCCTGGGTATAAGTCTAGGTGCTGCCTAGACTTTATAATATGCATATTTATAATATGCATAAACTTGAATAAGATATCTCTCCTCTCTGGGTCTCATTTTCCCCAAATTTAAAATAAGAATATGTCATTGAATTTTTTAGGGTACTTTCTACTTCTAAAGTTTGATAATAGCTACAATAAGTTAAAACTATAACTTTTGATTATTTTATGTATATAAATTAAAGAAACCTCAGATATATTCTACTATTTATCACTTTATTTCCCTTACTTCAGCACTTGAAAGATTCACTTCTTTATTTAGGTAAACTCTTCCTTAGTTATCTGCTCCTTATTCATTAGCCAGGACCAAAAACAAGGGACAGTCCACTAAATTAATTAATGTCCATTTCCAGGGTTTCCAGATGAATTAAAGACAATATTTGATCATTTCTTGTGTATTAACATAGTTACAAATTGAGTCAGGGACAGTTGGATAGTGCAGAAGATAGAACACTGAACCTGAAGTCAAGAAGACTCCTCTGAGTTCAAATCTAGCCTCAGACATTTGTTACCCATTTGACCCTAGGCAAGTGACTTCACCCCTTTTTGCCTCAAAGTTTCCTCATTTATAAAATGAACTGAAGAAGAAAATGGCAAAATTTATCCATTATCTTTGTCAAGAAAACACCAAATGGGTTCATGAAGAATTGGACACACTTGAAAAATAACTGAACAACTTATAGAATATTTGCATCAATCAGCTCTCTCAAATGCTGAAATAGATGCATTAAAAAAGGACATTTCCCCAATAAATACCAATGGGGCAAATTGAATTCACTGTATAATATAGGGAAGAAAATTTATGAATTCTGATCAAGTCTAAACTGAAAAAATATGCTAATTTGATTATTTATGATTTTGCTACATTATTATTCATTTATATTACTTCCTTTGTGAAATTAACTCAATCGAAATAGATCCACCTTGTAATAAGCACTCCTGAAAGAATCCACTGGGAATGTGTGTTGTCAGTAAATATATTTTTGTTAAGCAGGAACTAAGTATTGTGTTAAGGATGCAAAAACAAAAATAAAAATAACCCATGCTCTCAGAAAACTTAGTGTAATGGGGGAGACAACACACAGGTACATACAAACAAGCTATAATGTGTGTGTGTTTGTGTGTGTGTATTATATATACTCATACATATATTTATACATATATATGCTGTGTGTGTGTGTGTGTGTGTGTAAGAGAGAGAGAGAAAGAAAAAATATTAAGGAAATGAAGGAGATATATAATAATTAACAGAGGGAAAATAATAGAATTGAGATGTAAAACTTCCTAAAGAAAGTGAGATTGTTGTTGTTGTTGTTGTTCATTTTTTATGGTTTTGTCTGATTCTTTTTGACCCCATACATGATTTTCTTGGCTGACATACTGGAGTGATTTTCCATTTTTGTCTCCAGCTCATTTTAGAGATGAGAAAACTGAGGCAAACAAGGTTAAGTGATACAAAGTTACAGAGCTAGTAAGTGTCTAAGGCTGGATTTGGGACTCCTGTGTACAGGCCCAGCTTTTCATTCACTGTGCCATATATCTGGCCCCTGTGAGATTTTAGCTGGGACTTACAAGAACTCAGGGAAGCAAAAAGGCAGAGATGAGAAGGGAAAAGGAATCCAAGCATGGGGAACAATGTTTGGAGTTGGGAGATAGGATGCTTTCAACTAGAGTACCAAAAAATCACTGGATCACAGATTATATAGTGATGGGAGTGATGGTATAACTTGTAACTAATTATGTTGTATTGGGAACTCAGATTGACTCAAGAAAGACTATTTTAAATTTGAAAGAAAAAATAATCTACCCAGATCTTTAAAAAGTGATCCCTAATTTCCTTTTCATGAACTCAATTGTGAGGTCAATCAGTGTCCACTAAGCACCAAGTATTCTACTAGCCTTGGGTATGAAGATATAGACAGACAATATGTTCATATGTAATCTCTTTGAAAGAGACATTTTCACCAAGATAGAAAGGACCTTAGCCTTTTCTGTCTAACCTCCACACAAATTCCTTATCAATTATATTCCTATTGTGAATTTAGTTTAAAGCAACATAGCCTACTAAAATAAAAAGGCTAATTATAATAAAGCACAGGAAGGAAACATTTCACAACATACATTTTCTAGAATTAAATAGACAGGATAAATCTGGTTCGGTAAAATATTCCTTAGCAGTTGAAGCATTTTTCACTGCAAAAATGGCTATTTTTTATTTCAACATCCAAACAAATCTTTTTTAAAGAGCATAAAGTGTGTGTGTGTGTGTGTGTGTGTGTGTGTGTGTGTGTGTGTGTGTGTAGAGAGAGAAGGCAGGAAAGGGAGGGGGAGGGGAAAGGGAATGGAAGAGGGAAAGAGATAGAAGGGAGAGGGTGAGGGGGAGAGGAAGAGGAAGAGGGAGAGGAGCAAGAGGAGAGGAAGAGGGAGAGGAAGAGGAGAAAAGGGAGGGGAGGGAGAGGAGGAGAAGGAGAAGAAGAAGAATAAGAAGAAAAGAGAAAGGAAGAAAAGAAATAGAAGGAATCTGGACCAAAAAGAGTAAAATAATAAATAATTGAAGAATGGTTGAAAATGAAGAATGATGTCTTTTCAATGTTCTTTTTTTATTCTTAAAGGTGAATTGTTACCTTTTGTCATACTAATCACTGCCTCATAAAACTTATCTTCATGTAGTCTATATTAAAAATCTGCTTACACACATGCATGCACACACACAAAATATGAATTTTTACATCTGATCAGTGATGATTGAAAAGTATGATCCACAATAAAAAAAAAACAGATTCAACAGAAATTATAAATGCAATAAATACTTCAATTTTGAAATCTACATAAAAGTATTGGTTGCAAAACAAGCAGAGCAGTATGGTGCAATAAAAAGTCAAATATTATAAGACTACATGTTCTTTACAAGATGCTAATAATAGTACACTTGTTTATAATTTTATTTTTTCTTCTTTTACTTGTTGGAAAATCCCAGTATATGTTTGGAGATTATGAATATCAAATATACTAAAAAGAAATTTCTTTTAATTTACTAGTTAAATAATGTATGAAATAGGTTCTTCTTAGTAGAGAAAATGGAATTTAAAGTTATATAGTTTAGGCCTTCTTTCAGTTATCTATCCTTGCTATAATTCTCCCATGCCTTAACCCAAGCATTTCTTATATGATATCCCTTTTCTGGTTCTCTAAATGCTTCTAAATGTGTGTGAAAAAAAAATGGCCAGGAGACAGGATGACCACAAATTCAAATGATGTCATTATGTGACAAAACATTTTCCAAATCATCATTCACAATAATTTTTAAGAAGAAAAAAAAAGAGGGAAAAGAAGGAAAAGAAGAAAGCTAGTTAAAAGCTGTTAGCACATGAAAAACACTAATTTGTGTTATATACAAACATACATACATACATACATATATATATATGTATCTTAACTATTTGAAGATTCCTTAATTTGTTGTCATAATAAATCATGTTGAGTACATATTATAAAAATATTTCCTAAGCTGGTTTTTAAAAACTCCCCAATTTGATGAAAATTATCAATGTTACCTTGAACTTCTAAGGGGGCAAAGAGAAGTCTTGGGAACATCATAGTTCCTTGACCATTATGCTATTGATAGCTGGTGCCAATGTCTGCCAGTAATCTCACATTCTCCTTTTGTGGCAATTATGGAATTTCAAAATTATTTTGTATCAGAAAGTGTCTTGTAAGTACTTTATCTAGGAGTCTATAACTAAATGCCAAGGTCAGGTATTAGTCATATCTTTTCATAACTGCACAGAATGCTATTAAAAGGGAGCCTGAGATTGCTAATATTTCCTGAAGTAAATATTAACTGTTATGTCTAATTTTCATATTTTTCATAATCATCATGAACAACTTTGTTTTTATCTTTTTCAGGTTCTATTGATTTGAACTTTCTTAGTGTTGCTAAAATAATGTTTATGACATGTAATGGAGAATCAAGTATGTAACTATAAATATTTGTAAAGAGTTGGTTTATACATAATAAAATCCTGTCAACAAAATTTTAAATATGTATAAAATTTATTAAAATTCCCATCATACCATATGTACGATTGTTTGTGCTGCAGTGGTCATTACAAAAAAAGTCTTATCTTCTGATAGACTTTTTAGTAGAGGTAGCATTGACAGTTATTAATCATCAAAAATTAAAAAATAGTAAAATCTAAAGCCTTTATCTTTAGATATGAAGAAATGAAAGGAAAATTCCATATTTAAGAGAGTTCTAGTTTTATTTTACATTTTAAAGTTTGTAAATCACATTGCATTTGATCTCATTTAATTCTTTCAATAGCTCCCATTTTATATATGAGAAAGCTTAGCCTAAAACAGGTTAAGTGACTTGACTAGGGTCACAAAGTTAGTAAGGACCTCAGGCAACATTTGGTCTTTGGTTCTATTAACTCCCAGCCAAAGTGATATCTACTATAGTACTTAGATGCTGATAAGTATTTCTAAATTTATCAGGACTAATTCTAGAATGATAACCATAATCAGACCCTATCCCAGAAATAAATTTACATTTTTCAGGACATCTCAGAATTTGTGCTTTATTGGTCAAACCTTTGAAAAACCAGAATCTCCTCCACAATATAAGATATTGGAATAGGGTCTCTTTGAAGGTATTTTCCATTTATTTCCATTAATTAAATATATTCTTCTACACCTGGGTGGCACAATGGACAGAGAATCAGAACTGGAGTTAGGAAGATGTGAATTCATATTCAGCCTCAGATACTTACTAGCCTTATGATCCCCGGCAAACCACTTAACCATATTAGCCTCAGTTTTCTCATCATAAAATGATCTGGATTCCTTGAAACTTTTTTTCAACTCTCTGTATCACTCATATCTCTTCATTTGTTCTAGACTGATGAAATAATAAAAATATTATATTGCATGCCAAAATTCAAGGTAGGGAAAAAGGAAGTCTAAGTGTCTTCACTTATAGAATAGATATTTTCTTCTTAGTACTGAAGGAATAATCACAGAATCCTATCTTCTGAACAAAAGGAGATATTTTGTTTTTGTTCCAAGGGGGGAAATACTTTGAAAGGAGAGATTTGCTTTGTCTTACTTAGAAACTAATCAGAATATAACAATAAGAAAGCTGACTATCTCCTTTGCTACCTCCCTCCCTCTCTCCTCACCCAACCTCCTCTCTCATCTGAGGAATGACAAGAGAGAATTTGAGAAGATAATTCAAATGAATTCCTAAGAGAAATAAACACACTGGATTTAAGCTTTGAATATCACAAGCAAGCTCACTTAGGTCTTTTATTTGTTGAAATCTCCACAATTAGGGGAAAATTTGTATTATTATTTATATTTAATTTAGGGAAGTGCAAAATATTTAGTGCCCAATAATCATGCAACTATTCCTATTGTGTACCTAAAGCTGATATGCTCAAAAAGTCTGGGAATAATGCATATAAAGCTAGATGCCAGAGCCAAAAAGTCCAAAGTCTTGAAACCTACCTTTGATACTTCCTAGCTGTATGATTATGTGGGAAAAAAAATAATATTTCTGAAATTCAATTTTGTGAATTCTAAAATGGTATAATAATCCTCATATGCTAACCATTGCTGGGCTACTGTGAGGACCAAGTGGGATAAAACAGGCAAAAATACTTTTATATACTATGTAAATATCAATTATTATTATTCATATTTATACATAAAAAGAATGTTAGGCTAAGAAGTCACAAATCAGTGCAGTCTTTGAAATTTATTTGAAAATCAGTTACATAGAGGTGAATGTCCTTGGTTGATCTGTACGTTGGCAATCTGGTTTTCTAATTGCAAATCACTAGGCTGTGAAAACCTGCTCTGCTTATTTTCTGTGGTGCTTTTATTTTTTGTGGCGACTGCCCTTCATCTAATCTTTCCAGCTTTGCTGTTCTTCCAACTATTTTCATCAATTATATATCCAAATTACTGACTTAAAGGCTATTTGTCTGGTGACACTGTGTACTGCAGCATATTCCAAAATGACAAGTTCAATTGGTGTGACTATGTTTTTCTATTATATATTTATTTTGGGGCAAAAGTATCAAAGCTCAAGCCTTTTCTTCATATCACTTTTATATCATAAAATGTCTGTGAGAATAAGCCAGAGGAATATGCAAAAAATTCTCCAGAAATCATTCCTTCCTACTTATACTTTAAAAAGATGCATATGTAAGGCTACTATCATTTTATTTTTTTAAATTCTTACTCCCATAGCCATCTTAAATATACCTAATTGGTTTATCAAATGTTAACAGAAAGTACTTTGTTTCCTGTCCACTTATTAGATCCTTTATTAGAAGCAACTAACGAGAAGGTTGGGTATCTTCAAGGCTTTTGAAATTTGAAGAAAAAAAATCTAGCAAAATTTTCAGACTGTTAGAAACTTTAGAGATTACTGGGTCACTAAATCTCCATGTTGAATGAGTCATCAGTTGCCATCCAATCCAATTCAAGGTTGACCAGTAATCCTTCCTCAAATATTCCCCTCCAAATAGCTTCATTTGGATTTGCCTTAATGGTCTCTGAGAAGGAAACAGAATCCCAGGAGCCAGTCCATTTCCCTAATAGACTGTTCCACTCATTAGAAAGTTTGGCTTTACATGGTGTATAAATATTATTTATCTCTGACATTGCCAATTACCTCTTAATTTTGTTCTTTGGGTTCAAGTTGAGTCTAATCCCTCTGCTATGTGACAGTCTTTCACAAATTTAAAGGCAGAGAAGAAGAGGAAAAGTAGTTAAAGAAGAGAAAGTCTTTTCCTCTGTGAAGCCCATGTTAGCACCCTGGATATTTTAAAATCAGCCAGAGTCAGGATCAGCAAAAGTCCTTACTCTTTATTCTTTTTGGACACGAATGGAACGGCCATACAAAGTGAGGAATCACTACATGAATCTAGGCAGGAGTCACCTTGGCTTTCTCACTCCACCCTCTAAATCCTCTACCCAATCACCTATACAACAGATAGAGTCCTCAAAGAATGGTGGGGCAGGCCATTTTTTCAAGCAAATGCATTAGTATAGAGTATTGTCCAATTGGTAATTAGCCTTAAGTGCTCAGATCTCAGTGCATCAATTCAATTTTAGCTCATTACCTTCCTCAAAATAAATATTGGCAGTATCTTCAACCAATATTTTTATGATATACTTCTGAGGTTCAACCATTTTGTTTTATACATAAGGCCAATGATGATCAGAATAGCAATGTGACTTACCCAATATCATAATGCTGGTAAATTGGAGACTTTGCCTCAAATTTGCTAAGTTCAGGCCTTTGCTCTTTTCCATCCACAATAGTTGCATTGGCTTTATTTTGAGAGTAGATGCTGGCTATTCAAAAAAAAAGTGAATATGGAATATTTCCCCAAAAAATAAAATTTAAAAATAATTCATAATAAGTGAAAGCTAACATTGGAAATTATTAATAAGAATAAATTGTGTGGTGTGGAAAGAATACTAGATTTTTAGTTAAAGGTTAAAAACTTAGGTTTTAGTGACCTTTGACAACTCACCAATTCTCTGGGACTCAGTTTCCTTATCTGTAAAATAAGGATTTTGTACAAATGGCTCATTTAATCTAACTCTATGATTCTGTTTGATTTCTCTGATCCCAAGTAGTGTCCACTCTGATGGCATTGCCATTGTGAACAATATTATGATTAAGGTCACACACCAAAATTCATTCCCACTTCTTGAGTGGAGCTACAACCTAAACTGGTTAAATGAATTCACTATTATGATGATTAAGGGCAGCTAAAGCCTCTAAATATATGTACAATTGTGGGGAAAACAAAAACAAAACCAAAAAAACCAAAAAATAGTGTCTTTATTGTACAAAAATCATAGTTCATTCATGGCTCAGTACTTACTAGCTGTGTAATTCGGGGTAAATTATTTACTCACTTTATACCACCCTCTCCTCTTTTTTCAAAACAGAAATAATAATTCTTATTTCAAAGCATTCTTAGGAAAAGCAATTTGTGAATTGTAAAGAATTATGTAAATGCTAATTATTATGGTATGGTGAACTTTGAGTAACAAGTTTTGGATTCAAGTCATCCTTCAAATAGTTAATAGTTGCAAAACCCTGGCCAAATTACTTTATTCTTTCTTTCCAGAACTGGAGAATTGTCAGTGTTATGTATTTGATAATTGGAAATTTTTTCCATGGAAGTATTTCCAGTAATTATTTTTTTTTAATTTGAAATTTAATTTGAAAAGTTATTGAATGTGATGTGCTAGGGTTTTATCATTTTGTTTTCTGTTTGTACAGTCAGTTGTTAGAATGGACTGAGTCATCAATGATATCTAACATATGCTTCAAGTTCTTTTCTGGTAAACCAGAATACTATAATTTGGGTGGTTTTTCAGTGGCCTTGGGTACATCTGTTTCCATCTTTGATGTGATGAAACTGGTAGTATTCCATGTTCACATGAACTTTTAATCTGGGCAGTGTGAGAATATCCCTTATTTCTCATCTGAATCAGTAATTATGCTTTGGTAATTATGTAACCTATTACCTCAAACCAAAGCTGAGTTTATTTACATGGACTGGGTTCAGTATGGGGGCATCTCTCACGAATCATTCTATTTGGCTCATCCCCTGACCCAGAATTCTCTTCACCCCCACTTCCCAGGAATATTAGACTGTGGTTCCTATCTAGGTTTCCATAACAAATAGAAAAAGGTTATCAGTTACTATGCAGGATTCCAAGCTATTAAAAAAAAAATACAAAAACAAACAGACAAACTAGGAAGAATTAATAGAGGGGTTAATTTATTCAAGAAGAAAGACAAACTTCTACTCACAAAAAGAATCCCAAGGTAGGATCTATATCATGTCTTGCAGATGGGCATTTATTTTTTTCTTGAAGTACTCTGATAAGAAGGAATCTACCAAGTCTTAAGAAAGATCATTCTAGTTTGTATGGCTTTGATTGGATAGCTAGGTATTTGGGACAAAAATACCTACCCAATTTGACTACTACAGAGATCACTCATAGAAAGCAGAATTATTTATTAGAATCTTGAGAAGCAGACTTGCAGACATCTGAGTCTGCAAGCCAAATTTCACAGCAGAATAGGACCAGAGCCTTGAAAATGCTTACAGCTTTTTCAGACAAATTTCAGACAAAGAACCTCTAAAATCCCACCCTCTATATGTTGTGATTAGTCACATAAGTCTAGTGTTCCCCTTGTTGGTCAGTGGAATGTAGTAGACAAGGTGATATACAGCTTCTTTGGCCACTCCCTTCATTGGACAATGAAATGTAGTCCAGGCCTTATCTAAAATCACGTGACTCTGGAGAAGCTGAAACTAAGGTCTATAGGTTTGATCTACTTTAGCTAACAGTCTCTGATCAATATGTGCTTAATCTGTAAGTTCTTCACCTTTTCCCACATGTAGGTAACACAATGAAGTCATGAAGATTCATCTTCTGGAGTTCAAATCTGATCTCTAATATTTATTAGCTATGTAACCTTGGAAAGCCACTTAATCCTGTTGCCTCAGTTTCCTCATCTCCAAAATGAGCTGGAAAAATATATGCCAGACCACTCTAATGCTTTTTCCAAGAAACCCAAAATGGGTTTACAAAGAGGTGCACATGACTGAAATGACTCAACATCATCATTAACAACAACTGTAAGGGATCTGCTCCTTGCCTTCCATTAAGTCATAATATTTTTCTCTACAACTTGTATCCAGTACTCCTTGATCTACCTCCTGAGCCAAACAAAACAAGATTAACTTTACATGTTTTATGAAGAAGCTCTCTTCTTCAAGTTCACAGCTCACTTCTGAGTCTCATCTTCTTTAGACTAATTATCTTTGAGCCCTCAAATAGTCAAGACAGTTCTATAATCCTTTCTGGAGAGTCTCAGTCTTCCCTATCCCCTGTCTTCTGTACAATCTTGATGAATGAACTTATAGTTGAAGTTTCTATAAGGGAAATTATTTGATATGACTAATGATCCTACCCCTTTCCTGAGCATGTGACTTTCATTATCAATGGAAGACAAAGTCTGAACTTGATTTTTTACTTTGGAGTCTGATATAAAGGTCTACCTCTTGGCTTCAAACTCTGCTTTGTCTAGGAAGTCATGAATAGTCTTCCAGTTGTTAATGATGTGGGCATGATATTTGACTTGCCTTCTTGTGATAGTATCTCTAGTTCCTTCTTTTAATTACAAATGATTTCATAATTATCATTGATATCTGGGGTCATGGATTTTGTTCTTTCTTGGACTTTGTATTAGAATTTCTATTATTTTTATTTAACGTCATTACGTTCCCTACATAACAAGCATTCATATTATTTCACCTCCAGTTCCCTTCCCTTAACTCAATAATAAACAAAAGAAAAACAAATATCAATAGATAAGCAAAACAAATATTAATGTTTATAATATGGGAAAATGTTGTCTCATTATAAATTATAATTATAAATCTATCACTTATATAGTAGGAAACTAGTAGCCTTTTTATTGTTCCTTGTAAAATTTCATCTTCAGTCTCCTTCCTTAAACATTATGGCATCTTGGAAGAGCCATTATGGCTATATAATATCTTAAGGAAACTGAAACTGGGTATGGCTGCCTAGGTATATTTTTTCGAACTCAATGGCATGGAGAATAGTAATAATGTGGGAAGAAAAGTTATAATAGAGAACTTGTACCTATTGGGGAATGACTGAACACAAACATTATGGCTATGTAGAATCAACTCCAAGAAGTTGAGATCATATATGTATGCATAATTATCAAGTCTAATGGCACAGAACGAAGTCAGCAAACTATGGACTGTGGACCACATTTATCTTTTAGTTATAAAACCCATTCTTATTCTGTAGGACATACAAAAACAAGCCAAACTGAAGAACAATGAAGTCGTCAGATAAATAAGAATGCTGTTTTGGGGACAGCTGGATGGCACAGTGGATAGAGTGCCAGGCCTGGAGTCAGGAAGACTCACCTTCTTGAATACAACTCTGACTCTATACACTTACTTACTTGGTATGAATATCAAGAGTAGCAGAAAGAAATAATTATCATTATCAGAATTTATTACATGCTATGGGAAAAGAAAGGAAACATGAAAAATTCAGGAAACATATCACAATGCTGGTATGGAGGAATGCCATGACTATAAGAGGAAACATGTATTTATCTGAACATCTCTTGATAATGTATCTCTATTCAAAATAGAACTAATACCCTTCCTGATTATAATATTATCCATTAAGACATGGAAGAATTAATAAGGATAGCCGCCATGGTGATCTTGATTCTTCTCACCAAGAAACTCACTAAATTTGGGGGATGTAAATGATGTCAATATTTAAGATAAAAAATATTTCTTTTAATATTTGATAAAGAAAGAAGAAAATTGGGCCTAATTTGACATTCCCTTAAATTTTGATAGAATAGATAATTCAAAGGGTTGAGATAAAGAACAATTAGGACGCTAGTGACTTAAACATTAGTCAGTCCAGGAATTATGAAAACCAAAGGCAACCAATTCAAATGAAGAGGAAAAAGAAGAGTTGCATAAAGAGATCAATTATAATGAACAGGAACACATTATTATCTTGATACTATTGTGAGGGGAAAAGACATATAGAACATTGAAGAAAGAATAGGTAACACATAATTACTATAAAATTATATTTTAAATGTACTTTCAATTGTATCAGTACTCAAAATGAACTAAGATTGTCAAGGAAAGCAGATAAATAAGAAAATAATTTTTAGCCTGTTAGCAAAAAGAGAAGAATCAAAAATATATAATATGGCTAAATGTACTAGAGTTCCTTACTATCTACTACAGCATACTTTCTCTCCATAGTTCAATATATATTTATATATTATTTAAAGAAACATTTTAAACATTTAAATCTGGAAAAGAAAATATGATTTGTATGTGTATGTGTGTTTGATATTTTTAAGTATTTGAGGGGCTATCAGACATAGAGAAGGAAGGACTAAAATATTTTATTTTTAAATTAAGTATTATTACAAAATATATTTTGGGGAGAATTGGGTGGCACAGGGGTAATAATGATAGTGATGACCTCCACAAAAGAAGAACTTGTCAACAAAGCATTTAATGAAAATTCTGAAAAGAGATAAGAAAAAGATACAGAAACATATTTCTTGCTGAGAAATTCTACTTCAAAATGAAATATATAATTTTGAAATGAGAAAAAAAAAATTGGGGGACTTCTGACCAAGATGGCAGAAAGGAGGCACACACCTGTGTTATCTCCGCATTTTCTCTCAGAATTCATTTCATGACAAGCTTCTGAATTAATGCTTGACTGAAAAAAACCCCCACAAATAATTACCAAGAGAAGACATCCTTGAAATTCACCAGGAAAGGTCTGTTTTAGCTCGAGGGGGGAAAGGGTTTAGATCAGGTGCAGGCTGAGGGCAGGCAGCAGCAGCAAGAGCCGGCCAGGCAGCTCACAGCGGAGCAGATCAGAGCAGGGTGGGATGTGATCTCAGCCATCTCTGCAGGAAGAGCTTTGCTATAGGTTTGGGTACTTTGCCGTGGCAGCAAGCCAACAGATAAGCAGAGAAGGTAAAAACAGAGGGGATGAAGAATACAACCCCAAACAGCTGGAGTCTCTAGACCTGGCCACCTCTCCCCCCAGGTCTCAGCCTGCTCTCAGAGTCTCAGAGCCCAAGCACAGCACAGCCATCCCTGTCCTGCTAGGGACTCACTGCTGCCCCCTGCAGTCTGTAGAGGAAGCTCAGTAACACTACCCAGCCTCCAAAAAGAAAGCAGATTCCTTTTGGGTTTTTTTTTCTTTTTTTCTTTGCTAGTTTGTCTTTGATTCTTCTCGGACAAAAGGACAAAAATGAGCAAAAAATTGAAAAGGACCTTAACCATTGACAGCTTCTATATGGATAGAGAGCAGACTCTAAATCCTGAGGAGACTAAAAACAGACTGTCTCTAGGTGAATCCCCAAGGAAGAAGATCATCTGTTCCTCAACACAGATGAATCTCATAGAAGAAACTAAAAAGGCTCTCACAAGAGAGCTAGAAGAAAAATGGGAAAAGGAAAGGAAGGCTTGGCAAGAGAGTCTGGAGAAGTCATCCCACACATTTAAAGACAGAGTGGATAAAGAAATCAAATCATTGAAAAATAGAATTAGTGAACTGGAAACAGAAAACAGCTCTCTAAAAAATAAAATTGGTGAAATGAAAAAACATTCCATAGAACAAAACAACTCAATTGAACAAATAGAAAAAGATATAAAAAAAGTTAGGGAAGAAAATACTTCATTGAAAATCAGAATTGAACAAATGGAATTGAATGATTCGAGGAGACAACAAGAATCAGTCAAGCAAAACCAAAAAAATCAAACAATGGAAAAAAAAATTTGAAATACCTTCTTGGTAAAAGAATAGACCTGGAAAATAGATCTAGGAGAGACAATCTGAGAATTATTGGACTTCCAGAAAAATATGATGAAAAAAAGAACCTGGACACTATTTTCCAGGAAATTATCAAAGATAACTGCCCAGAAATCATAGAAACAGAGGGTAAAATAGATATTAGAAGAATTCATCGATCACCTACTGAAAGGGATCCTAAAATCAAAACACCAAGAAATATAGTGGCCAAATGCCAGAACCCACAAACAAAGGAAAAAATACTGCAAGTGGCTAGAAAAAGGCAATTCAAATATAAAGGAGCCACAATAAGGATTACCAAGGATCTAGCACCATTCACCTTAAAAGATCAAAGGGCCTGGAACATGAAATTCCAAAAGGCTAGAGAACTCAGTGTGCAACCAAAAATAACTTACCCAGCCAAAATGAGCATCTTTTTACAGGGCAGAAGATGGACATTCAACGAAATAAGTGAATTTCACCTATTTTTGATGAAAAAAACAGAACTTAACAAAAAGTTTGATCTACAAATATAACTCAAGAGAAAACTAAAAAGGTAAAAAGAAATCTTGGGAACTATATTTCTGCTATAAAAATGTATAAAGTATACATGTATACCTTGTCCTAGAAATTAGAGGTGGAAAAGACATTGTACCAGAAAAAGGGTAAAGTGGGGGTACTACATCTCACAAAGAGGCAAAGGAAACCTATTATAACTGAGAGAAAGAATGGAGGGGAATGAATATAGTGTGTATCTTACTGCCATCAGAATTGGCTTAAAGAGATAAATTTTAGACATATTCAATTTATGGTGAAACTTCTCCCACCTCATTGAAACGTGGGAAGGGAAAAGTGAAAAAGGAAGGAATAAGCTAAGCAGGGAATATGGAAACTGTGGAGAAAAAGAGTAAGATGGGGGAGGAACTCTAAGGCAGAGGGGAAGGGATACTAAAAAGGGAGGGCTGTGAGAAGCAAGTGGTGCTCACAAGTTTAATACTGGGGAGGGGGAAAAGGGGGAAAGAAGGGAGAAAAGCATAAACAGGGGTTAACAAGATGGCAAGTAATACAGAATTGGTAATTTTAACCATAAATGTGAATGGGGTAAACTCCCCCATAAAGAGGAAGAGGCTAGCAGAATGGATTAAAAGCCAGAATACTACAATATGTTGTTTACAGGAAACACACCTGAAGCAGGGAGATACACACAGAGTAATGGTAAGAGGCTGCAGTAGAATCTACTATACTTCAGGTAAAGTCAAAGAAGCAAGGGTAGCCATCCTGATCTCAGATCAAGCAAAAGCAAAAATTGATCTAACTAAAAGAGATAAGGAAGGGCACTATATCTTGCTAAAGGGTAGCATAGATAATGAAGCAATATCAATATTAAACATATATGCACCAAGTGGTGTAGCATCTAAATTCTTAAAAAAGAAATTGAGAGTTGCAAGAAGAAATAGACAGCAAAATTATAATAGTGGGAGATCTCAACCTTGCACTCTCAAAATTAGATAAATTAAACCACAACATAAATAAGAAAGAAGTCAAAGAGGTAAATAGAATACTAGAAAATTTAGATATGATAGATCTCTGGAGAAAACTAAATGGAGACAGAAAGGAGTACATTTTTTTTTTCAGCAGTTCATGAAATCTATACAAAAATTGACCAAATATTAGGAAATAAAAACCTCAAAGTCAAATGCAGTAAGGCAGAAATAGTAAATGCATCCTTTTCAGGCCACGATGCAATGAAAATTACATTCAACAAAATGCCAGGGGAAAATAGACCAAAAATAATTGGAAACTAAATAATCTCAAACTAAAGAATGATTGGATGAAACAGCAAATCATAGACATAATTAATAACTTCACCCAAGAAAATGACAATAATGAGACATCATACCAAAATGTGTGGGATACAGCCAAACCAGTAAATAGGGGAAATTTCATATCTCTAGAGGCCTATTTGCATGAAATAGAGAAAGAGAAGGTCAATGAATTGGGCTTATTACTAAAAATGCTAAAGGAACAAATAAAACACCGCCCCCCCCCAGTCAAACACTAAATTTGAAATTCTAAAAATAAAAGGAGAGATCAATAAAATTGAAAGTAAAAAAAACTATTAAATTAATAAAACTAAGAGTTGGTTCTATGAAAAAAATGAACAAAATGGACAAACCTTTAGTAAATCTGATTTAAAAAAGGAAAGACAAAAATCAAATTGTTAGTCTTAAGAATGAAAAGGGAGAACTCACCACTAACGAAGAGGAAATTAGAGCAATAATTTGGAATTACTTTGCCCAACTTTATGCCAATAAATTCAACAAATTAAATGAAATGGAAGAATACCTTCAAAAATATAGCTTGCCCAGATTAAAAGAGGAAGAAGTAAATATCCTAAACAGTCCCATCTTAGAAAAAGAAATAGAACAAGCTATTAACCAACTCCCTAAGAAAAAATCCCCAGGACCAGATGGATTCACATGTGAATTCTACTAAACATTTAAAGAACAATTAACTCCAATGCTATATAAACTATTTGAAAAAATAGGGATTGAAGGAGTCCTACCAAACTCCTTTTATGACACAGACATGGTACTGATACCTAAACCAGGTACGCTGAAAACAGAGAAAGAAAATTATAGACCAATCTCCCTAATGAATATTGATGCTAAAATCTTAAATAAAATATTAGCAAAAAGATTACAGAAAATCATCCCCAGGACAATATACTATGACCAAGTAGGATTTATACCAGGAATGCAGGGCTGGTTCAATATTAGGAAAACTATTAGCATAATCAACTATATCAATAACCAAACTAACAAAAACCATATGATCATTTTAATAGATGCAGAAAAAGCATTCGATAAAATCTAACATCCATTCCTAATAAAAACACTTGAGAGTATAGGAATAAATGGACTTTTCCTTTAAAAAGTCAGAAGCATATATTTAAAACCATCAGTAAGTATCATATGCAATGGGGAACAACTGGAACCTTTCCCAGTAAGATATGGACTGAAGTAAGATTGCCCACTATCACCATTATTATTCAATATGGTATTAAAAATGCTAGCCTCAGCAATAAGAGTTGAGAAAGCTATTAAAGGAATTAGAGTAGGCAATGAGGAAACCAAACTATAACTCTTTGCAGATGATATGATGGTATACTTAGAGAACCCCAGAGATTCTACTAAAAAGTTATTAGAAATAGTTCATAACTATAG
Source organism: Sarcophilus harrisii (assembly GCF_902635505.1). Taxonomy (NCBI): domain Eukaryota; kingdom Metazoa; phylum Chordata; class Mammalia; order Dasyuromorphia; family Dasyuridae; genus Sarcophilus; species Sarcophilus harrisii. Next base: position 76,646,864 of record NC_045426.1, read on the forward strand.
CAAAGTTGCAGGATACAAAATAAATCCCCATAAATCCTCAGCATTTTTATACATCACCAACAAAATCCAACAGCAAGAGATACAAAGAGAAATTCCATTCAAAATAACTATTGACAGCATAAAATATTTGGGAATCTATCTACCAAAGGAAAGTCAGGAATTATATGAGCAAAATTACAAAACACTTTCCACATAAATAAAGTCAGATTTAAATAACTGGAAAAATATTAAGTGCTCTTGGATAGGCCGAGCGAATATAATAAAGATGACAATACTCCCTAAACTAATCTATTTATTTAGTGCTATACTAATCAGACTTCCAAGAAAATATTTTAATGATCTAGAAAAATAACAACAAAATTCATATGGAAGAACAAAAGATCAAAAATCTCAAGGGAATTAATGAAAAAAAATCAAATGAAGGTGGGCTAGTTGTACCTGATCTACAACTATATTATAAAGCAGCAGTCACCAAAACCATTTGGTATTGGCTAAGAAATAGATTAGTTGATCAGTGGAATAGGTTAGGTTCACAAGACAGAATAGTCAACTATAGCAATCTAGTGTTTGACAAACCCAAAGATCCTAACATTTGGGATAAGAATTCATTATTTGACAAAAACTGCTGGGATAACTGAAAATTAGTATGGCAGAAATTAGGCATAGACCTACACTTAACAACATATACCAAGATAAGATCAAAATGGGTCCGTGATTTAGGTATAAAGAACGACATTATAAATAAATTAGAGGAACAAAGGATAGTTTATCTTTCAGACTTGTGGAGGAGGAAGAAATTTGTGATCAAAGATGAACTAGAGACCATTATTGATCACAAAATAGACAATTTTGATTACATCAAATTAAAAAGCCTTTGTACAAACAAAACTAATGCAAACAAGATTAGAAAGATAGCAACAAACTGGGAAAACATCTTCACAGTTAAAGGTTCTGATAAAGTCCTCATTTCCAAAATATATAGAGAATTGACTCTAATTTATAAGAAACAAAGCCATTCTCCAGTTGATAAATGGTCAAAGGATATGAACAGACAATTTTCAGATGATGAAATTGAAACTATTTCCACTCATATGAAAGAGTGTTCCAAATCACTATTGATCAGAGAAATGCACATTAAGACAACTCTGAGATACCACTACACACCTGTCAGATTAGCTAAGATGACAGGAAAAAATAATGATGAATGTTGGAAGTGATGCGGGTAAACTGGGACACTGATATATTGTTGGTGGAGTTGTGAACGAATCCAACCATTCTGGAGAGCAATCTGGAATTATGCCCAAAAAGTTATCAAACTGTGCATACCCTTTGATCCAGCTGTGCTACTACTGGGCTTATATACCAAAGAGATACTAAAGAAGGGAAAGGGACCTGTATGTGACGAAATATTTGTGGCAGCCCTTTTCATAGTGGCTAGAAACTGGAAAATGAATAGGTGCCCATCAATTGGAGAATGGTTAGGTAAATTGTGATACATGAATGTTATGGAATATTATTGTTCTGTAAGAAATGACCAGCAGGATGAATACAGAGAGGCTTGGAGACACTTACATGAACTAATGCTAGTGAAATGAGCAGAACCAGGAGATCATTATATACTTCAACAATGATACTGTATGAGGATGTATTCTGATGGAAGTGGATTTCCTTGACAAAGAGATCTAACTCAGTTTCAATTGATCAATGATAGACAGAAGCAGCTACACCCAAAGAAAAAACACTGGGAAATGAATGTAAACTGTTTGCATTTTTGTTTTTCTTCCTGGGTTATTTCTACCTTCTGAATCCAATTCTTCCTGTGCAACAAGAGAACTGTTCGGTTCAGCATACATATATTGTATCTAGGATATATTGTGCCATATTTAACATGTATAGGACTGCTTGCCATCTGGGAGAAGAGGTGGAGGGAGGGAGGGAGGGGAAAAATTGGAACAGAAGTGAGTGCAAGGCATAATGTAGAAAATTACCATGGGTTCTGTCAATAAAAAATTTAAAAAAAAAAAGAAAGAAATGAGAAAAATAATTATTAATTCAACAGAGATTTTAGCAGGATAGAAAGAAAAATTTAATTTTCATTGAAATCATTCAAAAGTAAGATTGCCTATTCAAGATCTATTTTAATGGAAACTAAATGAGTACTTTGAGGTGAATGATATTTAGAAGAATTTCCTATTGAGGTTTAGGAAGGGCTAAACATCTTTGAGGTCCATGTGAAAAAATAATGTCAATTCTGTGACAGAGAAATTACAATTCAAAAATCATTTAAATTTCATGTATTAACATTATAAGCATGATGATGATGATGACTAGCATTTACCTACTAAGGGTCCTCAAACTATGGTTGAGGGCCAGATGGGGCAGCCGAAGATGATTATTCCCCTCACCCAGGACTATGAAGTTTCTTTATTTAAAGGTCCACAAAACAAAGTTTTTGTGTTTACTATATAGTCCAGCTCTCCAACATTCTGAGGGACAGTGAACTGGCCCCCTATTTAAAAAGTTTAAGGACCCCTGATCCTAGACCTTTAAATTTTGCAGAATGCTTCAAAAACTCATTTTATCCTCATAACAACTTGCTGAGATTAGCATTACTATGGTCATACTAATTTTACAGATTTGGAAACTGAGGAAGATATTGTGTGATTTTCTAATGGTCATACGTTAATCATTATTTGAGGTAGAATTGAAATTTAATTTCTGTTGCATCAAAGACCCATGTTTTATTCATTTTCCCACCCACTGTGCTGGCTTGGGGGTTTTGTCTATACTAGCGCTCTAGAGGGATCTGGACTTATTTTCAAGCTATGTAACCTTAGGTACTTTGGCTAAACTACTTTTTCTATTCCATTTACCAACTTCATATAAAAAAAACATTCACTAAGTATCTTTGAAAATTATGAACAATCTGTATTATATGCCTTAAGGTATAGAGAAGGAAATAAATATCAAAATACCTGGGTTCTAACCAGAATTTGTTCCAAGGCTTGTGTGTGTGTGTGTGTGTACACACACACACACACAGATGCATATATATGTATAATACACACACAATCTAACTTTTTTAATTTCTTCAAGTCCAAAAGAGGAACAAAAGTAAGAATATTTGAATATGAATTAAAATTGAAAATAAATAAAAATTATGAAGTATATATCATGTGCAAACCACTGTGCAAATGCTGGCTAAAAAAAGAAAAGAAAGATGTTCCCTGATTTCTAAGCACACATTGCTATTGTTTTCATAGCAGCTACAAAGACAGTTGAATGACTACACCTTCTCAAGAGTGACTTCATAAGATGAGAAGAAGGGAGGATGGTCTGGAGCAGAGCCATTGGTCTACCATTTCTGTGGCTCTTAGTCAACTTTAAATCAGTGGCATTTGCTAAAACATCAATGTTAGTGCTGTCAAAAAAAGGCAAACTCTTTAGCCTTAATTTTAAATTAGTGGCATTTATTAAGATGTTGGTGATAGTATTTTCAAGGGAAGTGAGCTCGTTTTTCTCCTCTTTGGTGGTTCTAAGTTCTGGGTGAAAGCATTAGATGGTCTTTGACAGGTACTGCTATTCAAAAGGCTTTTAAGTTCAGTCTCTGAAAGAAAGTATTTGAGATTTGGGAAAGTGGAAACATTCCCTGATATTTCTTCCTTGGTCTAACTTGCAGCTTTAGCCAGCAATTACAAGTTGGTGATTTGGAAGGAATAACAACTGAGATTTGTATAGTGTTCTAAAGTTTGCCAAATAAGGTCACTTCATTAACCCACCAAGAGAGATTTGATCTACAAAAATAAATAAATAAATAAATATGCATAGATAAAGTTTTGTGGGTACAATTTTTTCTAATTTGATCCTCACAATACTCCCATTGAAGTAAATGCCAGCATTATTACTATTCTCTATATGAGGAAACTGATTAAATTAAGGGATTAAGTTATTTTCCCAAATCAAACATTTTTCAAATATCTACTATTTGCCACATCCTGTGCAAAGAAGATACAAAGAAAGCTGAAAGACTGGTCCTATTCTAATAGGACTCACAGCTTAATGGGTAGCATATGTACATGACAATGTACAAAAAAGCAATGTCTAAGATAAATAGGCAATATTAACAGATAGAAGACACTAGAATTAAGGTCAATTGAGAAAGGCTTCCTGCAGAATGTGGGATTTTACCTGGGACTTACAGAAAATCAGAGAAGTCAGTAGGCAGAAATAAGGAGGGAGATATTTTAAACAAGGGACATAGACAGTGGATATCTGTAGTTTAGAGCAAAGCTTCTTAAACTGTAGTCAGGACTCCATATGAAGTCATGTAACTGAATGTGGGGGTTATGAAATTATTATTTATTATCATAAATGTGATTTGTATGCCTATTTTATATACCTATATATCCAGGGTTGCATAAAATTTTCTCAGATTAAAAAGGGTTGTGAATGGGAAAGGTTTAAGAAGTCTAGAAAAGTGTCTGAACAGAGAGAACAGTATCAAGAGATCACAGAACAGTTGGGTGTAGAGGGGAATAAGATAGAAGAAGCCTTAAAAGATGGGATATGAGATGGGTTGTCAAAGGAAAGATTATTGCAACAGCTAAGTCTAGGATAGATGGAGGAGAGACCAGTTGGTCTATTATATAGTCCAGGTAGGAAGTGATTAGAGAGAGTTTGAACTATGTCAGAAAAGGAAGAATGCTCAAGAGATGTTACTAAGATAAAATTAACAGATCTTGGAAGCAGATTCGTTGGGAAGTGTGGTGTTCTTCACTTTTGTATAATATAGGATTGTTCTCTCTGGGCAGGTTTCTTGGGGAGGTTTTCTGGAGGCAGCCTTAGTTTCAGTTCAGATCAATAATCACCTCAAATGAAGCCAGGTGTTAAAGTAGTTTATTATTGTTTCTTCCAAAATAGCCTGGTTAATTTTCTTAGAGGCCTATCTCTCTGCTTGGTTCCAAGAGCTCTTGTTGCTAGCTTCAGCTTCTCTCTGAATCTTGGTTCTGCCTGACTGCAGATTAGTTTCTCAATCTCCCAAACTGAACTCTCACTCCGTCAATCTTCCAAAGTGACTTCTGGCTCTAGCTCAACTCCGACTCGTGTTTTCTTCTGAACTGACTCTGACTGACTCATTGAAGCTCTTTTTATGCTCAGTGTAAAAAGTTGACTCCTTTCCATGAACATAAACAGTGAAGTCTTAAAAATTGTATCAACAAATTTTGATCCAACTGTTTTCTCTTTTATAACCCAAGCAACTCACTTATGTTCCATGAACTGACCTTATTTAGCAAGTCTTCAACAATATCACCTTATAATATTCTGAGACAGTTTCTTTGGTGTGTTCCATGTCAAAGTAACTTTTTTGACTTATATTCAGAACAGTTCCATTTGTATTGTGTGTTTTTTTCAATTTCAAACTAAAATCCCTAAGAGTAGGATTATGGGAGGTATGAATTCATAAAGTTACAAAGTTAACTTTGTGTATCTCCCATACTTGTGAATTCCAATGAGTGAGCTCTAATGTGTGACTTCTAATGTGTAAACTCTTAAAGGTGCAAATCCAAGCACACAAGCATTACTTCCACCCATTCCACTAAGTACCTTGTTTCAAGTTCTGGCCCATAACATCTCCTTGTAGGATCAGATCAATCATATTGAACTATGCTAAATTAGATAACTATTGTCTCTATCAATTCTAATGACTTAACATTTTGTAAGGATTCTAACAAGGAAGGATTGAAAGTAAAAAATCAAGAAAGACATTTAATTCATGAGCCTGGTGATTGGGAGGATGGTGCTACCCTCAGCTGCATAGTGTAATTGTAATAGGTAAAATAGGTAAAAAAAAGTCACAGAATTATTAAATTCTTGAGAAGAAATTTAAATACTGGTCTTCCTGACTCCCAGTTTGTCATGCTTCCCAAAAGAGGAAAAGATGGTTTAGGTTTGAATTCAAATTCCCCTACTCACTATCTGTGTTGAAAAATCCACTTATCCCCTTTGGGACACAATCTCAATTGCAAAAGAAGAGGTTGAGTCAGATGATTTCTAATACTCTACTTGCTCTATTTCTATAATCTTCTGATACAATTTTTAACTTAGCTTTTCTATGGATATTGGAGTGAAGTTCCAATGAAAGACACATAAATCACTTTATTAACCTCAAGCATTTACTTCAGTGATGCAAATTCAGATAATTTTGAGCAAGTCTGTTAAATGCCAAGTGATTTAAGACAAAGAATAAGTGAAAATTAAGTAATAGAGATAATATGATTATTATTTGAAATGTCACTGGAATAGGGAATGTAATCTTTAATTCAATTTACCTAGATTGTTTACATTAACTATAGATGAATGTTAATGACTGACAGAAACAAAAAGTGGACGGAACAAAGGAAATGAGAAAGAGAAAGTTAAAAGAAGAAAAACAGAAAAGAAGAGTTTCTATTTGACCAATAAGTGAACTTTCCATGAACATAAACAGTGAAGTCTTGAAAATTGTATCAACAAATTTTGATCCAACTGTTTTCTCTTTTATAACCCAAGCCACTCACTTATGGTCCATGAACTAACCTTATTTAGCAAGTCTTCAACAATATCACCTTATAATATTCTGAGACAGTCTCTTTGGTGTGTTCCATGTCAAAGTAACTTTTTTAACTTGTATTCAAAAAAGGTCCATTTGTATTTTTTTTTCAATTTCAAACTAAAAATGGCATATGCTGTGTCTTGTATTCTTATCTGAATGAGCTTTGTAGGACTGTGAATGGCTTAATGTCTTTTAAGTTTCAATCTCATCATCCATTCTTTTCTCACAGTTTTCAGGGACTGAAGCCAACTCATCATCGACCTGCAATGTTTTAACCTTTCTGTCACTTTGGTTTGCAGATCTTTGGGAAGAAAGGGAGACCTCTTCTCTAACATTCATCACTCCTTACAGAATAACAAAGTTTAAAAAAAAAATCACTGACTACTATAAGGTAGAAAAATTTTCTTCTCCATTACAATGAGTTGTATCCCCTAAAAAGGCAAACATGTTGTCAAATTCATTTTGGCTGATGGATTATTAATATTTCTTTAACCTTGATGAGATGTAATTTTCTTTAATTTATGGATCTCAGGAAATTACCTGAGATAGCAGATAAACTTGATCCTAAAGCATAACTTTGTGACATAGGAAGTTAAAAATTTCCTTAACTAGATATTTTGCCATTTAAAGAAACAAATATTGTATTCTCATTTATTTTTCTCTCCAAACTGAAATGACAAATAGTTAAAGGAGAGTGCTATAGACAACATACAACTGTGACGCACCTTGATCCATAATTTGAGTCTGAGGTCATGTTCTTTAAATCTAGGCTGCAACATTGAAACAGGCACAATCTAATTAACACACCTATCCCTTTATGGCACTTGAATTTCTTGGTAATAGAGACTGTATCATATGATCCAAGAGATGAAAATCTTTCCCCAAAAATGTACACTCCCTAGATGCCTAATTAAGTCATTTTAAAACATCAATAAAGCTTAATTAGTTATTTAGGGAGTGTACAAATTTCACTGGCACATGAATCATGCTGGGTTATGTTGCATGAAGATTAAGAAAGGTGACGAAAGGTGACACTTACCTTCTCCTTCTTGAAATAACTTACACTTTTATAGGTAGAACTGACAACTGAGAGCTTTTTTAGATTGATTCAGTTTGTTCTAAGAGATAGGAATTAGCCAAGCAAAAGGCAGTTATAAAGTATGTGTTGTATGCCAGGGACTGTGCTAGTCACCAGAGCTACAAATGCAATCCATGAGATTATCCCTATCATGTAGTGATTGTCCTTAAAATGGTCATAATTTTTTTTATTATAATAACTTTTTATTGACAGGACTGATGCCAGGGTAATTTTTTTTACAACATTATCCCTTGCACTCACTTCTGTTCCGATTTTTCCCTCCCAACACTACCCCCTCCCTTAGATGGCAAGCAGTCCTATATATGTTGAATATGTCGTAGCATATCCTAGATACAATGTATGTGTGCAGAACCAAACAGTTTTCTTGTTGCACAGGGAGAATTGGATTCAGAAGGTAAAAATAACCCGGGAAGAAAAACAAAAATGCAAACAGTTTACATTCATTTCCCAGTGTTTTTTTCTTTGGTTGTAGCTGCTTCTGTCTATCATTGATAAATTGAAACTGAATTAGGTCTCTTTGTCAAAGAATCTACTTCCATAAGATTACATCTTCATACAGCATCGTTGTTGACATATATAATGATCTCTTGGTTCTGCTCATTTCACTCAGCATCAGTTCATGTAAGTCTCTCATTGAAATTGAAACTGAATTAGGTCTCTTTGTCAAAGAATCTACTTCCATAAGATTACATCTTCATACAGCATCGTTGTTGACATATATAATGATCTCTTGGTTCTGCTCATTTCACTCAGCATCAGTTCATGTAAGTCTCTCCAAGCCTCTCTGTATTCATCCTGCTGGTCATTTCTTACAGAACAATAATATTCCATAGCATTCATATATCACAATTTACCCAACCATTCTCCAATTGATGGGCACCCATTCATTTTCCAGTTTCTGGCCACTACAAACAGGGCTGCCACAAACATTTTGGTACATACAGGTCCATTTCCCTTCTTTAGTATCTCCTTGGGGTATAAGCCCAGTAGTAGCACTGCTGGGTCACAGGTATGCACAGTTTGATAACTTTTTGGGCATAATTCCAGATTGCTCTCCAGAATGGTTGGATTCATTCACAACTCCACCAACAATGTATCAGTGTCCCAGTTTTCCCTCATTCCCTCCAACATTCATCATTATTTTTTCCTGTCATCTTAGCCAATCTGACAGGTGTGTAGTGGTATCTCAGAGTTGTTTTAATTTGCATTTCTCTGATTAATAATGATTTGGAACACTCTTTCATATGAGTGGTAATAATTTCAATTTCATCATCTGAAAATTGTCTGTTCATATCCTTTGACCAAAATGGTCATAATTTTAAATTACAACATGCTCTCATTACCATACAGAACACAGTGCTATAACCTCCAAGGCTACATTATAGATTATTTTTTAAATGAAAACAATCTACTGACAGATACTTAGAGGAGAATGAACTACATTCTTCCATTTTTGCATTGATACAAAAATATCTTTCCTGTACTACCCAAAAGTAATTATTTTGCCCTTTGTGGGATGACTGTACCTTAACTCCCCTTTCCCTCTTACTCCAGGTGATGGATGGGTGAAATAATTGTCTAATGGGTAGACTTTGAAAATTCAGAAGAAAGGGGAAATGGCAACAACTCCACTAATCTTCCTGTCACAAGGCTCAGAACTGAGCTGGCTAATTAGCCTCTTAAGTATCACATCTGAAAGTAAGACTTCAGGAGCTGATAAGTTCTTAAGTCACAGACACCAGAAACTGATATGGGTAGATGAACAATCTGAGACACAGAGGAATATGAAAATACCCAATAGCACCTGGGAAAGTGAAATGAACACTGACTACTTTCCCACACACATCTATGTACATTGTCATCAGAAAAGATTGCTGGTACCCTCTAATCTCCACATTCATCATAGACAATTCATGATATCACTCAATCCATGAAAGTCATTTAACTTATCTTGTTTCTGGGAGATGAGCTGAAAAGTGAAGAGGCTTTCCATCTCTGCTGCCTGGAAGAGTTTGACTGGAACATAAAGAAAGGTTAGCATGGGAGATAGGTTCACTAAGGTGGAATCTGTCACCTTAAGTTAATGCTTTTTAAAAAGAGTGATGTTGATAGATGTAATTCAATGAAGCATATGCAAGATATATAAAGGCAAGGGTTGTTGCTTATAGGTAGGGAAAAACATGTCAAGTAAATTGGTTGGTAGATGCATCCACACCCAAAGGCATATCCCTGGACTCATATATCAGGAAATAGGTGATTGGCTACTAGGTATTCTGACATCTTAAAGAGAAAAAGACAAATTGGTTTGACTGATTGCCATAATACCCTCTGCTGTCACACAGTGGTTGCTAGATTAAGAATGATATGATTTTGTTCACTTTACTTTTTTAGTATATATATATATTATTTCAGGTTTGAAAGTGATAATGGGATCAGAGAGAGACATGTAGTGACAAGTAAGAAAGGTTATAAACTAAAGGAGAAGTACAGGGTAATGTGGTTTAGAAATGGCTGTTATTTTTTTTTCCCAACCACGCATGGCCAAGAGGATTTCAAGGTACTCAAGTTAATTATTTTTTTTCTATTTTAGTGAGCTCTAGAGTCAGTTTATGATGAGTTCAGAATTACCTCAATTAACTATTATCCTTGGTTGATTGAAAAAATTTTAAATAGATGAATCTACAAAAATTTTAGTTTTATAGTCTTGGAACAATGGAAATTTCAGAGGTAGGATCATCATAATGTAGCAGAAGGGAACACCAGAAGCATATCATTGGATACTTGTATGTGTATGTATATGCATATATGTGTGTGTGTGTAGACACATGCAGACATATGATGCATTTGTAATGTGTACATTAAATACTACATATTCATATTGATTGTGAATCTATAGAATACATGTATATGTATTATATATATAACTATATGCATATGAACTACTTTGTGAACTATAAAATCCTTAATAATGTGAATGTTTACTCTAGTCATTATTATTAATTGTTCTTATACTTTCTTATATTTTTTCTGACAGAATTGAAATAGAAAGAACCCTTCAACAAGTGACTAACTTATTTCCTCTCTTAAATGTTCTACAGACAACTGTGTAATTGGAAAGAAAACTGTTTTCTTTTATTGAATAATAGTATTGGGATGTAATCTCATCTTCTGTCATCTCACTGAAAGCATCTTCAGGATAATTACAATAGAAAAAGGATAAGAAGGGTGCTATGTACCTATTACTACATGGTTTTGATTGCTTCTATTAATACTGTTTCTTTTGAAAGATTTCATTCCATGGAGCTTGAAGCTATGGTTATTCAGAATTGGTAAAATATTATAACAAAAAAAACTGAATTGTTCAATGGATTAGTATATAATGATACTCTTTGATGCTCATCAAGAAATTAGATTTAGCAGGAACTCAAGTAAAAATAGTTGAATTAATTAATTTAACATTAATAGCTTCTATTATTTAATATCTTCCATTGTTCTATAGACTACTGCATAGCAATAGAAGAGTTTAAAAAAAACTGTATAAGTGCCTTTAGACATCTTTGTCCATATCAATACATAGTGTAATGCTTTGAAGTCAGTAAATAATTGTATTTATTTGAACAAATCCAACATCTGTTTATTAACCAGCTATTATATGTTAGCATTGTTCAGGATAGTGGGGCTACAAAAGCAAAATTGAGATATTCTGTACTCTCAAGGAGTATAAATATTATCTGGATATAGATAGCATTTTAAAAGAAAGTAAACGCAAAGTATAAAAGAAAGTAAATGCAAAGTATAAAAGAGCTAAATGCAGGTGGGAGGAATAATAATTTTAAAATTAATACTCAAAAAACATCTCGAGTAAATGGTGATAAAATTTGATCTGTGCTAGGGGGAAAAGTGCTAAGGGATCTAAAAGATGGGAGCAAGGGAAAAGTGTCATCTAATTATGGGGAATGTGATTCAAAGTGAGGAAATAGAATATCATGTATACAGAACACCAATAGAATATCATGTATGCGGAACACCAATATAACTAAGTTGAGACACAAGAAGGAAAGTAATGTGAAATAAAAAGAAAGTCTGGGATAAAATGTTCAGGAGTTTCAATTCTAGGCTGCAGAGAAAGAAAAAAAGTAAGAGGGGAGACAGAGATAGAGAGAAGAAAGATGGAGGAAGAAAAGTGAAGAGAAGTTGGGCAAGTTATTTGAGGATCAGATGATAAAAAAAAACGGGACCAAAAAGTTTAAGTCAAGGGTAATGGTCTTGCCAGAGGGAGGAAGAAAATTTCACCAAAGACTGAGGGAAAGGAAAGGAATAGAAGTAAAAAAGAAAAAAGAAAGAAAGAAAGAAAGAAAGAAAAAAAGGAGAATTTTGAGATCTGTAATGAAAGAGAAATGATTATTTGAAATGAAAAACTTCTATTCTCCCAATAACAAGGCTCATCGTCTGCTGAGAGAATATGGGAAATTTTAAGAGTCTTGAGGAGAAAAGACAAAATTGGGAGTAGTGACTATGGAAATGGTGATTTGTTCATTCAGGAAGAGGTAGAAGGATTTCTGTACAATAATTTTAACTTAGTTGAATAGATGTTATTCTATTTTAATAGAATTTGTCATGGCTAAGTGACCTTTTCTGCCAGAAATGAGTAACTCTGATATAGGAATACAAAAAGTGAATGGCAGGGATCACACTGGATTAGAATTTGGAAAGGTATGCCTGGTAATAGGATAATGGGATAAGTAGGATAAGAGCTCTACTAATATAAATATGTAAAATGAAGTACTCAATTATGAAGAAAAATTATGGGAGGATTAAAATATGGTTAGGATATAAAATGTATTGTTAGAATAGAAGGGGTGGAGCTACCATTAATCATGATGATGAAGAAGAATAGGTTTTGGGAAAATGAGGCAGAGGGAGAAATAGAAGAATAAGAGATAAGTATTGAGGATAGGCATTATGCAGTTCAACATAATGGAGGAAGAAAATTATGTGCATTAATGATATGAAGGGCATGCATATTTTTATATGGAGATGAAGTGCTGTTAGAAATTGTGGTCAAGGGAACTGAGAAGGTTGAAATTGGAAAGGCATTATAACAGAGTATAAATTGACATATACACTGAGGTACTGAGTTATAAGGTCATGGAATGGAATAGAACAGAAAAAAATGTTATAGGCAATGCTAGTATGCTTTAAGGAGAAGGGGGGAATGCTCTGGAGGCTGATAAAAGTCTGTAAATAATGTAATAATCGAAATACCATGCTTTAATAGGACATCATCAATGAGATATGACAGCCAAAAATACAAACTTGGATTGCAGTCAGAGAAACATTACTCTTTTTAAGAATAGGGTGGGGATAGGCCCACAGTCTTATTTCATATGAGCAAACTGAAAGAACTTTAAGTTTTTTTCCTGAATAAGGATAGATTGGAGTAGCTGTATGTAGAGAAATAACAATTACCTTCAAGCAATAGAAACTACTATGTCAAGGAAGGATTAAACATTTTCATTTTGGCCTGTAGTGTGAGAAGCCATCAATAATGAGTAGAAGTTGCAAAGAGGAAAATGTAAACTCTATGTTTAGGAGGGAAGTAATTTCAAAAATTAGAACTCTTCAAAAATGGAACTGGGTAAAGCATGACTCGAAAGAGAAACTGAATAACTGGTTTATAAAAGACAGTAAAGATTCCTTTTGCATATGAATTTGAGTGAATGATGAGGTTCTTTCCAACTCATGTTTTGTCTTTCTTTTGAATGATAGTGGTAAAAAGATAATAACTATTGACAATAACAACTAACATTTATATCACATTTTAAGGTGTGAAAAACACTTAATTATATCATTTGATCCTCACAACTCTTGGTGGCAGCTACTATTTTTAACATCATTTTACTGATGAAGCTATTGAACCAATAGTAGTTATGTTTTACCCAGCTCTAAGTTCCTGAAGATGATCAACTCTTCCTGATTCAGTATTTTCTCAGCTGTATCATTTAGCTTGCTGGTGGGAATGAGCACATAAGACTGTCTTCTCCTTTGCTCTAGTGCTTTGGCACAAGAGTAGAAACACCTTGGAATTAGAAAGGGTAAATAGAAAACTGTTTTCTGAGAAGAACCAGGTTACCATGATTGAAGAAAACAGAGAATATAAAGATGACAAATTAGGGATAAAGGAGAGTTTTAAACAATTGAAATGGTGCCTTAAAGTTGAGGCCTAGAAGAATCCTATTAATTACTACCTAATTACTCTTGAGACAGATGTGGAAAGCTTGGTTAATGTGTTTTTGTCTCTTACTAGAGAACTTTGCCTGCACTGATATCCCAGATCTCAGGATCTTTTATAGCCCTGGAGCCTATGCCTTCATCCATTGTGCTAGTGAATTGTACCACTAAAACCAGTAAATCAATCAACATTCTATTCTGACTATTCTTACATCTTTGCTACAAAGCACAAGATATATATTTCAAGTATATGTGTAGAATTTCAGGCACATTATCAGTAACTCAGCCAATCAAAATAGCAGCAAGAATTTATTAAATGCCCACTATGCTCCTGATACTGTACATGGTACAGAACATACAAGTATGATGAATGAAATAAGACTTACTTTCAAGGAGACTATGATAATTCTTAACAACAACAAAATAGCCTTGGCAATACTAGTATAAATTGCAGTATTTGCTAATTAAATATTATATATAATATATATATGTATATATATCTCACACTTAAAATTTTAGGCATTTTATAGATATCATTTCATTTGAGTCTATGCAATTGCCATCATAGATTTTTTAGACAAGGATCATGAAGTTTAGAAGAATGTGATGGAAACAGCAGTTAGTGATTATGGTTTCAGAAGAATTTGGATTCTAATCCCATATCTGACACACATTTGGCTTCAAAATCCTCATCAGCTAAATGAGAGGGTGGGTTTAGATGATTTCTGATTCCTTCCAGTGTTGTCCATGATCTCTGATCATTAATATATACTTAATTGTCTAAAGACAAAATATCTAAAGTAGTCAATTTATCCATGTCATTGAGATGAATGAGTCAAATATTCCCCTTTTTCTTGACGGACTTAAGTTAAACAAACAAGTAAATCAATCAATTAATCAATCAATAAATAGTTCTTGGGTGACAGATTTCAATAGTGATGGAAAATATCCTGACTGAAAATTACAACACAAAATAGAAAGAAACTCTGGTAGAAGAAACACTGAGAATAAACAGTCGGAAACTGTACCAGCCAAGATCAAAGAGGAAGTAATATCTTGAATTGACTTCAGAAATAAATGCAAACAATGTAAAAAAGAGAAGACACTTATATGAAAACAAAATATCCAAAGAGATAAAAGTGCCGTGAAATGGGAAACAGACTGAAATTCACTAAGTAGAAAAGATGCTGGGATACAATAAGTATGTAATAGAATTGTGGAAATTGTTACAGTGGAAAATGATCAGGAAACATTGTCTGGGTGAGTGTTGCAATGTGGAAAGAATATGTAACTAGAACTGTTACCATATAATCAGAAAGCTTAGGGGCCAATATGGGACCTAGAAAACAGGCTTTTAAAAGAGGCAATCTCATGTCAGTGAAGACTGAGAATCACTCTGTGAGAAAAGGGTGCCAAGTTTAGTTTACATACATTGACAATTCTGTGGGATAGGTGGGGGATGCTGATCTATAGTTAGCTATTTACAACTAGATAGACAATTTGCTATGCCTTTTGCACTTGAGATTGGGAAATCACAGTTGGAGATTTGCAATTATAACAACCTATTCCCCATCTTCTAAAATATAGTAGACCAAATAAGCTTAGTTTATTCTAGCAGGATACAAAAATCAGAAATATTCATTTTCCCAATCTTTCTTATAATAGATTCAAATGGAGACCAAAAAACTTCTATTATTAAATTATTAATGATTATTAATAATTATCAATATAGATGAAGTAGTGGATCAAGTAGAGCCAGTAGTCAGGAAGAATTATATTCAAACCCAGCCTCAGACACTTATGAGCTATGTGATCTTGGCAAAGTCACAACTCTGCTTGTTTGATCATCAATGAAATGAGTTACTGAAATCACTCCTGTATTTCACAAAGAAAAACCCAAATAGGGAGTTAAACATAACTAAAATGATTTGAATAACAACAATCATCAATGGGCACAAAAAAACTTCAACAGTTTTTAGTTACAACATCAAAATTTAAGTTACATATTCTTAGTTATGTGTTAAGTAGTAACATTGAAAGAAAAAAGAAAAAAATGGTTTTGTTTTGTATTTTTGCTTTTGACAATGATGCTAATAAATTGTTTAATAATTCACATATGTCATCACTTCATAAGTTTAGGGACTAAGAAGAAATTTGATGTCTTTGTCAGAAGTCATGAAGTCCTTCATTATATCTTGCCTCTAAATCATCCTGGCTATATAGCCTAATTTCTTATTGCCCCCAAGAAGCTCTCTAAATCTGAACTGGTAGAAGGATTTTCCTTATTGGGAATTTCCATGCCAATGAAATCACAAGACTAGTTAAAAACAAACTAACAAATGTTTATAGACCCCTTTCCTCTTTTTTTATTCCAATATCTCTGGGGGGTAGGGGATAAAAATATAAAGAATTTTATGGTCTTTTCAAGTTCACATAGCTATTTAGTGCTGGAGGAAAAAATTGAAGCCTAGTTTTTTTTCTGACTTCAAGATGAATACCTTTACAATTATGACTTGCGTGTTTTACATTTGGTTAAGTTCAAGGGCAACGAATATATATTATATTTTTGGCCCAGTTATTTATATTTTGTAAGCAATTAATGGCGTTTAGAGATATCCAAAATAACTAATCCTTCTTTACTATTTATTGAGTAAGAAGTTTTTAGGACTGCAAACCCAAGTTTCAATAACTTATTCTTTGCTTTAAGTCCCTATTAAAGAAGATTCCTAGCATTTAAGCCTTAATTTGTTTTTTTTTTTTATTGTTCTATAAGAAAGAAAATGGAGTTAAAAGGAATACACTAGAGACAAAAGAAGGGGAGAATTATGGAAGAACTTTTTTTCTCAAATAATGAGTACTCTAATAAAAGTCTTTATAAAAGAGAATAAGGTTTAGGGATCTGTCACTTGAAGGTCACTTCCACATGAATTGGTCAAAAGAAGATACAAAGTATACACACACAAACACACATACTCTCTCACACACAATTTGTTATAGAAATATATTTGTCAACAAAGAAAGGAGTAAATGAGGAGAGGAAAAGGAGAGGAGATTCAAGAAGGGATTATTTATAAGGAAAACCTCTTTTTTTTTTTTTGATATTTCATTGGATTTTCTGATTACACAGAACTACTTCTCAAGAACATGATACCTTTCATGAGGAAACATTCAGCTAACATTTAGTTCATTTTCCTTTTTGAAATTTAGTTTCCCTATTTAGGATACTATTTTGAATAGATCTTATAATGGATTTACCCATTCAATAAACACTTTTAAGCACTTTTACAAGATGCTGGGGTTACAAAAAGGACATGGAAACAGCCTCTGACCCTTCAAAATCTTACTTTTGACTAGAGGGAACATAGCTGGAAAGCAAATGATTGACTTGAAGTTTAAGACTTAGATAATAACTGGTAGGTTTATTTTCTTTTTCCACTGAATAGATTCTGATGTATATTCCCATATTCTCTCTTTTAATTGATAAGATTCAATCTGGTTTTCTCTGACATTTTAGGATTAATTCTTTGATAGAGTCTAAAAAATAAGGCAACATTTTCACCCTTACTATTGTTCTGAACTCCTAAAATTAATATGGCTATAAGATATTTTGCACTAATGTACTTAAGTAGTATGGATCTCTAAGGAATAAAAAATAATAATAAGATATTCAGAATTTTTAATCTGGAGTGACTATTCCCACTCTGCCTAGTCAAATAAATATACTTTTATGAATTTTAATTCATTTTGTAAAACTTAAAAAGTCATAGGACTATAGATTTAAAATGAAGAATACTTCCCTGTATCCAGTACTAATTTTCAAAATGAGGAACTGAGAGTAAGTGATGCTAAGTAATTTGCCTGTGGTCAAATATAACCCCCAAGTATATGAGACAAGTTTTAAACACAGGCTTTCCTTACTTGCAGGCCAGTATTTCATCTATTATAATAACTATTTTAATGATTTTCTTTGCTAAATAATTTTATCATTATTTTCTCTAAGCCTTCATCCACCATACATAGATTAAAAAATTTACATGCCTTGCTATAATACTTATTGGCTACTGGGATGGGAGTTAAAGTGAGGTTTATAGAATGCAAAGTAAAGCAGCTTGGTACAGTTAAGACAATGCAGTGGAACTGGAAAAGACTTCAAATCATTTGTAATTTTGTGATGTCTCTCTGAGCCAGTTTCCTCTCCCTTTAAATAAGGCAATAGTATTTACTTTATCACTTATTTTATAGTGTTGTTAAGATTAAATGAAACAAAATATATAGGTAGTCTTCAAAATTGATAGTATTCTAAAATTTCAAGTTATTAAAAGGAAAAACAACACATATATGTTATGTTGTAATAATTTCAAATCCTTTCAAATGTTCTTCATGAAAAAGCCTTATGTCATTCTCCATATTATTGTGGAAGAAATCAAGGCTGAGAACTAGAAAGTGGTGTGTGTCCAAGGTTTTACAGATTAAACAAGGGACTGCAAAGCAAAAGGCAGAAAGGACTCTTTTTGTTGTACCTTTTGATACTTGAAAAGTGTACATGTGAGCATGAACATACACACACACACACAAGATAGAGAATATATGTTCAGAACCACTTCTCTCTAATTACAAATGGCTTTATTTTGTTTACTATAGTACTCCTGTATCATAATTGCTTTTCAATATATGACATAAATAATTCATAATACATTTATAAGTTGAATTAGGATATATCAACATTTGTTATGCTATTACTAAATGTATTTCTATAAAAGAAATTTACAATATTGGAGAGAAAGTTTTTTGATAAAAATTATAGGTAATCTTTGATATGAAAGAAAATGTGCTTTTACTTTTATCATTCCTACCTAATTCAACTAGCTTTCTGGGAAAATGTCCCCATTACTCTTAATTTCTAACAAATATCTTGGATATTTTTGGTACTTTTTCGTATTGGAAAGTACATCAATTTTTCTGAAATATACTTTTCAACATTTGTAGCATAGACTAAAGTTTATTCAATGATGTGAGAGCATCTGTACTTTATCTTGAATCATTCAAAGAATGTTAATTGTGAGTGTTATAAATAACTTTCTTATTTCAAAGTGACAACATCCCAACACTTCTCGGAGTCTTAAGAGGAGAATTTTTTTTAACAAGGAAACTTGTTAAGAGTTTTATAAAATGTCAAAAGAATCATTAACTTAGCAATGCTGGATGGCAAACTGAGCTAATTGCAAAACTCTTGCTGACTTCAAAGGAGATTTAATATCTCTATCAATCCCAGACATGGAGAACCAGCTCTAATCACACTTTACTTTTTTGCTTTTAAAGTTTCATTCAGAAGTAACTGGAAATTGAGTGGATACCCATCAGTTCACAGGAATGGCTGAATAAGTTATAGCATATGTATGTTATAGAATATTATTGTTCTATAAGAAACAATAAGCAGGAAGATTTCAGAAAAGACTGGAGACACATGAATTAATGGTAAATGAAGTGAGTAGAACCAAGATAATATTGTACACAGTAATGAAAAGATTATGGGATGATCTACTCTGATGGATGTGGCTCTTTTCAATAATGAGGTGGTTAAGTCCAATTCCAATAAACTTGTGATGGAGACATTTGCACCCAGAAAAGGGACTATGGGAATCACAACATAGTATTTTCACATTTTTATTATTGTTTCCTTGCTTTTTTTCTTTCTGTTCTTTTTTTTCAATTTGGAGCTGATTTTTCTTGTGAAGCATGATAAATGTGGAAATAAATAAAGAAAAATTAAATGTCTTTAACATATCTTAGATTACTTGCTATCTAGGGAAGAGGGGAAGAGAGGGAGAAAAATTTAGAACACAAAGTTTTGCAAGAGTGAATGCTGAAAACTATCTTTCCATCTATTTTGAAAGTAAAAAAAAAAACTATTAAAATGCTTCATTCAGACATTTACTATACATCTTCATCTATGACAACACAACTAAATATGACCATAAGGAACTTCAAGGAAGAATTAGATACATAGAGAGATTAAGATTATGTGCATTTTTGCATATCTTTTTGCATGCATATATGTATGAAAAAACCTAAAACTTAAAAGAGTATCTCCCTGCCTCCAGGTAAAAAAAAAAAGCTCATAAAGGTCTAAGTCAATAAACAGGCTATAGAAATGAACAAACAACAACAAAAAAGAACATGACCAGAAAAAGCTACTATGTTGATAGGGAAGGCCAGGACACAAACTTAGAGGAACAAAATAACAAGAAAATAACTACAATCAAAGCCTCAAAGAAAAATGTTAATTGGACACAAATCTAGGAAGAAATAATAATGTTTAAAAAAGTTTTGTTTTGCTTTGTCTTTTAAAGTAATGAGTGGTGGGAGAAAAGTTGGGGAGAGAAATTGATGCAAGAAAAATATGAAGAAAATTAATATCATGGTAAAATAGGCAAAAAAAAAAGTGAAGAAAATACCAACTTAACAAAATTGGTCTAATGGTAAAAATGGCACAAAATCAAAATCAGACAAATGGAGAGAGGTACACAAAGTCAGTAAAGAATTTATTTTTTACAAGCAACATTTGACAATGGAAAACTTATGGCTCCATAAGATATCAAAAAATAATAAATTCCAAAGAATGAAAAATATGAAATATCTCTACAGGTAAAAAAAAAAAAAAGCACAATTAATTGAGGTAATATAATTTAAGAATTATCTGACTACCAGAAAACCATGACTAAAAAAAGACCCTAAACATTAATGTGCATATGTGTACATGGAGTGTGTGTGTGTGTGTGTGTGTGTGTATTTGTAGAGAAAATTGCCCTGATATCCTAGAACCAGAGAGTAAAATGCAAATTGAGGGAATCTACTGATCACTTTCCAAAAGAGATCCCAAGATAAAAACTTCAGGAATATTATAGTCAAATTCCAGAGCTACCAGGATAAGGAGAAATATTGCAATTATACAGAAAGAAACAATTCAAATACCATGGAGCCAAAGCCAGGATATTGCAAGAATATATAGTAGTTTCTACATTAAAGGACTGGAGTATTTGGAATATCATTTTCTACAGGGCAAACAAGATAGGATTGCAACCAAGAATTACCTACTCAACAAAACTGAGAATAGTCCTTCAGAAGAAAAAAATGAATAGTCAATAAAATAAAGGAAATTTAAGTATTCTTGATGGAAAAAACCAGGGCTGCACAGAAAATCTGATTTGCAATTACAAGTCTCAAGAGAAGTATAAAAAAATAAACAGGAAAGGGAAATAGGGGACTCAAGTTTAAACTATTTGCATTTCTACATCTGCATTTCACAGATGTGAGTTGAATATGAGGGGATGATATCTTAAAAATGAAATTAAGGTATGATAGAGGAATGTACTGGGAAAAAGGGATAGGGAGAGGTAGAAAGATCTCACATAAAAGAAGAAAGAACAACTTTTTCCAGTGGAGGAAATGTGGGGAGATGAGAGAGACAGACAGAGAGAGAGAGACAGAGAGAGAGAGAGACAGAGAGAGAGAGAGAGAGAGAAGAGAGAGAGCGAGCAAACTTTTCTCTTATAAGAATTGGCTCAAAGAAAGAATAGCATACACAACCAATTGGGTATAAAATTCTATCTTACCCTACAGTAAAGTAGGTGAGGAAATGGATAAGAGACACAAAGGCAGGGAATTATAGAAGGGCAAATGGGGGAAAGGGATTGTCAGAAGCAAACTACTTTTGAATAAGCACATGGTGAGAGAAGTGAGAGGATAGGGCAAATGGGGAGGGTTGAGGAAAATAGCAATAGTAACTGTGAAGAAACCTGAAATAAGTGGCTGTTATAAAGGCCTCATTTTTCAAACATATAGAGGACTGAGTCAACTTTATAAAAATAAAACCATTGCCCAGTTCCTAAATGAGCAAAAGAATATGAAATCATCAGATGACATAATCAGTAATTTATAGCCATTAAAAATATTCTAACTTACTGTTGATTGGAAAAATGCAAAGTAAAATAATTCTGAGGTACTACCACATGAATATTAGATTGGATAATAGGACTAAAAAAGGAAGATGACAAATGTTGGAGGGAATATGTCAAAAATGAAACATCAATGCATTGTTGGTATGGCGGAGTCATGGACTGATTCAACAACTTTGTAGAGTAATTTAGAACTATATCCAAAGGGTTATAAAACCAGGTTTCAGTAGGTTTGTACAAGGTTTGAAAATACTTGTACAAGTCTTTTTAAAAAAGATGATGGGAGATTGATCTCCAGGAAAAAGAAACAACAAAAAAGTTAAATAAAAATAACAAACATGGCAAGACCTATATGAACTAATGCAAAGCAATGTGAGAAGAACCTAGAGATCTTGATTTATAGTAAAGCAATGTTGAAATGAAGATAAATTGTGAAAGACTTGGGTACTGTAATTAATACAATGATCCAAGAGAATTCCAAAGGGCTCATGATTTAAAAAAAAAAGTTATACACCTCCAAAGAGAAAATTAATGAACTCTGAGTGCAAAAAAAAGTATAATTTTCTCACTTTCTTTGTTTTTCTTGATCTTTTTACAAATATGCAAATATACACACAATCCAAATACTTATATGAAGGACTTATGAGGCACAGAAATGAAGTCATCCTCTTTGAAGTTTTCATATTGGTAAACTTTCTTCTTCTTGGTAAGCTTTTGGTTATCCAGAAAGCATCCATGTATTAAAAAGGTGAGTGGGTGGGAGAAGGTTAATTTAAGTCCATACATGGCAAATTTATAGTCTTTATCTGTGTAAGTTTATATATTTATATTTTATTGGGAGACCTTTGATTACTTAATTCACTCTTTTTGCAGAGATCACCACCCCTATTAATTGATGAAAACTGAGGGGCATATAATAGAGACAAGTAAAGATTAAGTCCTTAAGCAAAGTACACAGATTACACACACACACACACACACACACACACACATTCATTTACACAGTTGGGAATTATAAAGTTCTTCAAGCAACTTTCATGGAAATAGCCAACAGCATTCATTGGCCATCAAACAGTCAAATCCATTGTGGCTTTTAAAAAAGCAAATCAGAACTCTAGTACCAAAATGATGAAAAAAAAAAAATAAGAACTCTGAAGTCCTCCAAAATACCCTTCCAAATAACTAGAAAACTTCTTCAGAATTTACTGATTGGCAGGGAAGCAGTTTACCAGTCCAACAATAAAGTTTCACTGAAGTGGGAAGGGAACAAGGTCTAAGAGCAACAGTACCAAGTAGGCAGCTTCACAGCAGGGGAGCAGCAGTAAGCCACCAGGCCTAGGGTAATCCACTAACAAGCTCCCATCCTCCTTTCAAACCCTTGAACCCACAGCATTCTAGGTAAGTGAGTAATCTGAATAGCACAGCAAGGTCCCATCCCAGAGACCCCACACAAAGACAAGCACAAGTCACATGCAAGGAATACACTGCTGACTTCTCACATAAAGTCTCCTGTTAAAACACCTAGTCACAAAAAAAGGAAGAAAAAAAATTAACCACAACAAAAAAGTTTGACTATAGAAATGTTGTATTGTGATAGGGAATATCAAGGCATAAAAATAACTATGTGTGAAGTCTCAGAAAAATATAATTAAGTCTCAGATCAAAATGAAGTTCATAAGAGCTTAAAAAGTATTTTATTATTTTTATTATAGCTTTTTATTTACAAGATTATTTATTTACAAGATTTACAAAATTACATGGGTAATTTTTCAGCATTGACAATTGCAAAACCTTTTGTTCTAATTTTTCCCCTCTTTTTCCCCACCCCTTTCCCCAGATAGCAGGTAGACCAGTACATATTAAATATATTAAAGTATAGGTTAAATACAATATATGTATACACGTCCATACAGTTGTTTTGCTGCACAAGAAGAATCAGACTTTGAAATAATATACAATTAACCTGTGAAGAAAATCAAAAACGCAGGCAGACAAAAATAGAGGGATTGGGAATTCTATGTAGTAATTCACACTCATTTCCCAGAGAGGCCCGTGCTGTAGAATGTGGCTGCACAACTGTGCTGTGGTCTGTGCTCAGTCACTCACTTCCAGTTTTGGGTGGGTGTAGCCAGATCCTGTTAGATTCTGATGTTTTTCAGAGTACACTTTACCTTTGGCTTTAACTTCTCTGCTGATCTACTGCTTTTCAACCAAAGCAGAGAAGCCAACCTGTGGTAGAATCCTCCCCATAAATTTTCCAGCCACATAGACTGCCCCTCCCTTGTTCACTCAGTATGCTAGCCTCTGGTTCTATCTCCCTGCTTGTGCTGGCCTGCTCCTGCTGATCAGGACAAACGCGATCACCCTGATTATCTTTGGCTAATAAGTTGTTGTACTTCCAATCTCCATAAGTTTTACCAGTCAAGCACTGTTTTTGAGGCTGAATTTGATAATTAGTAGTGAGGATATGAGAGGAGCTTAGAATGTCACATGTGTATTATCCACCATCTTGGCTCTATCCCTAAAAAGTATTTTAAAAAGCAAATTAGGGAGGCACAGAGCCAAGAAGGGGAAGAACAGACATGACTTTCTGTGAGCTCCTCTAATCTTCTCAGAAAACAACATCAAATTAAGCCTCTAAACTGGTTTTGAAATCAAAGAACCTACAGATATTTGGAGTATAACACCTTTCCAGAAGAAGATATCTTGGAAAAACTTTAGAACAATTCTGTTTCAAATGCAGGGGGATGGTCTGCTAAGTCCAGGCAAGATTTTTACCACAGATAATGAAGAAATATCAATACTAAATATATATGCAACAAGTGGTATAGCATCCAAATTCCTAGATAAGTTAAGAGAGATTCAAGAAGAAATAAGACAGTAAAACTATACTAGTAGGGATCTCAACCTTGCTCTCTCAGAACTAGATGAATGGAACCACAAAATAAATAAGAAAAAAGTTAAGGAGGTAAACAGATTGTTAGAAAACTTTGGTATGATAGATTTTTGGAGAAAATTGAATGGAGACAGAAAGGAGTTTACTTTTTTCTCAGCAATTCATGGAACCTATTCAAAAATTGGCCATAAGTTAGTGCATTAACACCTCAAAATCAAATACAGAAATGGCAGATATATCAAATGCATTTTTTTCTACATCATGATGCAATAAACATCACATGCAATATAAGGCCAGGAGAAAATTGACCAAAAATAAATTAGAAGTTAAATAAACTAATACTAAAGAAAGAATGGGTAAAATAACAAATCATAGACAAAATCAACAACTTCACCTAGGAGAATAACAAAAATGAGACAACATACCAAAATTTGTGAGATGCAGCCAAAGCAGCTATTAGGGGAAATTTTATATTTCTAGATGCTTACTTGCATAAAATGGAGAAAGAGAAGATCAATGATTTGGGCTTATAACTAAATAAGCTAGAAAAAGAACAAATTAAAAACCCTCAATTAAATATCAAGTTTGAAATTCTGAAAATAAAAGGGGAGATGAATAAAATTGAAAACAAGAAAACTACTGAATTAATAAATAAAACTAAGACATGATTTTATATATAAAAAAGATACCTTTACTTAATTTGATTAGAAAAAGGAAAGAGACTTCTGGACAAGATGGCAGAGAGGATACACACATCTTTTCTCTCAGAATAAATTATTTTCATAACAAACTTCAGAATTAGTGCTTGACTGAAAAAACCCACAAATAATTACCAAGAGAAAATATCCTTGAAATTTCCCAGAAAAGGTCTGTTTTTGCTCAAAGGTAGGGAAAGTTAGATCTAGCACAAACTGAAGACAAGCTGCAGAAGCAGAGCAGACAGAGTAAAACAGGCAGCTCAAAGAAGAGCAGACCTGAAGGGGGTGGGGGTGTGATCTCGGTAGTTTCTGCGGGAAGAGCTTTACTACAATATTGGCTACTTTGCCCTGGCAGCAAGCCAGTAGAGAAGCAGAGAAGCTAAAAACACAGGGGGCAAAGACTATAACCCCAAAAAGCTAGGGTCTCTCGGGACCTGGCCACACCCACCCGCAGTGTCTCAGCATGCTCTCAGAATCTCAGAGCAGGGATGCAGTGCAGCCATTGCTGCCCTGCTAATGCCTTGCTGTTGGCCCCCTGCAATCTATAGAAGAAGCTGGGTAATACCATCTTGCCCCCCCCCCAAAAAAAAGACAGACTGCATTTGTTTTTCTTGTTAGTTTGTTTTTCTTGATACTTCTTTGACAAAATGAGCAAAAAATTTAAACCAACTCTAACTATTGATAGCTTCTATATGAATAGAGAGCAGACTTTAAACCCAGAGGAGACTAAAAACAGACTGTTTCCAGATGAATCCCCAAAGGGGTATATGATCTGGTCCTCAACACACCAGACTCTCATAGAAGAAAGTAAAAAGGCTCTCACAAGAGATCTAGAAGAAAAATGGGAAAAGGTAAGGGAAGCTTGGCAAGTGAGTCTGGATAAGTCATCCCACCCATTTAAAAAGAGAGTGGATAAAGAAATCAAATCATTGAAAAATAGAATTTGTTATTTGGAAAAAGAAAATAGCTCTTTAAAAAATAAAATTGGTGAAATGGGAAAAAAAAAATTCCATAGAACAAAATAACTCATTTAAAAACTCAATAGGACAATTAGAAAAAAAACATATAAAAATGTGAGTGAAGAAAATAAATCATGAAAAATCAGAATAGAACAAATGGAAATGAATGACTCAAGGAGACACCAAGAATCAGTCAAGCAAAATCAAAAAAATCAAAAATGGGAAAAAAATGTCAAATACGTTCTTGCGAAAACAAAAGATCTGGAAAATAGATCTAGGAGAGACAATCTGAGAATTATTGGACTTCCTGAAAAATATGATAAAAAAAGAGCCTGGACATTATTTTCCAGGAAATTATCAAAGAGAACTCCCAGAATGTTATAGAAACAGAAGGTAAAATAGACATTGAAAGAATTCATTGATCACCTAATGAAAGGGACCCTAAAATCAAAACCCCAAGAAATATAGTGGCCAAATTCCAGAACTATCAGACTAAGGAAAAAATACTGCAAGCTGATAGAAAAAATCAGTTCAAATATAGAAGAGCTACAATAAGGATTACTCAAGACCTAGCAGCATTCACATTAAAGGATCCAAGGGCCTGGAATATGATATTCCAAAAGGATAAGGAACTTGGTATGCCACCAAAAGTAACTTATCCAGGCAAAATGAGCATCTCTTTCCAGGGAAAAAGATGCACATTCAACAAAATAAATGAATTTCATCTATTTTTTTTATTTTTTATTTATTTATTTTTAATAATTATAACTTGTTATTGACAGAACTGATACCTGGGTAATTTTTTACAACATTATCCCTTGAACTCACTTCTGTTCCAATTTTTCCCCTCCCTCCCTCCACCCCCTCCCCCAGATGGCAAGCAGTCCTATACATGTTAAATATGGCACAGTATATTCTAGATAAAATATATGTGTGCAAAACCAAACAGTTCTCTTTTTGGACAGGAAGAATTGGATTCAGAAGGTAAAAATAACCCAGAAAGAAAAACAAAAATGCAAATAGTTTACATTCATTTCCCAGTGTTCCTTTTCTGGGTGTAGCTGATTCTGTCTACCACTGATCAATTGGAACTGAATTAGATCTTCTTGTCTAAGATATCCACTTCCATCAAAATACATTTTCATACAGTATTGTTGTTGAAGTGTATAATGATCAGGTTCTGTTCATTTCACTCAGCATCAGTTCATTTAAGTCTTTCCAAGGCTCTCTGTATTCATCCTGCTGGCCATTTCTTACAGAACAATAATATTCCATAATATTCATATACCACAATTTACCCAACCATTCTCCAATTGATGGGCATCCATTCATTTTCCAGTTTCTAGTCACTATGAAAAGGGCTGCCACAGACATTTTGGCACATAGTGGTCCCTTTCCCTTCTTGAGTATCTCTTTGGGATATAAGCCCAGTAGTAGCACTGCTGGATCAAAGGGTATACACAGTTTGATAACTTTTTAGGCATAATTCCAGATTACTCTGCAGAATGGTTGGATTCGTTCACAACTCCACCAACAATGGTTCAGTATCCCAGTTTTCCCTCATCCCCTCCAACATTCATCATTATTTTTTCCTGTCATCTTAGCCAATCTGACAGGTGTGTAGTGGTATCTCAGAGTTGTCTTAATTTGCATTTCTCTGATCAATAGTGATTTGGAACACTCTTTTATATGAGTGGAAATAGTTTCAATTTCATCATCTGAAAATTGTCTGTCCATATCCTTTAACCATTTATCAATTGGAGAATGGCTTGATTTCTTATAAATTAGAGTCAATTCTCTATATATTTTTGGAAATGAGGCCTTTATCAGAACCTTTAACTGTGAAGATGTTTTCCCAGTTTGTTGTTTCCCTTCTAATCTTGTTTGCATTAGTTTTGTTTGTATAAAGGCTTTTTAATTTTACATATTCAAAATTTTTTATTTTGTGATCAATAATGATCTCTGGTTCATCTTTGGTCACAAATTTCTTCCTCCTCCACAAGTCTGAGACGTAAACTATCCTATGTTCCTTTGATTTATTTATAATCTCATTCTTTATGCCTAAATCATGGACCCATTTTGATTTTATCTTGGTATATGGTGTTAAGTGTGTTTCCATGCCTAATGTCTGCCATTCTAACTTCCAGTTTTCACAGCAGTTTTTGTCAACTAATGAATTCGTATCCCAAAAGTTGAGATCTTTGGGTTTGTCAAACACTAGATTGCAATAGTTATTGACTATTTGGCAAATTTTGCCAAAATTTGGCAAAGTAACTCCTAATTATTGCTCTAATTTCCTCTTCATTAATGGCGAGTTCTCCCTTTTCATTTTTAAGACTAGCAATTTGATTTTCCTCTTTCCTTTTTAAATCAGATTTACTAAAGGTTTGTCTATTTTGTTGGTTTTTTTTCATAGAACGAACTCTTAGTTTTATTAATTAATTCAATAGTTTTTTTTTTTACTTTCAATTTTATTGATCTCTCCTTTTATTTTTAGAATTTCAAGTTTAGTGTTTGACTGGGGGTTTTTAATTTGGTCCTTTTCTAGCATTTTTAGTTGCAAGCCCAATTCATTGATCTTTTCTTTCTCTATTTTATGCAACTAGGTCTCTAGAGATATGAAATTTCCCCTTATTGCTGCTTTGATTGCATCCCACACATTTTGGTATGATGTCTCATTATTGTCATTTTCTTGGGTGAAGTTATTAATTATGTCTGTGATTTGCTGTTTCACCCAATCATTCTTTAGTATGAGATTATTTAGTTTCCAATTATTTTTTGGTCTATTTTCCCCTGGCTTTTTATTGAATGTAATTTTCATTGCACTGTGGTCTGAAAAAGATGAATTTTCTATTTCTGCCTTACTGTATTTGAGTTTGAGGTTTTTATGTCCTAATATTTGGTCAGTTTTTGCATAGGTTCCATGAACTGCTGAGAAGAAAGTGTACTCCTTTCTGTCTCCATTTAGTTTTCTCCAGAGATCTATCATATGTAACTTTTCTAGTATTCTATTTACCTCTTTGACTTCTTTCTTATTTATTTTGTGGTTTAATTTATCTAATTCTGAGAGTGCAAGGTTGAGATCTTCCACTATTATAGTTTTGCTGTCTATTTCTTCTTGCAGCTCTCTTAATTTCTCTTTTAAAACTTTAAATGCTACACCACTTGGTGCATATATGTTTAATATTGATATTTCTTCATTATCTATGATACCCTTCAGCAAAATATAGTGCCCTTATCTCTTTTAATTAGATCAATTTTTGCTTTTGCTTGATCTGAGATCAGGATAGCTACCCCTGCTTTTTTGACTTTACCTGAAGCATAGTAGATTCTGCTTCAACCTTTTACTTTTACCCTGCATGTATCACCCTGCTTCAGGTGTGTTTCCTGTAAACAACATTTTGTAGGATTCTGGCTTTTAATCCAGTCTGCTAACCACTTCCTCTTTTTGGGGGAGTTTACCCCATTCACATTTATGGTTAAAATTACCAATTGTGTATTACTTGCCATTTTTTAACCCCTGTTTATGCTTTTCTCCCTTCCTTACCCATTACCCCCCTCCCCAGTATTAAACTTGTGAGCACCACTTCCTTCTCACAGCCCTCCCTTTTTAATATCCTTCCCGCCATCTTATAGTTCCTCTCCCTATTTTACCCCTTTCACTTTTCCCCTCCCACTTATCAATGAGGTGGGAGAAGTTTCACCCTAAATTGAATATGTCAAAAATTTTTCTCTTTAAGCCAATTCTGATGGCAGTAAGATACACACTATATTCATCCCCCTCCATTCTTTCTCTCAGTTATAATAGGTTTCCTTTGCCTCTTTGTGAGATGTAGTATCCCCATTTATCCTTTTTCCGGTATAATTTTCTTTCCACCTCTTGTTTCTAGAACAAGGTATACATGTATTCTTTATATATCTTTATAGCAGAAATATAGTTTCCAAGATTTTGCTTTACCTTTTTAGGTTTCTCTTGAGTTCTATATTTGTAGATCACACTTTTTGTTAAGTTCTGTTTTTTTTTTTCATCATAAATTGGTGATATTAGCTTAGTTTGTTGAAAGGCCATCTTCTTTCCTGGAAAAAGATGCTCATTCTGGCTGGGTAAGTTGTTTTTGGTTGCATACCAAGTTCCTTAGCCTTTCAGAATATCATATTCTAGGCCCTTCAGTCCTTCAATGTGTATGCTGCTAGGTCTTGAGTAATCCTTATTGTGGCTTCTCTATATTTCAATTGATTTTTTCTAGCAGCTTGCAGTATTTTTTCCTTCGTTTGATAGTTCTGGACTTTGGCCACTATATTTCTTGGTGTTTTGATTTTAGGGTCCCTTTCATTAGGTGATTGTTGAATTCTTTCAATTTCTATTTTACCCTCTGTTTCTATAACTTTTGGGCAGTTCTCTTTGATAATTTCCTGGAAAATAGTGTCCAGCCTCTTTTTTTTTTTCATTATATTTTTCAGGGAGTCCAATAATTCTCAGTTTGTCTCTCCTACATCTATTTTCCAGGTCTATTGTTTTCCCGAGAAGGTGCTTGGCATTTTTTCCCATTGTTTCATTTTTTTTGGTTTTACTTGACTGATTCTTGGTGACTCCTCCAGTCATTCAATTTCATTTGTTCCATTCTGATTTTCAATGAAATATTTTCTTCACTTGCTTTTTTATATCTTTTTCTAATTGTCCAATTGAGTTTTTAAGTGAGTTGTTTTGTTCTATGTAATTTTTTTCCATTTCACCAATTTCATTTTTTAGAGAGCTATTTTCTATTTCCAATTCACTAATTCTGTTTTCCTTGGAGTTGTTTACTTTTCCAATTCACTAATTCTGTTTTTCAAGGATTTGATTTATTTATCCACTCTATCTTTAAATGAGTGGGATGACTTATCCAGACTCTCTTTCCAAGCTTCCCTTTCCCTTTCCCATTTTTCTTCTAGCCTTTTTAATGTTTTCTAAGAGAGTCTTTTGTGTTGAGGACCAGATGAGAGAGAGAGAGAGAGAGAGAGAGAGAGAGAAGAAAGAAAGAAAGAAAGAATCCACAACATTAGCAAAATTACAGGATACAAAATAAATCCACATAAATCATCAGCATTTTTATACGTCATTAACAAAATCCAACACCAAGAGATACAAAGAGAAATGTCATTTAAATGAACTATACAAAGTACAAAATATTTGGTAAATAATCTTCCAAGGGAAAGTCAGAAATTATATGAACAAAACTGCAAAACACTTTCATACAAATAAAGTCAGATCCAAATAATTGGAAAAATATCAAGTGCTCCTAGATAAGTTGAGTGAATATAATAAAGATAACAATACTATAAAAACTAATCTATTTATTTAGTGCTATAACAATCAAACTCCCAAGAAAGTATTTTACTGATCTAGAAAAATAACAAAATTTATCTGGAAGAAGGAAAGATCAAGAATTTCAAGGGAATTAATGAAAAAAATGCAAATGGAAAAGAAAATACAAAAGCTAATTGAAGAAAATCATTAAAAACTAGAACTGGGCAAATGGAAGCTAATGATTGAAACATCAAGAATCAAACAAACTAAAAAGAATGAGAAAAATAGAAGAAAATGCATAACACTTTATTGGAAAAGAATTAACCTGGGAAATAGATCCAGGAGAAACAAGTTAAAAATTATTGGATTATCAGAAACCATGAAAAGAGCCTAGAAAGCATTCTTCAAGAAAACATCAAAGAAATCTTCTCTGATGTACCAAAACCAAAGAACAAAATAATCAACTCATGCAAAAGTTCCCACAAGGAAAATTCTTAGAAATATTGAAGCAAAATTCCATAATTACAAGGTCAAGTAAAAATACTATAAACTGCCAGAGAGAAACAAGTCAAGTATCAAGGAGCCACAAATAGTATTACCCACAATTTGTCAATTTATACATACAATTAAGGCTCAGAGGGCCTGGAATGCCATATTTTGGAGGGCAACAGACCTTGATTTACAATCAAGAAGCAAATATCCAGTGAGACAGAAAATAATATTTCAAGAGAGGAGATGAAACTTCAACAAAGTAGGGGATTTCCAATGATTTCTAATGAAAAGACTGGAATTAAACAGAAAATTTGATCTTCAAATATAAGATTGAAGAGGATGAAAAGGAAATGATGAGCTGGCCTAGAAGGATTTGTTTGAAGTGATGTTGAGTGAGACAAGCAGAACCAGGAAACATTGTATACAGCAACAGCCTGATTGTGTGGTTATAAACTGTGATAGATTTGTTTCTTCTTAACAATTCAATGATCTAAGGAAATTCCAATTGACTTTGAGTGGAGGGTGCCTCTGCATTCAGAGTGGGAACTATGGAAATTGAATACTTATTAAAGCATACTGTTTACACCATTTTTTCTTCTGTTTTTTTTTTTCTTTCTCTTTTTTTCCCCTTTTGTTCTGATTTTTCTCTCCCGGAAAGAGTCCTATAGAAATGTATGAAAGATGAATATACATACGCAAATTGAAATAAAATAAATGCTTAATTAAACACCAAATTGTAAATACAGATTAACTTAGGTAGAATTATCATTTTAACTATATTGGTTCAGTCTATCCATGAGCAATTAACATTTTTGCATTGAGTAAATCTGACTTTATTTGTGTGAAAAGTGTTGTAGATTTGTGTTGATTTAGTTTCTGGGTTTCTCTTGGTGTATATACTCCTGAGTATTTTATATTGTGTACAGCTATTTGAAATGAGATTTCTCTATTTTCTGTTGCTAAACTTTGTTGGTACTATATAGAAAGGCCAATGATTTATATGGGTTTATTTTGTACCTGCAATTTTGCTAGTCTTTAATTGTTTCAAGTAATTTTATTACTGAATCTCTAGGATTTTTTAAATATAACAGCATATTATCTGCAAAGAGAGATATTACTTTAATTTCTTTTTCTTCTCTCATTGCTTGAGCTAACATTTATAGTACACTATTACCTAATAGTCATGACAATGGGCAGCATTATTTCATCCCTGATTGCATTGAGGAAAGTTCTAACTTCTACTTACTATAGATAATATTTGGCAATAGTTTTACATAAATATTACTTATCATTTTAAGGTAAGCTCCATTTATTCCTAAGCTCATTACTATTTTTAATAGGAATGATGCTGTTTTTGTTATAGACTTTTTCTATGTCTTTTTAAATAATCATATATGTCTGTTAATTTTGTTATTGATTTACTCAATTATGCTGATAGTTTTCAAAATATTGAACCAACTCTGAATTCCTAGTATAAATCCTATTTGTTCATATTGTATGATTCTTGATATATTGCTGTTATCTATTAACATTTTATTTTAAAGTTTTGCATCAATATCGATTAAATAAATTGATCTATATTTTTTTCTGTTTTGACTCTTCCTAATTTAGGTATCCATACCATATTTGTGTTGCAAAAAGATATTTGGTAGGACTCCTTTTCTGCCTATTTTTCAAAATAGTTTAGGTAGTATTGTAATAAGTTATTCTTTAAAGTTTTGATAGACTTCTCTTATGAGTCCATCTAGTCTTGGTGATTTTTTCTTTTTTTTTATTATAGCTTTTTATTTATAAGTTATATGCATGGATAATTTTTACAGCATTGGCAGTTGCCAAACCTTTTGTTCCAATTTTTCTCTTCCTTCCCCTCATCCCCTCCCCCTGATGGCAGGTTGACCAATACATGTTAAATATTTAAAGTATAAATTAAATACAATATAAGTATATATGTCCTAACAGTTATTTTGCTGTGCAAAAAGAATCGGACTTTGAAATAGTGTACTATTAGCCTGTGAAGGAAATAAAAAAATGCAGGTGGATAAAAATATAGGGATTGGGAATTCTATGTAATGGTTCATAGTCATCTCCCAGAGTTCTTTTCCTGGGTGTAGCTGATTCAATTCATTAATGCTGTATTGGAATTGATTTGGTTCATCTCATTGCTGAAGATGGCCATGTCCATTAGAATTGATCATCATATAGTACTGTTGTTGAAGTATATAATGATCTCCTGGTCCTGCTCATTTCACTCATCATCAGTTCATGTAAGTCTCTCCAGGCCTTTCTGAAATCATCCTGCTGGTCATTTCTTACTGAACAATAATATTCCATTATATTCATATAGCTGGTGATTTTTTCCACAGGAAGTATATGACAGCTCATTCATGTTTTTTAAACATTTTATAGATATAGAAAAAAATAATCAAACTAAACTGGACAAACAAATGCTCAAAAATATCAAGGGAATCAATTAAAAATAATTCAAAAGAACTTCATCTAGATATACCAGATCTCAACTTTTATTATACAAATAATATGATACTGGCTAATAAATAGAGTAGTAGGTCAATGAAATAAATTAGATATAAATTTTGTTATAGTAAATGACCATATAAATCTAGTTTATGATAAATCCAAACATCCAAGCTTTTGTGGGGGGAAAAAACTTCATTATTTGAGAAATATTGTTGGGACAACTAGAAAACAGTTTGGAAAATGGTCAAAGGATATGAACATATAATTTTGAGATGAAGAAACTAAAACCATTTCTAATCATATGAAAAAATTCATTAAATCACTATTGATCAAAGAAATGCAAATTAAAAGATACCACTACACAACTCTGAGATTGGCTAAGATGGAAGGAAAAAATAATGAATGCTGGATGATAGATAGGAAAACTGTGAAGTTAATACCTTATTGGTGGAATTGTGGACTGATTTAATCATTCTGGAGAGCAATATGGGACTGTGCTCAATAGACTATCTGTCCATTTCCTTTGACCCAGCAGTATCTCTACTGGGTCTGTATCCCAAAGACCATAAAAAGGGGAAAAGGACATACATGTACAAATATGTTTGTAGCAGCCCTTTTTGTAGAGGCAAGGAACTGAACACTGAGTGGATGCCCATCAGTTGGGGAATGGTGAATTTGTTATAGTATATGAATGCTATGGAATATTATTGTTCTATAAGAAAGAACCATCAGGGTGATTTCAGAAAAGCCTGGAGAGATTTACGTGAACTAATACTAAGTGAAGTAAGTAAATCAAAACAACAAAATTGTACAATGATCAATTTGGATCAACATTGCTCTTTTCAACATGAGGTTATTCAAGCTAATTCCAATAGACTTGTGATGAAGAGAGGTATCTGCATTTAGAGAGAGGAATATAGGGACTGAATGTGGATCACAACATAGTATTTTCACCATTGATGCTATTGTTTACTTACTTGATTTTTTTCTTTCTCATTTTCCCCCTTTTGATTTGGTTATCCTTATGCATCATGACAAATATGGAAATGTTTAGAAGAATTATGCATGTTTAGTCTATATTGGATTATCTAGAAATAGGGAGGAAGAAAAATTTGGAACACAAGATTTTGCAAGGGTGAATGTTGAAAACTATCTTTGCACATATTTTGAAAATTAAAAAAAATATATTATAAAAATTTAAAAAAAATAAAATTAAAGCATTTTTTTCACAAAGTCAATCCAACCAAAATCATAAAGAAAGCAGAAAACTAGAAGTAAATTTTACAGGAAGTATCTCTGATAACGCTCTTATTTGTCAAATACAGAGAAGTGAGTAAAATTTATAAAAATACAAGCTACTCCCCAATTGACAAATGGTTAAAGGATTTGAACTGACAGTTTTCAGGAAAAGAAAATAAAGTTGAAGCAAGATGGTGGAGAAGAGATATGTCTTGATCTGACTACTCCCCAATGTCCCTCAGATCAACATCAAATTAAGCCTCTAAACTGGTTTTGGAATGACATAACCCACACATATTATTTGTATTATAACAAATGTCCAGCAGAACATAATTTGAAAAACTTCAGAAAAGGTCTGTTTCAACTGGGCACAGGGGAGGCAGCAGAACACAACTGCAGTTCAGAGACTCATAGTGGTGTGGGATCCCTGTGTCAGGGAATCTATTGGGAGGAATCTACAGCAGTGTCGGATATTCTGTGCTGATTGCAGTCAGTGAATCAGCAGATTAGTTACGAGACACCCAACACAAATATAAGAGGAAAATAGTGAAACTCTGACCCCCAGAAGAACACAGGACTTAACTATGTCTACCAATCACCAGAAGTCAGTAGCACAGTGCAACCACTGTCACCTGTAGAGGAAATTTGTACAATCAACCATTTGCCCTGAAAGCAGATCTCAATCTTAAAAAAAAGAGCAAAAAAGGACAAAGAACTCCAACTATAGATAGTTTTTATGGAGAAAGAGAGACTTCATACCCTGAAGACACTAAAGTAAATCATCTCCAGATGAAATCCCAAAGGGTGATATGAATTGGTTCCCTTTTCACAAGATTCTTTTAGAATTCAAAAAGGAATCTTGAAAAAGAAGTAAAAGAAAAATGGGGAAAGGAAATGAGAAGTTTGCAGGAGAGCTTGGAAAAGGAAACAAATTATCTGAAGAAAATTTTTTTACAAAATAAATTTAATGAAATGGAAAAATCATATAACTCCTTACAAAATAGATTTGACAAAATAGAAAAAGAAAACAAATCTTTGAAAAACAGAATTTATGAAATGGAAAAAAAATCCATTGAACAAGACAACTCATTTAAAAAATTCAGTTGGCCAAATACAAAAAGAGCTAACAAAAGGTAACTGAAGAAAATAATTCACTAAAAATTAGAATTGAACAAATGGAAATGAATGACTCAATGAGACATCAAAAATCAGTCAAACAAAACCAAAAAAAAATTAAAAAAAAGAAGAAAATGGAAAATACTTCATTGGAAAAACAATTGACTTAGAAAATATATCTATGAAAGACAATCTACGGATTACTGGACTTTCTGAAAACTATGATGAAAAAAAGCCTAGACATAATCTTTCAGGAAATCATCAAGGAAAATTGCCCTGATGTCCTAGAACCAGAGGATAAGATAGCCATTGAAAGAATTCACTGATCACCTCTTGAAAGAGACCCCAAAATGAAAACTTCAAGGAATAGTGTAACTAAATTTCAGAATTATCCAATAAGGAAAAAAATATTGCAAGCAGCTAGAAAGAAACAATTCACATTTCAATGAGCCACAATAAGGATTAGAAATTTCTACCTTAAGGTATCAAAGGACCTGGAATCTGTTATTCTGAATATTGGATTGCAGCTAAGAAACAACTATCCAGCAAAATTGAGCATTATCTTTCAGGCAAGAAGATGGACATTCAATGATACAGGTGAATTTCATTTTATTTCTTATAAAAAGACCAGAAAAAATTTGATCTCCAAACACGTAACTCGAGAGCAGCCTACAAGGGTAAAAAAGAAAGATCTCTTGTGAACTGTATCTCTGTTTGGATATACTTAGAGGGTACAGGTATAATTTCATTTATTATAATAATATAAAAAAGAAGCTGGAGATGAAAAGGGGACTGTACTGGAAGAAGGGGAAAATGGAGGTAAAATGAGGTAAATTATGTCTTATGAAGAGTAAAACCTATTGTAATTGAAGGGGGAAAAAGGAGAGGAATGACTACTGTATGAATCTTACTCTTATCATATTTGGTTCAATGAGAGAATATTAGACATATTTGGCTTCATAGAGAAACTTGTCTCATGCTTTAGGGAAGTGGCAGGGGAAATGGGGAAAGAAAAGGGGGAGGCTAATAGAATGGAAAACAGAAGTAACAGGGAAAAGGTCTAAGAAAGGGGGAGGGGCTGTAAAGAGGGAGGGCTTTTTAAGGAAGGTGGTGCTCAGAAGTCAAGTGGAGAGAAGGGGAATGGGTAAAGGGAAGAGAAAGGTATAACTTGGGGAAAATAGGATGGTGGGAAATACAGAATTAGTCATTTTAACTGTGAATGTAATTGGGATGAAATTTCCCATAAAACAGAAGCAAGTAGAAGACTGGATTAAAAGCTAAAATCCTACAATATCTTGTTTATAAGAAACACATTTAAAGCAAAGTGATACATTCAGAGTAAAGCTAAAAGGCTGCAGAAAAAATCAATCATACTTCAGCTGAAGTAAAAATAGAGGTAGTTATCCTGATTTCAGATCAAGCAAAAGCAAAAATAGATCTAAATAGAAAGGAAGGAAGGAAACTATATGTTGCTAAAGGCTACCATAGATAATGAAGTAATATTAATACTAAACACATATGCACCAAGTGGTATAGCAACCAAATTCCTAAAGAAGAAGTTAAGAGAGCTGCAAGAAGAAATAGATAGCAAAACTATACTAGTGGGTGATCTCAGTCTTACTTTCTCAGAACTAGATAAATTAAAGTTATGGTAGATGAATGCTATGGAATAGTATTGTTCTATAAGAAATAATCAGCAGGATGATTTCAGAGACGCCTGGAGAGACTTACATGAGCTAATGCTAAGTGAAATGAGCAGAAGTTGGACATCATTACACATGGCAACGGGAAGATTAAATGACGCTCAATTCTGATGGATATGGCTCTTGTCAACAATGAGATGATTCAAGCCATTTCCAATTGTGTTTCTATGAAGAGTGACATCTGCACTCAAAGAAAAGACAGTGGGAACTATGAACCACAACATAATATGTTAATTCTTTTGTTGTTGTTTGCTTGAATTTTGTTTTCTTTCTCATTTTCCCCTTTTTGATCTGATATTTCTAATGCAACATGATATTTCTTGAAATATGTATAGGAAAAAAACTGTACATGTTTAATATATATTGAATCACTTGTCATTTACAGAAAGGTGTGAAGAGGAGGAAAGTAAAAAAAAAAAAAAAGACCACAAGTTTTTTAAGAGTGACTGTTGAAAATTATCCATGTCCACACATACATTCATATATACATACATATAGATATATAAATATATTTGAAAATAATGTTATCTATCCTCATATGAAGAAGTTATCTAAATCACTATTGATCAGAGTAATGAAAATTAAAACAATTTTGAGGCAGGGCTTCATACCTATCAGATTGGCTATTAGAATTTTAAAAATATATTGTATATTGTAGGGGATGTAAGAAAACAAACATTGGGGAGGATTCTGGAAAGTTGGCTGACTAGGTTAATAAATTTCAAGTTCTCCCTATTTTCTCCACAAATAAAATAAATTTGTGCCTTAAGGTGAATATAGACTGGTGAAAAAACAAGAAGACTTAGGGCAGAACAGAGATACAACATTCTAATATCTGAAGAAAAACTCAGAGTTGGGATTAACCTATCTGGCATGCAAACACCTTAGGGCTAGCTCCCCAGAAACATCAAATGGGGATCCCATAGGCTATCTGGTTGTGGCTGGAGCCTCAGCAGAAACCACAGAGACTTTCATCTCCCAGACTGTTTGTGGAGTTAGGGGTTTGAGTCAGAGAAAACAGAGTGAACCTCTGCTGACTGGGAACACCAGGTCCAGCTGTGTTGCTGAGATGAAGTCCTGGGAAAGAAGGAACCAGCACCTGATGAGTGCAGAAGCAGTGGGGGCAGGGGACTGTTGGCTGTGTGTAGAGGGCTGAAACTCTTTATGATTGATTTAAACAAGATGTTAACTCAGTGGAATTGATAATAAAATGGTTATCTAGTTTAGCATGGTGATTAATTGTTCTGTAATTCAGTATGATTGAATTAATCTCACAACAAATAATGGTTCCCTAATGATATAATGATTGGCTTATACTCAGTATGATGAATGGATTTAATTGTAATAGAGTATTTAAGAGGCCAGAGTTAGACCTAGAGGGGGACTGGAACAGACTTGGGGAAGACAGAGGACTCGAGCACAAGCTCCCGGACTCAGGGAGACTTCAAGACAGAGACCATCTGTGGTGGTCCTCCTGCCCCCCACAGAAACCAAGACACATTCCAAAAAGCTAGCCCAGGCCCCAGTCAAAGAGACAAGAGTGTGAAGGAGACAATAAAGACTTTTGTGCCTTATCACCTGGTCCAAAGACCTCCAGAAAACTAACCAGAACCTTACAGCTGTGCGCATTTGCAGGAAGGCGGAGCTCTTGGTTTGGGCCCCCTGGTCAGAGTAGAGAGCTGAAGAGAAGCTTGAAATGATATCCCCCACCCTATTGTTAAAGGTATTTACACTAATACCTCTTATTTTAAAAATTTAAAGATGAATAAAAATGAAATTCTAGAAATTATGAATGCTGTAAACTAAAAAGTCAACTAATCTTTTTTGTTGTTAGTGTACTATTTCAACATGAAAACAAACAGCAAGAGGAATGTTGAAAGAAATCACACAAATAATTATTTAAGTCTACCAAATATTTGACAGTCCATCTGGCAGACCTTATATCTGGAAGATAAATGGCTTTTTTCCCATTTTAATATGTGTCTTAGGCATAATGTAGACCCAATTTGACACTTGGTTCCAAGCCTAGGACTTGGGATTTTAAAATCCTAATTTGGAAGGGATATTATCTAGTTCAAAGTCTTACCTTCCTTTTTCTCTCATTTCAAGGATGAATCACAACTAATGCATTCTTACAAAATAATGCTGTTCATTCAGGCTCTGATAAGAGACCTACCAGTGTGTGTGTGTGTGTGTGTGTGTGTGTGTGAGACAGAATTGTATACACATAAATATAGATACATAAATACACACATACATACACACACACACACACATACATATATATATATATATATATACATATATATGTATTATCTATATTCATTTCCCCCCTTATTTGAAACTTAATATGTTTCCAAACTTGTCTCCAGTTCTGCTCTCTAAAACCAGAAAAATGTAGCCCAACAAACTGAGGCAAATAGGTAGAAGAATATATAGAACATTGGATATGGAGTCAGAAACACCTTAGTTCAAATTTAGTCTTAGACACTTACAAGCAGTATGACCTGGGCACTTACATTATGTTTATCTCGGTTTTGTCACCTACAAAATAGCAACACCTATTTCCCAAGATGAAGATGAAATGAAATGATTGTAAAGCACTTGCCATAATACCTGACATGTAATGTGTTAAAAAAAAATTAACTGTTATTAGTCCCTCTTCTACATCGTATCCTTCAAAAACTAAAAGCTAATCATCTCTTCTCTCACCCCTGCCTCATGCACACACATATCTAACTTCCCATTTCCAGGCTAAATATACTGAGTTCTTTCAAATAATTACTATAAAGTATGATTTTGATCTCCCCACTCCCACCATGCTGATCTTTCAAATGGATGTATTCTAATTTATCAATATCCTTCCTAAAATGTGACTGACAGTACCAAGGACGATAATCTAGGTGTATTCTGCCAAGGACAGATAGCAGTCTTAGTCTTCTTATTCTTTCTATATACTATATTTCTTTTTATTCTCATTGTAGAAATTTGACTCATTTCGGATTAGTTTCCTTTGAGTTTTTCTTTCTTATCTGATTGTTGTTTTGCATAAATATATTCAGAATTTTAATTGAGCTAGAATTTGTTTTCTAACCTCTAAATGTAGATAGCTCTTAAAGGTTCATAAAGTATTTTCAGTTCAATATACATACGAGGTAAGTAGTACAAGCATCAATTATCTTAAAGATGAGAAAATTGAAACAAAGGGAAATTAAGTGATATGGAAGTACGTGAATTTAATTGTTTATTTCCTATCTCTCTAAAGGTCAGTGTTCTTTCCTGTGGTATTCTCTTCTTTAAAATATAATGGTTCTCTCTGGGAACAGGTTTCTTGGGGAGTTTTTCTGGAGGCAGCCTTAGTTTCAGTTCAGAGTAATAATCACTCCAAATACAGCCAGCTGATAAAATCCAAATGTTTATTTCTTATCTCTTTCCTTGGTCCTGGTTAGCTTTCTTAGAGGCCTATCTCTCTGCTTGGTTCCAAGAGCTCTTGCAGCTTGTCCTTTGCCTCTGCTTTCTTCAGCCTCCAGCTAGCACAAAGGTGGAAGATGGAATGAATCTGACTTCGCCTCCGAGAGTGGGCTTGTAGGCTTCTGTATCTGCCAGAGTACTCTTTGGCCCTGAGAGCTTCTTGCTTATATGCTGTTCATTGAGTACACACCAATCATTTTATCACTGGGAAACCATTATTTGTTATATAATTAAATCAATGCCAACGTAGATTTAAACATTGTCTCCTCCATTCCATTTAGTACCTTGTTTCAAGTTCTGGCCCATAACTCTCCTCGTAGGATCAGATCAATCATACTGAACCATGCTAAATTAGATAATGATTGGCTCTATCAACTCTAATGTTAACACTTTGTAAGGATTCCAACACTTTCCATTATATAATGCTTTCTCATTATCAGTTTTTAAGCTCCTAGATGGCATTGTCTATGTCTTATTTACTTTCATCCACCAAAAACTAGAATAAAGCCTTAAAATCAATTACTACTGTCACCATCATTGAAAGGTATACTGAATTTATGGAGAAGGTCTTATTTCTTCAAATGAGTCTGTTCTGTGTATTATAATAACAACAAAATTATTGCCTAATAAGTGTATATTTGTTCTATAGATGTGCTTTCTACTGTGGAAATCAGCATTGGTCACGCTACAGCAAAAATTATTCCAAAATATAAAGCCTGCATATACATTTATGACTTGTATTCAAACTCTTCAGTTTTTATACTTCAGTCTCAATGGATACAAGATCCCATCCATATGATAATTCCCTATATCAATGCAAGCAACCCTTTATCCACTTTATTCTCCTGTATGATCCTTACTCATGGTCTCACAAAGATTCACTACAGATGATTTTTCCAATGAGCTGGAAAATTTCCTTTAGGTTCTTTAAACTTATTAAAATTTAATATAATACTCAGCTCATCTGTCTGTTATTCCTCACTCTTGCTACATGAATCGTTCATCTCTCTTTCTAACCATATTTTTTTTGAATAATGTTTCTTTTGCAAGATATTATTTCATTAAAAGAAGTAATGAGAATGATTTACTGACTCAATTCCTATATTTTCTTTTCATCATGCTATGAGTTTCAGATTAGCTTTTAGCTAATTTACCACAAATATTTCAGTCTTTTATTTCACTTTAAGAGAATTCATACTTTATACTCTGCTG
This sequence comes from Sarcophilus harrisii, assembly GCF_902635505.1. NCBI lineage: Eukaryota > Metazoa > Chordata > Mammalia > Dasyuromorphia > Dasyuridae > Sarcophilus > Sarcophilus harrisii. The sequence goes on from NC_045426.1 coordinate 76,690,289, forward strand.
GCATTTACCTCCATTTTTACATATAATCCTCTCATTTGATTCTGTTATAATTCATGGGTTTTCTATTCTATTGAATAAATCATGTCATCAAAAATGAACCATCTAAACCTAACATAACAGAATTTGGAGAGAAGGTGAGAAGGGATATTCAAGATAACCTAGACTTACTTCCTCCTTTGTGAATTCAAGAAAGTGAAGAACAATATACATATTATCATGCAGGAATTTAAGGGAAATGGGACCAGTGTACAGATTTCTTGACTGCTGATATACTTTATTACACTTCGTGCTCTTATTAATGAACTACTTAGAAGTAGTAACAATACTTTTTCTTGTTTTCTCTTGTTTTTGTTCTTATTCTTTTTCTTCATCTTTTTGGTAAAAGACACAGACTTTCCCATCTGCCACTGAGAATAAACATTTTTGGGGGATTTTTTTGCTTTTATTTATTTGTTTGTTTGTTTGTTTTTAGTATTTTGTTTTCTCCCAATTACATGCAAAAACAATTTAAACAATTTGAGGTCCAAATTCTCTTTCCTATTCCCTCCCTTTCTATCCCCTCATTGAAAAGGCAAGCAATTCTATATAGTTTATACATGTGAAATCATACAACATTTTCATCTTAGTTATGTTGTGAAAGAAAATATAGACCAAAATAAAAAAAAACACTCAAGAAAAATAAAGAAAGCAAAATGGCATGCTTCAATCTGTATTCAAACACCATCACATCCTTCTTTAGAAATGCATAGCATTTTTTATCATAAAATCTTTGGAGTTTTCTTAGATTCTGGTATTGCTGAGTATAGCTGTCATTCACAGCTGATCAATTTATACTATTGCTGTTCCTTTGCAGACAGTACATTTCATTTGCATCAGTTTATGAAAGCTTTTCCAGGTTTTTCTGAGAACATTCTGATCATCATTTCTTATATTACAATAGTATTCCATAAAAAATTATAGGCCCCAATTTGTTGTCATTTCTCAATTGATGGCCATCAACAAAGAGCTGCTATGAATATTTTTGTACATTATACATCCTTTTCCTTTTTTTTTTTTTTTAACTCTTTTTAGATACAAGCCTAGTAGTGGTATTGGTAGGTTAAAGGATATTCATGTTTTTATAATTCTTTCAGCATAATTCCAAATTTCCCTACAGAATGGTTTAATCAGTTCCCAACTTCACCAAGAGTGTAAAAGTTGCAAAAAATTGAATCCTAATTAAAGGAATTTATATTTGATTTTGTAGGTAAAATGAAAGCATTGGAAACATTTTTTGAAATATTATTTATTTGTTTTAACATTTTGTTCTTTTTCAGTTTTGAGTTCCAAATTCTCTTCCTCTCTATTGCATTTTCCCTTAATGCCCAAAAAGGTAAGAAATATAGTATCAATTATACCTTAAAATCATGCAAAAATATTTCCACATTTATCCATATTGAAATGTCAAAAATAAAATGAAAATTAATACTTCAATTTTCATTCAGAACTCATCAGCTTTCTCTCTGGTGGCTCAAAACAGTTTTTTATTACAAATATTCTTGGGATATTTTATTCATCAGAATAGTTGATCATCTGTTTTTAACAATTTTATTCATCTTTCACAGCTGATCATCATTACAATATTTCTGCTACCCACAACAAGGTCTTGGTTCTTCTCATTTCATTTTGCATTAATTTATATAGGTCTTATGATGTTTTGTTTTGTTCCTTTTTTCTGGAACCAATTCCACATTTCTCACAGCTTAATATTACTCCATTATAACCATATACTACAGCATTGTATAACCATTTCCCCCTTGATAAACTTACCCCCAAATTTCAATTTTTGCCATCACAAAAAGAGCTTCTACAAATATTTGTGTGCATATAGATTCATTTCCTTCTTCTTTGATCTCTTTGGGATACAGAACTGTATGGCTGGGTTAAAGGGAATGCCCATTGGATATAGCTCTAACTTGTTCTCTAGATGGTTAATCCAAATCGCTATCCTACTAATAGTTTTTAGTGTGCTTATTTTTCTCATCCCTGTATCTCCAGCATTTATTATTTCTAATAAATATGAGGTGGTACCTCAGTGTTCTTTTAATTTCTTTTAATCACAAGTAATTTAGACCATTTTTATATGACTGTTGGTAGATTTGATTTCTTCTCTTGAAAATTCCTTTTTTATATCCTTTGGCCAACTATCAATTGGGGAATGGTTTTTATTTTTATAAATTTCACTCAACTCTGTATTCATTATATACTTGAGAGCTGAGAAATTTATCAAACATAAAATTTTTGATATTACTTTAGTCTTTATGATATTTTTTAGCATGATGTAGTTTTCTTCAATATCACTTTTAATTAGGTTTATTTTTGCTTTACCTGAGATCATGATTGTTACCTCAGCCATTTTTAAAAAATTTTAGCTAAAACATAATAGATACTGGCGCAGCCTTTTATTTTAACTCCATGTGTTTATTTCCATTTCAAGTATGTCTCTTATAAACAGCACATTTAAATATTATCTCATTTTATCTTCACAGCAACCTAGGGGCACCAGTGCTATGATAATCACTTTATTATAATTACCATTTTACATATAAGGAAACTATGGCAGATAGAGATTAAGTGACTTCCTCAAAGTCAGATAGCCAGAGTTCGAAGACAGATGCGAACTTCAGTCTTCTTAATTTCAGGTTCAATACTCTTTTCTCCTGTTCTACCTAGTTACCTTCTATCGGAAGAAAATTACATGTACACATATTTTAAAAGGAGACAATTTATTTTAGGCAAATACAGAAAAATTTCAGGATTGAGGGAAACATCAATGATTTGTAATGGGAGATTTCAGGAAAGACCTAGTGTAGAAGATGGTAGTGAACTAATTCATAAAGCTGAGCTAAGATTCCAAAGGGGACAACAGAGAAAGAGGAAATTCCAGACACAGAACAAACACAATTACATACAAATAGGGGAGATTTCAAATGTATGCAGGGAAGTATGATTTTGACTGAAATTGGTTGGATTTAAATTCATCTTCCTAATGATCTGTTATACCCACACTGACTTTATGTTCTCCAATACTAGATAATAAATATTGTAATAATATGTTACTTTTTATTGTTTATCTGATTTTTCATTTATAATGATTTTGTTTAGATTGATTATTGTTGGGGTAACCAGATATTCATCATATAATTTCATAGTAATAAATTTCATGCATTGAGTCTGGTATTAGAATTGAATTATTTATTTACTATTAAGTGTGAAAACAAATTAAACTTGTAATTCTAATCTCTTTTTTAAAGTACACTAAAATAGTTATGCACTCTTGCTTTTTGTCATTTGAGTTTCCTTGAATTATTTTTCACTAAGCCTATCCAACTAAAAATCTTTCTTGAAATTAACCGTTCCATGTCCTACTTTTGAGATTATTCTAAGTGAGATCATCTCTGCAAGGACATTATTATATCTTAGAGCACTAGAAACCTACAGAGTGAATGTACTTACTCATCTTTCTAAGCCTATATTTAATAGCTTTGCACTGAATTGTCTCAACTTGTAGAAACTGTCTTCTGCAAGCAGCTCACTTTCTCAGTCTTCACATTCCTGAATGGCATGAACAGACAAGCCAGAGATGTCCTAAGGAAACCTGTTTGGGGGAGGGTATGGTGATGTAGTCAGTCAGCTTTGAAAGAGGTATGGTCTATCCTTAATTTGGCCACACTTCTTAAGTGGGTGCCACCTGTCAAAGTTGCCTCAAGATGTATGGTAATTTCAACCTTGCCATTTAGCTGGTGAGTCACTCCTTTCACAGTGATAGTCTCATGGACTAATCACTAGCAATAACCTGTCTCGTATTAGCTCAATAAAAGGCTATTTGACAGCCTTTCTGCCTGATATGCAAGCAAAATCTGTTAAAAGTAGAAATCATCACTCAATTCTAGAGGCCATTAATCATGAGAAACAAATTAATGGGTGTGTATCAGTCAGGTACAAAAATTGTTTCTCCTTCACCTGTGTGGTTTTTAAAAGATAATTCCATTTTCAAATGGAGGAAGGGGAAGAAGTATCCCTTAATGATGTAAAAATTCATTGTTGGCTCAGCCTACTCACCTCAAGAAAATTTTTGAGTAGGAGTAAGTACAATGAGTAATTTAGAAAACGCCTTCAAATTGTGTTCCTATAAAAAGAATAGTTAACTTTTTAAATGCAATAGATTAGTTTTCTGTTCCTAAATTTCTCACTTAAAGGGGAAAAAAAGCGTACCTGATGTACTGAAATGATAGAAATGGTCTGAACCTCTGATTCCAAAAGTGTAAAACATTTCACATATGTAAATACTCTAATAATTGAGATTTAGTGACTCATCATAATCTATAATCTTATAGGATTGTATGAGTGAACTGAGAAGTAACATGTCTTTGTATTTTCAATAAGTATTTGGTGGAGGTAGGCCTAAAATCCAAATCTTTTTGACTATCACAGTAGATTGAATACCGACCCTTGAATTACATGTGAGACAAGTAATTTAACCCCCTTTTGTCTAAATTTCCTCATTACTAAAATAAGAATAATATTACTTACCTACCAGTGTTGTTAGGATCCAATTACACAATCATTGTAAAGTTCTTAGCACAGTATCTGGCCTATAGTGAGCACCACATAAATGTTGTTACCACAAAAAGAGCTGCTAGAAACATTTTTTCACATGTAGGTCATTTTCATTCCTTTATGATTTCCTTGGGATATAGACCCAGTAATGGCACTTTTGGGTCAAAGAGTATGCAAAATTTTATAGCATTTTGGGCATAGTTCTAGATTGTTCTCGAGAATGGTTGTATAATTTCACAACTCCACCAACAATGCATTATTGTCCAATTTTTTCCCACATTCCCTCCAACATTTATTATTATTTTTTCCTGTTATCTTAACCAATCTGAGAGATGTGAGGTTATATTTCAGAACTGTTTTAATTTTCATTTCTCTAATCAATAGTGGTTTAGAACATGTGTTCACATAACTATAAATGGCTTTAATTTCATCATCTGAAAATTGTCTGTTCATATCCTTAACCATTAATCAATTGCAGAATGACTTCTATTCTTATAAATTTGACATAGTTCTTTATGTATTTTAGAAATTAGACTTTTCTCATAATTACTGTTTATAAAGATTTTTTCCCAGCTTTGTACTTCCATTTTAATCTTGTTTCTATTGGTTTTGTTTGTGCAACAAATTTTTAATTTAAAAATTTGTCACCTTTCACAATGTTCTCTAGGAGTTTTTTTAGTCATAAATTCCTCTTCTCTCCAAAGGTTTGATAGGTAAATTATTACTTGTTCTTCTAATTCATTTATGATATCCTTTATGCCAAAATCATGTATCTATTTTGATTTTATTTTGGTACAGGATATGATACATAGATCTACGTCAAGTTTCTCACATAATATTTTCCAGTTTTCCCAGAAATGTTTTCTCACATCGTGAGTTCTTGTAATATTCTCTCTAAAATGTAATGTTCTCTGTTGAGGTTTTCTTGGGGTCTCTGGGAGCTGCCTTCTTTTCAGTTCAGTAATCACCACGAGTACAGCCAAGTGTTAAAAATCCAAATCCTTTATTGTCTCTTTCAAAGTCCTATCTCCTTCACTTGGGGCTCAGCTAGTTTTCTGGGAGCCTTCTGGAACCTTGGTTTCAGTGGAGAAGCAAAGGAGGAGAGCCTGCCACCAAGGTGGTGTGAGATGGGGATAATCTGTCTGAGTCCAAGGGTTTGTGCTCCAGCCTCCAGCCTCCAGCCTCCAGCCTTCTGACCACTTGTGTCTGAATCTCTGAATCTCCCTGACTGAGGCTTCTAGTTTATATGCCACACACTGAGTACAAATTAATCATTATATCATTAGGAAACCATTATTTGTTGTAGGATTAAATCAATGCTAAACTAGATTTAACCATTGTCTCTTTGATTCCACTTAGTACCTTGTTTGAAGTTCTGGCCCGTAACATCTCCTTGTAGGATTAAATCAATCATACTGAACCATGCTAAATTAGATAACTATTGTCTCTACCAATTCCACTGACTTAGTACCTTGTAAGAATCCTTTGTTTTAAGTTCAGTTCTGACCCATAACAAGTTCTTATTCCAGAACCTAGAGTTTGGAGATTTATCAAATGCTAGTTTGTTATAGGCCTTGATTATTGTGTCATGTGTAGCAAATACATTCCACTGATCTACCATTCTATTTCTTAGTCAGTACCATTTGGTTTTGATTACTGCTGCTTTATGATATTTTAGGTTTAGTATTGCTAAGTCATCATCCTTTGTATTTTTTTTTCGTGAATTCTCTTGATATTTTTGACCTTTTGTTTTTCCAGATGAATTTTGTTATTATTTTTTCTAGATCTATAAAATAACATTTTGATAGTTTGATTGGTATGACAATAAACAAATAGACCACTTTAGGCAAAATGGTCATTTTTATTATGTTAGGCCTAGCCATGAACTATTGATATTTTTTCCAATTGTTTAGATGTGATTTTATTTGATGAGAAGTGTTTTGTAATTGTATTCATATAGTTCTTGGGCTTATCTTGGCAGGTAGAGCCTCAAGTATTTTATTTTATGTACAGTAATTTTAAATAAAATTTCTTTTTATATCCTTTGCTGATTGGTTTTGTCAGTAATATATAGAAATGCTAAATGATTTCTGTGGGTTTATTTTATATCCTGCAACTTGCTAAAAATGTGAATTTTTCCAGTAGGTTTTTGAATGATATTTGAGGATTCTCTAAGTATGTCATCATACAATCTGCATAGAGTGATAGTTTTATTTCCTCATTTCATATTCTAATTCCTTTAACTTCTTTTTCTTATTTCTAGGGCCATCATTTCTAGTACAATATTGAATAATAGTGTTGATAATGGGTATCCTTGTTTCACCACTGGCTACTGATCATTTTAAGGAAAACTCTCTTTATTCCCATGGTCTCTAGTGTTTTTAATAGGAATGGTTATCATATTTTGTCCAAAGCTTTTTCTTCATCTATTGAAATTATCATCTGATTTCTGTTGGTTCTGTTATTGATATGGTTGATAATGGTAAAAATTTTCTTCATATTGAATCAGCCCTGCATTCCTGGCATATATCCTACTTGGTCATAATGTGTTAACCTGCTGATAACTTGCTGTAATCTCTTTGCTAATATTTTATTTTATTTTTATTGTTGCATTTAATGTACTTTTTTCAATTTTAATTTTTTTTTCATTATAGATTTTTATTTACAAGATATATGCATGGGTAACTTTTCATCACTGACAGTTGCAAAACCTTTTGTTCCAACTTTTCAGGTTGACCAATACATGTTAAATATGTTAAAGTATAAGTTAAATACAATAGATGTGTACATGTCCAAACAGTTATTTTGCTGTACAAAAAGAATCAAACTTTGAAAGAGTTTACAATTAGCCTGTGAAGGAAATAAAAAATGCAGGTATACAAAAATAGAGGGATTTGGAATTCTATGTAGTAATTCATAGTTTTCTCCCAGAGTTCTTTCACTGGGTGTAGCTGGTTCAGTTCATTACTGCTCTATTGGAACTGATTTGGTCCATCTCATTGTTGGAGAGGGCAACATTCATCAGAATTGATCATCATATAGTATTGTTGTTGAAGTATATAATGATCTCCTGGTCCTGCTCATTTCACTCAGCAACAGTTCATGTAAGTCTCTCCAAGCCTCTCTGTATTCATCCTGCTGGTCATTTCTCACAGAACAATAATACTCCATAATATTCATATACCACAATTTATTCATCCACTCTCCAATTGATGGGCATGCACTCAGTTTCCAGTTTCTGGTCACTACAAAGAGGGTTGCCACAAACATTTTGCACATACAGGTCCCTTTCCCTTCTTTAAAATATCTTTGGGATATAAGTCCAGTAGTAAAACTGCTGTATGCACAATTTGATAACTTTTTGAGCATAGTATTCACAATTCCACCAACAATATATCAGTGTCCTGGTTTTCCCACATCCCCTCCAACATGCCGCATGATCTTTCCCTATCATTCTAGCCAATCTGAGAGGTATGTAGTGGTATTTAGAGTAGTCTTAATTTGCATTTCTCTGATTAATAATGACTTGGAGCATCTTTTCATATAGCTAGAAATGGTTTCAATTCTTTGTCTGAGAATTGTCTGTTCATATCCTTTGACAATTTATCAATTGGAGAATGGCTTGATTTCTTATAAATTAAAGTCAATTCTCTATATTTTGGAAATGAGGCCTTTATCAGAACCTTTGACTGTAAAAATGCTTTCCCAGTTTATTGCTTCTCTTCTAATCTTGTCTACATTAGTTTTGTTTGTACAAAAACTTTTCAAATTGATAGAATCAAAATTTTCTATTTTGTGAGAAATATTTATCTCTACTTCTTCATTGGTCATAAATTCCTTCCTCTTCCACAGATCTGATTGGTAAACTATCCTATGTTCTTCTAATTTATTTATAATCTCATTCTTTATGCCTAGGTCATGAACCCATTTTGACCTTATCTTGGCGTATGGTCAATGCCTATTTTCTGCCATACTAATTTCCAATTTTCCTAGCAATTTTTGTTGAACAGTGAGTTCTTATCCCAAAATCTGGGGTCTTCAGGTTTGTCAAACACTAGATTATGAAAGTTATTAGCTATTTTGTCCTTTGAACCTAACCTATTCCACTGATCAACTAGTCTATTTCTTAGGCAATGCCAAATGGTTTTGGTAACTGCTGTTTCATAGTATAATTTAAGATCTGGTACTGCTAGGCCACTTTCATTTGATTTTTTTTTTCATTAGTTCCCTCTAAATTTTGACCTTTTGTTTTTCCATATGAACTTTGTTGTTATTTTTTCTGGGTCATTAAAATAGTTTTTGGGGAGTCTGGTTGGTATAGCACTAAATAAATAGATTAGTTTAGGTAGTATTGTCATATTTATTATATTTGCTCACCCTATTCAAGAGCATTTAATATTTTTCCAATTGGTTATATCTGACTTTATTTGTGTGGAAAGTATTTTGTAGTTTTGCTGTAGTTTTGTAGTTTCTGATTTTCCCTTGGCAGATAGATTCCTAAATATTTTATACTATCAGTAGTTACTTTGAATGGAATTTCTCTTTGTAACTCTGACTGTTGGATTTTGTTAGTGATATATAAGAATGCTGATGACTTATGTGGGTTTATTTTGTATCCTACAACTTTGCTAAAGATGTGGATTATTTCTAATAGCTTTTTAGTAGAATCTCTGGGGTTATCTAAGTATACCATCATATCATAAGCAAAGAGTAATAATTTGGTTTCCTCATTACCTACTCTAATTCCTTTAATCTCTTTCTTGACTCTTATTGCCAAGGCTAGCATTTCTAAAACAATATTGAATAGTAATGGTGATAGTGGGCAACCTTGTTTCACTCATGGTCTTACTGGGAAAGATACCAGTTTTTCCCCATTACATATGATGCTTACTGATGGTTTTAAATATATGATCCTGACTATTTTAAAGAAAAGTTCATTTATTCCAATACTTCCAAGTGTTTTTTTTTATTAGGGATGTTGAATTTTATCAAATGCTTTTTTCTGCATCTATTGAGATGATCCTATGGTTTTTGTTAATTTGGTTATTGATATAGTCAATTATGCTAATAGTTTTCCTAATATAGAACCAGCCATGCATTCCTGGTATAAATCCTATTTGGTCATAGTGTATTATCTTGGGGATCATTTTCTGTAATATTTTTGCTAATATTTTAGCATCAATATTCATTAGGGAGATTAGTCTATATATTTTTTTTCCTCTGTTTTCAACCTACCTGGTTTAGGTATCAGTATCATGTCTATGTCATAAAAGGAATTTGGTAGGACTCCTTCAATCCCTAATTTTTTCAAATAGTTTATATGACATTGGAGTTAACTGTTCTTTAAATTTTGGTAGAATTCACATGTAAATCCATCTGGTCCTGGGGATTTTTTCTTAGGGAGTTGATTAATAACTTGTTCTATTTCTTTTTCTACAATGGGACTGTTTAAACAATTTACTAATTCTGAGAGTGCAAGGTTGAGATCTCCCACTATTATACTTTTGCTGTCTATTTCTTCTTGCAGTTCTCTTTTAGGAATTTAGATGCTACACCACTTGATGCATATCTGTTTAATAGGGATATTGCTTCATTATCTATGCTACCCTTTAGCAAGATATAGTGCCCTTCCTTATCTCTTTTAATTAGATCAATTTTTCCTTTTGCTTGATCTGAGACCAGCATGGCTACTTCTGCTTTTTTGATTTCACCTGAAGCATAGTAGATTCTGCTCCAACCTTTTACCTTTACTTTGTATGTATTGCCCTGCTTCAAGTGTGTTTCCTGTAAACAATATATAGTAGGATTCTGGCTTTTAATCCAGTCTGCTAACCACTTCCTCTTTTTGGGGGAGTTTACCCCATTCACATTTATAGTTAAAATTACTAATTCTGTATTACTTGCCATCTTGTTAACCCCTGCTTATGCTTTTCTCCTTTCCTTGCCCTTTACCCCCCTCCCCAGTATTAAACTTGTGAGAACCACTTGCTTCTCGCAAACTTCCCTTTTTAGTATCCCTCCTCCCATCTTAGAGTTCCTCCCCCTATCTTACCTGTTTTCCTCATAATTTCTGTATTCCCTTGTACTTAGCTTAACTCCTTCTCTTTTCACTTTTCCCCTCCCACTTTTCAATGAGGTGGAAGAAGTTTCACCATAAATTAAATATGTCTAATATTTTTTCTCTTTAAGCCAGTTTTGATGAGAGTAAGATACACACTATATTCATCCCCCTCCATTCTTTCTCTCAGATATTTGTGAGATGTCGTATTCCCACTTTACCCTTTTTTTGGTACAATTTCCTTTCTACCTCTAGTTTCTAAAACAAATTATATATGTGTTCTTCATATATCTTTATAAGAAAAATATAATTCTCAAGATTTCTTTTTATTTTGTTAGGTTTCTCTTGAGTCCTATATTTGGAGATCAAACTTTTTGTTTAGTTCCATTTTTTCATCAGAAATAGATGAAATTCACTTATTTCATTCAATATCCATGTTCTTCCCTGGAAAAAATGTTCATTTTGGCTGGCTAAGTTATTTTTGGCTGCATATCAAGTTCCTTAGTCTTTTGGAATATCAGATTCCAGGCCCTTCGATTCTTTAATGTGAATGCTACTAGATCCTGAGTAATCCTTATTGTGGTTCTTCTATATTTGAATTGATTTTTTTCTAGCAGCTTGTAGTATTTTTATCTTGGTCTGATAGTTCTTGAATTTAGCCACAATATTTCTTGGAGTTTTGATTTTAGGGTCCCTTTCAGCAGATGATCAATGAATTCTTTCAATGTCTATTTTATCCTCTGTTTATATAAAATCTGGCCAGTTCTCTTTGATAATTTCCTGGAAAATAGTGTACAGGTTCTTTTTTCATCGTATTTTTCAGGAAGTCCAATAATTCTCAGATTATCTTTCCTAGATCAATTTTCTAGGTCTGTTGCTTTCCCAAGAAGGTATTTGACATTTTTTTCCATTGTTTCTTTTTTGTTTTGTTTTGTTTTGTTTTGCTTGAATGATTCTTGGTATCTCCTCAAGTCCTTCAATTCCATTTATTCAATTCTAATTTTTAATGAATTATTTTCTTCTCTCACTTTTTTCATATCTTTTTCTAATTGTTCAATTGAAGTGAGTTGTTTTGTTCTATGGAATTTTTTTCCATTTCACAAATTTTATTTTTTTAGAGAGCTATTTTCTATTTTCAATTCACTAATTCTGTTTTCCTTGGAGTTGTTTACTTTTCCAATTCACTAATTCTGTTTTTCAAGGATTTGATTTATTTATCCACTCTATCTTTAAATGAGTGGGATGACTTATCCAGACTCTCTTGCCAAGCTTCCCTTTCCTTTTCCCATTTTTCTTTTAGCTCTCTTGCGAGAGCCTTTTTAATTTCTTCTATCAGAGTCTTATGTGTTGAGAGCCAGATCATATCCCCTTTTAGGGATTCATCTGGAGACAGTCTGTTTTTAGTCTCCTCACGGTTTAAAGTGTGCTCTCTATCCATATAAAAGTTATCAATAGTTAGTCTGTTTTAATTTTTTGCTCATTTTGTCAACGAGGAATCAAAGAAAACTAACAAAAAAAATGCATTCTGCTTTTCTTTTTCTTTTTTTTTTTTTTGGGGGGGGGTTAGGCTGGATGGTATTACCCAGCTTCCTCTACAGACTTCAGGGGACAGCAGCAAGGCACTAGCAGGACAGCAATGGCTGTGCTGTGTCCGTGCTCTGAGAGTGTGCTGAGACACTCTGGGTGGGTGTGGCCAGGTCCTGAGAGACCCTAGCTTTTTGGGGTTATAGTCTTTACCCATGTGTTTATAGCCTCTCTGCTGATCTACTGGCTTGGGCCAGGGCAAAGTAGCCACACTGTGGTAAAGTTCTCCCTGCAGAAATGGCTGAGATCGCACCCCACTCCCCTCAGGTCTGCTTAGTGTGAGCTGCCTTTTGTACGCTCACTCCCTGTCTTCAGTCTGTGCTCAATTTAACTGTCCCCACCCATGAGCAAAAACAGATCTTTTCTGGTGAATTTCAAGTATATCTTCTCTTGGTAATTATTCGTGGTTTGTTTTATTTTTTCAGGCAAGCACTAATTCCTAGGCCTTGTCATGAAATAAAGTATTCTGACAGCAAAGATGGAGTTTAAATAAATGTGTGTGTGTCCTCTCCGCCATCTTGGCTGGAAGTCCTCAATCTAATTTTTGATTGTTAGTTCAATAGTTTTCTGTGTTTCAGTTTTATTAATCTCTCTTTTCAGTTTCATAATTTCTAATTTGTTATTTAATTGATGGGTTTTAATTTACTCTTTTTCCTAGCTTTTTTAGTTGCATGCTCAATTCATTGATCTCCTCTTTCTCTATTTTATTCATGTAGCTATTTAGAGATAAGATAAATCTCTAACATTGAATTATTATTTTTGTTGGTCAAATTGTAGCAATATGTTAGTCTGGTTACTGACTGCTATTGGTAGTGGTTTAATTCTCTTTTAATTCATTTATCACCAACCATGCTTGATTCATACTCTATCATCATCTCAACCATGTTCCTACAAGAGATGTCCTCTAGAGTTACTTCATTCCTTCTCAGTTTCCTTTTGCATATTGTCATCCTCCATTAAACTGTAACCTCTATAGCAGGGGATATCTTTCTTATTATTATTTATATTTGCAGCACATGATACACTGACTGGCACATAGTAGGTGTTTAATAAATGTTTATTATATTGTATTGTAATACACTGGTATTTCTTTCTTATTCATGAGTTGCTGATGAATGGGCTCATCCTTATGATCCTTCCCTTCATCTTCCTCCTCATCTTTTTCCTCATACTAAGAATTGGTTTACTTCCTCTGATCTGATCTTTTAGAAAAGGCAGGCTAGCTTTCACTATTTCTATGCTCTGTGAACTGACTCTTTAGACTAGAAGTTTGCATAGTTGAGTCCTGGTCAAGAAATGAGCTACTCCTGGATTTTTTTTAACCTTTCACTTAAAACATTATTTTAAGAACTCTGATCTGCTTTAGATTTTTTGCAAGGTCTTTGTTTGCTCAGTTTTCTGAGGTAAGTACTTCACTTCTCTCTACCAGCACAACTGATTTTCCTATGCAATAAGTAGTTGAAGTGAATAATCTTTTTAAAATTTATTTTTGTTTATTTTATCACACATTGCTTTATGAATCATGTTGGGAGAGAAAAATGAGAACAAAAGGGAAAAACTCGGGAGATTAAAAAAAACAGAAAAATAAACATAGCATGTGTTGGTTTACATTCAGTTTCTACTTCTTTTTTCTAGGTGCAGATATAATTTTCTGTCTAAAGTCAATTGGAATTGCTTTGAATCACTTAACCACTGACAAGAACCAAGTCTTTCATAGCTAATCATCACACATTCTTGCTGTTATTGTTTACAATGTATTCCTACTTTGTTTTGCTCAGCATCAGTTCATGTAAGTCTTATCAGGTCTTTCTAAAATCAGCTTGTTCATCATTTTTATAAAGTAATAATATTCCATCACCTTTGTATACCATAACGTATTCAATCATTCCCAAAATGATGGGCATTTACTCTTTTTCCAATAGTGAATCATTTTAATTAGGGATGCTTCCCATCTCTGAGACAATTCTGTTAGCTGGCAAGTTGTCTAATCTCTCCACAATATTGTCTTCTTCAAAAGCATAAAACTATCAAGGAGAAATTTGGTTCTATGCATATAAAATATATATATTATCATCATAATGTCAAATTTTAACAAAAACAATGAAAATTAGGGCAATTAATATTCTCACAGTACCAGATTTGAGTATACACTTGGCACAGTAAAAATAGATCGCAAATGATCTACAAGGCATCTATGTACAAATTAATACTATTTAACAAAACATAAGGTATTATTCCAAGATTTGTATAGAAAGACAAATACTGCCTTCTAAAAAGCAGAAGATAGAAGTTCTCTAAACAGGCAATAAGCATATGTTTAAAACATTCTATAAAATTACTTTTAAACTGTATGTACCAAAATAAGGATAATGGTCAATAACACATATGATTCAGCAGATTTGTCAAATATAACCTAAAAGAAATCATCTCTGGACAAAGCCTAGATGTAGCCAATGTCTAAGAGCAGGATCAAAAGGCTTTCCTTAGGTGATATCTGTATGAACTGAAGTGAGAACATTGACCAAGAAACATTGAAATTGTATCTGAGTTGTACATATTTATTTATAAAAATGGGGGGGGAATTTATGATCATTTCAGAATTTTGACGGCCACCAGAATAATATAGAAAAATTACTCTTCAGAAAGGAGGAGTTATGAAGAATATGCAATCAAATGGTAGAAGCTGTTTATCATTGTACTATGATTTTTAATATGTAATTGTCTAGTGGAAGCCTAGAAAGACAAAATCACATAACCAAACTTATATCCACAAAGCTAACTTTTCTTTATAATATCTATCTATAATACAAAGAAAAAATGTCAAATATATCCTGAAGTATTTAGACATATTCTATAGAATGTATTTGGACAGAACTTCATTGAAGAGAAAAATGTTGTATGTCATCCCCTGGTCATGGCTAAGCTAAAAAATTAAGCACGATATTTTAATACATGTAACTAGACAAACTATTTTTAATTTACAAACTCCATTCATTAAAAATTATCTTAATAGAGCCCCAACAGAGGAAATTGTCATGAAGGAAGAAGAATAGTTCCATGCTGTTCTGATTTACCTGTTTCTGGGATTATTCTAAAGATATTTTTACAAGGTTTATAGAATTGTTTATATGATTATTCAATTTATATAATTACAAATAATACTCACACCTGTTTCCAGAACACTAAATAAAAGGCAGAACAATAATTTGTCCTCAGTATGTATCTGAACTCCATAAAAGTAATTCTATAAGGATATTAATAGCAATATGATGATGATAAACTTACATCCTACTTGTTTTAATTCACATACAAAAACTTATTTTTATAACTGTATGACTAGACTGTTAAATATAGATGAGTAATAGCAGGATAACAACTTGTTTAAGGTTCATTAATATCTGAAGTGCACGTAAGAGAAATGAGTGATTTTTGATATTTCTAGAGTACATCAAGGCTTTGTTTCATATGAGAGTCATAGCAATTTTGTGACATAGGGACTCTTATTATCCCATTTTACAGAATAAGAACCTGAGCCTGAGACTCAATGAGATTAAGTAAATGTTCCAGGATTATCCAGATAATAATAGTAATGATCTCTGGCATTTATCATGCTTTAATATTTGCAAAGCAATTTAAAATATTATCTCATTTACCCCTCATAACAATCCTGGGAGATAGGCACTATTTTATAAATGAGTTATCCAGAATTTGTCCTTAGTCATCCAAACAATAAATGTGTGAAGCAGGACATTATCTTATGTCTTCCCATCTTTAAGTTCAGTATGGAATGGATTGTACCACTTAGCAGTCCCTACTGTCAACACCATTCTAGGGATAAATATGAATGATCTCAAGAAATCTTCTACACTTTGTCTTATTAATGGGGCATAGGACAAATTTTGTTATTTTTAATTACTGCATCACCTTGCAAGTCTACAGAACACCTAGATATTATTTATATTAAGCATTGTCTAGGCAGAGAAATATACACTTTGATTCTACCCTGATCCAATTTAAAGCTATTTCTAAGCCATTCTCTACTCCCAACACCTGTCAGTTCTGTGCAGCTGTTTCCAACATTACCCTGTGGCATTGGTGTGGAAACAGAGAAAACCAAGTGCCAAGGGAAGATGTGACATGACTGATGATGGACACCAGTGAGTTGTTCACTGGGGAATTCCCAGGTACCAACCCACTTGGTAAATTTTGGTAGATCTATTCAGTGTTTCAGTGAATAATAGAATTCTTGGTAATTTGATCTTTCTCCCAACCTCTTAAAGGGAAAAGATTAAAAGGACCTTTTCTGGGTTTTGTGGCATCTGGTAGTTTATAGTTCTAGTTCTCATCAATACATAGAATCCGACCACACTCAGATAAAAAAATGGACTCTCAGCAATCTTTTGACTATATAGTTCACAGGTCCTAACTTCTGAAGAACTAGTCAGTTACTCTTATTCCTGTATTCCAAGTCTGTACTTTCCTTCTTGCTTCTCACTCTTTTCTAATATGTCAACAAGAATTTAAGTGTTTGAGGCAGCTAGGTGGGGCAGTGGCTAGAGAATCAACTCTGAAGTCAGGAGAACCTGAGTTTAAATGTGGTTCTAGACACTTAACACTTCCTAGCTGTGTGACCCTGGGCAAGTCACTTAACCATAGTTGCCTCAGGAGAGAGAGAGAGAGAGAGAGAGAGAGAGAGAGAGAGAGAGAGAGAGAGAGAGAGAAGAATTTGTTGAGTGGTTACTCTGTTCCAGTCTCTGTTCTAAGTGCTACTTTATAAAGCAGACCTTGTCCTCAAGGAACTTACAGTCTAATGAGGAAGACAACATACATATGATTACATAAAAACAAGTCATATTCAGGATAAATTGGTGTTACTCTTACAGAGAAGGCACTAGCATTACGGACAGGTGGACATCTGGTTCTGTTTAGTTACTTCCTATGTTCAAGTATGGGTTGTTCAGTGGATCTCTGCATTCAAATAAAAGTCTTTTAAACTCAAAATGAAATAAATTGACTCAAAAAGAAATTTAAAAAAATGAAAAAAAATAAATCCAAGATACGAAAAAAGATAAGGAGCTCATGAAAGCTATGAACAGATTGCTGCATTAGGATAAAGTCAAATTAGATTCAATTTTTTCTTCATACAATCACAATTTAGATGACCTTGGGATGATACATTTTCTCCTCAATATCAGTTTCCTTATTCCTAGTAAATTTATTTATTTTTAATATATTGCTTTACAAATCTTGATGACAGAGGAAAAATCAGAACAAAAGGGAAAAATCATAGCAAAGATTAAAAACAAAACAGAAAAAAAGAAGTGAACATAGCATGTGTTGATTTATGTTTGTGAATGTAAATGATGAATTTACATCAGTAGATGTATTCTAATTACATCTTTTTAGATCTTTTTCTGGATTCAGATGGCATTTTCTATCCAAAGTCTATTGGGACTGCTGTGGATCACTGAACCACTGAAAAAAACCAACTCATTCATAATTGATCATCACACATTTTTACTGTCATTGTGTACATTGTATTCCTGGTTCTGCTTGATTTGCTCAGCATTAATTCATGTAAATCTTTCCAGGCTTTTCTAAAATCAACTTATTCAACTTGTTCAAGGCCATAGGTATAATGCAAACTAAATTTCAATATCTCTTGTAGACAAAATAGAAATGTAAAGGTTTGGGGATCGTATAATTAAATATATTGATAGCTGTATCACAATTGTACTTCCCAAAATTTTAATGGTAGAGCAGTATTAATTTGTTACAGACCTTTACTTAGTATATCACATAGTTTTTTTGTTTTTGTTTTTGTTTTTGTTTTTTTAGTACCATTCTTTTAAACATTACTAACAATGACTTGAATGAAGATTTTTGTGTGTATACTTTGAGTACTGGGTCTCTTTCTTTCCTTTGTCTATTTAAAGTAATTGGAGAAAATCAATCATGATGCAAATGGGGGAAGGAGAAATGATGTAAAATAAGAGAAAAACTAACAAACAATTAAATGTAAACTACACACCAGTCGTTATGTTAAGTGCTACTGATACAAATAAAGACACAAGATAGTGCTTGCCTATCTTCAAGGATAGGGACTTATTTTAATGGCAAAAGAAAAGAGGCAATATAAAATGTGTGATGGAAATCTGTGGAGGGGAAAAATATGGGTAGACTATAGTAGTTATTGAAGAGATGGAAACATTTAGAAACTGAATTGAAACAGTGGTGAAGTTACCATGGCTGGAGCTCCTATTGAATTGGTGACAAGGATAGGGAGCCAACAGTAATAAGAGAATTAGGTGGTTCAAAAACATTAACCATTGGGAAAGAAAGTGAACATAATGGTGACATTAAAGGATGAAAGGAAGGATAGATAACTTTATTTAAATATAATTAAATCTATCTACTCGTGATTTCCTAAATATATAGCTATTTATATGTTGCCAACAAACTTCATTAAAATAAAAATCTTTGAGGGCAGGGACAGGATTTTGCCTTTCTTTGTATTCCCCAATACTTAAAAGTGCTAGGACATAGTAAGCACTCAAATGATAATGAAGGCATACATATTTCTTTTTAAATTTTTGGAATTTAAAGTCTATTTTATTGTACTTAATTTATGACATCTGGAATTTAATTTTGAGTATGAAGGGAGAATTTAAAATTATTTTTGACATTGTCAGCCTGTCTTCCCCAAAATATTTGTTAAATAACTCCTTTCAAAAGTTTTATTGTTTTAATGATTTATGGACACTGACCATTTGTATATTTTGGTTTTGGTTCGATATTTCTATTTTGTTCCACTGGCCTATATGTTTTTTGCCCAGTATCTGACAGTTTTTATGAGAATTTCTTTATAATAATGAAATCATAAGTTAATTTGCATTCCTAATTTTTGCCTTCAAATTAATCTTTGATATTTCTTTACTTGTTTTTTCACATTTGAATTTCATTATTGTAGAATCTTCCAGTCATAAGGTCTCTTTTTTTAGACACCATTTAGTATTTTACATGTCTGTAAAATGTCTAAAAGTCTCCTTTACAATATCTCCCATAACTGAGTATCTAGTTTTTGACTGAAGATCTTTCTGAAGCCTTCTGAAGCCTTTCTTCATCAGGAAAAATGTCCATAGTTTCTTCAACTGCTCTTCATATGATATGATCTCAGACCATTTACCACCATATTTGCCCTCCTGTGAATCTTCCTCAGGTTCCTCTCTCCTTTCTTAGAAGGATATTTTAAAGACAATAATTCAGATGTGGACTGACCAGGGTAAAGTTCACTGGAATTATCTCCTCAGTTCTTCAGGATACAATTCGAATTTTAATGAAGCCTCAGCCTCTCCTAACACACTATTGACTCAGAATATAAATAAATGGCTGAAATAGTTATTAAATATTTCTTATGATTTTTCTAGTTCTTAAAATTTCATTGGCATTGTATTCAAGTTTTAAATGAGTATTATCAATTGATTCATTCAAGTGTTTAGGTCTTTGTCTATTTGAATTAATGCAATTTTATAGTTATCTTTAAATACATTTGTAGGTATATTAATCCCTATGTGAACCATTAAATATTTAATTTTCATTATTATATGATGCAAACAAAATTTTAGAAAAGAATATTGCTTAAAAGATTTTTCAATTTAGTTCTAAATGAGCTATATTACCAATTTGCAAGACAGGGTCTGGATTTTGCTCAATGGGCCAAATAGAACAAGACTAATCTCTCTTCTACGTGATGATCCTTCAGATATTTATGTTAACTTTGTATCTTTGTGTTGTCTAGAATGGATGTGACTAATTCTTTCAAGCCATACTCACAATACAACGATTTCAAGCTCTTTTCAGTATCCTATTGCCCTTCTTTAGATATTGTCCAGTATTCATTTTGCTATAGGGCTCAGAACTGAACACAATATTTCAGAATGGGTCTCATGAGGAAAGAGAACAGTAAAACCATCAATTTCTCATACTTTGAAGTTATGCATCTTTTAATGAACCTTAAAATGGCAATATCTTTTTATAAAGGTATTCTATATAAACTCTACTGAATAATATTGAATTTGCTGTTCTCCAAAACCACTAGATCTTCTTAAAAATAAAATAAGAATTCCTATCTAACCACAAAGTTCCCATTTTGGAACTGTGAACTTGATTTTTTTAGGGATAGGGATACTCAGGAGTTCCTTTCCACTTATTCTTATTGAATTTCATTTTATTAGACTCAGCCCAATTCTAACTTGTAAGATCCTTTTCATTTTATTTCTATTGTCCAATGTATAAGCCTACTTTCCTGGATTTTGGTCTTCTGCAGGAGCATGTCATCAAAGCCGTTGTCCAAATTCACTGGCAAAAATGTTTAATAATATAGAGCTAAAGACAAAATCTCTGGGGTATTCTTCTAGTCATTCATTAATAATTATTCTTTGAAGAATCACCCAATTTATTCTCCATCTGTCTAATTAATTATATTATTATTTAGTTCACACATTTAATGAGTATTTATATTATTTTATCTTTTAAAATTTGACTATTTTATTTATTTGTAATTGTGATCATTTAGGAAATTTCTGCTTTTGCAATTTTCATGCATTGAAAAAGTACTCAAATATATAACTTATTTTCTGTTGTATCCCCTAAAAAAATGTTTGTGCTATGTTCTCTCACATGTAAATTATAACTTCAAAGTTATTTTTCTCTCAATTTTTTTTGAGTGGAAAAAATATAACTCTTCCTCCCACCACTCAGCCATGCAGTTGGAAAGAAATAAACACAAAATCTATTGCAAAATATGTAGTTAAGGGAAGCAAAAGTCCACATTGCCTGCATCCAAAATTGATTTGTCTCATTCTGTACTATATATATTTTCAGATGTCTGTTAGGAAACGAGTAGCATATTTCACATCATTACTCCTCTCCATTGGTCATTATATTGATCAGAGTTATTAAGCTTTTTAAAAGTGTTTGACATTATAATATGTTTTTGATGACTGCTGCTTTATAGTAGAGTTTCAGGTCTGGTACTGCTAGGCAATTATTCTTTGTATTATTTTTTTTCATTAATTCCCTTGATATTCTTGACCTTTTGTTCTTCCAGATAATTTTGTTATTATTTTTTCTAGTTCTATGAAATAGTTTTTGGCAGTTTGATGGGCATGGCACTGAAAAGTAGAAAAATTTATGTAGAATTGTTATTTTTAGCTCAAACTACCCAAGAGCAATTGATATTTTCCCAATTATTTGGGTCTGACTTAATTTGTGTGGAAAGTATTTTGTAATTTTGTTCAAAAGTTCCTTGGTTTGTCCTGGCAAGTAGACACCCAAAATATTTTATTCTATCTATAGTTATTTTAAATGAACTTTCTCTTTCTATCTCTTACTGCTGGCCTTTATTTTTAATAAATGCTAATAATTTGTGTGGTTTTGTTTTCTATCCTTCAACTTTGCTGAACCTGTGAATTGTTCCTAGTAGGTTTTTGGATGATATTTTAGAATTCTCTAAGTATATCATTACATCATCTGCAAAGAGTCATAGTTTTATCTCATTGTTCATTCTAATTCCTTTAATTTCTTTTTCTTTTCTTATTACTAAACTCACCATTTCTAGTATAATATTGAATATCATCGGTGGTAGTAGGCATCCTTTTTTCACCCTGATCTTATTGGGAATTCTTCCAAGTCCTCTTCATTACAAATAATGTTTGTTGTTGGCTTTAGATAGATACTGCTTATTATTTTAAGGAAAACTCACTTTATCTTTCTGTTCTGTAATGTTTTTAATAGGAATGAGTGATATATTTTATCAAAAGTTTTTTTTTGCATCTAATGAGATTATAATATGATTTCTGTTAGTTTTGTTATTGATATGGTCAATTATGATAATAGTTTTCCTGATATTGATTCAACTAAATTCCATTTGCCCATAGTGTATTATCCTGCTGGTGAGTTATTATAATCTCTTTTCTAGTATTTTACTTAAAATTTTTGCATCAATATTTATTGGGGAGATTGGTCTTGTGATTTTTTTTCTCTATTTTGTCTCTTCCTGGTTTGGGTATCAATACTATATTTGTGTCATAGAAGGAATTTGGTGAGACTCCATTTTTACCTTTTATTTCCCAAATAGCTCACATAATATTGGAATTAATTTTTCTTTAAAAGTTTGGTAGAATTTACTTGTAAACCAATCTGGCCCTGGAGATTTTTTCTTACATGGTTCATTGACAGCTTCTTCAATTTATTTTTCTGAAATGAAATTGTTTAAGTAATTTATTCTTCTGTTAATCTGAGCAATTTGTATTTTTGTATATTCATGCATTTCAATTATACTGTCAGATTTGTTGCCATGAAGTTGGGCAAAATAACTTCTAAATATTGCTTTAATTTCTTCACCATTAGTGGTAAGTTCACCCTTTTAATTTTTAATACTGGTAAATTGTTCTTTTTCTTTCCATGCTCTAATTAAATTAAGCAAAGGATAAATTTAATTTAAATAGGTAATACTATATATCTATATCTATAGATTTATATATACATATAATGGGCCAGAAGTCTGGAGCAGTGTACTTGAAACAAAGATTCTTACAACGAGATATTAATTCGTGGAATTGATAAGACAATGGTTATCTAATTTAGAATGGTGATTGATAGTTCTCTAGTTCAGTATGATTGAATTAATCTTAAAACAAATAATGGTTCCCTAGTGATATATACTCTGTACGATGAATGGATTTAATTGTAATAGAGTATTTAAGAGGTCAAAATCAGTCCTAGAGAGAGACTTGGAGAATACAGAGGGCTGGTAACTGGAGCTCAAGCTCTTGCACTCTGATATTCCATCTTCACCAGCCATGTGGTGGCTGGCCTGTCCTCCTGCTTCCCCCACTGAGACCAAGGCCCATTTGAAGGGCCTCTAGAAAGTTAGCTTGGGCCCCAGGCAAGGAGATAGACTGTGAAGGAGACGATAAAGATTTTTAGACTTTATCACCTGGCTATTCTCCTGGTGATTACTCTGCTGAAATCAAAGCTAGTCCCAAGACTTCCAGAAAGCTAACCAGAACATTGTCTATGCACATACTATGAAGGATATAGTACCCTCTAAAATCTATAAATAAAGGGGAATGGGAAGAGGGGAAGCAAAGAGTGAGGGGAAGAAAGCAAGAGAGGTAGCTAGCCATGGGTGAGGTGTGGTTAAGTAACAGCTGGCAAGTCAAGGAGCAGAATTAAAGCAGAAGAGTTAGCAGGGATAGGAAAATGTGAGATATATGCAAACACCACAACAATCAGAAGAAATTATTAGAAAAAATAAGGGCAGCTAGTAATCATTGATCTTAGACAAAGTCAAATTTAAAGATTTAATTGAGAAAAAAATCTATGTGTCAGCTATACTAATATTGTTTTAGTTGCATGTTTAAATACAGATAAATACAGGTAAACATATATGTGTGTATCTGTAAGTAGATATATATGCATATTTTCTTCATATGTAAGTACTTATATATGCATATGAATGGGTCTGTGAGTGGGTGTGAATATATGTGTATGTACATATATATGAATGTATGTATGTGTACAGATTTATTTATATATGTATATAAAATATCTCTGTGTTTAACTAACTTGCTTGGGGGAAGTGGATGGGAATGAAAAAGGAAAAAAGAATAATGTAAAAAAAAGTGTGCAGCAGAGAATAAAAGAATAATCCACAAGAAAGCAAAGACATGGATACTCATGAATATAATTATTTCAACGATTATATATCCTTCCTTGAACTGGCAATTTATTATTACATGTTTTGAATCCTTCTGATGTTCTGATGGACATTTGACAATGCAAAATTTTAAAAAATAAAAAAAAAAGAAAAAGAACAAAAGAAAAAAAAAGGAGTGTAAATTTTAGATGTTCTAGTCTTTCTTGTTAATTCTTCACTGAGAGCACCAAATCACAATGAAGTCAAAAATCCAATCATAAATCGCATATTATAGGAAAATATTATAGGTCTGCATAGTTCTATATATAGCCATAAGTAAGCACACACAAATTATTCATTTACAAATTTGAATCAATTAGGTGTCAGTATAATGAAAAATTGTATTGATATTCTCACTCTCATCCTAAGCAATTAATACGTATTTTGTTAAAGTTCTATTATGTGCCAGATTCTGTGCTAACGTCAATATAACCAAAAAGAAGTGGAGTAAAAAACTCACAGACCACTGGCTTTGTGTACACTATCATATTTGGGGGTCATACTCTGCCATTCTTTCCCTTTCACTTATTCTCCATCATCTTTCTACTGAGAATGGGAATAAGGAAAGTATTCACTGAGTTAATCTACCACCTATATTTTGATTACCACATATGCATTCTCTAGAAAAAAAATTAAAAAAAACTCTAAACTAATTTAAAATTTTCAATCTATTTTTTATTTTTAAATGTATTTATATTTATTTTGTTAAATACATCAAATTTATACGTAAAAGTTTTTAAAGTTTTGATTTCCAAGTTGTCCCACTCCTCCCAAGCCCTGACCCATCTTTGAAAAGCTAAAAAAATACATACATATTATGCATCATGATATCATTCAAAACATGTTCACATTAGCTATGCTAAAAGAGAAAATGCAGTCAAAAAATAAAAATAGAGAGCTTTTTTTTAAAAGGATGTTTCAATCTACCTTCACAGTTCATCAGTTCTTTCTGGGAAGGACAATGTCATTTTTTGGTCATGAGTCCTTTGGAATTGTCATGGATCATTGTGTTGATAAGAGTAGTTAAGTCTTTCACAGTTGATCATCATTACTATATTGCTATTTCTGTGTACAGTGTTCTAATTTTGTTCACTTTACTTTGTATGAGGTCATATAATACTTTGCCAAGTCTTTCTAAAATCATATTGCTCATTAATAATCATAGCACAATTGTATTCCATCAAAATCATATACCACAACTTGTTCAGCTATTCACTAATTGATAGGCATTCCTTCAATTTCTAATTTTTCACCACCACAAAAAGAGGTATTGTAAATGTATTGGATAAATAAGTCATTTCCCCTTTCCTTTTCTTTGATCCCTTTGTTATACAGATCTAGTAGTGGTATTGCTGGGTCAAAATGTATGCACAGTTTTATAGCACTTTGGGCATAATCTCAACTTGTTCTACAAAATGGTTGAACTAGTTCACAGTTCCAGCAACAGTAAATTAATGTCCATTTTTTCTCACTTCTCTTCCAGCATCTGTCATTTTCCTTTTCTGCAATGTTAATGAAACAGATACATGTAACATTGAATCACAAGCTTAATTTAAATTTCCTTAATCAGTAATAGTCTAAAGCATTTTACATTCATATTAATAGCTTTGATTTTTTCCTTCTAAAACCTGCATTTTCAAATACTTTGACTATTTATTAACTGGAGAATAGCTCTTATTTTGGTAAATTTGGTTCAGTCCCCCATAAATTTGAGAAACAAGGCTTTTGATGAAGAAATTTACAAATAATTTCCAATTTTTTTTCTTTTAATTCTGGCTATTAAAAAAAACTTTTTAATTTCATTTAATAAAAACGATCTAATTTACTTCCCATTATCCTCTCCATCTTTTTGTCATTATCTTTCCCTTTATCCATAGATCAGATAGATACTTTTTTCCATGTTCAATTAATTTATCTATGATATTGGTCTTTATATCTAAATAATTTATCCATTTTGTACATGGTGTGAGATATTGTTCTCTCACTAGTTTTTGCCAAGTTGTTTTTCAGTTTTCCCAGCAATTTTTGTCACATGGTAAGTACTTTCCTCCCAAATTTGTATCTTTGGTATTATCAAACACTAGAATACTATGATCATTTATTACAATATGTTGTGCACTTAATCTATTCCACTGATCTCCCACTCTATTTTTTGAGCCAGGATAAAATTGTTTTGATTATTACTGGTATGTAATATAATTTGAAATCTTGGAATTATAGGCTGCCTTCCTTAACATCCTCCCCCATAAATCTCTTGATATTTTTGAATGGATTTCAAATCAATAAAGTTCCTTTTTATGAGTTCAGATCTGGTCTCCAATACACTTACTAGCTAGGTGACAATGGGCAAGTCAATTCACCATGTTTGCCTCACTTTTCTCATCTTCAAAATAATCTCAACAAGGAAATATTATACCACTCCAGTGTCTTTGCCATGAAATAATAAACAATGTCATAAAAAGTCAAACACACTGAAAAATGAATAACAACACATTTTTGCTTTTGGTTATCTGAGATCATGATTTCAGTGCTGTCTTTTTTTCTTCAATCAAAGCATAATAGATTCTGTTCCAGCCCCTTAATTTCAGTCACTGTGTCCCTCTCTTTCAAGAACGTTTCTTGTAAACAACACCTTGTCAGATTCTGGTTTCTAATTCATTCTGCTTTCTATTTCCATTTTATGAGTGAGTTCATCCCATGCATATTCATAGTAATGATTACTAACTGTGTATTTCCTTTTATTCTACTTTCTTCTGTTTATCCTTTTCTTCTTATTCCTCCTCTTTGCTGAAGTCTGTTGATCTTCTGACTTACTTTCTCTATCCTCCCTTTTATCATTCCTGCTTTCCTTTTGTCTCCTTCTACTATTATTTCTCTACTAAGATATATTTCCTTCACAAATTGAGTATGTAATATATGGAATCAATTTAGTATATATAAGGACTAATTTATATGTGACTCAGGTTCAGTTATTGTGTACCTCCTCATCATTTCCCCTTATGTTGTAAAAGTTCTTCTTTTCATGCTTCTGTTATGTAAGATAATTTCCTCCATAATCTTACTCTCCCTTCTCCCTTTTCCTTGGGCATACATTTTTACCAATTCAATTTTTATATCATATTATCATATTCAACTCATTCCCATTCCCTCTTTCTATGTAGAATCTTTCTAACTCCTCTAATAATGATAGAATTCTTAGAAGTCACATGTATTTACTCCCCATGTAGAAAAGCAAACGGTTTAACTTTATCAGGTCCTTTACGAGTTCTCTTTGATGTTTACCTTTTTATGTTTATCTTTAGTCTTTTTATTCAGTTCTGGTCTTTTCATCAGGAATGCATATTTAGCTTGCATTCCTTTTGTCCCCATTTATATTTTCCCATCTTGAAAGAGTATAGTATGACAGAAATAGTGAATAGAAAATAATTTAGAATCGGTAGATAGAGATAGGACTGAAAGATTTAGCTATATCAAAGGATATGAGGAATTGGAAGGCAATTAGCAAAACCTCTTGTAGCTGAATTTGAGTCAGTTTTAGACTTGATAGAAAATAGGATGTTGAGGGGTGGATAAGCAAATGTTAACAGGCATGTATAAAGGCCATTGAGAAAATTAATGTAAATACAGTGTTATAAGTGTAACTATTCATATGACCTCTTAACAGTCTCCCTGTATTTCATCTTTTCTCTCACCAGGGTATTCTATTTTGTACCTGATTTGGCTTTTAGTTGTCTGGCCATTTATAATATGGCTTCATCCTAACTAGTTAGTCTTTACTGACTCCATACTCCAGCTAATATGGTTCCTTCCTTCTATGAAAGCATTTTGAACTTTGTTACACTTGCTACATGTTTTTGCTCACATTACTCTTTATGTCTAGCTTGTTCTTCCCATTTTCCCTGCCTGTTGAAATGTTACCATTTTTTCAAGAATCAGTTCAAAAGCTACTGCTATCAAAAATTCTATTGTATTTTATATAATGTCTACTATATTTCAAGCACCGTGCTATTTTCTGGGAATATAAAGGGAAAAAATGAAATATCTCCTCATTTGACCTTCAGGAGTTAATATAATAGTTTGAGGTAGGATAAGCTGTGGGAACATGTACAAAATTAGTAATGCAACACATATTAAAGCTAATCAAGTGTAACAGGTTATTAGAGAGCCCTATTATAGATATAAAGAAAGACCTCATGTAAGTAGCATTTGGGGTGAGCTTTGATGGAATCTAGTAATCTAAGAAATAAAGGTAAGGAAGGAGAGGGTTCCATTCACTAGGGACAAGAAATAGAATGTTTTATATAGGGAAGAGCAATTTGGTTATTTTGAAAAAAATGGATAGCTAATAAGGAAGAATAACACCCACGATGGGAAGACAGACTAGAATAACATTCTAAAGCACTATTCAGTATGAAAGAAACTTGATTTTTATCCTAGAGGCACTAGGGAGCCACTAGAATTTCTTGACTCTAAGTGACATGGATAGATCTTTTCTTTAATAATATCAATTTTGTAACCACATGTAGAATCAGAGAGAGAAAAGATGAGCAAAAGAATTAAGAGACTATGGCAGTAATCTAATTGCAAAGTAATAAGGTACTGAGTAGGACAGTTTAGTGAAGGCAAATAATGTTAAAGATATAAAAAAGAATCTTTAAGACTTAATGATTGCATGAAGATAATGTGATAATCAATTATAGTAGACAGCCATTTTCAGCATGTAATGAACTAAGACAATTCCAATAGATTTGAACTGGAAAATGCCACTTTCATGAAAAGAGAGAACTATATGGAGTCTGAATGTGAATTGAAGCATACTCTTTTCATTTATTTTCTTTCTCATATTTTTGCCTTTTGTTCTGTTTTTTTTCATTATATGACTAATACAGAAATAATTTTAAAATGATTGTACATGTATAACTTGTATCAGCATGCTTGCTGTCTTGGAAAGGGGTGAGGTAAGAGGGAGAGAAAAAATTTGGAATTCAGGGTCTTCCAAAAGTGGATGTTGAAAGCTATCTTTACATGTAATTGAGGAAATAAAATACTATTGAGAAAAAGACTTATTGATTGTATATGTGCAGTGAAGGAAAGTGAAGAATCAAAAATGATTCATAAATTAAATCCGAAAGGATGGTGGTAACTTCAGAAAAATGCAACTGTAGGGAAAAGGGTGGATTTCTGGTGGAAGATATTGATTTCTGTTTGAACTAGCTGATTCTGAAGTGCTTATCTGGATTGAAATGTTCAACAGAAAAACACTGATGAAGAACTGGAACTCAGGAAAGAGATATAGGCTAGAGGCCCCTGTATAAAGATGATAAATGAACACATGCATTGAAATTTGATCATAAAGTTTTTTCAATTTTCTCCACTGACCAACCCCCCCCCCAAATTTAAAATGATCAATTCTTTTAATCTTATAAAATGCCTTTAAATATGTTATTCATTGGACAGAAGATTGAAGAGATATCAAAAAGGCATCTAATCCAGCCTCTTCATTTTACAAATGAGTAAACTGAGGTCCAGGTTGATTAAATGATTTGCCCAACATCACACAGGTTAAGCAACAGAGACAGTATGTGAACAAAAGATTCCTAATCAAATGGTCTTTTTTAATGTAACATGCTATCTCTAATTATTAGGACGATTTTATTTATATCAAAACTGAATTTCTCTCTGCAACTTCAACTTATGTTTCTAATTCTGTCCTCTGTATGGCAAATAGTATACATTTAATCCTTGTTCCATATACAAATTCTTCATATACTTTAATGTATATATAAAAGTGCTTCCTATTTCAAATTCATATCCCATTTTTTCCCAACAAATCCTTATATATTCTGAACTAAAAACCATTCCTTATTCTATTTGCCGAGTCCAATTTATGAGCTTTCCAATTTGACAGCTAAAATATGACATTTAGAATAGAACACTCCAGATATATATAGTTTGATTAGAACATAAATGAAGTGAGACAATCCACTTCTTCAGCCCTACCCCCAGAATTTGGTACTATGTCTCTCTCTATGTAAACATTGCATTTTGTAGCAGTCGTGTTACAAAGTCGCTTCATAATTTTAAGCATTTAAAGATAAAAATTTTTATGTGAAATCTTATCTAGTAACATCTTCTCCATTTGCATTTATTAAATTGAATTCTTACATACATCTAAAAATGACATTTATTTAAATTAAATTTCATCTTTTAAAATTTGGTATAATATTCTAGCCTGTCAAGATCATGATGAGTCCTGTCATCTAACATTAATTGTTCCTACCAGCTTTGTGTCATCTGTAGATCTGACATGCATATCATCTATTATGCCTTTCTCAAAGTCACTGATTAAAAAAAAGGGGGGGGGTGCAAATAACACATGACCAATCACAGATCCTTAGGAAATTCCACTGGAAACTTCCTTCCAAGTTTCCATCTGACCACAGTTTGATGAATTCCTAATCTACCTGACTGTATGATCATTTCATCCATATCCCTCCTTCATTTTCATACAGGTACTCTGAGAGATGTTGTCAAATTCTTTGTTGAAACTTAAACAAGTTTTGCCACAGCATTATCCTGGTGTATCTGTCTAATTGTTAAATAGCTGTGCAAAAATGGTGAAGTTATTTAACATTTCTATAATCAGTTAAACCCTTAAAATTAAGAATATATCTTAAATGACAGAAATCTAGGACACATACAAACTGTCTATCTCACTATATGCATCAATAATCTATTTCTATCTATCTAATTTCTAAGTATTCTTTATCCTTATAGTTAGCCAAGCCCTAAAACTATCACTTTCATCTATGACTTCTGTGCCTCAGTTTCCCCATCTTTAAAATTGAAATATTATATGAGAATTATTGGGGGCAAAGTTCCTTGTAGATTTTAAAGCACAATGTAATCATCATCATTATAATAAAAGGCATTCATAGCACCTTTTCAGAGTAACAAAAGAATACACACAAAAAAGTAACATTCTAAATTGTATGTTAAACAACAGGAAGAATTGGATGAGGTCCCCCATATATATACATATGTGCCTTTTGTTGTCAACCATAAATCATGGCTACATGTTAAGAACAGAATGAAGAATAACTGGGCAATGAATCGTAATTTTTTTCTGAGGGTAACTGTCCTTTGACCAATCTTATTTTTCATTCAGGTTTTGTGTGCATCAAGTTTTTATGCTTTGGGACATTTCTTTCTTTTTGTTTCAGATCAGAATTCAATTGTCCAAGTTGTCACTTACTACTCTTCTTTTTTCCATTCTGAACGAATGACCTTTTGGTGAAATAACTGGAGAAAAAACAAGGTTGGGAAAACAGAACAATAAACTCTTCATGAACAAATCCCAACTGTGACAGAGGCAGCACTTTATATAATAGATTAAAGCCTTGAACTTGGAGTCAATGGGCCTATGTCCCTAATTCTGCCTTAACTAATTGCAATTTATATCATCTGGGATAAATAACTACCCTGAACCTCATTTTCTTCATGTGCATAAGGAGAGGGATATCTCAGATCCTCCCTAGATGTAAATATCTATAAATCTATGAAATGCTAATTCTTAGTCAGACTTTGGGATTATAGGAAAGGAAAATGAAATAATTTGAGGCATCATTTTGCCATAAATATGCATTTTTTTCTCTTTAAGACATCTCTTTAATTTGTTTGATTACAAATTATGTTATCCCCAACATATCCAGAAAATTGAGAAGCCATCAGAAATGCAAGGAAAGGAAGACTAGACAACAAAACTTTATTAAAATGTGTATCCTTTGGAAAAGAAGAAAGGTCTCTTGGGTACTGTAATCAAATATGTGATTACTCAGTCTGTTATTAAGAAAGAACAGCGTTTTCATTCAGATAGTTAGAAAGATAGAGAGGTAGAGAAATAGATGATAGATGGAAACACACACATGTGCATGTGAGTATGTGAGTATTTAACCAATTTCAACCCTAATATCTAAATAACTTAATTGTAAAATTTATTACAGAGTAATGATTTCATTGGATCAGGAACTGTAGTATTCAAAATTTTTTCATTTAGAACACTTTATATTATTCTGTACTGTTGGCATATGGGTGGAAGGCTGACCTGTATTATTTTGGGCAAAACATTTAACTTTTCTGGCCCTAGCTTTTCTGGCCCTAGCTTTTCTGGCCTCTTTTGGAAAATGAAATAGTTTGGCTAATTCAGTCTTAAGATCCAGTACAGCAGCCCATCTCTAAATATTTGGTTCTATACTGCAGAACAATACTGTCTATATTCATATTGCAATCTTGGAAATAGTTTTGATTGCATTATAAATTCATAATAAAATTCTTAAATGCTAATTTTAAGTATGAGACCTTAGATTTGAATCCTGGCTTTGTGACTTAATATCTATGTTATCTTAGTCAAATCATTTCACCTCTCTTGAGGTTTCTTTTTCTAAAAGAACAACAATGAAAATATCAGGATACAGTGATAAATGGCTTTAGGGTTCTTTCCAAATTAACGTAGTGCATAAATAATTTCCAGTCTTTTGACTGACCAAAATATATTATTAATAATGATGTGAACTAAAGCCAATGAGAGAAGACCATACTGAATGATACAGAAAAGAAGTGTAAAAGATTTTCTATTTCAGTTAAACTGATTCACTTGCTATTTATCAAGAAAAACACTTCACACCACAAATGCCCTATTCTTGGAATATTCTTCCTCCTTAGTTCTGCCTCTTGTAGTCCTGATCTTTCTTCCAGATTTAGCTCAAGGGTTGTATTATAGATATTAATATCCTAATTATCAGTAGGCTTTGTATGCATTGAACTCAATGCCCTGGAATATTTATTTCTTTTTGTCAAAGGCTGAGTTCTGATTATACCACAAATCATTGGCCTTTCTTCTAGTATCCCTAATTGTTAGTATCTTCTGTACCTCAAACCAAATTGTATTTAATTTTTATAGGTTTTGTATTCATTAACTTGTCTTCATGTCCTCTAATTGAATGTTTCCTTAAAGGAAAGGTTTGTTTTGTTTTTTGTTTCTGTATGGCTAGCACAGTACCTGGCACAGACCCATCATGCAAGGCATTTTTGTAATTGAGTCAAATGTATGCCATCTCTAATACACAGAAAAGTTTCTTCTATTTATGTGCCCCAATGTTATCAATTTGGATATATTGGCCCCTGTCTAGTCTGTCAAAAATCATAGCAGATCATGCATCTACCTGATTATCTGAGAGCAATCAGTTAAAACTCTATAATAGGAGGGACCACTTTGAGAGACTTTTCAAAGTCAATCATAAGAAAGCTCAAGAAATCCCAAAGTAGTTCCTTTTACTGGTCTTAGGCAATGGTATGTTGGTAAATATGGTTGAAATACACACACACACACACACACACACACACATACATGATTATATATGGGAAACTTTTAACATTTTTTCTATCACTTTCTTAAGTCTAGATTAATCAACAACAATAAAAATGTCCTCATTTGTAGCTTTTGCCAATATTTAGGGAGAAAATGCCTACCTTGAAAATTTAACAAATTGCCTCTCAAAACACATTCTGTACTGCTTCCAGGACTCCATTGGATGATATTTATCAGTAGGTCCTTAACAAATATTTATCAAGAACTTATGTCAACTCAACAAATAGTTATTAAGCATCTAAAATGTGACAGACCCTGTGCTAAGTCCTGACTGTCAGGTACTTCTCTGTTAAAGACCAAGAAAGTGCCTCAGGCTATAATATAACACCTTGAATATCTGTCAGTAAATTAGTTGGTAAGCAATTATCATGGAAACAATAAACATGACCTTGGACAGACTTTAAGAGTGGGAGATTGAACAGCTTGGCATGTTATGGTCCATGGCATCATGAAGAATCAGAGAACAACAAAAAGGGTTTACCATATGTCATGTACTGTAATGGTAAAGCCCAAGAATATCATCACATTTTAGGGATCAAAGGCATATACCTTGAAAATCTGGAGTATTTTCAATAGCTCAAAGACATCAGTAAATATAAGATAGAAATCAAGTGTAGCTTGGTCACATCAGTAAATCTGTAAACACCACAATATTTTATCCTAAGACCCATTGCCAATGTTATCAAACTGTGAGGCAATTTTCAAGACTATAACTGTCAAGTAGTTAAAATTGCTACAGGCTAAGTTATGAAAATGGAGCATTGTTCCTTAAGGAAAAGCTTCTATTCATCAAGGTAATGCCAAAAAGACACTTTAAAAGAAGCTGGCTTTAATACATTGAAATCAGTGTCCAAGACATTTATACCATGAGCACAGTCCAGTGACAGGACGTTGTGAATTCATTTCCCAGAATGTTTTCCAATGAACTTGGATCTTAAAAGTTTTTTTTGTCATTTTGTCTGAATCTAGCCATTGCACTGATTTCTTTTAAGCCTAGAAATATATCTTTTGTTAAAAGAGGGAGAACTGAAGATGTGGGTCATTTAATCAGATGAAGTATCCTAAAATAATTACACATTAGAGTCAATCAACTCTTTACTAAGCTGGCTAAAGGCAAAGTGATAGGGAGAGATTGGGAAAATCTAAAAAAAAGTTGTTTTATCAATATTTGTCAATAACTGATCACTAACAGTTCTATTGTTAATATATAATCAATCTCCATTCATCAAGAGACATTCCCAGTTAAGCATCTTTTGGTTCAAATCATCTATAGCCTTTAAAATCATATAGTGCTTTCAAAAAACATTTTTTTAGAATTACAGCTCAGTATCATATTTTGATGAAACCTACTATTATAGCACAAATGAAAAGATGAAATCAGAAAAAAAAAATCCATGTTCTGTTTTAAAAGAATATGTATATACTTCCTAGTTATGTGACCCTGGGCAAGTCACTTAACCTCAATTGCCTCAGGGAAAAAAAGAATATGTATAGTCCTAATTTGTTCCAATATCTAGATATCTTGTGAAACAACAGAAATGTATATTTGCAAGCTCATTTTCTAATGCTATGATGACACTGTTGCTGGCATTTACCACTACTTCAGGAAATATATAGCAATCCAGAACTACTACGAAAAAAAAAGGACTTTAAGAACTTGTAGATATCTTCACTTAGAATAATCTTCTTTTATAATACATCATCTGATGTACTTTTTTTCCCCTTTTACTAGACATAGTTGCTCATTAGTGGACAACCAACATTTATTAAATATGTTATAGGCACTGTACTGAATTGGGAATTTGTACACAATAAAACTAGTTCCTTCTCCCAAAGAGCTCACATTCCATAAGAAAAATAATAAAAAGTCTAAATAGAAGATATAGTTAAAGTAATTATAAGGGAGAGTGTGTACCTCCATTGAAGATTTGAGTCTTGAAGGAAGCTAACTATTCTAAGAGCTAGAAGGGAAAAAGGTAAGCATACCAATCAATGGGTTTTGGGGGGGGGATATTTTTGTTTTATATTTGTTTTTTTAGGGGGAATAATCTGTGCAAAAACTCAGTACTGAAAAATGAAATATGCATAAAGAATGGCAAATACCACAGTTTCACATAAAAATGGAAGATGAGAAAGAGAATAATGTATCATTAGCCTGGAAAGATAAGGTAGATGTATAGAGTGAAAAACTTTAAATGCCATTAAAAGGAAATTGGTAAGAGGTAATCATAGATATTTCATGAGAATGTTTTCAGGAGCAAGAAGATGGAATATTGAACCTGACAGTATGTTACAGTGAATCAGAACTATGATTCTTTGTCACTGATACATATTTCACCTCCCGATATTGAAGTCATGCTTAATCACAAAATATCAATTTTCTTCACAACACTGAATAATTCCTGTTCAGAAACTATTCACTACGAAACTACAACTAGATAAATATCAATAATTAATAGTCAACAAACCTTTATTATATGTTAACAATGTTCTAGGCATCGTGCTTAGAATAAGAAATAGAAATAAAGGAAAACTGTCCCTGCACTTGGGGAGGTTACAATCTAATTGGGGAAGCCATATTAGAATCATGAATGTTCCCTGCTGTTATAGCATTCACTACTACTTTAATTCTATTTGGACTAACTATGAACTTTTTTGTGGCCTTTAAAGTTAGGATCTTTGCCCAGCTTCCTCTATCTGAGAGGAATCTGCTTCTCTTGTTTTCAGAACTCACAATTCTGAGAAAGTCATCTGGAGTCTGAGATTGGCATTCAACTAATCCTCATCATCTTGGTCAAATCTTTAGACTTAGCAAATTCTTTATGATTTGTCATTAATAATAAACATCATAGTCTCAAAAATTAGAATTTACTTTGTGCAATATATTGTCTCATTTGATCTTCACATGAGTCTTGTGAAACACTAAACATTTTATGAAAGGGGAGACTGAAGCAACAAGGGCATGTGCCTTGTCCAAGGTCAGGCCACCATTTCATATGATGAGCTAGATTTAAATCCAAATGACCCTTCTCTTCTCTCTCTTCCTCTGCCAATAAATAAAACCAGCCGCGAAGCCTCATCAATTGTACTTCTCTTACTTCTTTCATGTCTTCCTCTTTCTTTTCATTTACCAGACTACTATCATATCTCAGAGCCTTTTCATCAATTTTCTGGATTATTCAATAGTTCCCTTTGTTTCTCATTCTAGCTGTGTTACCTTGAACAAGTCAATTGTTTGCCTCGGTTTCCTCAAAGGGATATAATAATAGCATCTATGTTATAGTTCCTGTGTCTTTAAAATGCTATTATCTGCATCAGCTTCACATCTTTGCAAGCCGTCTTCTATATAATCTATTTGATATTCTTAAATCACTGTTCTGACTATGTTGCTTAAGAAGCTTCACTGGGTTTCTTTTGTCCCAGTTGATGGAGGGGGAAATACATATCCACAAACACACATTTTTGTTTGTATATATTTATATTCACTGCATATATACACATGAATATGTGTGTGCATATATATTTATAAGTACATGTATATATCAATACATATGCATGTATATGTGTGCACACATATATGTACATATGCAGTGTGAATGAATATTTCTTGTGCATATACATGAACATATAAACATGCTTATGTGTGCACATGCATCCACATGCACATATACATGTGCATTCTCCACACATGCACACATATGTTCATGTGTGAATCTGTGTGTATATACACACACTTTGTCAGTTAAAGGCTTTCAGGCTGCCTCCAATCTACCTTTAAAAGCTTACTGCACACAATTTTCCTCCATGTTTTATATTCCAGCCCCACTGCCCCATTTACTTAGATTTTATTCTCTCCCTCTGCCTCTTAGAATTCCTAGCTTCCCTTAGAGCTAATCTAGGTGTCCTTTTCCACATGAAGTTTTTCCTTCTTGGTTCATTTCTTAGGTTCCAAGAACAGCTTTATAGGGAATTGTGAGAATTGAATGTACCATGCCATGTTGTGTTGAATTTAATAATATTTTGCTTTTATTTGTCTATATACATGTTGCTCTCCCAGGCATATGAAAAATTGGAAAAAAAAAAAGAGAGCATTGCCATTTTTTTCTTTATATCTTCAAGACCTATAATTGTATCTGGAACATAAAAATATTTAAAAATGGTTGTTGAATGAGTGAGGAAGTGAATTAATGAATAGTTAATGATTTGCCCATTTCCACATAACTCGTGTTTGAGGGGAAAAAAAAAAATATATATATATATATATATTCTAAGTCCAGTACTCTAGGGCAAAGCTCTTCATTGGTGGTCTGATCTAAAAGGGTGTGTGATCAACTAGAGTAAAGGGTTGCTCTTGCTGTGAAATCCATTTCCAGGTCTTTTCTGCAAATATGT
The DNA here is from genome assembly GCF_902635505.1 of Sarcophilus harrisii. Taxonomy (NCBI): domain Eukaryota; kingdom Metazoa; phylum Chordata; class Mammalia; order Dasyuromorphia; family Dasyuridae; genus Sarcophilus; species Sarcophilus harrisii. The sequence goes on from NC_045426.1 coordinate 76,728,110, forward strand.
GAGTTCTCCATCTCTCCTCTCAGAGCAATCTGGTTATCTGTATCTCAGAACACTTTTAAGGTATACATACCATCCATAGCAGCCACTTTGGTACTACTGGGAAAATCATTCCCTCCTTCCCTGTTGCTAAATTACTTCCTGGCGTGGGTCAAGGGATTTTATGCTTAAGGAATAAGAGTTTTACTTCTCACCCTTTTTTTATTTATTTGTTTTGGGAAGGACCAAAAGATTCATACAGGATGAGTAAACATGAATGTATGGTATGAAATTGAGACTGATGATATCATAAAATTATTTTTATCCTGAAACACACCCAACATATACTTTCTATTATTAAGGGTAACACAAGTCTTTTAATTCACATATTTTTTAGTATCATCTACAACTCCTAACCATTCCTTCATCCCAATCTACAAATCAGATTATTTGCCAACTCTGGAAAATCCTAAATTTCTGGTCCTTTATATCTACTCCATCCAGGCCTTTATTCCTTCATGCCTAGCCTATTGCACTATCCTCTTTCATTTATTTATGTTTTTTTAAACATTTTTTTATTTTTAAAACATATGCAAGGATAGTTTTCAGCATTGATCCTTGCAAAACCTTATGTTCCAAATTTTTTTCTCCCTACTTTTCTCCCACTCTCTCCCCCTAGAAGGCAAGTAATATAATACATGTTAAACACATACAATTCTTCTACGCATATTTCCATAATTATTATGCTGCACAAGAAAAACCAGATCAAAAGGGGAAATATGGGAAAGAAAACAAAATGCAAACAAATAACAAAAAAGTGAAAATAATATGTTATTATCCATATTCAGTCCCCACAGTCCTCTGTCTGGATGCAGATGGCTCTCTCCATCACAAGACCTTTGGAAATGGTCTGAAATGCCTTGCTGTTAAAAAAGAAAAAGCCACGTCCATCAGAATTGATTGTCGTGTAATCTTGTTGTTGCTGTGTACAATGTTCTTTTGTTTCTAATCACTTCACTTAACTTACGATCAGTTAAATTAAGTCTCTCCAGGCCTTTCTGAAATCATTCTGCTGATCATTTTTTATAGATCAATAATATTCCACAAGATTCATATACCATAACTTATTCAGCCATTCTCTAACTGATGGGAATCCACTCAGTTTCCAGTTCTTTGCCACTACAAAAAGGGCTGCTACAAACATTTTTGCACATGTAGGTCCTTTTTTAAATGAACTCATTGGAATACAGACCCAGTAGATACACTACTGGATCAAAGGATATGCACAGTTTGATAGCCCTTAAGACATAGTTCCATATTGCTCTCCAAAATGGTTGGTTCAATTCACAGCTCCAATTACAATGTATTAGTGTCTTAGTTTTCCCACGGGTCTTCCAACACTCATAATCTTTTCCTGTCATCTTATTGTGAGAGGTGTGTAGTGGTACTCAGAATTGTCTAAATTTGCATTTCTCTGATCAATATTGACTTACAGCATTTTTTATATGACTAACTAGCTATGGTTTTAATTTCCTCATCTGAAAATTGTTTGTTAACCACATATCAATTGAAGAAGGATTAGTATTCTTATAAATTTGAGTCAATTATATATATATTCTAGAACTAAGGCTTTTATCGGAACTTTTGGACTTAAATGTTTTCCCCAGTTTACTGCTTCCCTTTTAATGTAATCTGCATTGATTTTGTTTATATAAAATCTTTTTTTTTACTTAATGTAATTAAAATTATCCATATTGCATTCCATAATGTACTCTAGTTCCTCTTTGGCCACAAAATCATTCCTTCTCAGGATAGAACTGAGAGGTATTCTATCCTTTATTCTTCTAATTTGCTTATGGTATCACACTTTAAATATAAATCATGAATCTATTTTGACCTTATCTTGATATAGGGTACTCTGCCATACTAAATTTCCAATTTTCCCAGCCATTTTTGTCATACAGTGAATTCTTATCCCAAAAGCTGGGGTCTTTGGATTTATTAAACAGTAGATTACTACAGTCATTGACTATTGTATCTTGTGAACCTAACCTATGGCATTGATAGTCTACTCTATTTCTTAGCCAGTATCAATTGGTTTTGATGACTACTGCTTTATAATGTAGTTTTAGATCTGGAATAGCTAGGCCACATTGATTGCAATAGCCTATTTATTTCTTCTTTTTGCTCTCTCTGCCTCAAGCCTCTCCAAGTTGCAAGCCATCTTGCCTACAACTGACAAAATCGTTCTCATAAACTACAAGAATAACTATGTCAGTTCCCATCTTAAAAATTCTAGTGGATCCCTATTAACTTTAATATCAACTATACTTATAGTTATTTCATTTTGTCTTTGTAGAAATTTTATTATTTTCTTTGTATAAGTTTTATAATGTATATAATTATTAGTACAAAACAGATTAAAACAAAACCACAAGGCTTTACTTGGGTCATCCTTTCCCCTCCTTCATCAGTTTAGTTCATGGTGCTTAATCTGTTAAGGAGTGAATAGAAACTGATAAAAATCATATGATTTTCCCACTCTCATAATTTTAAATATGTAGTCCTTTCTGACTCTGCAGTGAATAAGAAGAGGTTATTCTACACATTTGATAATGGAACACAGGATGTTTTCTCCAAGATCTAGGTACGTGCAGCTAAGCCCCTCCCTGCTTATATTTGTCAATCATAACAATTGACTGGGATAGCAATTTCTTCTTCTCATAATTAATTATATATCTTCATCTTTTTACAACTAAATGCTTCATTTCTGCCCTGACTACCTACCTTTGTTCATTCTTCTATTGGCCTTTTCACATATCCTTTTGACCTGTCTATTATTATATTCAGACCACAACTGGACTCATTCCAGTTCTAGATGACTGATTTTAGACATGACTGATAAAATGGAGTAAGTTTGAATCAGGGTAGCCAGAGTGTTTAAAACCTGACACTCTATTAGAATCTCCTAAGTAACTGAGGTCATTTATATTGAAACGGAAAATAACTACCTGTGATTATAGTTGTCTTAAGTGTAACTAGGGCTGTCATTTAAAAAAGGCATTAAGTCTACCTTTATTTGGCCCCAGAAGGCTAAGTTATGAACAATGAGTGAAAATTATATTGAGAAAAAATTACAATTGATGTTAAGACAATTTCTTAATGATCAAATGAATTACAAAGTAGAAACAGCTTTCTTGGGAGAAAATAGATGCATTCTCAATAGTGGTATTCACAGAAAGACTGCATAAATACTTATTGCATATGTAAAGGAAAGTATTCAAAATAAGGAATAAACTTGCTTTCATTACTCTGAAGTCCCTTCTTTTTTCTTATATTCTGTGGCAACAGTACTCTGGGTTACAACATTTGCTGCTTCCTCACTCATCCTATCCCAGTTTTTCAATTTTATTACAATCTCTGATCTACTAATCTCTCTTCTTTTTCATCCCATTTCTTATCTTTCATTTCGATTTCATGCAGCATGGTTTGGAACATTCAGTCACCTATCTAAAAATGCAAGAATCTGCAATTTAATTTTTCTCAAGTTTCGTCTTTTTTAAACTTTTGTGATATTTCTGTCTTCTTATTTTGTGAACTCAATTTCATATTATATTTGATGAATAAATCACTTATTTTTTCAGGTTGGAAGGATATGCAGAATATTGTTGCTCTACCATCTTGACAATTACTTAATATATTTCCCTTCTTTTAAAAGCTAATCCTCATAGCACTCCATTTATTTTTACCCAATTTTAAAATATTTTTTATTTATTTTGAATTTAAAATTCTATTATTTTCCCCCCTTTCTTCTCCCTGAGAAGGTAAGCAGATATAGGTTATACACATGCAATTACATAAACCATTTCCACATGAGTCATTTGATACAAGAAAATTGGAATAAAAAAATTAGTATGATTCAGTGTGTATTCAATGGATATCAGCTCTTTATCTGGAGATAAATAAAATGCTTCATCATTAGTCCTTTGGGATTGTCTTGGACCATCATGAGAATAGCCAAGTCATTCACAGTTCTTCATAGATCAATATCATTATTACTATGTACAACATTATACTGTTTCTGTTCACTTTTCCATGCATCAGCTCATCTAAGTCTTTGTAAGTTTTTTTTTAATTATCCCTCTTGTCATTTTTTATAGAACAACAAAATTCCATTACAATTTTGTACATTTAGCTATTCCCTGATTTGCAGTCATCCTTTTGATTTTCCAAGTCTTAGCCACCACAAAAAGATCTGCTATAAATATTTTTGTAGAAGTAGGTCCTTCCTCTTCATCTTTTTTTTAATGGCTTTGAGGTATATATCTAAGTGTAGTTTTGCTGGATCAAAATGTATGCACAATTTTATAGCCTTTTGAACATAATTCCAAATTGCTCTCCAGTATAGTAGATCAGTTCACAATTCCACCAACAGGGGCTAATTTTTCTCACATGTGCTCCTAAATCCAACATTTTTTCTCACATTAGTGAATCTGATAGGTGTGAGGTAGAACCTCAGAAGTGGATAAATTTACATTTTTCTGATTTAATAGTGATTTAGAGCACTTCTTTCATTTGATTATAGATAGTTTTGATTTCTTTGAGTGAAAAAAACATTTTCATATATTTTGATCAGTTACAAATTGGAGAATGACTTGTATTATTATCAATTTTATTCTCTAAATATTAGAAAAATGGGTTTTTTCAGAGATACTTCTTGAAAAAAGTTTCTCCAGTTTTCTGCTTTCCTCATAATTTTGGTTTCCTTGGTTTTGTTTGTGCAAATTTTTTTTCTAATCTATGAAATAAAATTTTTGATAATTTGACATAGCACTAAATTAATTAATTTAGGTAGAATTGTCATTTTAGTATATTGGCTTGTCTTAGTGATGAGAAATCGATACTTTTCCCATTGTTTAGATTGGATTTTATTTGTGTGAAATGTGTTTTATAGTTGTGATCATATTGTTCCTGGAATTTTCTTGCCAGATAGACTCTCAAATATTTCTGTCTACAGTTTTTTTTTTCTTTCAGTATATGTCTTTCTATTTCTTACTGCTAGAATTTGTTGGCACCATGTAAAAATGTTCATGATTGTTGTGGGTTTATCTTGTACCTGCAAAAGTTCTTAATAATTTTAAGTAATGCTTTTTGTTGATCCTTTAGGATTTCTAAAGTATTACATTATGTCATCTACAAAGAGTGATGGATTTGTTTTCTAATTGCCTATTTTTCTTCTCTTATTACTATAGCTATTATTTCTACTACAATATTAATTAATAAAGATGATAATAGACATTCTTGTGTCACCTATGAATGTACTGGAAAGTCTTCAAGTTTATTCACTTTACAGATAACACTTGGTAATAGTTTCAGATAAATATTACTTATCATTTTAATGGAAGGTCCATTTATTTCTGTGGTCTCAAGTGTCTTAATAAAAATGGATGCTGCATTTTGTCAAAGTCTTTATTTGCATCTTTGAGATAATCATATGATTTCTTCTGGTTTTTATTGCTACAGTCAATTATGCTGAAACTTTTCTGAATATTGAACCAGTTTTGTATTGTTGGTATAAATCCCATGTGATTATAGTATGAGATGCTTTTGCTATATTACTGTAATCTCTTTGGTAGCATTATATTTAAAATTTTTGCATTTATTTATCAGGAAAATTTGTCTATAATTCTCTTTTTCTGGTTTGGCTCTTCCTGTCTTGAATATCAACACCATATTTGTGTGGTAAGGGGAATTTGGTAGGACTCCTTCTTTACTTATCTTTACAACTAGTTTACTAATTATTTTTTAGTAGTTTATATAATATTAGGATTAATTTTTCTTTAAATGTTTAATAGAATTTGCTTGTGAATACATCTGGTCCCAGGGATTTTTTTCTTCAGAATTTCATTGACAGCTTGTTCAATTGCTTTTTCTAAGATTGAGTAATTTCAGTATGTTATTTATTCTTCTATTAATCTAGATAATTTATATTTTTCTTAATATTCACCCATTTATTTAGATTGCTAAATTTATTGACAAATTATAGGAAAAAAACTCCTAACAGTTGTTTGGATTTCTTCTTCATTGATAGTAAATTTACCCATTTTGTTTTAAATAGTAGTAATTTGATTTTTTTTATTTTTAAATCAAATTAATCAGTAATTTATCTATTTTTTCAGAAAACCAGCTTTTAGTTTTATTTCATGTTTCAATGGCTTTCTTCCTTTCAATTTTATTAGTTTCTCCTTTAATTTTCAGGATTTCCAATTTGGTGTTTAATTGAGTGTTAAGTCCAAGCTAGTTCCCTGGAGGCCTCAGGATCAGCCAGAGTCAGGATAAGTAAAAATCCTTGGTCTTTAGAGGGAGAAGTGAAGGAGGCAGGCAAGCTGCCAAGAGTTTTGCCAAAGATCTCTTCTCAGTTGTGGAGTTCAGAATCTTCACCTTTCTCCTCCTTGTCCTGCCATCAAGTGACTCTGGCCTGTCTTACCCCAACCTCTAATTTTTGCCTATGGTTATCTTAACACCAAACATTGAGCCTGCATCAATTGTGAAATGAGACATTTATCCAAACATATGCTAATAGAGTCATTGTCTCATATCAAATAGGTAATTAGCCTTAAGTGCCCGGGTGTTTGATTCAAGTACACCTTTTCATAGTTTTAGCCCTTTATATCTCCTGCTTTCTTTTGTTTTAGAACACAGGTGGTCATGTCATCCCTGACTTCTCAGGAAGGTGAGAATCCCCAAAAGGAGATGATCATGCCCCCCCCAACTTCTCAGGAAAAGAAATGAAAAACACCATAGGTAAGTAGGGAGTCAAGCCAGATATTGTTAGCAGGTTTCTGGACTGAAGGGTCTTAATAGAAACAAATATGCACAAACCCATCAGCATGGGGAGTATTACACAAGCACATAGCAATAACGCACAGGCTAACAGTGATGACTCTCCCCACAGCCGGTGCAGGCTCAATGTGGTGTAACAAACATGAATTGTACATGCAAGTAGTGATATAACAAACAATATTAATCAACATGGTATTATAAAAGATTTCCCGAAGTCCTAGAAGGAGGGTATGTAAATAACAATCACACATACGCCTCCTAAAGCAACCAAGAGATAGTCTAAAACCAATCTATTGTCCATTACTTCACATGTCAGGGAATCCAATGATCCCTGCAAGTTTTTGAAGTCCTTCAACAGTCTTTTTATGTGTTAGGGAATCCAATGATTCCTGCAGATTTTGAAGTCCTGAAACAGTTTCATCATGTATCAGGGCCAATGATTCCTACAGATTTTGAAGTCTTGCAACAGTTTTATCATATCTCAGAGAATCCAATGATTCCTGAGGATTTTCAAGCCCTCCAACATTCTTATCATGTCTCAGAGAATCCAATGATTGCTGAGGGTTTTCAAGTCCTACAACAATCTTATCATGTCTCAGGGATTCCAATGATTCCTGAGGGTTTTGAAGTCTTGCATCAGTCTCATTAACATTTTTTGATGTCCATTAGTCAATTCCCATAACTGCCATGCTCTTTCAGTGGTGGGCACAATCAGTGATGGAATCACCTGATGTTTCTTAGTCTTCTCCTTTGTTTTAAGGGTCTGCTCCATCTCTCTCCAATGGACAAGGCAAATATGGCTCATTGGCACCTATCTGATTCTTTCTCCATGTGTAGAGATACAAGCAAACCCTCTCCCCCAAGCAATTAACCTATCTTGTCCCTTCCATTCACCACTTTCTGGATCTCTCCACATCAACTGGCGATTATCTAAAGATAGTGGAGCTGCTTGCACTGGAGACTGCCCTTCCAGTGGGTTATAAAACCTGTCTGCCAGAACCAGTGCATCTTTGTCAAAAATCAAGAAGTTAATAGTATAAAGAACTAGATTTGGAAGTTGTCTAGGGTTATCTGTGGCACTCCCCCCCCCTTTTTGGAGGTGTGTCTTAATGTCTCTGTTTCTCTTCTCTACTATTGCCTGTCCTTGAGGATTAAAGGGTATGCCAGTGGTATGTAAACTTATACTGTGCACAAAAGTGTGCAAAATATTTAGAAGTATATGCAGGTCCATTGTCTGTTTTTATTGCTTATGGCACACCCATAATTGAAAATGCTTGGATAAGGAATTCAGTGACTACTTGGGCTGTCTCTTTGGCTGCTGGTATTGCAAAAGTGAATCCTGAAAAGATGTCTACTACAACATGGATAAAAGACAACCAAAAGATTTATAATGGGTCACATCCATTTGCCAAATTTCATTGGGTCTCAAACTATGAGAGTTCTTTTCTGGAGGTAGTGTAGGAGCGTGGAAAGGAAGGCAGGCTGTACAGGCTCTTACTATGCCCCTAGCTTCCTCTTTTGTTATCCCAAATTGTAAACGTAAAGCTCGAGCAGCCTGATAATATGAGGTTCCTGGGCTTTCTGAAATAAAGGAGTGTTGATCAACATAGTTAGAAACCTACCTGACTTTGAATTCCATCAAAAATAGGACCTGGAAGTCCACTGTGAGATGGACATGCAAGATATAAATCTTACCTGGATGCTTTCTCACTTACTCTTGAAGTTCCTTAAAGAGCTGATTATATATTGGAAGCTACAAATTTTATTTGGGATGTGGCAATTCTTTGTACCACACCTACTGAATAGGCCAAATCAGATATTATATTTATATCTATTGGATAATAAGTAAGATCTAGAATGTTTGCATACAATTCATTCTGCTGAGTGGACTGAAAAGGAGTTCTGACTACTCTATAGTTAAGTCACGAGAGTATATGGCACAAATATTATGTTTGGATGCATCTGTAAAGATAGTTGGTCCTTTAAGAGGAACTTTAGAAATCTTTTCTTCAATTCTACAATTATGGAATAGCCAGGTTATCTTTAATGGAGACCCGTGTGTAAAATTTGGAGCTGGAGCCAATAAAATTTGCCACTCTGGGATGGTTTCACAGCATACATTAATTTGTGCATTAGTATAAAAGGTGTATATCTTGTTAGATCTTATCCCAGATAATTATACTGCTCGTTTAATGGCCTTTAATAAAATTCTAGCCATAAGCATTGGGTAAGGAGTAAGGCTTTGTTCTGGTTGTGCTGGGAGTTTCACCCACTCTATCACACTGTGTCCCTAAAAAAGGACTGTGGGTGCCTCTTCTATAGCAAAAACTGATATTTCCAAGGGTTTTTGAGTGACTCTTTCAACCACATTGGATAAAGCCAGTTCAACTTCTCTCAAAGCCTCTTGAGCTTCTTTTGTAAGCTGGCATGGAGAGTTTGAAGCAGTGTCTCCCCTTAAAATATCAGATATGGTTGTAATTGATAGGTAGTTAAGCCTAACACTGGATGCATCCATTGGATATCTCCTATCAATTTCTGAAAGTCATTTAAGGTGTTTAGCTTTTATGTTCTTAAGAAAAGTTTTTGTACTGTAAGCACCTTAGGATATACTTCATATCCCAAATATTGAAAAGGAGCATGTCTTTGAATTTTTCTGGCACTATATGCAATTTGTAGTTCCTTAGTGTGTCTATGTTTGTAGATATGCTTCTTACATTTGTTCCTCAGGTGCACATCCTCATATATCATCCATGTAATGTCATAGCATTACTTTTGGAAATGCTTTTCTTACTAAAGTAAGTGCAGCAGCAACATGCATTTGACACATGGTAAGGCTGTTTTTCATTCCCTATGGCAAATTCTCCATTCATATCTTTTATAAGGCTCAGCTAAGTTAACACTGGGCACTGAAAAGGCAAATCTTTTCATATCCTCCTTATCTAGAGGGATAGAATAGAAACAATCTTTAATGTCTATAACCCAAAGAGACCATTCTCTAGGCAATTGAGTAGGAAATGGAAGTCCACGCTGAAGAGTTATCATAGGTTCCATCTGTTCATTCACCTTTCTTAAATCAGTCAACATCCTCCATTTTCCATATTTCTTTTTTGTAACAAATACTGGGGAATTCCAAGGACTTAGAGAAGGTTGTAAGTATCCTTGGTCAAGTTGCTCCTGTACTATATCTAATATGGCTTGAATTTTATCATTAGCTAAGGGTCACTGTTCTATCCACACTGGTGTATCAGTTTTCCATTGAATAGGAACAGGTGAAAGTATTGGCAGGCCTTCAACAGCAGCTCTGCCTAAAAAACTGAAGTACTCATTTTCAATCCTAATTGTTGTAAAATGTCTCTTCCCCACAGATTGATGGGTATTTTTTCCAACTATAAAAGAAGTAAAAACTCCTGTTTTGCCTTCAAATGTCCATCTCAAAGGGGTAGCACTAACTTCAGCTGCTATTGATCCTACTACACCAGACATGTAGATGTCTGCCTTAATCTTTGGCCAGTGACTGGGCCAGTTGGCACCTCTAATGACTATACGATCTGCACCGTGTCTACCAATCCTTCTAATAATATGTCATTTATATAGATTGTGAGCATAGGTCAGTCAGCTGTCACAGCTGCTGTCCAGTATTTTCCTGGATTTTGTTGCTTGGAGTCAGAATTTGGGCGACTATCACCAGATTGCTTAGTAGGAGTCTGTATCAGTAAACCTGATGCTACTACATTTCCTCGTTGATAAGTCACACATTGTCTACCTGTATTAGTGACTGGGATATTATCTACACATTCCTCAGTTTCCCACATCAGTGTATGGATGGACACTGTTTTGTACGTACTCTCAGGAGGTGAAATGGTCAAGCCTACTGTGCCTGGAGACAAGGGATCCACAGGCTGGAGAGGAACAGATTTCACCTCCAAGGGGTATCTCAGTTGTCCAGTTACATACAATTCTATTCTCCCAAATTGTAATCTCTTTGTCCCATCAGGTTGCTTCCTGGCTGATTGATTGTGTAATCCCTTTCTCCCATCAGGTTGCTTTTTGGCTGATTGGTCATGTCTGGGTACTGAACTTCTAAAGACTCTCTGGGTATAACATTGGCTGCCATCATGCCCCAAGTGTTTTTTGCCTTGGGCCCTGGAACTGGGCCCCTCATCCTGTTTCCCTGAATCAGTCTACATTCTGATGCCCAATGGAAGTCTCTGTTGCATTTTGGACATGGGGTATTTATTGGGTCTTATTCTCACACCCTGTTTTCTCACTCTATCTTTATGCCAACATTGAGCTTTCAGATGCCCTACTTTACCACATTGAAAGCATTGATGAGTCTCTCTGGAAGTCCCTTGCCAAAAGGGACTCTGTCTTCCCATGTTTGGATCTTGGGAAGTCTGCATCATAGCCTGGGTATAAAAGGTATTTGTGCCCATTGTAGCTCAGTATCTTATGATCTCTGATAAAGGAACATCCTTGTGTAGTCCAGCTGTATTCTGCCCCTCCTCTTTGGCTTTAAGTAATGCCTTTTGCAATTGAGTCATAGGAGAGGGTAGTTTCTGGGGGAGGAGGTGCTGGTGATATCACTGCCCCTCCCACTCCTCCTCCTCCCTTTACCCAGGAAGGTGAAGTTGATGGGGGAGTTCAAGGACCTGCTCAGGTATAAGTGGAGTTGAAGCTGGGCTGTGAGAGTGAGAATCATATTCCTTAAGTTTCCCATGCCCTCTGGCAATATTTCTATTAATCTCTCCCTTCTTTTCCTCTTTCTCCTCACACTTCCTCATTTGGCTGTTCTTAAAACTTTCTTTTTTCTAGAACTTGCAGGATTCTTTAAGGCCAATTGTATTAAGTTATATATATATATATATAGAATGTTTCCTTAGAAATTGAATCAGTACTTTTATCATTGTAATATTCACATAGTTGATCTCCTAATAGTTTCTAATTATCTGCCTCTATCTCTTCTTCCCTGAAGAACCAAGAGGACATACATTCTAATATATCTACAAGTCCATCAATCTGCTTCCCAGTTACACTCACACCTCATCTCTTTATTAGTCTCATTATGCTTCCTATTGATCTCCCTCAGGGTGGGGTTGGGAATAGGGTAGAATCTTTTTCTAATATCTGCCCCATTTCAGCTATAAAATAAGTTACTAGTTTAGCTCTTAACAAAGTAAGTTTCTGTTTGTCTATTAAAATAGTCACCCTTTTTCCTGGTCACCAGGACTTCTTCAGTGAAATTAGGGTTCTTAGTCCATGTTGGGCATCAAAATATAAAGTCTGGGCTAGCTCCCTGGAGGCCTTAGGATCAGCCAAAGCAAGGACAAGTAAAAGTCCTTGGTCTTCAGGGGGAGAAGTAAAAGAAGCAGGTAAACTGCCAGGAGTTTTGCCAAAGATCTTTTCTCAGTTCTGGAGTCCAGAATCTCCACCTTTCTCCTCCTCATCCTGCTGTCAAGTGACTCTAGCCTGTCTCACCCACTCTCTAATCCTTGCCTACAATTATCTTAACACCAAACATTGAGCCAGTATGAACTGTGAGAAGAGCCATTTATCCAAACATATGCTAATTGAGTTACTGTCTCATATTCAATAGGTAATTAGCCTTAAGTGCCCAGTTGTCTGATTCAAGTACACCTTTTCATAGTTTCAGCCCTTTACAATTGGAGGTTTAAAATTTATACTTTTTCTATTTTTAGTTGAATGTCAATTCTTTGATATGCTTTTTTTTTATTACAGTAACTTTTAATTGACAGAACCCATGCCAGGGTAATTTTTTTACAACATTATCCCTTGCACTCACTTCTGTTCTGATTTTTCCCTCCCACCCTCCACCCCCTCCCCTAGATGGCAAGCAGTCTTATATATGTTGAATATGTCATAGTATATCCTAGATACAATGTATGTGTGCAGATCCAAACAGTTTTCTTGTTGCACAGTGTTTTTTTCTTTGGGTGTAGCTGCTTCTGTCCATCAATGATCAATTGAAACTGAATTAGGTCTCTTTGTCATAGAAATCCACTTCCATCAGATTACATCTTCATATAGTATCATTGTTGATGTATATAATGATCTCTTGGTTCTGCTCATTTCACTCAGCATCAGTTCATGCAATTCTCTCCAAGTCTGTCTGTATTCATCCTGCTGGTCATTTTTTACAGAACAATAATATTCCATAACATTCATATACCACAATTTACCCAACCATTCTCCAATTGATGGGCATCCATTCATTTTCCAGTTTCTAGCTACTACAAACAGGGCTGCCATAAACATTTTGTCACATACAGGTCCCTTTCCCTTCTTTAGTATCTCCTTGGGGTATAAGCCCAGTAGAAACACTGCTGGATCAAAGGGTATGCACAGTTTGATAACTTTTGGGCATAATTCAGATTTCTCCAGAATGGTTGGTTCTTCACAACTCCACCAACAATGTATCATTAGTTTTCCCCATCCTCAACAATCATGATTACATTTTCCTGTCATCTTAGCCAATCCGGGTTTAGTTTATCTAAAGTTGTCTTAATTTGCATTTCTTTGATTAATAATGATTTGGAATATTCTTTCATATGAGTGGTAATAATTTCAATTTCATCATCTGAAAATTGCCTGTTCATATCCTGACCATTTGGCAATTGGAGGGCCCGTTTCTTATAAATTAGAGTCAATTCTCATATATTTTAAATGGGTTTAAGACCTTTCTGTGAAGATGTTTTCCCAGTTTTTTGCTTCCTTCTAAACTTATTTAAGTTTTGTTTGTACAGAAGCTTTTAATTTGTGAATCAAAATTTTTTATTTTGTGATCAATAATGGTCTCTAGTTCGTCTTTAGTCACAAATTTCTTCCTCCTCCACAAGTCTGAGAGATAAACTATCCTATGCTCCTCCAATTTATTTATAATCTTGTTCTTTATGTTTAAATCATGGACCCATTTTGATCTTATCTTGGAATAAGGTGTTAAGTGTGGGTCCATGCCTAATTTCTGTCATGCTAATTTCCAGTTATCCCAGCAGTTTTTGTCAAATAATGAATTCTTATCCCAAAAGTTAGGATCTTCGGGTTTGTCAAACGCTAGACTGATATAGTTGACTATTCTGTCTTGTGAACCCAACCTGTTCTACTGATCAACTCATCTATTTCTTAGCCAATACCAAATGGTTTTAGTGACTGCTGCTTTATAACATAGTTTTAGATCATGTACAGCTAGGCCACCTTCATTTGATTTTTTTTTCATTAATTCTTTTGAGATTCTTGACCTTTTATTATTCTATATGAATTTTGTTGTTATTTTTTCTAGATCATTAAAATATTTTCTTGGAAGTCTAATTGGTATAGCACTATTTAAATAGATTAGTTTAGGGAGTATTGTCATCTTTATAATATTTGCTCGACCTATCCAGGAGCACTTAATATTTTTCCAATTGTTTAAGTCTGACTTTTTTTGTGTGGAAAGTTTTTTGTAATTTTGCTCATATAATTCCTGACTTTCCTTTGGTAGATAGATTCCCAAATATTTTATTCTGTCAACAGTTATTCTGACTGGAATTTCTCTTTGTATCTCTTGCTGTTGGATTTTGTTGGTGATGTATAAAAATGCTGAGTTTGATATGCTTTTTTAATTTTATTTTATTGGTATAAACTATTAGAGATATAAATTACCCCCTAAGTATCACTTTGCCTACATCCAATAAATTTTGGTGTACTATGTCAATGTTATTTTCTTTAATGAAATTCTCAATTGTTTCTATGATTTGTTCTTTATCTCACTTCTTTTTATAAGATTAGATTATATTCAAATTTCAATTAACATTTAACCTCTCTTTCCATTGTACAGTATTGAATGTAATTTTTATTGCATTATGACTTGAAAAGAAATGTTTACTATTTCTGCCTTCCTGCATTTGGTTGTAAGATATTTAATGTCCTAACACATGGTCAATTTTGGTATGGGTGTCATATATTGCTGAGCAAAAGGTATACGCCTTTCTTTTCCCATTCAATTTTCTCCATAGACCTATCGTATCTAACTTTTCCAGAATTTTATTCACCTCCCTAACTTCTTATTTTTATTTTCCTTTAAATTTATCTAGTTCTGAAAGGGAAAAGTTGAGGTCTTCCACCAGTACAATTTTGTTACCTATTTTCTCCTCTAGGTCATTCAACTTTTTTCAAAAATTTAGGTGTTTCACCATTTGACTTCATTATCTTTGGTAACTTTCAGCAAGACATATTTTCCTAATTAATCTCTTTTAATTAGTCCTATTTTTGTTTTGGTTTCTCTGAGATCAAGATTTCTACTTAAGATTCCTTTGCATTAGCTGAAACATGATAGATTCTGCTCCAAGCCCTTTCCTTCACCCAGTGTGTATCTTTTTGCTTCAAATGTGTTTCTTATAAACAACATATTATAGGATTTTTGTTGCTAGTCTATTCTGCTCTCTGCTTCCATTTTATAGATGAGTTCATCCATTTCAGATTTTTAGTAATGGTTGGGACTAAAATTATCTCACCTGCAATAAAAGAGACTGAGGTGGAGCTCTTAGCCAATGACACTTTATTAAAGGTTCCCTCTGATGAAGAAGAAGACCTCAAATCTTTCTCCTTATCTGAGGTACTTCCTCCTTCCAGGGACCTGTTTTTATAAGAATAGATGTCCAGTAATTCCAGAATGGCTAGACAAATAATTTCAATGATTCATACATAATGTATATGCTAAAATAAGCAAAATTATTTCTTGATAGGATCACAAGTTGGGTGAAGCAAGTAAGATGGACAGACTTCTCTTTAGGTTCAACCAGGAGGAAATGATATGAACTATCACAGTCAGGTGACCTAAATGATCATTTTATATATATATATATATATATATATATATATATATATATATATATATATATCTGCTCTTATTGGACAAGGGATTAGACCAGGTGTACAAAAATATTTTGAGGAATATTTCAAGTAGTTGTTACCTCTGCCACCCTGGACTTGACCACCATGATAAGGCACAACAAGAAGGGACAACCTTTAGTTAACTTTCTATATTTAAGCAAGTGAACTTAGAATCTGTAGCTAATAGCTTTGGGGTCTTATAATAAACAGAACCTACATATGATTCTATCAAACCGACCAATACTTACTGGAACAGAATAGGAATCCAAATGAATTATTGCTTGTATTATGATAACTGTTTTCCTCTCCATTCCCTTCATGCTACTTTTAGCTTGTTTATCCCCCAACCCATACCTCACCCATTCAGTGTTTACTTATGGTTACTGCCTTCCTCACTAGACACTCCCTTTTACAATTCCCTCCTTTCTATTACTCTCATCCGTTTTACTTCTTTATAGGTTACCTTCCCATTAAAGTAATTTAATATCCATATTCTCTATCTAACAAATACTTCTAATTGCTCTTAAAGTAAATGGTTATTGAACTACAAATGTCATCTTGTCATAATGAATTTCTTATATTTCATCTTTCTTGTTTATTTTTATAGCTTTTATGTTTCCCTTGAGTCTTGTATTTAGAGGTTAAATTTTTTATTCAGGTCTTGTTTTTTAATGAGAAGTGCCTGAAAGTCTTCTATTTTGCTAGATGTTCATTCCCTCCCCCAAAAAAGAAAGACTATTTTCAATTTTGATAGGTGAGTGGTTCATGATTGTAATGCTAACCCCTTTCCTTTCCAGTATATAATATTACAAGTCCTCCATTTTGTTACTGTGGAAAGTGCAAATCCTGTGTAATACTGACTATAACTACATGGTATTTTCATTGTTTCTTTCTTGCTTTTTATAATACTTTTTCCTTGATTTGTGAGCACTGGAATTTAGTTATACTGTTTCTAGGAGTTTTCATGTTGGGATGTTTTCAGGTAGTGATTAGTACATTCTTTCAAATTCTCTTTACTCTCTGGTTCTAATATATCAGGGCAGTCAACCTTGATAATTTCTTCATTACTTTTTTATCATGGCTTTCAGGTATTCCAATGATTTTTTATGTTTTCTTTTCTAGATCTATTTTCTAGGTCATTCATTTTTTCAATGAGAAATTTTCAATTTTCTTTATTCATTTTTAAAATTTTTTATTTTCTTTTATCTTAGCTTGATTCCTCATAGTCATATGTTTCCATTTGTTTAATTCTAATTCAATTATGATTTTCTTCAGTGAAATTTTGTACTTCCTTTTCCATTTGACCAGTTCTATTTTTTTATCAAATTACTTTCCTTGGTAACATTTTATATACATTTTCCCATGCTATTGACTCTTTTTCATGTCTTCCATTACTCATCTTTCTTTACAAAATTATTTCTTCTACTTCTCCCACTTGCTTTTTAAAGTCCTTTTTAAACTCTTCCAGGAATTCTTTTTGGACCTGAGAACAAATTACTTTGAGATTTTGCATGCAGTAATTTTGACACTATTGATTTCTCATAATTTTATGTTTTGATCCTCCTCACCACAATAACTTTCTAGTCAAGCTTCTTGTACATTTTTTCCTGTCTTTTATTTTTAGTAACTTGGTATTCTTATATGACATTTGGGATCTGGTCCTGCACTATCCCCTGATTTGTGTGCTAGGATTTCAATCCTTATGCTGCCTTTCTCTGGTCTTCAGAGTTTTAACAGCTTGCTTTTCTGGGAGGGTAGACTTCTCTTCTGGCTTATTCTCCATGTGGGCTTCTCCTGGTTCTGGGATTTAAATGCTGGTTATTGGGGGTGGGGTCTTGCTGCTGGGTTGCTATGGTAATAGAGTCTTTCTTACAATTAGCCCAGGAGGGGGGAATCTTGTTGCTTTTCTCCTGTATGTGGTGTCCTACTCTGGGCTACTTGCTAAAAGGGCCTGAAGAGGTAATTTTGTTGCAGAGTTGCCTGAGGGGTGGGCACTTGCTGCTAGAATACTATAGGAACAGGATCGCTTTCTCGGTAGGCTCTAGAGATGGGGTCTTGCTATTGGCCAGCCGTGGGGTGGGGCTTTACTACTGGCCAGTAATGAGGTCATGATCCAGCTAGTGGCCTGTGATGGGGTTTGGATTGCTGTGCTACACAGACTGTGCTACACTTGCCTAAGGTAAAGCTAGTTCGCAGGAGAGTGGGGCCATGCCGTTGGTTTGATCTAATCTTGGTACATACTTACAGACTCCCTGCTTTGAGGGTGACTGCTTTGTACCATCACAGTCCTCTGCTCCCCACCCACTTCATAGAGACAGACCTTTTGCTTCCTTCCTTCTAAATCAATTCTGAGGCAGTTTTCAGATGTTTGGAAGGGGATTTTGGAGGGCTTTGGAATGTTCTTTCCTCATTCATCTTGATATTGGAAGTAAGCAAGTTTTTTTTCCTATGAATTTTTTTTTCATTCTCCTAGTCAAGTAAAATTTAAAAAAAAAAAAAAAAAACACTTGTTATGTCTCTCCCACATATCAAGAATTGTGGTAAATACTAAGAATACCAAAAAGAAAAGAGGCAAAAAAATCTTGTTCACAAAGATCTTACAGGGTAAAAGATATGACATGCAAACAACTATGGACAAACTACATTTACATAGGATTAAATTGGTGATAATCTTAGAGACAAGGAACTAAGAATAGGGAGTTAAAAAATGTTATAAATTGCTTAAAGGTAGTGAGTATGTCTAATTTTTATGGCATATTAGAATACAATTGAGTACTAACCATTTTGAATTTAGTAATAAAACCACCACATTTATCATTCAATATTAGTTTGATACTCTTTGGCTAATTAATACCTATTATAATTCGTCAGTGTCTCAAAATATAAAACTGTGAAACATTCTGAAAATAATATCTCCCATTTATATATGTTTAGGAATTTTAAAATACTAAATAATATTGTCTGTATTATAACATATTGGCTCCAAAAAGTCATAGATGTAGAACTGGTCATCAAAATGATTTTCATCAAACATCTGTCTGACAATATCTACCATTCTACTCATTCTACTGCCATTTTTAGAAAGCTGTCTCAACCTGTTTTCTCATCTCTAAAATGAGGAGGTTGGGCTGAATGGTCTCTAAGTTCCATTTCATTCCTAAGTACTTAAGCCTAGAATATTAGGATCTCTATCCACTCCTTTCTCATATTTGAAGTTCTTCACAACTTGACGCATATATTAAAACCTCTCCGACAGTCTTTTTAGAGCTTCTGTTACATCGTTCCTTTTCATGTACCATATTGTCCTTCTGGTTTTTTCACACGCATGATACTCTAATTCCAATCAATGTCTATGTCTTTGAGCTAGCTGGCTGTTGCTCATGCTCTCTGAAATTATTTAAGAATAAATTAGATCTCTTCAAGTCTGCTGCTTAGAATCTTTTGTTTCCTTCAAGACCATTAGAGTATAAACTTCTTCAGATCAGTGACTATATTTTTCCTTTTTTTTTTATATGTACATTGCTTAGTACAATGATTGAAACAGTAGGCACTTAATAAACATTTGTTTATTTATTGATTGAATACTCAGCTCAAGAGTCACCACCTGTAAAAGGTCTTCCCTCTTTTTTCCCATCACCAAGAGGAGCTCATGCTTCTGATCTGTGGTTCTCTTATGTCTACTTCTTGTCTGATCTGTTATAAAGTTCCTTGAAGGCAGAGAGACCATAGCTCTTTTCTTTGTATCTTCAGCACTTAGGATGTTGCTTTGCACATAGTATTTCATAAATATTTGTTGAATAATCGATTGATTAGAAAGATTCTTCACTAACAAATATAAATAACTTATCTGAGGCTGAAAGTCTTACAGAGGTTTTAGGAATAAAGGTTAAATGCTTGGCCTGTGATCACATATATCAACGGGAGCATGCAGGTTTTCATGATTGTAAAGTCAGCCCTATAACCATTATGCTATATAGATACTCTATCATATAAAAGACATAAATGCATATCAGAAATTTAAAAAGAACATTTATATTAAGTATCATATCCTGAAGATATATGTTGGTAAATGTTCAAAGGTTTAGAACAAAGATTTGGAAATGGAAAGAATTTCAAAGCAGAGCTATTTTGAAAAAAATGAATTTTTAGAAATTATTTTGAGGAATAATTTTATTTCAAAGTGTTTTTACAGAGGAAGAGCATCATAATTTTCATTGGAAAAGTAGCGAACTCTTAAAAATAACTGTTTTGATCAAAAGGTAAGTACAAACATGTGAAGATATATTTTTGAAGATTTAATCAGAACACTGACTAGTCTAAAGGTACATGTAAACAATAAACATTACGCATTTACATAATTTTGGAACATCATGAAATAGCTTGAAAATTGACTTTAAATGCTCCTCCTGTGCTGCAAAATAAGAGCCCAAGGGGGAAAAATACTTTTCCCACACTATTCAAGGTAGATCTACAACATATGAGAACAATGAGTATTTCCTAATGGGACATTAATATTTCTAAATTTGAGAGTTTAAAAATTATGCAGAAAGCCTTATGTCTGGAACCCTGTTTGCAAGTCCAAACATAGATCTCTACCACTTTTCCCCAGAGGAAACAGATGTACAAAAGCTTCCCTAGGACTACTGGGTTACATGTGGAAAACAGATGTGTAGATGTGTAAATGTTATAAATTACCATGTAAAATAAAATTTCTAGATGGAAGTACAACATTATAAATCAATTACTAAAATCGGCACAAATTATTTAGGAAACAAACAAAATCTTCGAAGGTTTGGGTTGGATTTAGTGGGGAAGGACTAGCTAAGTTTCTGTATCACATAGTTCTTAGTCAATTGTGAACTTTTGATAAAGATATTTAAAAATCCTATATATTTTCTCTTTTAGAAATCTCTCCTCATCATAAAGTAAGAATGAATTAAAAAGGGCTTCTGTGGAGGAGGAAAGATTTAGAGGTAGGTTATTCTGGAATATCTTCTAGTTACTTCAAGGTTTGGTGATGTCATCACCTCTTCTGTAACATAGATCATAATCTATCCAACCCAAGTAGATGGTTTTCATGACTTGTTTTGGCCAAAATATGCATCCCCTGGTAGTCAATCTTCTGGGGATGAACTTCTGCAAATTTAGCTTATCAAATAGAAAACACAATTCTGTTTTTGCCTATATTTAAGAGTTTTCCATCTTGGAAATACCTGAAGAGCAAAATTTCCAAAAAGCCACCTTCACCACTAAAATGTTACACTTCATTATGATTACAAAAGTAGATACAAAGTTTATTTGAGCAATATGCTTCATATGCTGGTTTAATATTGCATCCAAACCTGGGTTGGTAGTGTTGAAAGCTAGCATATACATAAATAATTTGATTTTAAAATGCTATTTATTTCTCTAAATGACACATACAATTTTAAACTTCATCTGTATGTATATATGACAGTCATCAGATATGCCAGAAATGACCAGTTGTAAATGATATAGTCATTGATTTGGTTATTGTGATAACCTTGTTTTGATAGAAAGCAAAGGAATTTATCAAATTAAGAAGTCAATGACTTTATTTCTCTTGATGTGACCTGATAATTACGATAGAAATGATTGGCAGATAGTAAACTATATCCATTCCTTATAGTCAAAAAGAATTGATTTTAATTTACAAGCATATGAGCTGTTCTTCAAATGATAAACAGTTAAAGGATATGAACAGGTAGTTTTCTGAAAAAAAGATCAAAGCTATCTATTTATAGTCATATGAAAAACAAAAACAACACCCTGAACTACTAAAGATAAAGAAATGCAATTAAAACAATTTTTTTTGTTTTGAGGTACCATTTTATACCTATCAAATTGGCTAATGTGACACAAAAGGAAAATGATAAATGTTAGAAGGGATGTGGGAAAATCAGGTCACTAATGCATTGTTGGTGAAGTTATGAACTGATCTGATTACTCTGGAGTACAATTTGGAACTGTCAGAGCCATACGGTTATATGTGCCCTTTGATCAGCAATATCACTGTTAGGATTATATTCCAAAGACAAAAAAAAGGGGAATTATGTAAGGACATATTTTAAATATATGTATATATTTATTATTATTATAAATTATATATTATTATATTTATTATTTTTATATAATAATATATATATATATATATGTTTGTGTGTGTATGTGCATCAGCTTTCTTTGGTAACAAATAATTGGAAATTGAAGGGATGCCCATTAATTGGGGAATAACTGAACAAGTTGTTGTATATGATGTATGGTTGAATACTATTATGCTATATGACATGACAAGCAGCATAGTTTTAAAAAAAACTGAAAAGATTTACATGAACTGATGCAAAGTGAAGTAAACAGAATCAGGAGAACATTGTTATAGAGCAATAAAAATACTGTATGATGATCAACTATGATTAATTTAGCTATTCTCAACAATAGAATAATACTAGAAAATTCCAGAGAACTTATGATGAAAAAAAATGCTATCTCCCTCCATGTAGAGGTCTGCATGCAAAGTGAAACATACTTTTTAAAAAATTTATTTTTTTTTTGTCTGTTTTCTTTCACAATATGTCTAATGTGGCAATGTATTTTGCATGACTGCACATGTATAATCTATATCAAATTGCTTACTGTCTCAAGGGAGTCGAGAGAAAGAGAGGAATATGGAAATTAAAATTTATTTTAATATATGTTTTTAAAATGTAATTAGAAAAAAAATTTAAAAGAAAAAGAATTGAATTTGGAATTCGGAAACCTGGGTTTAATATCATCCCTAAAATTTAAAATAGCCGAGCCTGAATATAAACATTTTTACAATGTCAACCTGGCAGGAGATTGATTCTTAAATATTATCATCTTTTATAAATGTAAATTGTTATTATTTTAAAGAGTGGCATGGACTCTGAATCAAAAGTACCTACATTCTAGTAGAACATTTGAGTTGTATTGTGTATGAGACCCTGACCATATCATTATACCTCTTAAAATCCTGGCAAACTTTCAAGAATTTAAGCAACAAACATTTGCCAAGTTCTAGTGGAGTTTCCCTTTACTGTGGGGAAAAATGTGCAATTATTTAAGATAAAAATGAAGAAAAATTTTCAAATCTACTTAAAAAAAATTTTTTGAGGCAGAGAAGAAGCAACAAACTAACTGAATTTCTGTTTCTTAATTATTCTTAGCCAGTCGTGGACTTTTGATAATACCAGAAAAATCCTATATATTTTCCTTTCCTATAATTAGGAAATTATTACATGGGACAGACAGATTGAGGGCATCACAAATCATAAATCTCTAGACCTAGAGAGAGACAGACAGAGACAGAAGGACAGAGATAAAAAGGAAAAGAGAAAAAGATGGAGAAAAGGCAGATAAAGATAGATTAATCCAGAGACAGGAAAACAGAGAGAGAAATAGAAACAGAGACACAGAGAGATGATTGTAGAGAAATGATAGAGATGTAAAAATAATCTAGATATAAAATGTAACCATTCCAACCAATTTCTATATTTTTAAACCCCAGATTCTAAAATAGTGCCAAGCATATTTAGGTGCTTATAGATGTTTTTGTCTGTATGTAAAAAAATTGATTTTCATTTGCAGACATACAAATATGTAAATATTTCATAATAATAACACATATGTATGCATGCATGTAACAACAACAATGACATAATAATAGTAGTCAACATTTACATAGCAAGTACAATGTGCCAGGCACTTTCTAGACACCATTTAATCTTCACAACAACCCTTTGAACTGTTATGCCCATTTTACAAATAAGGAAGCTGAGACAGAGGAGTTAGGTGATTTGCACAGTCTTGAACTCAGTTTTTTTCTGACTCCTGGCCAACGTTCTATATCTACTACAGCATTGAGCTGGCCATTTATATTCCCCACACTCGTTTTTGTCATTTAGTTTGAAAGTTCGGATTTAGAGATTTTCCTGCAGCTAAGACACTGAGTGACTTGCCCAGGGTGACACAGTCAGTATGTATCACAAGCAAGAAAATTCTCAGCCAGTTCAAACCAGCTCACAAAAACAGCATTTTAAAGTTTTTAGTTTTAGTGTTTATGCTTTGGAAATCTGCAAACACAAGAAGTCAGGACTTAATTTATTCTTTTATTGTTTTTCTAGACTTAAGAAAATAATATAGAAGATGTTAATAATGTAAATTAAACTTAAAATTGTACTGTATATATTTCCCCTCCCAAAGTCAGTTGTTAAACATTTCCCAGCACTCTTCTGGTTAATTTTGAACTTAGGTACCCAAGTATTCCCTGTAGAAAGTCAACAATCCCTCTCTCTCTCTCTTCCTCCCTCCCTCCCTTCTTTATTCCTCCTCCTTCCCCTCCTTCTCCTTTTTTTTCCTCCTCCTCCTCCTTCTTCTTCTTCCCTCCTTCCTTCTTACCTCCCCTCTCTTCTTTCTCCCTCCTTCGTTCCTTCATTCCTTTGCTCCTTCGTTCCTTCATGCCTTCGTTCCTTCCTTCCTTCCTTCCTTTTTTTCTTCTATTCTTCCTTACTACTTCATATAAAAGGAATAGGTAGAAATGTATAAACCATGTATTTGTACACATTCCCCTGAATATTTCCTTTAGGATTCTAACTTAAGCACTGGAAAATTTGAGTGAAATCCTTACAGTATATAAAATATAGATATAGATACAGATATATAGATATGTACATTGCCTTTTCAAGATAGCTCCAGAAGAGCTGATTATTAAGTTTTCAGCATGAGAATGTGCTTCATTTGTTTTACTTTGAGCTTCATTTGGTGATTTTTAAAAATTTTTCTACAGTTAAGAAAATGAAAAACAATTTAGATTAAGCTTGTAAGTGTCTCTTGCATCTATTTTCCCCACCACTCACTGGAGAGCTAGCCATTAAAAATTTATCAGAAGCACCATGCATTTTATAATAGCTTATAGAAATTTTGTAATTCATTCTTTCCTCACAACAACTCTATGAATGGATACAATTATCACCATTCCCATTTTTTATATGAGAAAAGTAATGTTCAGGTGATATCTCTAATTGCATGGAGACTAATTAACAAAATTGGAATTTCACTGCATTCTGCTTCCTAAAGCTGTGCATCTCTGAAAATGTTATACAGTGTCCAAAACTGAGTATGTAATGATTTTGAAAGTGAAGTATTAAAGCTTAATAAGGACATTTCTTACATTTAGTCTTTTTTAGTCATCACTAATACATGTACATTTTATTTTCATTTTTACTGAGGCATAAGGTGAATTTGGAACCATGGTCATATGATTCCATTCCTATAATTTGCATCCCAACTCCACACCAAGCTAGAAAAAGAATAAATAAATGAAGATGAGTACAACTGAAAAGTTGGTTAAAAAAATACTGTCCCAAATGCTAAAGCTCAGAAGGAACTGGTAATGAATGCCAGGGATAATAAAAAAATTAGTTTGATTTAAATTTTGTTATTTTTGAAGTTTTTATGACCTTATCCTGCTTTAATGATGCTACCCTGTCCAGAGTAAAGGTGACAGTCATCTTGTATCCCAGAGATGATTTTTGGAATACTGTCTTCAGTTCTTCCACCACATTTTAGGAAAGAGAGTGATAATTGGAGAGGTCATAGAAAAGGGGAATGATTATGGTGAAAGCATTTAGAACTATGACATTTGCAGACTTGTTGAAGGAACTGGGCTAATTTACCCAGAGAAAAGCAGACTTGTGAAGACATATTCCTCAGAGAGAAACAAAGGTCTTATTTACTCTTCTATTTATTCCCCCTTCCTTTCTCATAATTTATTACAGTCATTATTACTTAATAATGGATTGTAGAAGGTTGTGTGGATTTAGGGCTTTTTGTCATTAATCACATAGGTCAGGCACAAGTCCTTTTGTAATCTATCCACTTACTCTTGGGAATACACCGATATAAACAGAAAACCGGACTGCAAATTCATTGCTGTTGAACAGTATGGCTCTATGTTCTGAAGATTCATAGCTAACATCAATCTTGCAAATAACCATTTTATCAATCCTACAACTCTCTCCAACGTGTCATTATATAGTGCCACCTTATGACTATGTGTTATCCCTGTTCCCCAGGAGCTTACACTTCATTAAGAGAACCAGGTGAAAACTGGCTGTTAACCCAAACTGCCCAGAAAGCAGGTGCAGCTGTAAGACTGGAAAATACATCAGCCCTGAATGTAATTGCAATTAACTAGCATATTTAAGTGATGAGAAATGGACGCTGCAGGTGTTTTCTTAAAGCTGGCCCCATAATTCTGCTGACATGGTGTAATCGAATCCAAGGAGACAATCAGGAAAAAAAAATAGAATCTTTGTCACATTGAGACAAGGCAGCCACTGTGGTTTGGGTTCCACAGGTGTCCCTCATTCCTGTGTGCCATTGTGTTTTGTTGGTTCACCTGCCTTGCAAGCAAGGAAACTAACATTATGTCCATTCCAGTTGGCGTTCATGTTGGCAAGATGCCTGCTGGTCCCTGCATGTAGGACACTCGAAGGTCATTGGGTTCTAAGTACCTTGGGTTCTGTCATTGCTTTCTGCTTGGTACAACTCCCTGAGACCATTCCTTTTCTTTGAGGGCCTTCTCAGAGCAGAGATCAAAGCCCTTGTCATTGGTTTAGCTATTAAAGCCTGAAACCTTCATTCCCCTGAGTTTCACTAGTCTTTCACAAGACTACTTTATAGTTATCTTTTATTATGTCTCTTGGCTTCTATGGCCTGCACCCTGATTAAAGGACTGAGTAAAAAGTTTGCCTACTTCATAGGACTCTCAGAACTCTCCTTATGTACTTAAAAATCTAAGTATCTTTAAATTCTTAAAATGGGATTCAGTCAGTAGCATCTCACATCTAGATCTTCACCTGGATTTCTCATTTACATTCAATTATTTCTAGCTAATGCCAGAACTATTCATATACTTGTCCTTTTCTCAGTAAGTTACACACTCTTTGATAGCACGTATGTGTACTATACATCTTTGACTTCCCTGTGCAATGGTTAGTCCCCTTCATACTTGTGTCAGAATGTTTCCTGTATAATGCCATAAATAAACGAGTTCAGCTGAATCTGATTACATTAATGGAGTTATTCCTTCCCTCAACGTAGACTCTGATGTCTTTATGTCTTTGTAATTCTTATCCATCTCTTTCAAAAAAAATCATTCATGGAGATCTTAGCCCATTCCTTTAAAAAATCATTTTAATTTTGAAATATACACAGATGCTTTTCAATATTCACCCTTGCCAAACCTTGTATTCCAAATTTTTCTCCCTCCCTTCCCTTCACCCCCTTTCCTAGACAGCAAGTTATCCAATATATTAAACTTGTGCCATTCTTCTATACATATTTCTACATTTATCATGCTGCACAAGGAAAATCAATTCAAAAAGGAAAAAAATGAGAAAGAAAACAAACAAAAAAAACCCAAGCAAACAATTAAAAAATGGTAAAAATAAACAAACAAACAAACTATGTTGTGATCCATACTCAGTCCTCTCTGTGGGTGCATATGGCTTTCTTCATCACAAGACTATTGGACCTGACCTGAATCACCTCATTGTTGAAAATAGCCACATCCATCAGAATTGATCATCACATAACCTTCTTGTTGCTGAGTAAAATATTCTCTTGGAACGAATCAATTCTTGTCAGTCTCTCCAGGACTTTCTGAAATCATCCTGCTAATCATTTCTTATAATATATACTGATATATATATATATAATATTCCATAACATTTGTTTACCATAACTTATTCAGCCATTTCCCAACTGATGGGCATCCACTCAGTTTCCAGTTTCTTGCCATTACAAAAATGGCTACTACAAACATTTTTGCACATGAGGATCCTTTCCTCTTTTTTATCATCTCTTTGGGATATAGCAGTAGAGATACTGATGGATTAAAGGGCATGCCCAGTTTGATACCCTTTTATAGCCCATTCTTTTAAAAAATATTTTTATTTTCCACAGTTACATGTAAAACAATTTTAAAATATTTTTTTATAAAACTTTGACTTCCAGATTCTTTCCCTTCCTCCCCGTCCCTGCCCCCTTTAAGAAGTTAATACAAAACATTTCCATAAAGATCATATTATGAAATAAAACAAATTCCCCTCCCAAACAAACCTTCAAGAAAAATAAAATAAAAAAGTGTATACTTCCACCTGTATTCAGCCACAATCAGTTCTTTTTCCAAGTATGGATAGCATTTTTCATCTTAAGTCCTTCAGAGTACTCTTAGAAAATTGTATTGCTGAGATTGGTAAAGTCACTTACAGCTAATCACCCCATAACATTGCTATTACTTTGTACAAAGTACATTTCACTCTTTTCTTTCTTTCTTTTTTCTTCCTTCCTTCCTTCTCTTTTTCCTTCCTTCCTTCCTTCTTTCTTTCTTTCTTTCTTTGTTTCTTTTCTTCCTTCTTTTCTTCCTTTCTGCTTCCTATCCAGAGTTTATTAGGATTGCCTTTAATCACAAAACACTGAGAAGGGCCAAGTTCTAGGACTTTCTATAATCAGCTTGCTCATCATTTTTTATAGAAGAGTAATATTCCATTAATTTCATATATCTCAACTTTTTCAGTCACTCCCCCATTGATCAGTATCTACTCATTTGTCAATTTTTGCTACTACAAAAAGTGCTGCTACAAACATTTTTACAGGGTCCTTTACCCCTATAAACCCGTAGTGGCACTGCTACATCAAAGGATATGCACAGTTTTATAATCCTTTTGGCATAGGTCTAAATTGCTCTCTAGAATTATTGGATCATTTCACAACTCCACCAACAATGCAATAGGGTCCCAGTTTTCCCACATCTCCCCAACATTTATCATTATATTTTCCTGTCATTTTAACCAATCTGAGAGACATGCAGTCATATATTAGAGTTGTTTTGATTTGCATTTCTCTAATCAATAATGATTTTGAGCAGTTTTTCATAGGAATATAGATGGCTTTAATGTCATCAGAAAATTGTGGGTTCACGTTCTTTGACCACTTATTAATAGAGGAATAACTTGCATCTTATAAATTTGACACAGTCCTTTATGTGTTTTAGAAATGAGACTTTCATCAGAAACACTGGCTGTGAAAATTTCCCTTTAATTTTAATTTTGTATTTGTGGGTTTTCTTTGTGAAAAAAATTTTTTAATTTGATGTAATCAAATTTGCCATTTTGCCTTTCATAATGTTCTCTAGTTCTTCTATGGACATAAATTCCTCCCTTCTCTAAAATTCTGATAGGTTAATCATCCTTTGCTCTCCTAATTTGCTTATGATATCACACTTTATGTACAAATCATTTGCCAATTTTGACCATATATTGCTTTGTGGTGTGAGATGTACATCTTCACAAAGTTTTTGATATATTATTTGCCAGTTTTCTCAGCAATTTTTGTGAAATACTTACTTCTTATCCCATAAGATAGAGTTTGGGGG
Organism: Sarcophilus harrisii; assembly: GCF_902635505.1. Lineage (NCBI taxonomy): Eukaryota > Metazoa > Chordata > Mammalia > Dasyuromorphia > Dasyuridae > Sarcophilus > Sarcophilus harrisii. Next base: position 76,757,292 of record NC_045426.1, read on the forward strand.
TTTATCAAATTCTAGATTAGTATCGGCATTTGGTTATTGTGTTGTGTGTATTTAATTTATTCTACTGACCCATCATTACTTGTTAGCTTATTAGTATAAGCTTTGATGACTGCTGCTTTATAATATAATTTTAATTTTGGTACTGGTAGGCCATCATCCTTTGTATTTTTTTCATTAATTCGCTTGATATTCTTGACCTTTTGTTCTTCTAGATGAATTTTGTGGTTGTATTTTCTAGTGCTATTAAATATTTCTTTGGCAGTTTGATTGGTATGGCACTGAACAAGTAGACCAATTTAGGCAGAATTATCATTATTATATTAGATCAGTGTACTCATGAACAATTGATATTTTTCCACTTGTTTAGATCTGACTTTATTTGTGTGAGAAGTGTTTGATAATTGAATTCATATAGTTCTTGGGTTTGTCTTAGCAGGTAGACCCTCAAATATTTTATTTCTTCTACAATTATTTTAAACGGAATTTCTCTTTCTATCTCTTGCAGATGGGCTTTGTCAGTAATTTATAGAAATGCTGTGATTTGTGTGGGTTTCTTTTATATCCTGCAACTTTGCTAAAGCTGTGAATTGTTTCCAGTAGGTTTTTGGATGATTTTCTAGAATTTTCTAAGTATATTATCATATCATCTGCAAAGAGTGATATTTTTAGTTCATCATTGGCTATTCTAATTCCTTTAATTTCTTTTTCTTTTCTTATTGCTAAAGCCAACATTTTTAGTGCAATGTTGAATAATAGTGGTGATAATGAGCATCCTTGTTTCACCCCTGATGGTATTGGGAATCCATTCACCTTCTCTTCATTACAAATATGCTTGCTGTAGGATTTAGACAGATATTGATTATTATTTTAAGGAAAATTCCCTTTATTCTTATGATCTCTAGTGTTTTTTAAAGAAATGTGTATTATATTTTGTCAAAAGTTTTTTCTGCATCTATTGAGATTATCATAGGATTTCTGTTGTTTTTTTATTGATATGGTCAATTATGACAATAGTTTTTCTAATATTCATACTCAAAAATTAAAGCTATTAGAGGAAGAACTATTTGACATAGCACTATTCCCCAATGTCTTTAATTTATTTTTAATGTTGTCCTTCATAAGTCTGAATTTCAGTAAAAGAAAATGAACATAACAATTACATGTGAGGATATATGAATTAATTTCTGATATAAGATCATTATTAAATGAATATTTTTATGTACTGGCTGACATTTTAAAAAAAATTGTTACATTTTTATTTAATAAAAACGAATTACCTTGAGATCAGCTTACATGGCTTTTCAATAAAAATTTAAATATATGTTTACAACAGTAAGAGGTAAACAGTTGAAAGCTTTGCTAGCACTGAGATGTATTTGCTTGCCAAATTTAATGCTACATTTAAGCCAGGTTACTTCAAAAGAGAATACTACTTTTGGAGAGAAAAAACTTAGCTCCAAATCCCAGTTATATTTTTTATAAAACACAAGAAAATTACCCATACTATTCTTCAACTTTTTGTTTTGTAAAATAAAGTAATTAGAATAAATGATTATGAAGGTCTTTGCCAGCTTACAATACTATGCTTCTACCTGAGGGAGAATGGAGTAACAGTTCCTAAGAATCTCTCATAAACCATTCCCTACCAAGATGGCTTGTCAACCAACATATCCATAGTTTTTTAATTGTTGTTGTTTCTCCAATTATCATCATTTTCTCCTTCTACAAAAATTTCTTTATGCACATTCCATTTAATTCCATCCAAAATACAGTTATTGCTCTCCCAGTTGCCATTTCACAAGGAAGCAATACCTTTCATTTTTCTTTACTATCACACTGCTAGAATGTGAAAACTACAGTTGAGTTAGTTCAGTTGTTCTGACTCTTTGTGACCCCGTTTGGGGTTTTCTTGACAAAGATAGTAGAGGGACTTACCATTTCTTTCTCCAACTCATTTTACAGAATTGAGGCAAACAGAATTAAGTGATTTTTCCAAAGGCAAACAGCTAGTAAATGTCTGAGGCTGGATCTGAACTCAGGAAGATAAGTTCCTAACTGCAAACTCTATTCTCTTATCTGTGCTTCCTGCCAAGTTGCCCCTGAAGACTATGTAAACTATTTTTACTTTCATTACTTCATTCCCTTTTAAATTCATTCATTTTTTCCCTATCACTCAAATTAACTGCATTCTAAGATAGCTTCAAGATCACTAGATTTAGAATCATGGAACCTTAATTCATATACTATCACTGCTTCTTATTAAGTTTGGTGTCTTGGAACAACTCATTTAATTTTAATTTTCTGAACTTTGGTCTTCATCCACGAGGACATTGGTTTAGATAACTTCTAAAAACCCTTTTCGTTACTTTGAGTTAATTTGAGTATAAAAAATCTCATGGCTTTTCCTAGTCATTCATCTTCTATTTAGTGTTTGATTTATAACTGTTGAAATGTTTTCCCTCATTCCTATGATTCTGTACTTTTATTCATTTTCTCTTACTAATGTCTGAATGACAATCCTCAAGAATTTGTTTTTGTCCTTACAAATTTGTCCCTGTAATCTTACTCTTTTTTATTAAAGCTTTTTATTTACAAAGCCTATGCATAGGTAATTTTTCTAACATTGACCCTTGAAAAACCTTTTGTTCCAAATTTTCCCCTCCTTCCCCCTTCCCCTCCCCTAGCTGGCAGGTAGTCCAATACATATTAAATATGTTGAAATACATGTTAGATCCAACATATGTATACATATCTATACAGTTTTCTTGTTGCACAAGAAAAATCAGATCAAGAAGGAAGAAAAACAAAAACTGAGAAAGAAAACAAAATGCAAGCAAATAATAGAGAGAGTTATAATGCTATGTTGTGTTTCACACTCAGTTCCCACAGTCTTCTTTCTGGGTGTAGATGGCTTTCTTCATCACTGAACAAGTGGGACTGGTTTCAATCATCTCATTGTGAATATAGTCTTCTTGTTGCCATGTATAACGATGTCCTCCGTCTGCTCATTTCACTTAGCTTCAGTTCATGTAGGTCTCACCAAGCCTCTCTGAAATGATCCTGCTGGTCGTTTCTTACAGAACAGTAGTATTCCACAGCATTCATATACCATAATTTATTCAGCCATTGTCCAATTGATAGGCATCCACTCAGTTCCAAGTTACCTTCACTGCAAAGAGGGCTGCCACGAACATTTTTGCACATGTGGAACCCCACTCTGTTTTATTCATGTAACTATTTAGGGTTATACAATTTCCCCTAAGAAGTTGGTTACCTACACCCCATAGGTTTTGTTATGTTTCTCCTTATTATCTTTCTGTTGAATGAAATTATGGATTGTTTTTTGATATGTTTCTGATCCACTCATTCTTGAGAATTAGATTATTTAATTTCCAGGTGGTTTTTAGTCTATCTTTTCCTGGCCCTTTATTGAATACAATTTTATTTCATCATGATATGAAAAGGAAGCACTTTTTCTGTCTTTCTGCATTTGCTTGTGAGGGTTTTATGCTCTAATACATAGTCAGTTTTTATGTACATGTCATGTATTGCCAAGAAAAAGGTGTAATCCTTTCTTTTTCTATTTAATTTTCTCCAAAAGTCTATCATAAATAGGTTTTCTAGAATCCTATTAATCTCTCTAGTTACTTTCTTTTTTATTTTGTGGTTAGATTTGTCTGATTATGATAGAGGAAGATTGAGATCCTTTTCTATTATAGTTTTGCTGTACAATTCTTCAAGTAACTGTCTTAATATCTTCTTCAGGAATTTGGGTGCTCTACCACTTGGTGCATATACATTTAGTATTGCTACCACTTCATTGTTTATGGTTCCCTTTATCAAGATGTAATGTCCTTCCTTATCTCTTTTAATAAGATATATTTTACTTTTGCTTTATCTGAGATCAGAAATGCCACTCATGGTTTTTTTTTTAACTTCAGCTGAAGCATATTAAATTCTGTTACAGCCTTTTACCTTTACCTCATATGTATCTGTCTGTGTCACATGTGTTTCTTGTAAACAACATATTGTAGGATTCTGCTTTTTAATCCACTCTTCTATTCACTTCCATTTCATGGGACAGTTCATCCCATTTACATTCACAGTTATGATTAGCAGCTCTCTATTTCTCTCTATCCTATTTTCTCCCCTGTATATACTTTTGTTTTCTCTGTACCTCCTGTCCCTTCTTAGAACTGTTTTGTTTTTTAATCCTTCCCAGCTACTAACTGCCATTTTTAATTCTACCAATTTCCCCTTCTTTTACCCCTTTCTCCTAGTGTTTCAGCTTTCCTTTTTATTCAGCCTCTCCCTTTTCTTTTTTTTTTTCTTTCTCATCCTACTTTTTTACAGGGTAAGATAAATTTCTATATCCAACTAAATGATTAAGTTGTTCCCTTTTTGAGTCAAAATTGATGAGATCAAGCTTAAGACAACATTCATCCCTATCCTTTCTTTCCCTCTACTGCAAAAGATCTTTTGTGCCTCTTTTTTTGTCTGTATTTTTTCATAATACCTCCCTTTTCTTCCCCTCCCAATATAGTCCATCTCTTAATGTCTTTTTCTTTGATATCATCATATCAGAACCCATTAATAACCACACTCTCCATCCATGTATACCCCCTCTAACTGCTCTAACTGTATAACAAAAACAATTTTCCGGAGTTACAGATACTATTTTCACATCTACAAATGTAAACAGTTTAATCTTTAAGCAATATGTATTTTTCCTTGTTTATCTTCTATTATTCTCTTGGGTCCTGTTTTTGTAGATTAAATTTTCTGTTTAGTTTTGTTTTGTCCAATAGAAATGATTGAAAGTTTCTTACTTCGTTAAAGATCCATCTCCTCCCCTGAAAGATGATGTTTAATGTAGCTGGTTAATTCTTGATTATTTAACCCCAGGTCCTTTGCCTTCTGAAATATAGTATTCCAGGTGCTCTAATCCTTTATTGCAGATGCTGTTAGACTCCTGACTGTTGCTTCTTGATACTTGCATTGCTTTTGTCTGTCAGCTTGCAGTATTTTTCCTTCAGATTATAGTTCTGGAATTTTGCTATAGTGTTCCTTGGGGTTTTCCTTGTGGGATCTCTTTGTGAAGGTGATTGATGGATTCTTTCAATGACTATTTCACCCTCCGTTTCTAGAATATCAGAGTAGTTTCCTTATGATCTCCTAAAGAATGCACTCCAGGCTCTTTTTGTGGTCATGACCTTCAGGTAGACCAGTAATTTTTAAATTGCCTCTCCTAGATCTATTTTCCAATTTGACTGGTTTTCCAAAAAGACATTTTACATTTTCATCCAGTTCTTTCACTCTTTTTATTTTGTTTGACTGATTCTTGATATTTCATAGAGTGATTAGCTTCCATTTGCCCCATTCTAGTTTTTAATATGTGATTTTCTACAGTTAGCTTTTGTATCTCTTTTTCCATTTAGTTAATTGTACTTTTCAAAGTGGTGTTGGCTTCAGTGGCTTTTTTTTTTTTTTGCATTTGCCCATTGTATTTTTTAAAGAAATTGCCTTCCTTTTCCAGACTGTTGAATCTCTCTTGCATACCTCTCATTTTTTTCTTCTACCTCTCTTATTTGCCCTTTAAAGCTTTTCATGTGTACTTCTAAGAAGCCTCTTTGGGCTTATGACCAATTCATATCACTCTTTGATATTTCATCTGTGGACATTTTGTACTTGTCCTAGTTGGTGTTTTGGTTTTCTCCCTCACCATAGTAGCTTTCTGTGGTCAAGATCCTTTTCTATTTCATGCTCATTTTTTTTTCCTTTTCTTTCTTTCCTCCTTTCTTACCTTTATGAAGGAGCATTGCTCCTGGGATAAAAGAAATACTGCCCCAATAACTCTGTGGCACTCTGAGCCTTGGTTTTGGGTATAGATCCCTTTGTGTTTGCAGAGGAGTAAGTTTGCCTGCTCTTTCCAGGAAAAGCCTGGTTTCCTCAGAATTTGCCTTCTGAGATGAGACTAGAGGCTGCCCCACTTGTCTGATCCTCTGTTGAGCCAAGACTGAGGGTTTTTTGTTGATTTTCTTTGATTAACACCCTCTCAATGGCTGTCCCAGACTCAGTCTGAGCTGGATTGATTACCCTTTTCATTTCAATGAGATTGACCTTGAAGTTTTTCCAATATATTTTGAGCCGGAGAGTGGTTTCATTCCTTCAGATTCTGTTTAGCGGCTTAGTTCCACGTGTTTTTTGAGGGAAACTTGGAGAGCTTGAGCAGCTTCCTGCTTCACTCTACCATCTTAACTCCACTAGCCCATTCCTTTTACTAGCTCAAGGGTACTAGCTGAATAAATCAGGTTAATATTCCCATCAGATATCAAAGTTAAGCTTCATTTATCCCTAAAAAGTCAAGGGAGCTTAATTATTAGGTGAAAGAAACAGGCAGAAACAGATTATATCTGTCTTATAGATATCATTGAGTTGGTCAGGATTTACACTATGTGACACAGTTAATATTGAAGAATTCACCAATCAAGAAATGGCCAGGCTCCATTTATATCGAAAGGAACATATATTTACAAATAAGTATCTATTGTATGCGATGGCTAGCTGGTACACTAGATAGAGTACTGGGCCTAGAGGCAGGAAGACCTGAATTTAAAACTGTCCTCAAATACTTACTTGCTGTGTGACCCTAGGCACATTGGTTAACCCTATTTGTCTCATTTCCTCATCTGTACCATGACCTGGAGAAGGAAATAGAAAACCACTCCAGTATCTTTTGCCAAGAAAACTTCAAAAAGAACTATGACAGTTAATAAACAATGAAATAAAATAACTACAGTATGCTCTATCCTAAATGTTAACACTTTTAACACTTATTAAGTGTTTAAGAAGCCCTAATCTAAGAAAATTTGTGTCTTTTGTTTGCTTTTTTGGTGGGACTTTTAATTTTACCTCTTCTGAGATTATGGCATTCCAGATATTTTTAGTCCTTTACTGTCAAGGGAAGAATATTGATGTCTTCCTTTATTAACAGCAATTCATCAATGCTATGTAAAATTCATCCTACCTAGAATCCTGGGCTAAGGGTTAAGAACAAATAATTGTGTTTAATCATTCAGAAAACATTTATCTTCTTCTCTGTTCAAGGCACTAAATTAAATGCTATAGGGAATATTATGTCAAATAAGGACTAATAAATACTTACTAAGTGACTGACTGAATGAATTACTGAAGTGGAGTCTTATTCTAATGAAACTTAACTCAGAGGTAGTAACTCTTGTCTTTATTCTCTATTTAATATACAAGTCCAAGTTCTTAAAAACAAAATCATACCAAAATACATGCATACACACACACACACACACACATATATATATATAATCACTTTTTTCAGTGCTAGCATAACTACAGAGGAACATCCCTTCTCCCTACCATTTTATTTTTCCCTGATATTTCATTTAGCATAAAGCTATTAATTTGTATTTTAATGTTTTGTTAAAATTTCCAGAAGTCTGTGGATACAGATATCCAAATAAATTCTTAAGTTTCTACAGTTTTTCAGGCAGCTGGAGGTAAAAGAACTTTGGCAGAGGAGCTAGTGTGAAGGAGACATTGGAAGGATTTGGGGAGGAAGTAGGAAGAAGAAACCACCCACAATGAAGATGGGATGATGGGAAAGTAAAATTATTATCCTTTTTTTCAAAGCTTGTTTTCAAAAAGCAAATTTAAAGAACACATTGTATTGTTATATGACCATGGGGACTTCTTAATTAAGTCCTTTATTATTTGCTCCTAAAAATGTTGAACAAACAATAGACAACTTTGCTTACTGATATGCATTAACATACTGTTTAGAGGCCATAGTTTGGTTCCTTTTCCCTCCTCATTATTGTATTCTGGTTGTATGACATAAAATGCTCAAACAAATTAATTTTTAAAATGCTTTTTGGTTCACACATAAAAAAATGAGTGTGTAGTCAAATAGAACATCTGTTTCAAACGTGATCTAATCTGATCCATTCACTTAACAGGAAACTGTACCATCACTGATATACTTCATATATTCATGGGAGCATCTATTTTATAACTCACAGTATTGATAGCAAAGTTAATAAGGGGACTTAGATATTATCTTGTCCATTTAGCGTATGAGAATATAGGGGCCTCATAGGAAAACTGACTTGCCCAAGGACAAACAGATTTTAAATAGCAAAATTAGGATTCAAATGCTAGTCTTCTGACTATTAACCCAATTATTTTTCATTAGTGATTCTTAATGACTTGCTCATATATATATATGGTTTCAAGCTTGGTCAATTTGATTTTCTTTCCTCTATCTCTTCTTTTGTATAGGAGAAAAACAAAAACAAAAAAAAAGTTTGTTACCTACTTTCTTTGTTCCTTTGTCTCTGTCCTTGTGTTTCTATCTAGCTTTTTCCTTTCCTCCCTCCCCAATTAACTACATTTCTCTATAGTTTTCCTTTTCTTTCTCCATTAAGCAGGCTATATACAGAATTGAGGTATTTTCTTTTCTTTTTTCTTTTTGCATTTATTGAATGGAATTCTATATTTTCTATTCATAAATTAAAACCCAGTTGATTGGCCTTTATTAAAAACTCTCTCAAAAATATGTTGTTTTTTGCTTAGACTTTTGTTGATCACCTTATGGACAAGTTGCCCTGAGATAGATCGTTAGAAATATAAAAATATATCCATCTTTAATTCAAGCAAATAGGAGCAGTGCAAAGAGCATGATTTAATGGAAAGTGCACTGTTTTTGAAAACTTTCCTTGTCACCCTAAATGCTAGAACTTTCCCTTTTCACTATCAACAACTTTATCCATGAGATAGCTAAGTGGCATAGTGGATAGATCCCTGGGACTGGAGTCAACTCCGGCCTCAGACACTTACTAGCTGTATAACCCTGAGTAGGTCACTTAATCCTGTTTGCCTCAGTTTCCTCCTCTATAAAATGAGCTAGAAAAGGAAATAACAGATTACTCTAGTATCTCTGCTAAGAAAGTCCCACATGAGTCACAAAGAGTCACACAAGACTGAAATGCTAACCAACAACTCTTTGTCCTAGATTGTGCAGTGGATAAAACACAGGTCTTGGAGTCAGAAGTCTTGAGTTCCTATGCAGCTTTATACTCAATTTCCTTATGTGTCAAATGGAGATAACCATAGTACCTACCTGCCAAGGTTGTTGTAAGAATCAAATGAGACAACATTTGTAAAACACTTTGCAAACATAAATCTACCATATAAGTACTATTATTAATTTTACCATTATTAAAATTTGTCTGCATGTTCTTTCTTTCTTTAAGCTATAAGCTTTGTGAGAGCAGAGACTGTCTCCCCTCCCTTCTTTCTATGTATTATCATTAGATAGTATAGTATATTAGTAGGTATATTAGTAGGTGACAAATACACACTTACTGACTTGATTTACCTTGATTATCTCTCCATGATAACAATTGCAGAAAGGTAATATTTCTCTGAAATGCCCGACTATACATATACACAACCATTTTGGGGTTCAGCTTCTATTTACAACAACAGTATTTCATTTAATCAATTCAGTGGGAATATTAGGCAGTGAATGAAAATGTGGTTATAAAATATCTATGATTTATCAGTGGACAACCCCAAAGGTTATAATATTAAACATGGATATTGTGATAACTCCCACATATATAGTGTTACATGTGAATTTATGTCTTGTCTCCACATATTCAGAGAACAATTCATCTATGATTTAGCAGATAAGATCTTTGCAGTTACCTAAGGAATATAAAAGATCACTGTTAAAACAGGAAAGAACACTAGAGGTCATCTAGCACAAAGCTTAAACAGTGGATCATGATCTCCCACATGGGGTCACATAACAATGTGGGGGTCATAAAATTATGGCTTATTATCGTAAATGTTTGATTTCTATATCTATTTTATATACCTATGTACCTGGGATTGTATAAAATTTTGGGAGGCAAAAAGAGGTCACAAGTGGAAAAAAGTTTTAGAAGCCCTAATCTAGTATAATCCTATGAGCCAACTGAGAACAAGAATACTAACAGATACTTCATGCATCTAAGAAGTGCCAGAAGCTACATACAGACCTAAATCTTCAATATTTAAGGCCATTCATTCAGCAATGTGGACTTTTCTCCTCTATAATAGAATCAATGAATCATGGTAAGAAAATCAACTGACATTTATATAGAATCTTAATGTCTGGAAAACATATTATCTCATTTGATGATTTCAACATTCCTGTATAGTAGGTGCTATCATTGACCCCATTTTACTGGTGAAAAAAACTGAAATTGAGTGGGGCTAAGTGACTCTCAAGAATTAAATAACTAATAGGTACCTCAGATAAGCTTGAACCTAAATATTTCTGAGTCTGTGACTCCTGATCTAATTACTGCAACATAACACTGCCTTAAAGATACAGGTACTGATTATCTTTTTTTTTTTTTACATCTTACTGGATTTTGTGTTTTAGGTATTTGTAATCTATAATTAGTTGTGAAATAACTTTATTGGCAGCATAGGTATCATATGTCTCTTGTCCAAACTATTACTCTGTACTCAATTAACAATAAATTATTAGCTCTGAAATCATCCCAAAAAGAGAATTAACAATTCTAAGAAGTTGATGTGAAACCAAAATATTACATAATTAGCCCCTTCTCTAATAGAATGATTCCAAAGGATACTAATTAGCAGGTCAACAGTATTAAATAAAATTAGGGTATATTCAAGTTTAAGCTTGCTAGAAATTGCTAGAAAATTAGTCCCAAATTCTAATTGATAATACTTTTAAGGATTGGAGGTTAAAAAAAACCTTAATAGCAAATCAAATTCATTTCATCAGAGTAATCTTTTGTCCTTCCTATTCACTCATCTTAAGAAATGAGGATCCATAATTTAGGTCAGTAATAAAATCTTTTATTTCCTTCTAGTCTCATGCACGTTTTTGCATTAAAGCAACCAAACTGCTAAGTTAATTATCTAATTTGAATTACATCTCTAAGGGCCATACTAATCATGTCATTTTCTTTATATGGGAATAATAAATGACTGCTCCACAATATATCTCCATTCCATTAAGCCCTGGGAAATTGTGATCCTTTGGACACAAATAACCCTGTAGTGCTTTTTTCTCCCCTTTTGCTGCTGATCTGAGAAAAAATGAGGAGAGAGTTTCAGAGCTGTACCAATTCCAACAGGAAAAAGTGATTTAAAGTCTTGCTTAACAGTTTACCAAGATGCTGTTTTATTATGATTACATAAATTATTACCAATAATAAAACTCTATTATTTAAAGATCTCCACTTCCATGTTCTAGTCTTTTCCAAATTTAAGAAGTTGAACTGTATATAACTGTTCATTTTCCCTCTTAGTTTAAAACTTAATTGTGCAAGGATAGGAAATCATCATTTGGCTAAAAGATATGTTGATAAATAGAACAATCTTTTGAATCTATTATTTATTTTCTCTGTGGCTAAGTTCACTTTTTAGACACATAAGACTCTTCTGATCAATTCATGTAGCTTTTAGAAAAAAAATCTATTGTAAGATTTCCATGAATGTAAATGATAAAAAGTTTACTCTTTAGAACTTTTCAAAGAACAACTGTTGTACATGTAGAAATGAAGTGCCATTTCAGTAAAATCATATTTGCTCATAAAATAAACATTTGCATTTGACAATCCAATAAAATCTACCTTTACCTCGGCTGATCTGTAAAATAGTTTTCTAAACAGTGCTAAAATCTGAGCTTTTGAGTAACAGTTGCATGTACAAGAAATAATTTGGCAGAAATAATATATAATGCTGATCCCAAAAACAAAGTAACAATATTTTTAATAGTTAATGATCTCAAGTTATGTAGATCAAAAGCTTTGACAATAGACATTTAATAAAGAGTATCAAATTAATGGAATGATGGGATGAGAGACATATCATTAGTTACATATGTTAGCTAAGTTTATATGTAGATGCTTTCATGGAGCCTACGGAGAGTGAACTTGTATCTTAATATTTCATTTAGCTGGGAGGCAAAGCAGTTATTTTATCTGTGCAATTTTGGGGAGAATAAAAAATTTATAATACAATAGTAATACAGTGGCTTGTCCAGGGACATTTTTCCCCCTGAACCCTACCAGAAAATTTAAGGAGAAAGGAGTGAGAAGGAAAATTAAGATTTGGATGAGGATGAAAATAATGATAGCAAATCAATCTCATCTTTTTGTATGGTTTTAAAGTTGTCCCAAAGATGGTTCCAGTGAGCCTGAAGAAAATAAGCTTGAATTCCAAAACTTTTAACGAATTATAAAACAAACAAAAAACCCCTCACAAAATCTGCAAACACAACGTTTTGCAGAATATTGAACAATGACAAAATAAAAATAGCTATAGGAACCTATCAGAGGGTCATTCAACATCAACAACAGCAACTAAAAAGCAACCACCAAACAAACAAGAAACAACCCAAACCCATTAGTAATAGCAGTAGCAGCAGCAAGAAGAGAATTTAAAATATCCAATAAAATGCTATAAAATAAAAAAGAGAAAGGAAATAAGATAATGTCCATTTTAAAACATATTTTGCTCTTTGATCTACTGAATGTACTGAATATGTATATGGAAGCTATAGAAAAATTAAATGCTTCCATTGCTGAGAATATTTTCTCACAAGATCTCTTTTATTATTAAGACAATTGTAATCCTAGGTTTCACAGAATATTTGAAAATAACTTCTATTCATATACACTTCAGTAAAACAATCTTTTGGTAATTTATAAGACTATTTGTATTTTAGCAAGTCCTCTACAGATTGCCAGAAAGGACATATCCAGCTCCATAGAAAAGATGGAAAGGAGACAAAACATGTTTACAATTAAGTTATGATGAAAATTATCAATAATAATGTTATTGTCTTAATAAATAATATAATTGTGTTTCTAGGGAATTTGTTAAAATAATAAATATAAAGTACCCTTATTTTCTATTTTAATTCATTTAAAATTATTTTATTATTAATTTCAGTGAATCTATTAGCACAATAAAAGGATTGGTGTTAAATGAGCTTAATTGCCTATTAACTATATATGTATATGTAATATTTGATTAAGTTTTTGTGTTTTGAGTCAAGAATTTAAAAATTAGTTTGTTTCCTATATTTTATAAGGATCCATTTATGATTTATTTTTGTACTCACATTCCCATCTACAAAACTGGGTGCTATATAGTGGGTACATTTATACCCTTCAGATTTAAATAAGTACTAATGGCACTGCTACTTTGAATGAGTAAATAAATGTTTAAAATAAATGAATAAATGAAAATACTACATTCTTATTAGGTATAAAGTATTGGGAATATAAGTCAGAAAGTGGAAATACCTGATCTTTGATTTTTGAGTTTCAACTTCAATGGAAAGTGACCCAAAATCTTTTCTCCAGCAGATATTATCTGTCTTATGGATTTTTTTACATGCTGTTATTTATCTGTCTATCTATCTATCTATCCTTCCATTTATCTATATATGTATATAAATGTTTGCATATGTTTATACAGACATGTATGTAATACATACATAAATCACACATAAAACATATAATTATATATAAATATAAATTATATGTATTTACACACAATATTTTATGAAAACTGAATGCCATGCCAACTTTGATGTATTTAATCATCTCAAATTTTTCTGTTATATTAGGTTTTAGCAAGGTCATGTTTTCACTTGCAAATAGCTATTTAAACAGCAAAATCCTTCCAGAACAAAACTTTTAATTTCCCATTTGTGCAACAATTATAAGGATTTGAACATCTAAGGGAATGGGGAGAGATGTTTAGGGTTGTAGTGATGGTAGAAGGGGCAGAATTAAACAAAGAAACCATGGAACTTTTAAAATTCAAATTAGAAATCAAAATTAATTCAAAAAAATAGTACAAAACTTTCCACAATGTTTAAGAACTTCTTTTATAAGTTTATAGTGGGAGAAAATAATTATTCAATTAGCCAAAAAAATGGCTTTGTGAACAGCCTTTCAATGGTTTAGCAATACTTCTTGCTGAAGAAGAATAATTTCTCATGGGATAACTAAGGTACATTTGGTGTAGGCAGAAGATGTATTCTTTAACATTTATCTCATCAAAAGCTTTCAGCACTAGGAGGAAACTGTCCTTGTCTCTTTGGAAGAAAGACATGGGTTTTTATTTCCTCTGATGGGCTGCTGAAAAGTCATAAAAATGACTGACCTGAGTGCTTGCCACAAAAAAAAAAAAAGAATTTAGAATCGTGTACAGTTTTCTGCTTAACAGGCTATTTCAGTATCTTAGTTACACATCACAGGATATTAGTTTTGTCTGTACAACAGTTAGTTGAAAAGTAGAAAATAAAACTCATTTACTTGCTTAACTACTTTTTTCAAGGCACAGCGCCTAAGCAACATTTCAAGGCACAGTTTCTTTTCTGTACTTTAATATATTCATTTCAATTGATCAATTAGCTTTAGATATTTGATATACTTACATTCTTTTATCCTCCTCTCAATAACAATTTATCATTATAAAAGAATCTGAGGAACTCACTTATATTAAAGTATAAGCAAATGAGAAGACAACATATTACCTTTGCTGCAAGTATGCTAATTTTTCAAAATGCTAAAATAGTCATTTAAGCCATGACATGGCAAACATCAGGTGGGGAGGGGAATCAATTTAGTTAGGAAATGGAGACAGGGAATATTCTTAACATCCCTGAAATCATACTACATAAGTATTTATTCTGCTTCTTCATCATCTTCCATCACTGTTAGTTACTATGATGAATAATTGATTTTATTGATTCTTTGACTTTTGGATGCATTTGTGCTATCATCAATGTGGGTACTCAAGGTACAAATCACAACTTTTTATAGTCACACAGAGAGGGACAAACATATCCATCTATGGATGCCCAAATATCTAAAATCAAATTAGTTAAAATTTAAGAAGGCATTGAAATTTCCCAAATCCACTTAACATAAGATTGATGAGCTGGTATTTTTTATTTGAATAAAATATCTGATTTGCACAAGATGATGATTTCTTGTTATCTGAGTGCCATGTATACAATATTAAATGACTACAAAAAATATTGTTGTTTTCTCCTTTACACAGATTTGGTTGTGTAATGTTTATTTTTTGGTGGTGAAGCAAGGTAAGGAAAAGATGATAAAGGTCCACCATTCACACAGGGTATCAACTTTCTCAAGTCTGTGATAACAGTGAAAAAATGGGTCAACAAATCAAGAAAAGTATATTAAGTACTACTGTGTTGGTCACTGTGCTAAGTATAGGTGACTAAGAGACAAATGCAGTAAACAGTCTTCCATATTTAAGACCAGTGCTCTATTCACTTGTCAATGCTGATTTTTCCCTCTATAATACTAGCAATGAATCATGGTAAGAAAAACAACTGACATTTATGTAGTACCTTAAAGTTTGAAAAACCAATTACCTTATTTGATGAGAGTATAGTGTTCCTGTATAGTAGGTGCTATCATTGACCCCATTTTACAGATGAGAAAACTGAACCTCAGTGGGGTTAATTGTAAGGCTCTTATTATCTAACAAGAGGATATACATCACTATGGATAGAATAAAAAATAAGTGAATAATTATAATATAATACATCATATTACAATATAAGGCAATATAAGATAAGATAATTTATGAGGAAAGATGCTAGCAGTTCAATGAATCAGCAGTTGTTTCATGAAGAAGACTGTCATGAAACTCTTTCAAAAGATGAAACAGAGGTGAGAAAGGAGCATTTTATTGTTATGTGATAATCCCTGTATAGGCAGAGATGAGGAGATCAGAAAAGAAAGTAATTTGCTTAGGATCAGATTGTAGGAGGAAGAATAACATAGAATGAAGTTTGATGTAGGTAAAGGTAATGTTAGGAATGGCTTTAAAACTCAATCAAGGAGTTTGATTTTTATTCTCTCAGTAAATGGAATCCACTAGAGTTTTCTGATTCAAATGACCACATTTGAACTTAAGGAAAGTCATTTTGGCAATAATAGAGGAGACAAATGAAGAGGAAAAGACCAATTGAGAAGCCATTGCAGGAGTCTATGTGAAAGATAAAAAAAGAGTTTGAACTAAAGAAGTAGCTGTGTGAGGAAATGAAAAAAAAAATGTTCTGGATAGTTAATACCACCTGAGAAATGAATAAAGAATAAATTTCTTTTTAAAAACAGTATTTTATTTTTCCCAATTACAAAGGCAATTTTTATTACTCATTTTAATAACATTTTGGGTTCCAAATTTTTCAGCTCAATGAGGATATTGAGATATATCTTCCTGCCAGTTCTAAATCTATCATTTAATGATCTTATAATCTTTTTTAGGAATAAGCACATTTAAATTTGTGAATGAAACATTTTATTACTAGTGACCTTACAACTCTGAGGAATATCTCCTCCACATGGTAAGGGTGTAATAAATACATGATGCGTGTAACCTATGTTGTTTATATTAAGGATTAAATGTGATAATGAATGCTAAACACTATACATGTATTAGTTTAGTTATTATTATTGTTCTAATTACCAAACCTATATCCATCCTCTTCACCCCAAAAAATTAATTGGATTGTGTAAACTTCAATGAAATCATAATCAACATATGATTGGATTTTGTCCAATCTACCTCTAGCTTTCTATTAACTTTACAATTAGATTTATCCAGTTTATCCTATTCCATTGGCCGGGGTTGTGATCATGATCAGGGAGGTATAGTCTATTTACCTGAGCATTAAAAATATGATTTATAGGTGAACTAGCCCAAAAATGAGAATTATATTTATTAGTCTGTCTTTAGAATGACAATTTTTATAAGTTGGCTTGTGAACCACTGATAGTTTATATGTATACTTTTATCAGGGATAAGGAGAAATGAAATTGGTTTTCTAAAACTAGAGAGAAAAATGCTTATTGAATGATTCACTGAAGGAGATCATAATTAACACATATTGTATCCCCCTCTCCAAAAAATTAACTAATCCCCTTGAGTTTGAATCATTGAGAAAATGATCTGACACATAGTATGATTGCAGGAGTAATGCTCTGGCAATGGATTTTCCCAGATTTCAGTCAAATGCATTATTAGCCTGATGGACCAGGCCATCCTCAGCAACGAGATCAACCAAATCATTTCTAATGGAGCAGTAATGAACTGAACTAGCTATGCCCAGAAAAAGAACTCTGGGAGATGACTAAAAACCATTACATTGAATTCCCAATCCCTATATTTATGCACACCTGCATTTTTGATTTCCTTCACAAGCTAATTGTACAATATTTCAGAGTCTGATTCTTTTTGTACAGCAAAATAACGTTTTGGTCAGGTATACTTATTGTGTATCTAATTTATATTTTAATATATTTAACATCTACTGGTCATCCTGCCATTTAGGGGAGAGGGTGGGGAGGTAAGAGGTGAAAAATTGGAACAAGAGGTTTGGCAATTGTTAATGCTGTAAAGTTACCCATGTATATATCCTGTAAATAAAAGGCTATTAAATAAAAAAAATGCATTATTAGCTCCAAATAAGTCTTTATTTTATTAAAATGCAAAAAGTGACAAGTAGATGGAAGAAAAGTTTAAATCATGGAATGGAAGATATTCATACTTTTCATTGAAAACAATGCCTTCCATTAAAAACAAACAAACAAAAAATCCCAATAACACAAGCAAAGAGCCATCTCAAGGAACTTTTTGATTCCCTTTCATTATTGGTTGCCTGTCCAATGTGACTAAGGGAATTTATGTCCCTAACATCCTGGACTGTGATAGTGGTCATAGCTAAGAGTAATGGTCAGGAACAATGAATAATGAGAATTTTCTTTATTGTTTTTTCAGTTTTTTTATAGGATCCCTTTACTGTGTAAGTAAGTAGTGTTGCTCTCCCCTATCACCAAAACATAAATTTGTTCTACTTAGGAGCCCTTTTGATTTTGTCACCTTAAATGATGGCTTTTTTTGTAGAGAAGGCAAAGAGATTAAATGGATTGAAACTGTATTCAAGTGTCCCAAAGTAGCATAGGAGGTTAAGAGCATCATTTTAAAGTTCCAAGAATAAAAGAAAATTGGCTTCATATTTGAAATGGAAAATGTGCAGCACTATTTTATTTGTGAAATTTTGCAACAGTTTCCATTTTAGCCAAAGAAAATAGCTTGCCAGGACAAGAAGACACAAAAAGATGCATTTCCCTCCCACACATGTGTAACTCATTTAAAACAAATTCTCCTTGACAAATGATAACTCAGGTGTTTTGTGATCACCAGGAAGCTCACTCATATTTTTCTCCTTTTAATTTAGTAACTAGGAATGTGAGGCTACCCTAGCAAGTTTTGAACTTATGTTAAATTTATGATTGGAGGATCTTCAACCAAACCCCAAACTTAGCGATTTAATTTTCTTTTCCATTGGCAGAGTACAGATTTCCCTTTTAAAGGGAAAATTTATTTGAAATGTTCATTAAATGGCTTCAAAGTTTTCTTGAGCAAAACCTAATCTGTGCAAAACAATAATTTGATTACTTTAGTTATGAAAAAAATCACCTGTATGTAAAATGGTAGGGGAATATATGATCAGTTGGGTTTATCAAAACCAGGGATTTTTGCCCCAACAGTTCTTCCCAGGAATAGCTAGCTGTCTAACATTGATATCTTAGTTTGTTACCTCCCATACTCTGGAAAAAAAAATTGGCTCTATGAAATGGGCGTATAAAGAACTGAAGGTAAGTAGTTCTCTCATTCAATAACAATTTGAGTCCATTCTGATTTTAGTGTCCCAGATGTTCAGTATCTACTTTTTACCCTTATATCCTACAGTCAATTCCTGGCCCAGGTGTTTTTCTTTCCAGTATATGAATCAGTATCTCTTCTTGTACCTACCAAAAGAGCTCATCTAGTACAGTGACTAGAGTCCTAGATATACTTTCAAGAGGATCAGAGTTCATATCTCCCAGACATGTGACCTGGGCAAATCCATCAACCTTTTGTTACCCTAGTTTTTTAACCCTCACTGGCAGTGTTGTCTGATGTCCAAAAGAGATAATACAAAGAAGGTTCTTTGCAAGCCCTAAAAAGCCATGTAAACATGGGTGAAGATAGAAATAATTCTGAAGCATATTACTAAAATAGCATTATGAATTTATATTTTATGTTCTATGAACTATTTCAGTAATGAAAATGTTTTCTTACTTGAATAAAAATTATTAGTATGCAAATTCTTCCACTTTAGTAGCACAGAGAACAGAACTGATATGCAGCTTTTAGAAATTACCAAAATCAGTTTACACTTAGATCAGTAAAATCTGACAAACAAAGCTGCTAATTCAACCCTCTGGAACTTAGTAAAATCAATCAACTTTCTTCTCCCTCCTGTTACTCCTAATAAAAATAATGATAATAACAATTTAAAATAATAATAATAGCATTTATATAATCCCCACTATGTTCCAGACAATGTGCTAAAAACATAAAAAAAAACTGTTTACTTTGATCTTTACAATAATCCTGTGGGTTAGTTGCAATTATTATCCCATTTAAAAGTTTAGAAAACTGAGACCAATGAGTTTAAATTATTTGCACAATGATGCACAGATAATAATTGTCAAAGAAAGAGAGAGAAAGAGACAGATAAAGACAGAAACAGAGAGAGACAGACTGACAAAGACAGAGAGGCACATAGAGAAAAATAGGAATTTATACTTACACATTTGCACACACATATATAAGTATGTCTATATGGATACATATACATATATATTTCAGATACAGATATCCTTACACCTATATATGTTTTCCTATCTATGTTTATATTTCTATATTTCTAAATAAATATATCTTTACATACATATATCAACTATCCTAAAACAGTTGGAGGTAAAATTACAGAAGTTATGAATAAAAGTAAGGACTATTACAAGGAGAAGGTGATTAGTATACAGAATAAGATAGTTATCGTAGAATTAGTAGATAGAGCACAGGATTTGGAGTCAGAAAGACTAATCTTCCTAAGGTCAAATCTGTTCTCAGATATTTACTAGCTCTATGACACTGGGCAAGTTATTTAATCTTGTTTGCCTCTGTTCTTCATCTGTAAAATGAGCCAGAGGAGAAAATGGCAAGCACTCCAGTATCTTTATTAAAAAAAATAACACAGAGATGGGGACATGCCTAAAATGACTGAACAACAACAGAGTGTAAGTAGAGAGAAGAAAATAAACTCAAGAAATTCTAAGGAGCTCAAACTTATGAGATGGAGAAGGATCAAATGTAGGTAGGTGAAAGAAGATTCAAAATAACTTTGCAGTTGTAAACAGAGGAAAAGGAAATGATGGCTTCCTTAACACTAATAGGAATGGTAATAATTAGGTCATATTCAGGGTGGAAGATGAGTTCTGTTTGTTCAAGTCGTGTTTCATTATAAACGTCTATAGGACATCCTGGTGGAATTGTCAGGCAGGTAATTAACCTTGTGGAATTGAAGCCCAGGAATGCCTAGACACCTTGAATTGGAAGTCATCTGCACAAAGTTGGTAGGTAAAGCATAGGAATTAAGGAGATTAATGAGAGGCAGTGTAGAGAAGAAAGAGGAAAGGACCTATTGTAGATCCCTAGGCTACCAATATATAAGGGGTGGGATATGGATGATCAATCTGCTAAGGACACAGTAGGATTGTTCTGATAGATTAGAGAAACATAACAAAACAATGTCACAAAAATTCAGCAGGCATTCTGTAAGAAATGACCGGCAAGATGAATACAGAGAAGCTTGGAGAGAATTACATGAACTGATGCTAAGTGAAATGAGCAGAACCAAGAGATCAATATATACGTCAACAACGATACTGTATGAAGATGTAATTTGATGGAAGCGGATTTCTTTGACAAAGAGACCTAATTCAGTTTCAATTGATCAATGATGGACAGAAGCAGCTACACCCAAAGAAAAAAAAAAAACACTGGGAAATGAATGTAAACTGTTTGCATTTTTGTTTTTCTTCCCGGGTTACTTCTACCTTCTGAATCCAATTCTCCCTGTGCAACAAGAAAACTGTTTGGATCTGCACACATACATTGTATCTAGGATATACTAGGACATATTCAACATATATAGGACTGCTTGCCATCTAGGGGAGGGGGTGGAGGGTGGGAGGGAAAAATCGGAACAGAAGTGAGTGCAAGGGATAATGTTGTAAAAAAAAATTACCCAGGCATGGATTCTGTCAATAAAAAGTTACTATAATAAAAAAAAATATTCAGCAGGCAGCATATCCAAGAAAGGTTATATACATATCTGAGCCACAAGTTGTATTTCTGATCATTTTCTCATACTTGAAAAAGATCTATTGCTATTCTTTTATCCTATATTATAGTCACTTTCTAAGGGCAGGTAGATAATGAAGTAGATAAGAGAGCTATATGTAGAGTCAGGAAGTTTCATCTTCCTGAGTTCAAACCTGGCTTCAGACACCCACTAGATGTTGACTTTGAGCAAGTCACTTAACCAGTTCATTTTAGTTTCCTCATTTATAAAATGAATGGGAAATGGAAATGGAAAACTACTCAACTATCTTTTCCAAGAAAACCCTTCAAATAAAGTCACAGAGAGTCAGTCACATGACTGAAAAAATGATAGAAAAATAATCACCTTTCTATGGTATCTAACAGCAACTATATTTACCTCCCCCTTCTCAGGTATAATAAAAATATGTTTTGATTAGCTTTGAAAAACACCAATTCCAACTATTCCTAAAAGCCATCTTTCCTATATTTCTACATAATGCTAATATACAAATCTTATTCTAACTTGGGATGGAAAATGCTATCCGTATCCAGAGAAAGAACTATGGAGACTGATTGGGATCAAAGCATACTCTTTTCACCTGCTGTTTTGTTTTGTTATTTCTTTCTCAAAGTTTTCCCCTTTTGTTTTGATATTTCTTTTACAAAATGACTAATATGGAAATGTATTGTACTTTTAAAATCTCTCTTTCTTGCTGTTTTGGGGAGGGAAGAGGGAAGGAAAGGAGGAAGAAAAAAATTTGGAACTTAAATTTGAAATTATCTTTACAACTAATTGGGAAAAAACTAAAATGCTATTAAGAAGAAAAAAAAAAGTCCCAGACATGTTGCCTTTATTTTTCAGAGGTAATAAAAATTCATTCATGTCATGTTTTGACAGGACATCATATTGCATAGAGCTCAATTATTATGAATTTCATTTTCTATATTCCTTTTTCTCCATGTCAATCAAACAAAATTTATAGTGATCATCAGGTCTGAAAACTGTTGGGAGGTCTTTGCAAGTAAGGTGCCCTGATAGACAGAATGAAGGACTTGAAAACAGAAAAAACCCAAGTTCAAATTCTATCTCCCTTTCTAGCTGAATGCCTTGATATTTCTCAGTGTCAGTTTCTGTGAATTGTGGTAAATAATCACACAGACCTCAGACGGTTGTTTTGAGGCTCAAATGAATTAACATGGAAACTGTTTTGCACACCCAGAAACACTGTATAGATTCTAATTCTAATTATAATTGCCTTTTATCCCTCCTAAATGCATGTTCATGGAATTCAAAGAACTCTCAATTAGTAATGTAAGATTGACAGATTTTTGCTTTTTCATCAGGATAGCAGCAATTAATATTATTTATCTTTTATTCCCCTCACCTTCCTTCCTCAGAGTTCCAGTGAATTTATGTCATCACTCTCTTCTTTCTTTCCTTTCTTCCCCTATAAAAATTTATCTCTTCTGGATACCCACACCCAAGGTAATGATATAGTAATAAGAATACTATTATGAATGTTAGAGAATCTACTTGAATTTCAACTCTACTACTTGTGTGATGTTAGTTGAATTACATAATCATTCTGGATTTATGCCTTTATTTGTGTAAAATGAGGAAACTGCCCTAGTTGACCACAACCTCAATTAAAGATTTGTTCAAACATTTTTAATTGTGTTTGACTCTTCATGACCCCTTTTGGGGTTTTCTTGGCAAAGATATTGGCGTTATTGGCATTTCCTTCCCTACCTCATTTTAAAGACAAAGAAATTGAGGCAAATGGGACTGTCACTTTCCCAAAGTCACAGAGCTAATAACTGTCTGAGATCAGATCTGAACTCTTCCTTTGAGTCCTCTTGATGCCACTTTCCAACCTGATTGACCTCAACTATGAAAAAAACATATCAAATTCAAATGTTATGTTAATGGCAACATGGCTTAACAGAGCCAATACATATTTGCTTTTAGTGGTAGAACATAACTCATCATGCCTATCCAGAGGATTTGGGCAGTGACTGAGAGATTTTTGTCAATGTCAGTCACACAGGCAGCCTTTCGTGTACCCTTCTAATCATATCATGTGCCTTTCTTTCCTTTCTATCCAACTTGGTAGCATAGGTAAACAGAAGCCAACAGAAAATATCTGGAGCTCTTCTCTTTGCTTCCAATGCCAATTAAGTGGCAGTAACATTATTGGAATTTAAAAAGATAACGGCTCTGAGTTGAAAGGGACCTTGAGTACCACCTCATTCAAGTCATTCATTTACAGAAAGGAAACTGTGACCTAAGAAGTTTAAGAGATTTAGACAAGGTCATATATGTAATAAATATTAGATATAGGATTGGAACCCAGGTATCTGAGTGTAAACCCAATGCTCTTTTCACCTTGTAATGCTGTCTTCCTAACTCTAAGGATTATAATTTAAAACACTAAGCTATTAAAATATTCTTGTTCAAAGAAGGAAAAATATTAAAAATAAAAATATATAAAGGTTTATCATCAATTGTCTATTAAATGTGTCTACTAAGTATTTCTGCTTGTATTGTCCATAAACACAGATAATTTGTGTAGATACATATATATGCATAAATACTATTGTATATATTTATCATAGCACGATATCTTCATTGACGAGCATATTATTAAGGAGAGTAACAATCTACATTTCCTCATTTCATGTCTTGAAATCATGAAGGTTGACAATGTAGGAAAAATAGTCAGAGGTAGGTTATGTTATGGTTGGACTACTAGTAGGATTAGTGACTTTAATGCTTGGTTTGGAGTTATTGGCTTCTTAGATATTAAATCCACTTTTTAGATCTTTCTTGGACCCATATAGGGCATAACCATCACAGATAATTCATCTCTGTCTCATGAAGAGCCTTTTTACTAGGCTGGACACTTTTTAGTATGGAAAATTCATCTGCCCTGGAAAGATGTGTTTGATAGTAAAATTGTCTTAGATTTCTCTATTGGCCCTCTAGATGGCTTTCCCAGCAGTGATTCCCAGCCAATAAACTCCTTTCTCTTGCTCTTCAGTCAGATCCAAAATGCCTTTAACCCTCAGGATATGGCCAACACGACACACAATTTTGTGTTATACAAAAGATAGATAAACTAAACCAGAAATGTGCCTGAAAACATCTGTTTGTGTGAAGCAGCAATGGTCAAACCATTACAAATAAAATCATAAATTTACCCAAGTCTTTCTTGAGGTTATATAAGATTCAATTAAATGTTTTGTCTCCACTTGAATGCCCTCTGTCCTTGAAAGTTAAGGAGAGGCCAAATAATGAAGTGTCGAATATGAACCTCCTAACAGTCTTTCCAACCTGACTAAAATACAAAAGCTATAAATTGTTAAAAGCAATCTGTGCAAAATATTTATCCAACTCAAAATTTTCAGATCACAGAATTATTGATAGCTCAGATAAGGTTTCTAAGTAAACTCATTCAAAACTTCTATCTGACCTTAATCTATCAATTCTCTCCCAGATATTACATGTAGTCATCCTTGTTGGTGAAATCTATCTTTTCTTCCCCATATTTTAATGTCTTGACCATAGGTGGTTCTACCACTTTTAGACATTTATAATAATGGGGAAAGATGTTCATAATATGGTTATATAAATTGTTTTTCTCAGATCTAGTTTTGCTTCTATTTTCAATTATGAATGCAATTTAACTGTCTCAAGGCATTTATTTGACATTCCCTCCAAAATCCCAAGGTTTGTTTTTTGTACCAAAATAAGAATCACATGTATTTCTTGGGGAAATGATATAAGTATTTTAATAGAAAATCTAAGTGTCTTTTTCCATTTATTTAGTATGATATTTTTCCAGTTACATGTTAAAAACAATTTTAAACATTTGTTTTTAAAACTTTGAGTTTCACATTCTCTCCCTTTCTCCCTTTCCACACCTTTCACTGAGAAGGAAAGCAATTTGATAAAAGTTATACATGCAAAACATATTTTCATATTAGTCATGTTGCAAAAGAAAACAAACTTCACCCCCCAAAAAATTTAAGAAAAATAAAAAACAAAAAATCTGTATTTCAATTTGTATTCAAATACAATCACATTTTCTCCAGAAGTGGATAGCATTTTTTTCTCAAAAGTCTTTCAAAGTTGTTTTGGTCATTATATTGCTGGGAATATCCAAGTCATGCTCAGCTGATCATTTTACAATAATGCTGCTACTCTGTGCATGGTATTTTTCACTTTATGTCATCAGGCCATGCAAGTATATCCAGGTTTTTCTACTCATCATGTCTTATATAACAATAATATTCCATCATAATCACATACGACAATTGATGTACATCACTCCAATTTCCAGTTCTTTGGAGAATTGAGAAAAGAGCTTCTATAAATATTTTGGTACATATAGGTTCTTTTCTTTTTTTTTCTTTTAAAAAATTCTTTTGGGACATATGTTCAGTATTATTAGGTTAAAAGGTATGATCATTTTATAGCCTTTGGGGCATACTTTCAAAATACTTTACATAATTTTTCAATCATTTCACAAGTCCACCAGCAATGCATTACTGTCTTATTTCCCCCATATTCTTTCATTTGTCATTTTCCTTTTCTGGCCCATTAGCCATTCTTTGAAAAAAAATTCACTTATTTTTAACATATATTGTATATGAATCATTTTGAAAGAGAAAAAACAGAGCAAAATGGAAAAACCATGAAAGGGAGGAAAAAATGAAAAAAAAAAAAAGAAGTGAACATCATGTGTTAATTTACAGTTAATCTCCATAGTTCTTTTTCTAGATTTAGATGCAGATGATATTTTCTGTCCAAAGTGTATTTGGATTGCTTTTATCACTGAACCACTGAAAAAACAACAAAGTTGATCATTGCACATTCTTGCTGTTGTGTACAATGTATTTCTGGTTCTGCTTGTTGCACTCAACATCCGTTCGTGTAAATCATGTTGTGGTATCTCAGAGTTGTCTTGATTTGCATTTCTCTGATAAATAGTGATTTGGAGCACCTTTTCATATGACTAGAAATAGTTTCAATTTCTTCATCTGAAAATTGTCTGTTCATATCCTCTGTCAATTTATCATTTGGAGAATGGTTTGAAATCTTATAAATTTGAGTCAATTCTCTGTATATTTTAGAAATGAGGCCTTTATTGGAACCTTTGAATGTAAAAATGATTTCCCAGTTTATTGCTTCCATTCTAATATTGTCTGCATTAGTTTTGTTTGTACAAAAACCTTTTCACTTAATATACTCCAAAAATATCTATTTCATGATCCATAATGATCTCTAGTTCTTATTTGGTCACAAATTTCTTCCTCCTCTACATATCTGAGAAGCAAATTATCCTATGTTCTTAGAACTTGTTTATAATATCATTCTTTATGTTCATATCATGTACCCATTTTGACCTTATCTTGTCAATGCCAAGTTTCTGCCATACTAGTTTCAATTTTTTCCAGCAGTTTTTGTCAAATAGTGAATTATTATCCCCACATCTGAATTTTTTGGGTCAAATACTAGATTACTACAGTCATTGACTATTTTTTCCTGTGAACTTAACCTATTCTACTGATCAACTTCTCTGTTTCTCAATAGAGAACCAAAAATGGTTTTGATGACTGCTGCTTTATAATATAGATTTAGATCTGGTACAGCTAAGGGATCTTAATTTGCTTTTCCTTTAACTAATTCCCTTGGAATTCTTGACCTTTTGTTCTTCCAGATGAATTTTGTTATGATTGTTTCTAGGTGAGTAAAATAGTTTCTTGGGAGTTTGATTGATATAACACTAAATAAGTCTATTAGTTTAGGTAGTATTAGCATCTTTATTATATTTGCTCAACCTATTCAAGAGCACTTGATATTTTTCCATTTGTTTAGATCTGACTTTATTTGTGTGGAAAGTGTTTTGTTATTTTGCTCATATAATTCCCGATTTTTCCTTGGCAGATAGATTCCAAATATTTTATACTATTGATAGATATTTGACATGGAATTTCTCTTTGTATCTCTTGCTGTTGGACTTTGTTAGTGATGTATTAAAATGCTGATGATTTAGGTGGATTTATTGTGTATTCTGCAACTTTGCTAAAGTTGTAGATTATTTCTAATAGTTCCTTAGTTGATTCTGTGGGATTCTCTAAGTATACCATCATATCATCTGCAAAGAGTGATAATCTGGTTTCCTTATTACCTACTCTAATTCCTTTCTGCTCTTTTTCTTCTCTTATTGCCAAAGCAAGAATTTCTAATACAATATTGAATAGTAATGATGATAGTGGGCAGTAATGATGATAGTTTCACTCATGATCTTATTGGGAATGGTTCCAGTTTATCCCCAATACATATGATGCTTGCTGATGGCTTTAAAAAGATGCTACTGACTATTTTAGGAAAAAGTCTTTTGACTCCTATACTGTCTACTGTATTTAATAGAAATGGGTTTTGGATTTTATCAAATGCTTTTTCTGCACCTATTGAGATAATCATATGTTTTTTGTTATTTTGCTTATTGACATAGTAAATTATGCTAATAGCTTTCCTCATATTAAGTTAGCCCTGCATTTTTGGTATAAATCCCACTTGGTCATGGTGTCATATCCTGGGGATGATATTTGGCAGGGCAGTTCTCTTTGAAGATTTCCTGAAAAATCTCTTTTTATCTATTTTTTTATCGTGGTTTTTAGGAAGTCCAATAATTCTTAGATTGTCTCTCTTAGATGTATTTTCCAGGTCAATTGTTTTCCCAAGTAGGTATTTTACATTTGATTCTATTTTTTTGTAATTTCTTTGCTAATATTTTATTTAAGATGTTTGCTTCAATATTCATTAGGGAAATTGGTCTATAATTTTCTTTATCTGTTTTCATCCTACCTAGTTTAGGTATAAGTACCATATCAGTGTCATAAAAGGAATTTGGTTTTCTCCAATGATCTATCATACCTATTTTTTTCTAGTATTCTATTTACCTCCTTAACTTTTTAAAAATTTATTTTGTAGTTCGATTTATCTAGTTCTGAGGGAGCAATGTTGAGATCTCCCACTATCATTGTATTGTTGTCTATTTCTTCTTGTAGCTCTTTTAATTTCTCCTTTAGGAATTTAGATGTTATGCCACTTGGTACATCTATGTTTAGTATTGATATTGGTTCATTATCTATGGTACCCTTTATCAGGATAGTTTCCTTCCTTATTCTTTTTAATTAGGTCAATTTTTACTTTTGTTTGATCTGAGATCAAGATGGCTACCCCTGCTTTTTTTTTTTATTTCAATTGAAGCATAATAGATTCTGCTCCAGCTTTTTACCTTTACTCTGTAGGTATCACTCTGATTAAAATGTGTTTCTTGTAAACAGGATATTGTAGGGTTCTGGCTTTTAATCTACTTTACTATCTGCTTCCATTTTATGGGGGAGTTCACCCCATTCACATTTATGGTTAAAACGACTAATTCTGTATTTCCTGCCATCTTATTTATCCCAAAATTATACTTTTCTCTTTTTCCCCTTTCCATCCTCCCTAGTATTTTACTTATGAGCATCACTTGCCTCAAGAAGGCCTTCCTCTTTAGTTTCCTTCCCCTTTTCTTATACCTTTCCCCTTCTATTTCTATTTTCCCTTATATTAGCCTACCCATTCCCTTTCCCCTCCCACTTCCCTATAAAGTGAGAAAAGTTTCTCTGTGAAACAAAATATGTCTAATATTCTCTCTTTGAGCCAAATCTGATGAGAGTAAGAGTCATATAATGTTCATCCCCCTCCCTTCTTTCCCTCAATTATATTAGGTTTCCTTTTCCTCTTCCTGAGATATAATTTCCCTCATTTTACCTCCACTTTCCCATTTTTTCCAGTACAATCCCCTTTCCACCTCTAGTTTCTTTTTTATATTATAACAGTAAAATCAAATTATACATGCACTCTCTACCCATAACAGAGATACAGTTCTCTAGAGTCCTTTTTACCATTTTATACTTCTCTTGAGTTCTATATTTGGAGGTCATTTTTTTTGTTCTGCTCTGGTCTTTTCATTAGAAATAAATGGATTTCATCTGTTTGTTGAATTTCTATCTTCTTCCCTGAAAGAAAATGGGCAGTTTAGTGGGGTAGTTATTTTTGGCTGCATTCCAAGTTCCTTTGCCTTTCAGAATATCAGATTCCATGCCCTTCAAGGTGGAAGCTCCTAAGTCCTGGGTAATCCTTATTGTGGCTCCTCAGTGTAAGGGTTCAAAGAGGAAGCATGGACAGTGCTATCAGGAAGTACTAAGTCCTTGAAGCCTGAGATCCCCAAATGTGTTTTTCTGTGACCAGCTTGTACTGCCTCCTGGGTGGAAGCTCTGGTTGCATTGAGATCTGTGTCATCAATGGGAGGCATCTCCTTCTCTAATTGGCTTTACTTGTGACCTCATAGATCTTATATAAGCAGTGAGGACCAGGAAAGTAGGTGGAGTTGACTAGTTTTATTAGCAGTTTATTAGTTCATCAGGCACTCACTAGGAGTGAGCATAGAGTCAGCTAGGGTGGGATGTAAACACGTGGAATAAAAGATCTTAAGCTGTCTTCAGGTGCTCTGCTGAACATAGAACCACTGCTCAATGAGGTTGTGTGATTAGTGGATTCTTTCAATGGCTATTTTACCTTTGGATTCTATGACATCAGGACAGTTATCTTTGATGATTTCCTGAAAAATAGTTTATAGGCTCTTTTTTTAATCATGGTTTTTAGGAAGTCCAATAATCTTCAGACTGTCTCTCTTACATGTATTTTCCAGGTCAATTGTTTTCCCAAGTGGGTATTTTACATTTCCTTCTATTTTTTTTCATTTTTTTTGTTTTGCTTGTTTGATTCTGGATGTCTCATTGAGTCATCATTTCCATTTGTTCATTTTAGTGAATTATTTTCTTCATTTGCTTTTTGTAGTTCTTTTAGTATTTGTCCAATTGAATTTTTTAATGAGTTGTTTTGTTCTATTAATTTTTTTTCCATTTCACAAATTCTGTTTTTAAGGAGTTATTTTCTTTTTCCATTTCACAAATTCTGTTTTTCCGGGAGTTGTTTTCTTTTTCCATTTTGACAGATCTATTTTTTTTTTTTTTGCTGAGCCAATTGGGGTTAAGTGACTTGCCTAGGGTCACACAGCTAGGAAGTGTAAAATACCTGAGATCAGATTTGAACTCAGGTCCTCCTGACTTCAGGGATGGTGCTCTAACTACTGTGCCACCTAGCTGCCCCATCAGATCTATTTTTAAGGAGTTATATGCTTTTTTCCATTTCACTAAGTCTATTTTGTAATGAATTTTCTTCAGATAATTTCTGTTTTTCCTTTTCCAAACCCTCTTGCAAAGTTTTCATTTCTTTTTCCATTTTTTTTCTAAGTTTCTTTTAAGGCTTTTTAAAATTTCTTCTTGGAGAGCCTAGTGTGATGGGGACCAATTTTTATCATCCTTTGGAATTTCATCTGGAGAGGATCTGCTTTTAATCTTCTTAGGGTTTGAAATATTTTTTTCTATTTCACCATAAAAATTATCTATGATCAGAGTTCTTTTTTTAAGTTGAGATCTGCTTTTAGGTAAAGGAAATTGTCCAAGCTTCTTCTATAAGAGGCAGTGACTTCTGGTGCTTGGGTAGGTGTGGCTAGGTCTCTTTTTGAGTTCATCAAAATTATCTTTTGCTGGTAATTTGTTACACTCCCAATATTTGTGGGTTCTGACAGTCCAGAACTAATTCAGAGGCTGGATTTGCTAATAAGTCTGAGTGTCTTGGGAAGAGGTCAGAAAGAAACATGTGTCCTCTCTGCCATCTTGGCTCTGCCTACCTTGTGCAGCTATTTTCAAAAATATGTCTAGGTAGCTACAAATTTTAAGTTCTTCAAAAGTGATATGGTCTAAGTAGAGTTGTGTTGATTACTATTCTGGCATGTGAGTGACCACAGGCACTCTTTTTCTCTCCTGGAACTGTGAAGAGGGTCCTAGCTCCACTGTGGCCTCAAGCCCTGATGTACTTAGTGCTCCTCCTTGTCCAGGGACTGCTACCATAGTTCAAATATGGGTAAAGCAGCAGAGTCCTTCCTCAGTGTCTCAGCAAAGAGACTTCTGTAATCTCCTTCTTAGCAATTTTTTTGTAATGTTGCAATCTATGGACTGAGAGCTCTTGAAACATCCACTGTTACTTCTAATTCAGTGGTTCCCAAAATCTGCTTCTGGTTTGCTGGGGCTCTGCTGGCTTAGCTGGTGCTGGACTATACTCCATTCTCACCCAGGTGGGATAAATCTTCCCTAATGATTTTTTAAATTGCCTTGGTATCTATGGGCTGAGAGGTCTCTAGCCTGAGAGTTCTGGAGACTATGACTGCTGCTGCTGATTCAGTGCCTGTGCACTGAGCACTATACTGATCAGTCCTGAGGTCTGTTCCTACCTTGCTTGGGCCAGAGATGTGCTGGCTGGACCTGTGGTGGACTGTGCTCCACTCTCATCCTGGTGTGACAAATAGACCATTCCTGAGGACCCCAAAAGTGTTCTGGACTGGAAAATGGTTTCACCCCATCTTTTTGTGTATTCTAATGCTCTAGAATTTGTTTAGGTTATTTTAAAAGTTAATTTAAAGATTATTTGGAAGGCTTTGGGGAAAAGCACAAGTGATTGAGTCCCTGTTTTTATTCAGACATTTTAGCTCTGCTTGCCAGGAAAAATCTCAATTGCTAAATATAATTTTATTATGATTCTCCTTATCATTTCTTTTTCTAAAACTTTTTTTCAAGTTGAATTATGAGTAAGGTTAATTTATTTAAGAAATCAAGGAAAGAGAGATTGAAATAATTTTTAAATTATTTCAAGTTTTCAGGGACATAGTTAATATCTTTTTAATACTAACATAAAACAAGGTAATCACTGTATTTTCTTGCACTAAATATGTAGGTCTGAATAATATGTGAATGTTCTGGAAGAAGAAAGTTCTTAAAGAAGGCTAATATGAAAACTGATAACAAATATTCATTTATTAACTATCTTTTTCCAGTTTATTTTATCTTGTAGGCCACAAATTTCATTAATGTTTTATTTTATTAAGTAATCCTTATTTTGAAATACAAGAATACAACATTATATTTTCCTTTTTTTCACTTTTTTGGACAAATAATATGGTGCTATTGGACTCAGAAAATGGGTTAAAATTCTGGATTCAAAATTACGAATGATTTAGAGATAGACAAGTTATTTAAACTTCTTTGAGCTTTTATTAACCTCATAAGTATAATGGGTACAAAAGTGGTTTACAAATACTAAAGCATCATATAAATGCAAACAAGTATAATTATTCTCCTCTTCACAAGACAAGATAGCTTTTTCCCCTTTATTCCATCTTCTTTGAGCTCCATATCACCATCTAAAATGAAAATGCTCTGAATTTTTTTATTTTATTTTATAACTTCCTGTTAATCTTGAGCCAATATTTTAAAAGATAGAGGGATTTATAATGGATCTAGAGGCAAAAAGAAGCCATTGATATTCATTGAATAGCAGGGTACAATGGTAGGAACCATATTTAAGGAAAATCAGTTTAGCAGCAATGTGAAGAATGGAATGAGGTGAAATAAGACTTGAATCGGTGAGATTAACTAAGTAGCTATTGCAGTAATTGTTATGAAAGGTGATAGGGGCCTTACCTAAGTTTGTAGATATGTGAATAGAGAGAAGGGGTCAAAAACAAGAAATTTGGTGCTAGTAACATCAAAATTTGACACTTGGAAATGACAATTCTACCTAAGTTAATTTATTTATTTAATGTCATATCATACTACCAATCATACTACCAAAATAATTTTATAGAGCTAGGAAAAAAGTAAATTCATCTGGAAAAATAAAAGGTCAAGAATATCAAGGGAATCAATGAAGAAATATGAAGGAAGTCAGTTTAGCAGTACCAGATTTTAAACTATGTTACACAGTTGTAATTATTAAAACAAATTTGTACTGGCCAAAAATTGAATGGTAGATCAGTAGAATAGATTAGATTTGCATATACTATAGTAAATGACCAAATTAAAATAATGTTTAATAAGCTCAAAGCTCCAGAACTTTTGGGGGAAAAGAATTTATTTTTTCACCAAAAATTTCTGGGAATACTGGAAATAAGATTGGGGAAAATGATGTCTAAACCAACCTTTTACACTGCATACCAAAATAAAGCTAAAATGGATATGTGATTTGGACATAAAGGATGGATCATAAGCAAAGTAGGGAAACATGAAAAAATTTACTCTTCAGATATTTGGATAGGTAAATAGTTTATGACTAACTAAGGCAAGATAGGAACAATGGAAGTAAATAGGTAATTTTTACTACATGAAATTTTAAATATTTTGAACAAATAAAATCAAAGGAACCAAAATTGGAAGGAAATCAAGAAACTTGGAGGGAGTGGGTGGAATTTTATAGCAAGTTTCTTTGAAACAATCTTCATTTCTTAAATATATAAAGAAAACTCAACCAGATTTATAAAAATGTAAATTGCTCTTCAAATAACAATGACCAAAGGACAAAAAGCAGGATGTTTTCAGAAGAAAATAAAGGTATAAATAATCATGTAAGAAATGCTTTAAATCACTACTGCTTAGAGAAATGCAGATTAAAATAACTCCAAGGCATCATCTCACAGCTATCAGATTGTCTAATATGATAAAAAAAGAAAAAAAGAAAAAAAGAAATGCTGAATGGAGTGTGGAAAAATAGATACACTAATACATCATTGATAGAGTTGAAAATGGATCCTATTAGTCTAGAGAAGAATTTGGAATATACCCAAAAGGCTACAAAACTACTTAAACTCTGACTTGGCAATATTCACTCTATATCACAAAAAAGAGAAAAGAAAAAAGAGAAAAAACATATATACACAAATTTATTCGTAAAATTTCTTTTTTGTGTGTATATTGGGAAATAATTGGAAACTGAGGGGATGCCTATCAATTTGGAAACAGCTAAACAAGTTGCAGTATATGAGTATGATGGAATTTTACTGTGGTATGTGAAATAAGAAGGGAGATGGTTTCAAAAAAACCTGGAAAAATTTACATGAACTGAAGAAATGTGAAATTAGAAGAGCAAAAGAACATTGTACATGGTAACAACAATATGGTAATGATGATCAACCATGAAAAACTTAGCTACCCTAATTAATACAATGATCCAAGACAATTCCAAATGGATAATGATGAAAAATGCTAACTACATCCAAGAGAGAGATGGATTCTGAATGAAAATTGAGGAATTTTTTTTTTGCTTGCTTTATTTTGCTTTACAACATTGCTAACATGGATGAAAGTCTTATATTGAATCATGTTCTTCTCATTGAGTAGAGGAAGGGGCAGAACAGTGATTGAGAAATTGGAACTCAATTATTATGACAACTGCGCTAGCACCCAGGATACCTCAGAATCAGCCAGAGTCAGGATAAGCAAAAGTCCTCAGGCATTATTCTTGGTCTTAGAGGCAGGATTGAACAGGATGGAAGCAGAATCTCTGCAACCACCTTCTCCCTCGGCTACCGCCAAAGAGTGACTCTGGCTAGTCTTACTCCACCCCTAGTCCCTCCTACAATCCTTTGTATACACCAATCATTGAACCAGTACAGATAGTGGAAAGGACCATTTTCCAAGCATATGCCCATAGAGTATTGTCCAATCAGTAGTTAGCCTCAAGTTCTCAGCAGTCCTGATCTCAGTGCATTGAGTCAATAATTTCAGCCCTCTACAAATTATTGTAAATGAACATTAAAATAAACTTTAAAAAGACATTGGGGAGAACTTTTTATAATTCACTAATACTATGGCAGCTCTTCTTTCCTATATATTTCCCCCCCATCCCAAATATTCCTTCAATGGGCTCAATAATCAAATTTAATTTTGTGACCCAGGCGTTTAGTTTTTTTGGATTCAGATATTTAAAAGTAATCAATCCCAATTAGAGGCTCTTCTATAGGTAAAATCACTATTCTGCATTAATAAATAAAAGGAATACATATTTATTCTCAATACTTATTTTGATTATCAAGCTCCTGTTAAACATTTTGATTCTGTTGTTTCCACTCCAAAAATAATTCTTGGTAATAAATACAAAAAACCAAAACAAAAATGAACATCTCCAGTTCTTTCTATCATGTGTATTCCATCTATCACAAAGAAAAATTCTGTCTTTTGTCAGCTTTTTGTTAAGTGTAAGGGGAAGGATCATCTATTTTTCTCTATTACAACTAAAACGAGCATCTCATTTTCTTGTTCTTAGTTATCTTTCCACCTTAAAAGATTTTGGCTTTAATATTTTTAATATTATTCTTACAGAGATGCATGACACATATTTATACTCATGCTCCATTATCTGTCATTGTGAGGAACGGATAGGGATTTTTAGGAGCCTCCTATATGCCAGGCATTGTGCTAAGAACGTGTACAGTATTTTTTATAGATGTTTACCACTTTTTGAGGCAGATGTTATTATGATTCCATTTTACCGTTGAAGAAATAAAGGCTTACAGAGAAAGGTTAAAAATAGCTTGCCCAAGGTCACACAACTAATAAACATCTGAGATTGGATTTGTATTCAGATTTTCCCATCTACAAGTCCAGTGCTCTGTCCACTGAGACACTTAGTTGCTTCTTATTCCCTTTTACTGTATCTTTTTATAAAAGCTAAACTGGTTGATGAGTTTTCTCTGAATCCTCATTTGTATTTTAGGTTACCTTTTCCTTCTTCATCATAATGGTTTCTTTTTCTGTCTTCAGAATTTTATTCCCATGTTCTTTCTATTCTTCCTAGACTGACTATTTTCATTAAACTTTAGTCCACAGTACATTAAGTTTTTAGGAATGTTTTGACATCTTTTTTTCCCAAAATATAGGATCGAAGTCAGAATTGAATTGACTATCCTTTCTTCACACCTGTCACTAATTCTAAGAAGGAATACTCACTGTTGCATAAAATTCCCATAGTTATTCCATCAACCAGATCTACCTTTATTGGTGAAAGTCTGATCCAGATAAAACAGTCAACAAATATAGCAACCTAGTCTTTGACAAACCCAAAGACCCCAGCTTTTGGGATAAGAACTTACTGTTTGGTAAAAATTGCTGGGAAAATTGGAAACTAATATGGCAGAAACTAGGCATTGATCCACACTTAACACCGTACACCAAGATAAGGTCAAAATGGGTTCATGACCTAGGCATAAAGAATGAAATTATTAATAAATTAGAGGAACATAGGATAGTTTACCTCTCAGACCTGTGGAAGGGGAAGGTCTTTATGACCAAAGCAGAACTAGAGATCATTACTGATCACAAAATAGAAAATTTCGATTATACCAAACTGAAAAGTTTTTGTACAAACAAAACTAATGCAGACAAGATTAGAAGGGAAGCAATAAACTGGGAAAATATTTTTACAGTCAAAGGTTCTGATAAAGGCCTCATTTCCAAAATATATAGAGAATTAACTCTAATTTATAAAAAATCAAGCCATTCTCCAATTGAAAAATGGTCAAAGGATATGAACAGACAATTCTCAGATGAAGAAATTGAAACTATTTCTAGTCATATGAAAAGATGCTCCAAGTCATTATTAATCAGAGAAATGCAAATTAAGACAACTCTAAGATACCACTACACACCTGTCAGATTGGCTAAGATGACAGGAAAAAATAATGATGATTGTTGGAGGGGATGTGGGAAAACTGGGACATTGATGCATTGTTGGTGGAGTTGTGAACGAATCCAACCATTTTGGAGAGTAGTTTGGAACTATGCTCAAAAAGTTATCAAACTGTGCATACCCTTTGATCTAGCAGTGTTACTACTGGGCTTATATCCCAAAGAGATCATAAAGAAGGGAAAGGGACCTGTATGTGCACGAATGTTTGTGGCAGCCCTTTTTGTAGTGGCTAGAAACTGGAAACTGAATGGATGTCCATCAGTTGGAGAATGGCTGAATAAATTGTGGTATATGAAAATTATGGAATATTACTGTTCTGTAAGAAATGACCAACAGGATGATTTCAGAAAGGCCTGGAGAGACTTACACGAACTGATGCTGAGTGAAATGAGCAGGACCAGGAGATCATTATATACTTCAACAACAATACTATATGATGACCAGTTCTGATGGACCTGGCCATCCTCAGCAACGAGATCAACCAAATCATTTCCAATGGAGCAGTAATGAACTGAACCAGCTACACCCAGAGAAAGAACTCTGGGAGATGACTAAAAACCATTACATTGAATTCCCAATCCCTATATTTATGCCCACCTGCATTTTTGATTTCCTCCACAAGCTAATTGTACAATATTTCAGAGTCTGATTCTTTTTGTACAGCAAAATAACGGCTTGGTCATGTATACTTATTGTGTATCTAATTTATATTTTAATATATTTAACATCTACTGGTCATCCTGCCATCTGGGGGAGGGGGTGGGGGGGTAAGAGGTGAAAAATTGGAACAAGAGGTTTGGCAATTTTTAATGCTGTAAAAGTTACCCATGCATATAACCTGTAAATAAAAAGCTATTAAAAAAGAAAAAGAAAGAAAGTCTGATTCAGAACCGGTATTTCCTTCAGTATTTCATCCACCTAATGAAAACAAATTACCAATAGCATCATTCAAGAAATTATTAGTTTTTCTTTTTTTGGCAAAGAGTGAGCTCCATCAGATGTATGGATAAATGTGCAAAGCTTGTGATTTGTGTAATAATAATAATAAGAAGAAGAATATAAAGCAGATCATAAAGTTATTAAGAGAAGGTTAAGAAAAATATCAAGAAAATCCCATGAAAAGAATCCTATGTTACTTGGAATAATAAAGGGAAAGCTTTTTGAATGCGATGACCTTATAATTTATCCGTGGTTTGCAAATGATGATGGGAAAAGGGTATGTCCGAGTTTAAACATAGAACAACTATTTTTAGCTTATGTGTGTGCTGCGAATGTGTCTGTGTCTGTATATATGTATATAGATATATGTATTATAAGTTTAATTGACACATGTATGTATACTGTGTATATTTTCTGTATAAGGAATACCTAATGATTATGCATGCATGTATGTATGTATATGTGTGTGTGAACTTTCTGAATAAAGAAGACCTTATGATGGAGTCTTTTCAATACTCTTTATGTATACACATAAAGGCAGAATAGCAAAATGGTTAGATGAACAATGTCTGGATTAAATAAACAATATAGTGGAAGAGCTACATCTCTGTGCCTTTGCATGGGCCATCCTTTATACTTGGAATACACCATCTTCTCTCTCTTCTACCTCTTAAAAATTTCTTATTTCCTTTAAAATAGGCATTAGATACCACCTCCAACATGAGACTTGTTCTG
Source organism: Sarcophilus harrisii (assembly GCF_902635505.1). Taxonomy (NCBI): domain Eukaryota; kingdom Metazoa; phylum Chordata; class Mammalia; order Dasyuromorphia; family Dasyuridae; genus Sarcophilus; species Sarcophilus harrisii. Next base: position 76,795,996 of record NC_045426.1, read on the forward strand.
ATCTCTCCATCTGTTTATAACCTTGTATCCCAAATTACCTCATAGTTTCTTTGAATTTATTTAGAATATATTGGTACATATGACATATTGCAGACATTGGCAGAGGATGCCCTACTATGGCATGTCTGCCTTGAAGAAAGAACTTTGTTCTATATGCAAAGCAGGTTATAGCAACTCAAAGGAATTTGAGATGTACAAATTTAGTGATATTTCCACTCCAAAGATTCATAAGGTCTATCTGTATCTGACTTGTGATATAACCTTCTGGACTCTTATTGGTCTGATCAGTCACAGTCAACCACACTGTACCTTAACCTCAACATAATGATGTCCTATTGATCTTTCAGAGCAGACAGCATCAGCTGATATGTCTAAATGTTATTTTCTCCCAAAAGAATATAATCTTTTAGATTATTGTTTTATTCTTTGTGGTTGTATCTGCAGTGACCAAATGAGATAATACCTGTAATATACATAGCATAATGCTTGCTTGACAAATAGATCTTTAGAAAACTCTCCTTCTCTTTCCCTCCCCATTGCCCAAATGTCTACCAGAATGCCTGTCACATAGTAGGGAATTAATAAAGTCTTGTTGATTAATTAGACATTTACTAAATGTTTCTTGACTGATTGACAGTGTTAAAAACTTCTGAGTGTAATAGCTGCTATGTCATAAAAATCATAGAACATGAAATCTGGAAGGGATTTTAGATATGAAAAAAATAACTAGAACCAGAGAGGCTACTTGAAAAAATCATATGGGTTGACTTAATTCAGGGACATCCAGGTAAATATTTAACACTGGGAAGAAAAATATACAACATGGCATGCCTGTTAATTAAATGTACATTATTAACATTTTCCACCATTTTCTCAAGTATAGAAAAACTGAAGTGAACTTTGAAACAAGCTTACTCTCTTCTCTTATTAAGAAGAACCCCATATAGCTATTATCAGACATAACCAAATTCAGGACTATCCTGTTTGTGTAGAGTAATGTAAGGATGGAACTTTTATCAGCTCTACTATTTATCCCTCCAACCTCTACGTATTTTTAAACAACTTTTGAGATCTTTATTAGAATATCTTTAGACATATCTCTGACCTAGTTAACCACATGGATTCTATCAGGACCTCCTTGATCCCTCCCTTTGAGTCACTAAACTCTTCCTTGGTTCTTGCCTTCCTCCCCTGAGAAACCTCCAAGATTATATTTCCTTGATAAAAGATGTGCTTACGATAAAGATCCTTTTCAGGACATAAAATATCCTTTATGAGATATTCTCTCTCTTTCCTTCCACATACCATCTTCCATTTAATGGTGTCTTTTTCCTTACTCTAGCTAACTCTGGTTAGTCTGCTATATTCCTCTATGAATTTAGCCTGCTAGTCAAGGGCATACTTACACTTCATGATATATTCCTTTCATGGCTTCTTCCAAACTTCTTTCCTTGCTAACCCTATTGCTCTCCCCAATCTATGTCATATTACCCATTCCTGGTGCCTATTTTACTTCTTCATTTTGTCTGTAACTTCTAAATAAGCCTCTCCTTTGATTCAGAGAAAGCCCTTTTGGATTTGTCACACATTAATTTCAAAACTAGAATTGCTACTTTGACTTCATCAAAACAACAAAATAAATCAAATCCTAATCAATTGCAGCATTTGCTGATTCCTAAAATGTAAATACTCTAATAGCTGACTCTTTTGATCCAAGATGTTCCAGCTCCAGCACAACCTGACTCAGTTCCTCTTTAGGAGATAAAAAAAGACAAAACATGACAGTAGTTCACATTTCTCTAGTGTGTTAAGTTTTATAAAATATTTCTATGGGGAAGACAGACAGTATATTCTCTCTCCCATTTCTAGAGATTTTGAAACTAAGGCCCAAAATGGCTTACTTAAATGGCACATAACTTTTAAGTATCAGAGCTGTCCTTTGGACTCAATTCTTTGTATACCAAATCTTTTACAGTTAAAGCTCTTGGCATAATATCACATTATACTTCTTAGGCCAAAACTAACGTGTGAAGATTGAGATCATAAGTGCTCAAGATTACTATATCAAAGAGTTAGAAAGCTATTCCATCTCACATATTTCCTCTAACTGAATTCTCGATATGTGGGCAGCCTTTGGTTGAATATTTCTACTCAGAGGAACACAGTCTCCTCCCCAGCTAACCTATCTATCCCATTTCATTATCACTCGATTTGCTAGGAAGTGTTTCTTCAATTTCTACCCAAGATGCCAAGCAAAAACAATTTGATTTTCTCTTTTATGAGAGCTTAATGAACTCTTGAAGAAATTGTCATATTACTGCTAAGATTTCTCTTCCTCAACCTAAATCACGTTAGTTCTTTTAACTTTTTTATGCAGATCATGATTTGGTCCACAATAATATAAATGGAAAAAGTAAAAAAGCAAAATTGAATACTGTGCTATAATAATGATGAAGTTTCACACTGGAGAATAGAAGGAAAAAATTCATGTGTATGTGTGTATGTGCATGTGTGTGTATGTTTGTATGTACACACATGTATTCACATATGGGAAGAATTCTGACTTTCAATATAATTCAGCCCTAGAACTAGTCTATTTTCCCCAGAAGCTTCCAGATGTAAGGGAAGCTGGGAAACTTCCAATAAGCCTGGAAATGGAGATGAATAGAATTAAATAACTTCTGGATGGGTCTTGCAGGTATAGGCAGGCCTTTCTTTTCAAAAGGAGGGATTCTGCCCAAAGGAGAGTAGCTTTATCTCTCCTGCCTTTCATTGCTTTCTTTCAGGCATCGGTGAAGAGCCTAGATCTCCTGGCGTATGTCATACCTAAAGAGCCTAGAGTGAAAAGAGTCCAAATAAGGGCAAGTTGGTGAAAAGAGTCCAAGTAAGGACAAGCTGGTGAAACTTGGTGCTGCCATGCCAGCCTTTCTCCTTAAATGGAAGTTCTGTTGAATGGACTGATTGCTAGTTGATAGAATAAAATTGGGTTTTGAATCTTTTCCAAATCAATCTCCTTAACTCCCCCACCCTAACAATACAAATTCCATAAAAACAAACACATTGCCCCCCTTCACTCTCTTTTCATTTTTTAAGATTGTTATTTGCACATGGCTTTTTAAGTTTTAATTCCTGGGCACATTAAAAGAAATGGTCATTTCTGTTTTTTTTTTCAGGTGCTAAAATAATCCAAATTCTTGAAATGGAAGCTAACCACAAATGCACTTGTCCAGCTGTAAGTTTATTGTCTATTAGCAGGATCTTGATAAATTCACCACAGGAAGATTACTTCTGAGTATCTTCCATTTACACCAATCATTTTGATGTGGACACTGACAAAGTGGTCAGGCTTTTACGTTCCAAAGGGGTTACAAATCTCTTTGTTTAAGTAAATAGCAGAACCAGAGTATTGCCTACTGTTTCTCTACTTTTCAATTCTTGTTCCAGTTTTCTTTACCTGACTTGTTGTCTCTACCCTTACACCATCAGAATTCCTGGTCATTGCCAAGTATTTTGTGGCAGTTCAGACAACTACTTGCAACAGAGAAAGCCCTTTAAGCATGCAGAAGAATTTACAAGCCTATGTAAATGTCAGCTCTTATTGTTACTCTAGTTATTAGTCATACTCAAAAATTAAAGGTATTAGAGGAAGAGCTATTTGACATAGCACTATTATCCATAGCACTAAATCCAAAATTTATTTTTAATATTGTTCTTCATAAGTTTGAATTTCAATAAAAGAAAATAAGCATAAAAATTTCATGTGATGATATATGAATTAATGCCTGACATAAGATCATTATTAAATAAATGTTGTTTATATACTGACTGACATATTCTTTGAATTGTTACTTTTTTATTTAATAAAAAAACAATAATTGCCTTGAGATCAACTCTATGACTTTTCAATGAAAATTAAGATATATGTGTATAACAGTAACAGGTAAACAGTTGGAAGCTTTGCTAGCACTGACATGTATTTGCCTGCCAAATTTAATGCTATATTTAAGCTAGGTTATTAGTTTTGAAGAGAGAAAACTTAGCTCCAAATCCCAGTTATATTTTTATAAAACACAAGAAAATTACCCATACTATTCTTCAACTTTTTGTTTTGTAAAATGGAGTTATTAGACTAAATGTCTACCAAGGTCTTTTTCAGCTCACAATACTATGCTTCTACCTGAGGGAGAATTAGAGTCACAATTCCTAAGAATCTCTCATAAACCATTTCCTACCAAACTGAATTATAAACCCCTCCAAAAAACATCCATATACCATAATTTATTTAGACATCCTCCAATTGATGAGCATCCACTCAGTTTCCAGTTCCTTGCCACTACAAAGAGAGCTACCACAAACATTTTCTCACATGTGGGTTCCTTTCCTTTCTTTAAAATTTCTTTGGGAATCCCAGTAGAAACATTGCTGGATGAAAGGGTATGCACAGTTTGATAACTTTTTGAACATAGTTCCAAACTGCTCTAGAGAATGATTGGATCCATTCACAGTTCCACCAATAATGTATCAGTGTCCCAGTTTTCCCACATGCCCTCCAACATTCGTCACTATCCTGTCATCTTACCAATCTGACAGATGTGTAGTGGTATCTCAGAATTGTCTTAATTTGCATTTATCTGATCAATAGTGATTTGGAGTATCTTTTCAGGTGGCTATAAATAGTGTCAATTTCTTCATCTGAAAATTGTCTATTCATATCCTTTGACCATTTACCTAATGGAGAATAGCTTGAACTATTATAAAATTGAGTCAATTATATATTTTAGAAATGAGGCCTTTATCAGATCTTTCGGATGTAAAAATGTTTTCCCACTTTATTGTTTCCCTTCTAAAATTGGCTGTATTAGTTTTGTTTGTACAAAAACTTTTAACATAATATTATCAAAAATATCTAACAAAATTATCTATTTTGTGATCAATAATGATCTCTAGCTCTTATTTGGTCACAAATTTCTTCCTCCTCCATAAATCTGAAATAAACTATCTTTTGTTCTTCTAATTTGTTTATATTTCTTTATGTCTGGGTCATGAACCCATTTTGACCTTATCTTGGCATACGATGTTAGGTGTGGGTCTATGCCTACTTTCTGATACTAGTTTCCAATTTTTCCAGCAGTTTTTGTTAAACAGTGAATTCTTATCCCAAAAGCTGGGGCCTTTGGGTTTGTCAAGTACTAGATTGTTATAGTCATTGACTATTTTCTTCTGTGAACCTAATCTATTCCACTAACCAACTTCTCTATTTTTTTAGCCAGTACCAGATGGTTTTGATGACCACTGCTTTATACAATAGTTTTAGATCTGGTACAGCTAGGCCACCTTCATTTGCATTTCTCTTCATTAATTCCTTTGAAATTCTTGACCTTTTGTTCTTCCACTTGAATTTTGTTGTTATTTTTTTTCTAAGTCAGTAAAATATTTTCTTGGGAGTTTGATTGGTATAACACTAAAAAAAAAAAAATAGGTTAGTTTAGGAAGTATTGTCCTCTTTATTATAGTCACTCGATCTATCCACGAGCCCATGATATTTTTTTTAGATCTGAATTTATTTGTGTGGAAAATTTTGCTTATATAGTTCCTGTCTTGGCAGATAAATTCCCAAATGTTTTATGCTATCAACAATACTTGGTGTATTATCCTGTGGATGATTTTCTGTAATCTCTTTACTAATACTTTATTTAAGATTTTGCATTCATTAGGGACATTGGTTTATAATTTTTTTTCTCTGTTTTCATCCTACCTGGTTTAGGTATCAGTACCATGTCTGTGTCATAAAAGGAATCTGGTAGGAGTCCTTCATTCCCTATTTTTTCAAATATTTTATTTGATATTGGAGTTAATTGTTCTTTAAATGTTTGGTAGAATTCACATGTAAATCCATCTTATCCTGGGGATTTTTTCTTAGGGAGTTGATATAATCTCACTCTTTAGTACTCCCATAATGTCAGTAAATATCAGTATATGGCTCTCAACTTCACATCTATAGTTCTGATCTTTCATTTGCATTTGAGCCCCATGTTTTCAATGCCCTATCACCTCTTTTCACTTATATGTCCTATTGTCACTTTAATTCAGTATTTTAATAATTACTAAGCTTAATTTTTTGGTCTCAATGATATAGTACTCTTATCAGAATTATGGTCTATAACTATTCATGTCTTCTTATCTTATAAAATTCTTGTCTATATCCTTCATAAATCATCCATCTGGAATCTATTCAACATGATGTGGGCTTTTTCTAGATCTCTTGATAGTTCATGGATCCCAGTGGATCATAAAGATTTCCTTTGGATATACCATATAATCACTAACTTATTACCTCAGTTATTTTTCTATTTGCAATGAAAATGTTAAGACTAATATAATTTTATTACTGGTTCTATATCCATTTATTAGTCATTGATAAGGATTTCACATTTACAGTTATCAAAAACAAGTTTCATGTTTATATGTTGTCTAGAAATTGTGATTCTTGATATTCTTGTAGAAATGGAAGGGAGCCACATAGAACTTTGTTTCATGGACTACCATTGCCCAAAATTTCATAGAAGACTAATGTACTATTTATGAGACACTCTGCACTCAATTAGGCTGTTCCTCAAAGATAAGCTACATTCAGTCCCTAGAAGATATTTGAAGTCTCTTCAATATATTGAAAGCCTGCCATAGATTAGGCTCTGCTTCTTAGCTTTTAAGAATCCAGCATGGTATTTAGGCCATGATGATGTATTGGGGAATTATTGTCCGTCAGCTAAAACTCCTTGTATCAATAATTTGATTTAATATGTAGAAATTTGACTAGTCTTTCACTAAGATCATTATCACTCCTCCCTCTGATCATCTGCTCTTTCCTTGACACCATTTATCATTCCTGTTAACCTATCTACTAATACCCCTGTCACTCAGCAAAATGAATTTAAAATTATTTTTAAAAATTTTCCTTCTGTAAAATTTAAACAAAAACTGCCCCAACCTATAATTTATTTCTTAAATATATGTCTGAAACTAACTCAATTCAATTTCATTTAATCGAATTATATATATATGTATATATTTAGTAATAATGATGATAACAATAGCCAGAATTTATGTATCATTTAAAGATTTTATTAAGTTTTATAAACATTAGATCATTTTATCTTCACAAGTACCCTGGAAGATAGGTGCTATTATTACCCCCCATTTTTACAGATAAGGAAACTCAGAGACTTGTCCAGTATCACAGCTACATTTTTTCCTAACTTTTGATCAAGATTTCTATTCATTCTGCCATTTAGCTTCCCCCATAATTCCTGCTATGAATGTTTACTAGGTAGGAAAAGAAAAAATAAATTCAGATAAGATATTACATCATCTTCCTGGAGTTATTAGGGAAACAGGACATGTATACCAATACTCTCGATATAAATTGATATATCATATGTACATATAAAAGGTTTAAAGAACTTAATGAATTCCAAGGGGATCAAGAGGTGGCTTTTAAATGCAGGTCAAAAACTGAAGAAGAGGATGAGAGGAAAAACATTCTAGGAATAGGGATTCGTGAGAATGAGTGCACAGAAGTAGGCACAAGTAGAAGGCAAGCCTAATTTGTTTGCAAGAAAAAGTGAATGAAAGGATGTTGCATGAGATGAGGCTAGAAGATATGTTAGTCCCAGGTTATAGATATTTTGAACTTCCAGGTAAGATGAGTTTGAAGAAGAGTACTTGAGCAGTAGGGAACTAGAGAAGGATTCTGAGTGCATCATAGACATAACCAGATCTATACATAAGAAGCATAAGAAGCAGGGTGGTGAAGAATGATTTGGAGGAGAGATTGTCGGCAGGAAGCCATCCAGTATAATGAAATTCAACAGGCATTTATTAAACTGTCAGGCAGATGTATTTTGAGTGAACTTTTTAAAAAATCTTTTTAACAAGTGAAAGGAAGGAGTAGGAAAAGTCAGTCAAACTTGAATGTGATAGAAAAACAAGATATCAGGCCCATGAAAAAAATAAAGCTTAACAATAAAAAAAATTACTTAATGAAAGGCACTGGGTTGGAGGCTAGGGATAAAGAAGAATCCCACCATGGTCCTTGCCTACAAATAGTTTATATTCTAGCCACTTACCCTAGAATGTAGAAGGGAAACCACAGATTCATTTGAAGAAGGAGAGACCATTAACACCAGAGCATTCAGGTAAGATTTCATGATTATGGCACTAGATAAGCTGAGCTTAGAAGGAAGAAAGGAAGAAAGAAGAAAGTAAGAAAAGAACACATTCCAGACATGGGAAATAGACAATAGACTGTTGGAAAGGAAGACATATGAGGAGAGAGTGATGATTAAATACAGAGTAGTGGAATACCTGGTAAAAGCTAGTGGCCAGTTTGACTTGGGTGTAGGTATGTGTGTGGAGGGAGGAGGGTAAATATAAAATGTCTTTGAAAATAGATCTGAAACATCAGACTGAAGAATTTACCCCAGAGGCAATAGAGAGCCTCTTGAGCTTTTGGTGCATTGAGTGACATTGTCAGATTTGTATCTTGTAGAGATTCATTTGGCAACTCAATGAAGGATAGAATGGAAAGAGCTGAAGCTAAGAAGACAAATTAGGATAATAATATTCAATCAATTTTTTAAATGGAATATCATAAGAAGTAGTAACTGAGTTAATGGAGAGAAAGAGGAACCATGAGAAGATATGGAGGTAAAATGGACTTGATTTGCCACTAATGATTCTACAAAGAAGATTGAAGAGAAGTCAGAGTGGTAACAGAAGAATAGATAAAAGGACATATAAAAATAACAATTATTTCTATACAATGTTAAAATTTTCAAAGTGTTTAATATGCTTTCTCATTTTACCATCACAACAACTATTTGAGGTAGCTTGTTATTATCATCCCCATTTTATAGATCAAGAAACTGAAGTTGAGATAGGTTAAATGATCTGTCTATAATTACAAAGTTATAAAATTTCTGAGGCAGCTCTTACTGCCTTCAAGTCAGTACTCTATCCACTGTGCCAACAGCTGAGAAGAAAAGAGAGAATAAAGTATTCATGAAGATGAGGTAATAAATACTGTCAGCAACTAACAAGTTAAATAGGATGAAGACTGGGTCAAATTCATCAGATTTGGAAGTTTATACACACATACATACATATATATTATATGTATATGTATAATAAATATATATTTGTATAAATATACATACATGCATATGTGTGTACATTCATATATATTCATATATGTATTATATATATACACATATGCACACACACATACATGTATAAACAATACTTCCCAGTGAGGTTGCAAAACAAAAAATGGAGTAGAACTCACTCTTAAATAATAAGAATTGATGAATGATAGCAGCAAAGGAAGGACTGGAAAGAACAGTGAGTTTCCAAGAATATATCTACTACTCCTACTATAATATCTCATGAAGCATTTTTTAAAGGAGCATCTGCTACTGGAGAATGGATTTATAGAAATGTAGATGGAGGGAACCAAGTTTCCATGATTATAAAAATATGGAAGAAATTATATTTAGATATATAGCCACAGTCCAGTGGAGTATTAGTGATTCCCTTAAATAAGAAGACACTGGAAATAGTAAATATATGCAAAAAGATATAACTTAGTACCTGCCACTAAATATATAGGTAAGGAAAAAAAGGGAATTCTAGATAACACATTTAGTAATTCCTTATTTATGCATTTAAAGCACTTATTAATTTGGATCAAGTTTACTTCTTCAGGTTTATTTCACATTACTCTCCTTCATTCATTCCATGTAGAAGCAAAACTGAATTGCCCACCACTCTCCAAACTGTGCATTTCATCTACTTCTTTGACTCTGTACATATGTCTCCCATTTCTGTACAGATCTCTTTGAATCCTTAGTTTCCTTATCCCCTGAAATTTTAGTGGTTTTTCCTTTGACATGATTCCCCTTAGGTTTATTTGTCATTAATAAGTCGTATACTTCCAATCAAATACAGACATTTGGAAGACAAGTCATATATTTTTCTCTTTATATTCACAAAATCTAGAGTAGGATTTTGCATGCAATAAGTCCTTGAAAATACTTGATGGTTTGGGAAATTCTGAAAGTTAACCTTGTTTACAATAAATATATTTAACAAAATATTATCCAGTTACTTTTTGGGAACCTCACTGAGAGGAATATAGCCATCCTCCAAAAATGATTATTTTCTTTCTAGACTATGCAATAGTTATAAACAATATTTTTTTGTTTTTGGTTTTATTACATAGTTGTTCTGTCTTCCAGTAACTTGTACTCATGGGTGCTACTTCTATATTATGTAGAATAATAGAACAAGTCATGCTCATGATGATTTTCCAGATGTTCTGTAGATAATTACCATGTCTCCAAAAGTTTACTCTTTTCCCAGATAAATATTACATATTCACAATGATACATGTATAACATGAAGTCAAGTTTCCTTAGTAAGCCAGATAGTCTCACTTAGATCAGATCTAGATTTTAAGTTTCACTCCTGAGAAAATGAAACAGGAATACCAAAAATTAGGCTATTTTAATAATTCTCACATAAGGTAATGAAGAAAAGCACTAGGGTTATAGGGGTGTTAATGAAGAGAATGAATGAGTTCTCTAGTACCAATTTTGGCCTATTCAACATATAGACCATACAAAAATATAGGTCATTCCCCTAAATTATGATTGAAAATCAAATCATAGAATCAAAAAAGTGACTTTAGGTACCTGAAGACTAGTATGTGTCTGTTATATTTTGACTCTTCTCTAGGGTTAAATACCCATCTCTCTCAGATGATCCTTTTACGACAAAAATTCAGTATCTTTCATCATTCTAATTCTTCATCTCAACATATTCTCCATTTGTACTTTGATTAAAGTAAGATATTTTTTACTTGTTTGCTTAAGACTTACTTTCCCTACCTCCTCCATTCTGGGGGTGCAATGGTTATTAAAAAGCCAATCCCATTGCTGATTAGTATCAGGTTTTTGTTGTTGTTGTTGTTGTTGTTGTTTTTGTTGTTGTTGTTGTTTTGTTCTGTTTCTACTCTCTTTCTCTTCCCTCCACCCAATAGTCCCTTGTTATTGGAAGATCATCATCTCAGTGTCAGATGGTTCAAGCATTCAATTGGTTGTTAGTACATCTAAAACTCCTAAACTTTATTTTACTATCAGTCTCAATCTCCCAATAGCAAAGATAACAGCTTAACTTCCCCTTGTGTAGCTGACCAAGAAAAAGTACAGGGGGTTAATTACTTCCATCATTTTGATTTCTTAATGCAACCTTAATAACATGAGTTTTTTTTTTGCTTGCCATATAATAATGACTTTTTTTGCTTGTAATACACTAAAATCCTAAGACCTTTTCAAATAGCTTTTATCTTTCCTTTTCTACTGCCTCTTGGTTACTAGTCCTCTGGATTCTCTCTTTGAATAATACATGATTGGACTAAATTAGGGATTCTCAGCTTTCTTGTATCAGGGACCCCTTCAGCAATCTGATGAATTTTATGTCTTTCATAATTAAAGAAAGACTCCTTGAAACATCTGTTAACTGCCATTTTATCTATGACCTTATGATCATATACTTTTTATTTTTTGAGTCTATGGTTATACTTTATGTCTGTCCTTAATGAATATGATATTTGCCTAAATATACAGATATGCTGCCAAAACCTTTAAAAATTTTGGGGATTCTAACTAATTAATATTTTTATTCTTCACTTAGAATTCATGCTTGCTTCTGATTCTTTGAATCCTCAATTATCTTTAATATTGAATTCATCTTCTACTCCCTCAGAGTAGTCTTTTCTCCTCAGCTTGGGTTCTCTCCCTACCCAAATTACCTTGCATTTAGTTTTCTGAATAAATTCTATGTTATTCACTGCTCCCTTCACTAACATGTAAGTTTCATGAGAATAAAGGTTGGATTGTTGTTTGTTTATTTTATTCTTTTATTCCAAGCATCTAGTAAAGTATTTTCACATATAGCAGATACTTAAAAAATACGTAGTTAACAAAATTTAATTGTTACTGAAATTGTATGTCATTAGCAAATTTAATAAACTAAGTACACCTTGGTAAGTCCTTGAAAAAAATTTAGACATTAGCAATGTCAAAACTACATGCCTGTGATATGACACCAGAAATATTCATCCATGTTGACATTAACCCATTAATGAATGCTCTTTGAGGCTGAACATTCAACCAGTTTCAAAGCCACCAAACAATATTATCTTTTAGCAACATTTCTCCATCTTTTTCATAAAAATAATAAGATAATTGCTCAAATGCATTACTATGTCTAGATAAATGGACCAGCAAGAATTGTAGGAAGAGCCATACTGATTTAACCAATTCTGGTTAAATCAGTATGGCTCTTCCTACGATGACTAGAATAAAGAATTAGGAAGAGATCCAAAACATGGAGTAATTAAGTAATTTAAGAAGAAACCCAACATTTAATTTTTCCATTCAAGAACCACAAATTTGATCCACAAATAAATGATGGGAACAAAAATCAAGAAACAGGCATGGGCTAGAAAGTCTATTTCTATGACCACAAAACAAAATTTTGACTATAACCTCTGGACTCAGCAAGAGCTATATTTAGATCTCAGATTAACAGTGAGTGACTAAAGTAAATATTAATAGTGAACCAGGGATAAACCTATAGCTATATAATAAAATAAATAAATAAATAGATTGCAATTATGTTGAATAGACTTAAATTGATCTATGATGAGTAGAGCTTGGAAAATCCAGAAAACCATGTATAGACTGTTTCCTAGATCACAGTATTTAAAGACTGCAGCTCTCTGGATAGACTCATACCTCTGATCCTTAAAGAAAGAGCATTTAGTATTCAGAGAATATAGTAACCAAGACTCATGACATTATATTTGAGGAATTGCTAAAGATTCATTCCACAACTGTGAAGAACTTGCCACTAACACTTAGTTCTCATGTAGAAAAACTAGAAAACTGATGGAACAAAAAAGAGTTCTCAAAATAAAAGATTATTATGGAGTCAGGGACACAGGATATAAATGTAAGAAAAAATAATTCCAAAACATCAACATTATTATTAAATGTTAAAATAATATTTTATTTAAATATTATTATTATTTTAAAATAATAGTATGAAAATGGTCACAAAGTTAACTAGAAATCTTAAATAAATAGCTTCTTTTCTATTAAGAATTTTTAAAACGTATTTTGAATGAAGAGAATATTAGAGGAAAAAATTGGAAAATAAATGAGCAAATTGGAAGAAAAAATTTTGAAGGAGAATTAGCAGTTCAATATAAAATGTAACAAATTCCTTTTAAATGAGAACCTTCCACAGAGAAGTTAATAAATATATGACAAAATGAGAAATATTAAAGCAAGGTCAAATATAGAAATAAAATACATTTTAAACTTTTTATTTTTTTAAAAATAACCTATAAATCAGCAAGGACATGATTTAAGAATCATTAGATTACCAAAAAGCCAAGAATTAAAAAAAAAAAAGTCTTGATATCTTATTTCAAGAAATCAGGAAAAAAATTGCCAAACTGGAACCAAGGAACAAAGTAATTTTGCATGTCATCTCCTATATGAAACCCCAAAATTAATATTCCCACAAATATCATAACAAAAAATCCCATTTTCAAACAAAGAAAATAAATGTGCTGAAATGTGTCAGAAGGGGATTAAATACCAAGAAGCCATATTCAAGATCACACAGAAGCTACTACTATATTGGGGAAAAGAATATAGAATATGATATTCCAAAAGGCAAATGACAGATAAAAATACACAAGAACTCTGTGGTTTTTACTATAATAATTCATTGTAGAAATTCATAGCTAATAATGGGAGAAATATTAATTGCACCAGTTGGGTAAGCTGAGCCAATATAATTGAATTATAACACAATCAAAATACATATAATTGTTTTCTTGTTTCTCTGATAAAAGATAAATATCCAAAATATAAGAACTTAATTCAAATTTATAAAATTAGCAATCATTATCTAATTGATAAGTATTCCAAATATATGCATAGTTTCTAAGGGGAAAATCTCCAAAATCTCCAAGTAGTGATAGCCATATGGAAAACAAAACAAAACAAAACAAACAAACAAACCAAAAAAAACCAAACAAACAAACAAACAATTCACCAATAGAGAAACAACCAGCAAAATAATCATATAAATCCGATTGGCAAAGTTGAAAAAAATACATAGGAATATGGCCTAGCAAAGCAAGCTCTCAAATTGTATTTTAAAGCAGTAACCATCAAAACCATACAAAAGCCAGTTTGTAGTACTGGCTTAGAAATAGAATGGTGAATCAGGGGAATATATTTGCTGCACAAGAAATAGTATCCAATTGCTGTAGCAATCTAGTGTTTGATAAAGGCAAAGACCCAAATTTTTGGGATAAGAACTCACTATATTGACAAAAACTGCTGGAATAAACTGGAAAACTGGAATCCTCTAGTGGGCAGGCCTCCATATGCTTCAGCACAGCTTTAGGCAAACAGGCATTCTCCATCAGCCTGCTTATTACTTTGCACAGTCCCAGGAAAACAAATAGACCCCAAGCCTACTGTTATTTAAGCAACAGGCAATTGCCAGCACAAACCCTATCACACTTCTCTATAGACCTACTTCAGTCTTCTGTACATAACAGAATAGTAGGATACCAGCTCAGCATCAGGCCAGCTCCTGACCCCTACAGCCTCCTGCAGTACCAGCAAATCCCACCTAACTCTCTCAGCATAGCACCAGACACAATGGTCCTCAGTGGCCCTCAGAGCAACATCAGGTAAATAGTGTCTGCAACTTCTAGCACAAGAAGACTGAAACCGTATTCCTTCTACCCTGGAAGCAGAGCTCAGATTTTAAAAAAAGGAATCATCCCAACACACACATAAATATGAGCAAAAATCAATACCAATAACACCATCCTAGAAAGTTTATGGTGACAGGAAGACAGATATAAACTCTCATACCATCCCATAAGCAAATTAAAAGAGCAAGGAGTAGTTTACCTGTCAGATCTATGGGGAGAAGAGCTCATGATCAAATGAGAGATAGAGTAAAAAAAATGCAAAATAGATAATTGTGATTATACTAAATTGAAAAGGTTTTTATATAAATAAAATCAATGCAACCAAGATTAGAAACAAAACAGAAATGTAGGAAATAATCTTTACAAGAGTATCTCTGCTAAAGGCCTTGCTTCTTCACTATATAAAGAATTGAATCAAATTTATATAAAAAACACAAGTGATTACCCTATTGATAAATGGACAAAGGCTATGAACAGATAGCTTTCAGAGGAAGAAATCAGAGCTCTCTAGTAGCATAAGAAAAGGTGTTCTGAATCACTTTTAACTAGAGAAATTCAAATTAAAACAACTCTTAAGATATCACCATACCTATCAGATTGGATACTATGATAAAAAAGAAAAATGATAAATTTTGGAGAATATTGGGAAAATCAGGACACTAATGTACTGTTAAGTGGGTATCGTGAAGTGATCCAATGATTGTAGAGAGCAATTTGGAGCTATGCCCAAAGGGCAACCAAACTATACATAATTTTGATCCAGCAATAACACTAATATGTCTGTTTCCCAAAAAGATCATTAAAAAAGGGAAAAAGGACACACATGTGCAAAACTATTTATAGCAGCCCTTTTTGTGATGGCAAAATATTGGAAATTGAAGAGGTGCCCATCAATTGAGGAATAAGTGAACAGGTTGAATGTAATGGAATATTATTGTGCAATAAGAAATAATAAACAAGCAGATTTCAAAAAGATCACTCAAGAAACACAAAATGAAATCTGGAAATGCCTGCATGAACTGATACAAAATAAAATGATCGGAAGCAGGGAAATATCAGACAAAATGAGCAACATTGTGGGATGATCAACTATGAATGATTCAGCTCTTCTCAGCAATACATTGATCCAAGATAAGTACAATGGACTCAAGAAGGAAAATGCTATCCAAACCCCAAAATAACTGTTCTTTCTCTCCTTCTTTCAATCATTCTTTCTTTCTTCCTATCTTTTTTTTGTCTTTCCCTTTCGTTTCCTCTGTCCACATAGGGCATTGGGCCCTTATCAGTATGAACTTTACCTAAAAGAATGTAAATTTTGATCTCTGAAAGTCACAAATCCTAATTGGTTTAAATTGAATGTAAATGCCAATTGTTTCTGTTTTGGTCAGAAACTCTCTTCCTTTTCTGGATTGATTATTTTCTCTCTTTTTTTTTCTTTTTTGCTGAGACAATTGGGGTTAAGTGACTTGCCCAGGGTCACACAGCTAGGCAGTGTTAAATGTCTGAGGCCAAATTTGAACTCAGGTCCTCCTGACTTCAGGATTGATGCTCTATCCACTGCACTACCTGGCTGCCCCTGGTTTAATTTTTTCAATAGACAAAAGAGATCGTTTTCTGCCTCATTTCTTACCCATCCTTAATTAATGAACTGGTGTTGCCCTCAGTCAGACTAGACCTAGACCTTACCTTAAAAAGCCCAAGATCTCCCATTGCATCTGGGACCATTTCTAGTCATCCAGGTCTATGTCTTGCCACTGGACTTCGTTGGTTCTAGAGGAGAAAGTGAAGCTGATGACTTTGAATAGCCTTCCCTCATTTAAATCTAATTCACTTGTCTGTCAAGGCACCACTTACCTGATAATAATATTCTTCATAAATAAAGGACAACCTCTATGAGTAATAGTAGGAGCTCACCCAATGGGGACCCAACAGGAACTGACCAGTTGGGCAAAACTGCTCCTAGGGCTCTGAGAAATTCATTGACTTGCCAATGATTCCTTAGACAGGATGGATCAGAGGGAAAATTTCTTCCCCAGTTTTTATAACTATAGTCACATATATCCTTTTCCTTGTATCAACAGCTCCACTTAGCTGAACTTTTTGTAAATGGATAAATTTTGTTTTATTCTTTTTTTCTTCCTTTAGTATAAGATAACCTAACCATTTTAAGGTTTGAAACATTACTTTAAAAGGAGATTAAAGGGAAAAAACACGAAAGACAATCTTAGTAGTTATTCCATCTCTGATGCCTAATGTATTAAGCCACAAATCCCTTCATATACACAGATCTGGGCTAATGATCTTGATGAAGCATCTGGTTCATAACAGCTTAGGTAAGCCTTCTTGCTGTAAGCAAAACAGTAATGACTCCAACCACATGGTAATTTAGAAATAAGTTCAGAGATGTGTTTAGGGGTAAGAAGTGGGGATTAGGAAGTGTGACATGTGAGAAGAAAAGATTTCCCTTAGGTTTTATTTAGTAAAAGAAAAAAATTATTTCAATTTTTTGGTCAAAATAAAACTGATTCTCAATGTGGTTTGCTGAAAAGTTTGCAATGATTTTTTCCTCTTACGTTACCACCAATGTAGTCAATCAACCTACTAAACCCATAATTGCACTGAGCTTTAGATCTGGTATTATCCTCCTTTGTTTTTCTTTTTAATGCTGATAGCTCCTGGGCAATTAATAAAGTTACCGTTTAAGACCCATGTCTCCTAAAAGGAAAAGTTTAATTAGCTCATTAATTTGAAAGCTTCTAACTATGGACAGGTTCACAAGAAGCTATTGTCTGGGAGGCAATTGAAGCTCAGTTGTGTATCCCAATCTCTAACCTGAACCAAATCTCTGTATTATTAAATAAACTCTCTGTTCTAATGTCTTCAGCTGCAAATTAAAGAAAGAAACTGTAGCTCTCCTCCTCATCCTTCTAACCATCCCCCCTTCAGAAGAGATGAGATCCTTTCTTGTTGGTTGGAACTAAATTCCCAATTAACTATCAAAGAAAAGATTAGGGTGATGGATAAAGAAGACAACTTAACCATTTATAAAAAGTGTTGGAAATCTTTCAGCTCTTCAAATGTCCATTATTTTTGTTTGGGTCATACATTTGATAAAAGTTTTTGAGATGCACTTAAAAATTTACTTGCAAAATATGTAATTTTCATTTCATTCATGTACTAAAATACAAGGCAGAATTTAATTATAATTCTTGGTAGTTGTTTTAACCCTGCCTTGTACCATATTGATCCAGATAAAGCTTCTGTTAAGCTTATTTAGAAGTTGTATGTTGAAAATGAGATCTCTTTGAAAAGAGAAGATTGTATACATAAGTAAACACTAAAACATAAGAGAATTATAACAGAAACTATGTTTATTCCAAAAGATTTTGATATATTACTTTTCAATTAAACTAAAAATGCTTTATTCATTTTTATAATCCATCCTTTCTTTGACATCGATGGCGTTGTCATTTTCTATTTCCTAATCTTTCCTTTAAGAACTTGATAATAAACAGAATTTGTGCAATTTGGATATGGATTTGGGGGTTGTGGGATAGTGGTGGTAAATGCATCACACATTCATACCTACACAGGACACTCTGTTTGTTTGTTTGCTTTCATTCCAAATAGGTGCTGAAGTGTTTCTCAGACTAAACTCTGTCTCCTGCTTTCAATTCAGGAAGAAGCAGCCAATAAAATATGCATTGCAAGTTTTTACTTTTACATATAAACAGATTCTTTCTTTTACTCTTTTAATTTTCAATTGTTCCCTTTCAAAGATAGGTAAAAATAATTGTTTCCTATTAAAAATTGATTTAGTGAAGCACAGTGTGGTATTATGATTAGAATGTGGAACTGGAATCGGATAGACCTGGTTTCAATGTCCTTCTCTGATTTTTATTTACTTCATCATCCTGATCAAATCATCAATTTCTTCAAGAGCCAAAAATAATTTATGTAAAAATTTTTATCTCAAAGTTCTAGTTAACTATTAACTATCAAAAGAAACAATAAGGCAAAAAAGTTATCATTGGATCTAGGCATGTGAATTTTGGTCATTAATACTGATGTGCTTTTTGGAAGAATCAGCTTCCTGCCTCAGTTTCTCCATGTTAACCAAGAGAATAACAATTTGGCAAAATAATTGCTTAACTAATTAAAACTCCTCTAAAGTACATATATTATATAATAATAGCTCATGACAGTGAGAAGGGACCTTAGAGATAACTACAACAACTATTCACATAGAAAAGGAAAAGGCAGTCCAAAGACTTGGTTAAAACACACACACAGACACAGACACACACATAGACACACACACACACACACACACACACACACACACATATACACATTACACATACCTACACAGTTTCATCCACAGAGACAGAGAAACACAGAGAGAGAGCGAGAGGGGAGAGAGAAAGAGACAGAGACAAAGACAGAAAGAGAGAAGGAGAGATCAATTATCAAGGATTAAGTTTTCCAAAATAGTATACAATCTAAGTTCAAAAATAAACAATTGTTTATAAATAATATGAAAATAAAAATAGATCATGTTTTCAATATTAACTTAGTTATCCCTCCACTCTCCTGTGGTTTTCTTGACTGTATTATCAAATAACTTTGTATATTCAAATTCAATAGAATGCTTAATTTACCATTTCCAAACTGTTTCATGTCTAACTTCACCAACATAGTAAAATGATGATAAAAATTTAGCTGCTCCTCTTGTAGGGAAGCTAAATCACAGAAACTTAGAGCTTTAAAGGACTTTGGAGTTCACTTCATGCAGCTTCCTTTTCCAATGAATGAGTGCCCTCTATAACATTCCTGAGCAGTAGTTATTGCACCTCTACTGAAATGCTTCATGTGAAAGGAAGTAACCTTTGACTAGTATCATTTGCTTTATAACATTCAATTCATAACTCAGCTTATATATACTCTTTATATATATACTTATATATGTCATTATATATTATATTTGTCATAACCTTATATCTACTTTACATACATAACCTTACAAAACCATTCCTTTCTCTCCACCTCCACAGACCTTACCTTAACCTGTACCCACACCATTTCAGGTTTTATGGAATTAAAGCAGGAAATGGCCTTAGAGAATATGTAATCTAATTTCTGAATTTTGAAATGGAAAAAAAAAAAACTGAGGGCCAGAAAACTTCAGGGATTAGTATGATATAACAAAATGTAATTCCTGCTGTTATGATGTTATGGAGTTCTTTTCTTACTAGAGGAGATGAAAACTATATCCTGTATAGCAGGAGAAGTTGGTGAAAGGCCAGTGTCAGTTCTCAACCAGTCCCTCTTTGTAATTCTCCAAGCTAGAGTCTCCTGTGAATCCTGTTTTAGAAATCTCCCATTTGTTTGGAAACTCTTTAAAAGAAAGTCTTCATGCTTTGAATTGCTACAGGAGTTCCTGACTTCTAGGTTCAAGAGAAAATATGAAGAGACCAACCCTACTTCAGGTTTCCAGTTCAGAGAAGGTCATCTCTTTGTATAGATTTTGTAAACCTGCATGATGTTGGAACATCACCCCCTTCCCCCCAAAAAAAGAAATGAAATGAGTTATTTTAGTTCTTTGCTCCATAGAATATAAGAAGTGAGGAGTACAATCTATCTGGTTCCTTTAAATAGTGTCAGTAAGACTCAAAAAGGACTGTCTCAGAGTCCCAGAATGGATATTCAAAAAACACTCTTGCTTAGAAAGGTCCCAAAGGAACTCTCCTACTTGAAGAGTCCCAAAGAGGATTCAAAGGGACTCTCGATTAGAGAATCCCAAAGTAAACTGGCTGAGAGCTAAAGCTTGATCTTCTCATTGACTCTGCTCACATTTCATATAGAGAAGCAGATTTTTCTCCACCAGTAAAGAGAGATTCTCATATCAATGGATCTTTGACACAGGGGTACCAAGATGAAATAAATGAGAGAGCCAGTGCTCCATACAGATTTTCTGACTTCAAATCCATTCTGCCATACAATATTTAAATAACAGCAATCTCCTCTCCACTGAACTCAGCTTGATTCTTTACACTTAATTAAGATTTTACAACATTATTTCATCTTTTTTTTAAACAAATGATATCTTCCATGTTTTGATACTCTTCATCCAGTTTTCCCTATAACCTCTAAATTCAAAGAATATTTGAGTTTTCTGTAAATAAAATTCAGAGGACTTCATATTTGATTCTGGAAGTAGCAAGTAACCATAATGTTTTTATAATGATGTGAGAGGGGCACAGTCAGACTAATGCTTTTTAGCAAGATCACTTTGGTAGTAGAGAGTAGGATGGACAAGAGCAGGGAAAATTAACATCACAATAGTACAGGGCTGAGGTAATGAGAGTCAGTTTCATGGGGGTTGGCAGGGAAGTGGTAAATGTTAGAAATATCAGAAAGGTTTGATTATTACAATTTAATTGGATTGTTGCCACTGAAACAAAGTATAACATGTTAAAATTTAGACAATATTGAAAAAGTTTAATTCATTAATTAAATATTTGTACAAATCAAAATCCATTCAGTTTTGAGGCAAAATATGGTTTGATGTATTCTGATTCATGTAACAACTTCTTATTATAATTTTCCTAATGAACACGAGATGAAGCCCAGAATACTTATGCAATGGAAGCAGGGAATACCAGGAAATTTAGGATTCTCAGTTATTTTGTTATTGACTCATCCCAGAATATTAAAACTTAGAATTCAAAAAGATCTTAAAGTTTACTTGGGTTGACCAGGAAAAAGTAGTTTAGTGAAATTACTTTTCCAAGGTCATAAAATTATCTAGACAGAGAAGGTCATTAAATATATTGTATACTCAGAAGTAATTGATTATTCTTCAAATAATCCTACTTCCATTATTATGCTATTATTTCCAATCAAGCTTTTAGGCTTTTCCTGCTCCATCCCTCTGCACTGCTCCCCTTTGATTCTCTTACAATATAATTACCAGATATAGCAAACATTATGAGTTCACATGTGGTACAACTTCTCTAGGGAGTGGATTTGTAATTTCCTTGCTATAGATAATTACTGGGGAAGAAACTTCCTCTAGCAATAGTTGTTTGTAATTTATAATCTTTGACAGTTACCTATACCACTGAGAGGTAAGGTGACTTCCTCAGGATCACACAGTATATATCTGAGGTGTACCTGAACTTGGCTCTTCATGACTCTGAACTCATTTCTACATCTCTTAGAAAATGAATATAAAGTCTGTGTTTAATCTGATTAAATAATGGTACTTTCAGTTTGCAGTGGAAGGGTTAAAGACCATCAGACAATGAAGATAGAAAGGACATAAGAGAGTAAGCAAAAAGCACAAAAGAGAAAATAATACCTGTTTCAGGTGTGTGTGTGTGTGTGTGTGTGTGTCTGTGTGTCTGTGTGTGTCTGTGTGTGAGAGAGTGTGTGTGTGTGTAATGTGTGTGCATGTGTTGTATTGGGAAGGGTTTGGGAAAAGCAATTCTGTCTTCACACCATTATAGGACTGACTTTCTAAGGATCCACAATGGAAAGAATGGGAGAGGTGATAGCATGGAAGATTTTGAGATGGAGAGATACATATTTGAGGATCATTTATGATGCTGTATGCTTCTTGAAAAGCCTCATATTCATCAGTTCAAACAAAAATGCAAATATCAAAACTGGGGAATATATCTAGTCTCTAGATTTTCTCCAACCCACCCTGGTCCAACTGCAGAGCTTAGCTCCACCAGTGAAAAGTAGGGCTTCTGACATCATTTGATTCTGTACCCAGTTCAATATCTTGTTAGCTAACACTCTGGCTCTTCCAGATCCTGATCCAAAACCATGGTCACAGACTTTTTTTTTAACTTTCTCTCAATCAAGGAAGGCTCTGGACACCTTGATTTTGAACCTCATATACTCAGTAACCAGGACCTACATTCTAACCTAGCTGCCTCAAGAAGTAGTATGCTACCTATAATCTAATCTAATATTACCTCTTATTTTTCAATTTCAGAATAAAATTCAGTTTTAATTTTATTGCTATCATTGATCTCTCAGCCTTTCTGACCTTATTATTATTCCATTTCAATTCTAGGTTTTTAATTGACTAACTTAATCCAGGCTTATTACTAATCTTATAGATTCCTCATCACCAAATCTAATCTCATTCAAATAAGTCAAATTCAGAATCCATCCTCAACTCTGAGAAGGAAGAAGTTCCAAGAATCTAACTTCCAAAGATCTGAAACAATCCATCCCTTTACCTGAAAAAAAAATAAAAAGAGGGAATGTTTTTTGTATATTCTACATACCAAACACCCTAATTCTAATAACAAGATTCAATCTAAATCCCAATATAACGCCATCTTATTATATGTCCCCCAAATTGACTTTAAATTCTAAATGAATGTTAAACATGATTTGATTCATCAAATTATTTCCTATCTCCTAAAATAAACTAACAGATTTGGTCATGATTTGTACTTCCCTAAACTAATACCTTCACATTGGTATCTTCAGAACATATAATGCCAAACATCAAATTTAATTACATGTGTTGGGAAATGGGAGATAAGGAGTAAAGTAAATATAAGTGAAAAGAGAACATAAAAATGCTGAGATGATGAGTTAATAGGGGAACACCAAATTCTAGTCTCCTTCCTTCATCTCATTGCAACAGCATGTGCTACTCACATCCTTAATCACAAGAAATTCAATTATTTGTTAAATCTATACTTATCTCACTCTCTGCATAGTTCTAATGGAGATCGACCAAAGACAATAATTCATTAACTCTACATGAGACTTTCAGTGAATGTAGAGAATGACAATTTTTTAGGCTGGGTGTGAATTGTTTAGACTATAAGAATTGAGAGAGCTGCTATTCCAAGTTATATGTACACAAAAATATGTATACTAAGCCAGTTTGGAGAAGATTGTCTTCTTGAACACACTGTAAAAATTTTTTGTGATGGTGTCAAAATGAGGGAGTAAAATTAGTTATTGCTTCCAGCTCCTAGCTTCATGCAATATATGACATCACTAATGGGAGATTCAGTCTAGCTGGTTTCTCAATAATGAACATGAGGCTCTTTGTTTTATCAAGGTTCAGGGTTGTGGGCAATGATCAGTGAGAATCTTTAAATCCTTTCTTATTCTTTTGCATATATCTATGACAGAAGCTTTAGAACTCCATCTACAGCCTTTAGGCTTTATGTTCTGTCCTCTATACCACCTAGTTTAGATACCCAAGAAACAGTATATGGTAAAACAAAAAATACAACTTGTGCCATTGAAAACTTATTTCTGTACCATTTAATGCCTAGATGCTGGGAATAAGCCATGTTGTTATGATAAGGAAGACTAATATGACTTAGTGATCATAAATCTAGGGTAATTGTCAGGAAGACCAAGATTCCAGGTCTGCTTCTACCATGGACATTTTGTGACCGTGGGCAAAGTGCACCCAGGCAACACCCTAAGATTATAACTTGAAAATCGATTATCTACAAATTTTCAGTGGCACATCAAGTTCAAATAATCAATAATTAGGACATGAGGAAGATTCCAACAGAACCCAAAGTTTAAACATTCATTATTTAGCAATAAACTAAATGTTCAGTGCTACACAATTATGTCTTCAATGTAAATCTAATCCCTGGTATTTATTGACTGGATCATTAAGGGAAAAAATTTTCCTGGAACCTAGAATACCATTCAGGATATCCTTTGCCCTAAAATTGATCCAGAATCTCCAGATGTATAGACTTAGTATAAACCTTTAAATATATACATATATATATTATATGCATATATATATAAACATGTGTATGTATAGTTTCATCATCTCTAAGGAATTTATATTGCACTTTCCTATTAAAACACTGTGTAATAGAGACACAGTATATATTTCTAAGTAATTTCTGTGTATGTGCATTTGAAGAAATTTTGCTTTCTGAAGGGATAGCTTTCACCTCAGTATACAAATGTATCTTGAATTTATATGTGTGTGTGTGTGTGTGTGTGTGTGTGTGTGTGTATGCCAAGATTCAAATTTATTCTATTAGAGAAAAAATTTACTCAGAAAATCAGGGAGAATTGTATAATTAATCCGACTAGTTCTATGAAACTTTCCAGACAGAATAAATCTCTTTCCATAGAGAGAAGAAGGTAGATGATCGGATTAAAAACAGACTGATAGATGAATTCCTAAATGTACCTTTTGAGCTTAAATGGAATCTTAGGTAGAATGCTGAATCTTGAATCAAGAATTCTCAAAATCAAATATTGATTCAGATTCAAAGCATATTGTCTCTGTCTGGGCAAGTTATTTAGCCTTTTTTTTCTCAGTTCTGCATATGTAAAATGAAAAAAAGTTTGAAAGGAACTGTATGAACTCTTAAGTGCATCCATCCTTATTTAGCTTAATTTTGGCTGATAAGATTTCAAGTTTCTGGAATCCCCCTAGACAAGTTTATTTGACAAGATCATGAAATCTCTGTTTTCTCAGCACTAAAAACCAATATAATCCTAATGTTCATGAAACAGTATAATTATTCTATAGATCCTTCAATGTTCAATCCAGGACTTCATATCTGTTGTGACATGTGAATCAGGGCAAAGAAAATCCAGATATCTATGTCAAAGATGAATATTTGTATTCATTATATGTTGGTTTTAACATTGTACACACAATTGACACAATTCCTATCCAGCTTAGTGGTTACATTTAGGCATCCTTAGCCAATATGCTTGTTTCTGTCCTAGCATCTCCACTTCTTCTCATATCCTGAGCTTTTATTCATTTTTTTAAATAAAGCAAACTTATATACTTATGTGAACATTATGCAAGAGAAGCCTATGCAATCAGTCAAAAACTAATCCCTTAAAAAGCAAAATATGGGTGGGATATTTGGGGGATAGCTTTTCTTGTCAATGATTACATTTTTTAAAATGTCTTTTTAAGTCCTTCAATCATGTACTAGCAAAACAGATGCATAAGACCCAACCACTACTCATCATGGATGATACTAAATGTGTGGTCTTTTGTCTTCTATGGCTGTATTTTTTTTTAAAAGATGTGTGCTTTTGCCAAGATTGGTACATGTACTCTTTAGATCTAAAATAGAATGTTTCTTCTTAAGTCTACCCTCATCTCCTGGGGGTATATGTATAGAATTTAGAAAGGGTTCCCATTTTTAAAACATAAAAGGAACAGAGAAGACTTCTTAGAGGAGTTTTCAACAGGAACAATGAGAATAAATCACAGGAGGAAAAGACAAGCATGCAGAGTTATCTCCAAAATATTGGGATTTCCACTATGTTTATTTCATTTGTACTTACTGTTCTTAAGACATAAAGCAAATGAAACTAGAGATCAACTAGTAAAATGGCCTCATTTAATAGATAAAAACACTTGAGTTTTAGAAGAGAAGGGGATGCCATCAAGGTAACAGTGATTAAAAAATAGATCTCATACTTTATCATTTCAAATCTAGTGCTCTACACCTTATTCCACAAGGCCTCCCAAATATCTTTGAATCTCCAAAATAGTCTGGCATAACTAAACCTCAGGACTATTTATTGAATAAATATCAAAATATTAATTAATTAACAAATTGACAATCACATTTAGATGTGTTTTTTTTTCTGCTTTCCTTAAGGCAAATATCTGAGACAATTGGTGCAAATATTATCTCCATTGTTCAGATTAGGAGAATGAGACTGAAAGAAGTTAAGAGGTTAATTCAGAAAACTCCAGAACCTTCCTATTATGTTCAGAATAAATATAAAATATTTTGTATTTTAAAATCCCTAATCCCCATAAAGGCCTTTTTCTACTTTGGAGTTTCTTACATCTTATTTCCCTGATGTATTCTATGATTGTATGATCCAGACTTCCTTGTTATTTCATTTCCCAACTCTATGATTTTTACCAA
The DNA here is from genome assembly GCF_902635505.1 of Sarcophilus harrisii. Taxonomy (NCBI): domain Eukaryota; kingdom Metazoa; phylum Chordata; class Mammalia; order Dasyuromorphia; family Dasyuridae; genus Sarcophilus; species Sarcophilus harrisii. The sequence continues at coordinate 76,822,795 of NC_045426.1, forward strand.
TTGACCCCAATGTTTATAATTATCTTCTTCCCCATCTCTATTACTTGGCTTCATTGATTCTTTTAAAATCTCACCACTTACAAAGAGCTTTTCCTGATTTCCCCCCTTAATTCTTAATGCTTTTTCTATGTAAATTATTTCTTACTTTGTACATAAATTATTCCTACATATTATCTCCTCTATTCAAGTGTGAGTTCTTTGAATTCACACTGAGTATTTTTTGCCTTTCTCTATGTCTAGCAATTATAGCAACTAGCACAGAATAAGTGCTTACTAAATGCTTCATGACTTACATAGCTCATAAAAGACAAGGCCCGGAAATGAACCTGGAATATAGTCAGTCCCAATATAGCAGAAATAAATGAAAGCATTGTGATACACTGGTGGTCTCATTTCATAAGGCATTGGCTTAGACCTCTATTGATTAAATAATTAATAACATTTAGATAATGATGCTTGAATAATTGATTGTTGTTATCATTGTTTAAATGTAAAACAAGATTTGTAATGATTTCCTATATCAATGGATTTGTGATTTTATTAATCTGTATTCCTTCTAAGAGATAAATTGTAATTAGCCATTCCTGTCTAACTTCTATGATTCTTTATCATGTCCTTCAAAAAATGTACCATGGAATTTAGGGGGAGAGTCTATGTAAACAAAGGGGGGTTTTCTTTCTCATATGATTTTTACACAGTAAGACTATCTACATGTGATATAAGCTATGCATTGGTTATCTCTCATTCTTTCCATAAGTAGCAGATCTTGAGTTTTTACATTCTACTGAATTTTATGGAGATGTTAAATATACCATTACATTTTTTAGAAATATTCATTTTAAACTTAAATGCAATGAGGGAAAGAAAAAACATTTCCATATACAGGTAGAACATAAAGAGAGGATTCAATACAAAATAATTACTTTCTATTTGGATTCTTTATTATTTTGGGGGAAAACTATATAAGAAATATTACAAATCGCTTTCAAAGCTACCCAGCTTTTTTTGGACTTCCTTCTAAGTTTTTTTTTTTTTTTTTTTTTTGTTCTCTTCGGTCTACCCCAGAGAAGGCTACAATTAAGCATGAATATATAAATATACACATATATATTAAATATATGTATATATACATATCCACATGTACATAAATTAAAACTACATTGTACATACATCTAATTATGATTTCTTTCTCTTAAGGTAGGTAGCATCTTCCTTCATAGGTCCAGGTCCTTCCCTGTTTTTTTTTTAAATCAACAATCATAATTTCTTATAGTGCAGTAGCAATCTATCACAAACATATGCCACGACTTGTTTACCCATTTCCCAATTGAAGGATATATATCACTTTAACCAATCTGATTTTAACCAATCATTTAACCAAATATTTTAATCAATATGATATCTGAAAGTTGTATTAATGGGAATTTCTCCATCTTTTGTTTTAATCATATATTTTCTTGAGGAAATTAAACCAAACTCTGTTAGTTTATAGCTCAAATATTAAAAAGGTTCAAATCATATAACATTTCAAATTCTTTTGCTGTTCTAAAAATATAATGAACTAAATTCTAAGGGTCCATCGTTTTCAGTTTTTTCAGTTGTATCCAACTCTTCATGACCCCATTTGAGATTTAATTAACAAAGATGTCAAAATAATTGCCATTTCTTTCTCCAATCAATTTTAAAGATGAGGAAAATGAAGTTATTGATTTTGGCAAATGAAATGGTTCTTCCAAAGTTGTTGATATCTCAGTTGTCAAATTCAATAACTTTTTCTCAGTTCTAATTCTCTGCAGTCTTTGACACTGCTGTTCATTCTTTCCTGCTTGATATTCTCTTCTTTCTAGGTTGTTATGATATTGATCTCTCCATGTTCTCCTCCAGCTTCTCACCACTAATTCTCTGTTTACTTTGCTGAATCCTTCCCCACATCACTCCTTCTATTTATAATTGTCACTCAGGGTTCTGTTCTGGCCCTTCTTTTCTTCTCCTATATTACTTTGTTTGCAGATTTTGGCAACTAAAATATCAATAACTTTTGAGAGCCATTTCAGTAAAATGATAAGGTCACAAGCCTGATTGTGAGGGATTAAGAAAAAAAGGAGAACAGATAAGATGAAGGCAACTATTGTAGACAGGCTACCCTGAAAAATCTCTTACTTGATCCTTCCTATCATCCTAAATATCTGCCATATCCTAAATGTTATCATCCTACATCTCTTCTGTCCTTTGTAGTTAAACTCCTCAAGAAGGCTATCAACAAGAGATTGAGAGGAGGAAAGTGGAGGCATCTACTGAATCAGATGTTTCATCTTTTGATCTGTACATTTTCTCTGTCTGTGACACATGCATAAAATGTTCTCCTTCTTCCACTTTGACTACTTACCTCTTTGACTTTAAATCCCAACAAAACCTCACTTTTTACAGAAAACCTTTCCCAACCCCTTTAATTCCAAAGATTTCCATTTGTCAACTTTTTCTATTTATCTGGCATATATCTTGATTTGTATATTTTCTTTGCTTGTTGTCTGCCCAATTATATTGTAAGTAGGCATTCTCTTTTGCCTTTTTCTGTGTTCCTAGAACTTGGCACTTTGCCCAGAACAGAGTAAGTGCTTAATAAATGTTGATTTTATGATAGAACTTATCCCAAATATAGTAAAAAAAAAAAAAAAACTAGATATGTTGCTAAAGTACAATTAAATATCTTCCAAACAATGTATTCCAGTCATTTATCCCTGTCCATGAGTACAGAGGTAGAAAAAACAAAGTATTCTTATGTCATTTAAAAAAAAAACTTCCTATTTTTACATTGGAATACAGCTCAGGTTATTCTAATTGTCATTAAATGACATCATTAAATGTTAACAATTAACTTTTTTAAAAGGAAAATGATAATCATATTTCCTAGAACAATTCTCCAGACTAATGTTAGAATAATATCTCTAATCATCAAATTTTGAACTAGAAAAAAATGTAAAAATCATGGATTTCAACCCTGACTGATCTTAGGAAGGTAAAAAGTTACACAGGTGTCAAGTGAAAGAAAGAGGATTTGAACTTAATTCTTCTGACCTTATCTCCATTAAAAATTGTTGACCGTAAAAATTTACCCTCATATACAATTACAAGGTATAATGATAATTATTAAAAGTCTCAATTAGAACCTTCAAGATTCATCAATTAAACTGAAAGTCAAATCTCTAGATTTACACTAATATGCCACTTTTTATCTTCATATATTCTTTAAGATGTTTTAAAATTTGTAATTTATATTTTAAAATGAGATGTTTCACCTCAAAGAACACACATGAAGTTCATTTGCCCCCCAAAAGTTAATTCATTGTCAACAGATAGATGTGCCTCAGCTTGACAGCAAGTTAACTATTGAATTTGACTAAGTTTCTTCCTGGATCAAATTTTTACCATGCTAACCTTCTTGGTCAAATGAAGGGAGACCTACAGATAGTGATTTATGGTCACACAGCTAATAGATGTGGATTTTTTTGTTTGCTTTCTTATTTCACTTCTACTAATATTTTGTGCCTTGATACTTTTTTTTTCTTTCCTTCTCTTAACTTAGCTGTAACTCTCTTCCTTTCCTCAAAATATTCAACTTCATGGTCTTTTCTGCCTAAATCTACTCTGATCTGAAAATGGCCATTCAGTATGATATTCCCTTTATATTATTGAGCAGACAACTCCTTCAGTGGTATTTTGCATAAAAATAGCTGTCAATAAAACAGATTTATACTTAGAAAACTACTGATAAAATGAAATTCCAGCACATGAAGTGATCCTTCCAAGGTTTTTCAATGTTGAATATTTTGATGGCTTCTTTTTCTGCATAAGCAATAAAATTTTGTCACTTGTTAATTTACTGCAAATGTTTTCTTTTATTTGACTAGTTTCCACTAGCTTGTCCACAGTTGGACAAGCTGTGTAAAGCTATTTGGTGGGATAGGAAAGATTTAAATATTTGAAGATATGAATTCCATGTTTTTTTTTCAAATTTATTTCTAGTTTTATCCTACTCAGAATGAAATGCTGTATATTGAGTGAAGCAAAATGAGAGATAGCTTATATTCTTTAGAGCATAGCCAGAAATGTTCTAAAGCTTTATTTTCATGTGTTTCATATTGCCTCAGTAGGTTTGTTCTAGCAACCCCATAAGCCTATAACTTCCTAGAAAATTGGAACAAAAATGTCTATTTTTTCATATATTCAACAATGTTTTTAATAAACCACATTTAAACAGTACGTTGATGTGATGTTTAAAGTCAATTATTATCTTTTTATTTCTTATTATTAATAAAAGAGGCTTGAATGATATGTGCAACTTCTTTTTGTTTTCTTTTGTTTAAAAAAGATCAAGAAAAGAAGAATATTTTAAATCATATTTTAACTTTTCTGGTATTGAAATGATATTTCTATTTTGGGACAATTAATATTTTCTTTTTAAATGTGATTAGGGTAATAATCTTTTGAACCAATCAGAACTGTACATTTGTCCTTCTTTGCCTGGTAGTTTTTCTTGGGCAATTTAATTAACCACTAGGTGCCAGTATAGTTCTACCAAAAGACATATTAAAAGGTATTGTCAGCCTCACTTTCAGGTATGATTTATACCTGGAGATTGGTTAAAAATTAAAACCTTGATAAGCAAAATTTTGATCCCATGCCTGGCTGCATGTATGTGCTATTTCATTAATCTGTTGGCACGTCCTTTGAACGATGGGGGTCATTGGCAAGAAACCACATTGGTTAAAGGTTAAAATTGCTATAAGAAAATAGTTGTAGGTCTTTATCAGGTGGTGCTGAATGAGTAGAGATTCAAAATAGGAAAAGGAAGAAGGAAAAGAAGGAGAAGGAGAGAAAGAGGAGGAGGAGGAAGAGGAGAAGGAGGAAGAGGAGAAAAAGAAGAAGTAGTAGAGGAAGAAGAAGAACAAAAAAGTAGACTATCTTATTTAATCAGCCAGAAAAAAATTGCTAAAATTGAAAATCTTGTTCAAGCTAGTTTCAAAGATGACTTAATGATCATGTTTTATTTATAACACTTAATTTTTAGTGAGATTTTCCTACTCCTAACCCCTTCTCCCAATTATATCTCAGTCAAAAGTTTAATTTAACAAATCCTTCTCTTGAAAGACTTTGGTTAACATAGTTCTTAATTTAATCTATTAAAGCAAAATTATAACAATATTATAACTTCCTTGTTATTATAACTTTAGGCTGAATCCCTTATTCTATATGCTTAGTAACTTTTGTTTTACTTTTTCATGGGATTTCACTTTATTTGCTTTATTTAACTTATTTTATGATCCAATTGCCTCAATAAACAATGATACTTGACAGGGGAGATGAGCAAGAGGAATGAATGTCCCAACTATTAGAAGAGTCATTTCCCCTCTATCCCCAAGCAAAAGTTTGTATGCAATATAGCTTTTTTCTTTAGGGAAGATGAATTTTGGATATAGTGAATTGTTAAAATATGATAAAATGTTTTTCTTTTTATTACTCTATCTGGATGTTACTATTTTTGATGTTAGCTATTTTGGAATATCAATGTACCTATCATTAGAACAATTAGTTATTATCCATCTATCTATCTATCTATCTATCTCTAGCTAGCTCGTGAGATAGCTATTTTTTCTCTTCTCCTCTTCCGATGGATGCTTTATCATGATAGAGAGTTAACTGCAACTTTTTAAAATACCAGGAGAATATAGGTTCTGGAACCCATGCATCATTGACTCTAGACAACAATCAGAGGATCTGGGTTCAAATCATTCTTCTGGGTTTTTTTTAATCATTATGTTCGTGGGCAAGTAAATTACTTCTCTATTCCTCAGTTTCCTTACCTATAAAATGAAAAGAGGAGAGCTGTATTAGAGGAACTCTGAGATTCAATGTGAACTTGCCTATAGTCCCAAGATAGAGTGAATATCTGAGATGGGATGCAAAATCAGACTTCACTAACTTCCCTAACAATCTTTTCAGGAACATTTTCTCAATTAGATGCAAAATATATCCACAAGTGCTTAACTATATGTATTTTTGTGTATATAAATGTACCTAAATTTCTCTGATTTAAAGAGATTATACCATAACCAAATGAGATAATTGTGAGTGCTTAAAAAGGTACCTTGTAGATAATAAATTTAACTTAATAAATACTCATTCTCTTCTCCACTTCTGTTAATCCCTACTTGCATGACCCATGATATTTTGGCATTTAATAGAAAAGTACATGGAATAATAAATGAATGTACTCTATTTATACATACAGGCCCATATATATGCATATGTACAATGTATATATATGACATTGTTGTAACACATTTACTCAAATTAGCAAAAGATTAATTATAGAATTAAAGTGTGAACTTATAATAACACGGGTCCTATATTAACAAGCTAAGTAGTAGCAGTAATAAATGAACCTTGTTTTTTATATTTAGCTTGCTTTGAAAGGCATGGAAAGATTTACACAAACTAATGCTAAATGAAACAAACATAACCAGGAATACAATTCACACAATAATTGCACGAATATACAATGAAAGACTTGGTTCTTCTCAGTAATCTAGTGATCCAAAGCAATTCCAATAGACTTTGAACAGAAAATGCCATCTGCTTCCAGAAAAACAATTATGCAGACTGAATGTAAATCAGCAAATCTTATGTGCCCTACTTTTTTCCTACTTTTTTTTTTCATTTCTCTCATGGTTTTTCCCTTTTGCTCTGATTTTTCTCTCCCAAAATGATTAATAAACCAATGCATATTTTAAAAAAAAACATTTAGCTTGCTTGAACGTGCAAAAATATTTTTGCCTACTCAACTAATTTTATTATTTATTTAATCATTCATTTTTCAACATGTTTTAGAGGGAATAAAATGTAACTTTCTCCCAGAATTCTTTTTCTGAGAGTTTCAGTGTTATTTTCTCTGTATCTGTTGCCTTTCACTAGAATAAAGCCATTACAAAATTAATCCAGTAATTTTAATATTAACTATGAATCACAGATAAAATGGCAGAGATATTCAAAATTAGGAACTAGTATTATGTCCATATATTTTCTACCTATGGCCATCCCTCCACTGAAGTCCTTCAATTTGGAAAGATTTAGATATATTTTCTAAATCTATCTGATGATATGGGATAAGGTGACCATACTTTTCTGGATCCAAATCCAAATGCTAAATTAAGCAAAATATTTCCTTTTTACACATGTCTATCAATGGCAGTTTCTTGAAATCATGGCTGATCCTGTAGGATTCAGTAGGAATACTGAAATAATTTTTCATAGCTTTTCACGGATATTACCAGGGGTGTTTCTCTGCCAGAGATTTAGTTTTTGTATCCTAGACTAACTTCATTCTTTCCTCTACTCCAGCAATATCTTCCCTCCCTCAACTAGTCTCCCTTATCCCCCATCCTCAATGCACACTCATTAGCACATACATTTCAAGTAAATAATTATGAAATAGTTTGAGAAAACTAAACTAATTTGAGAAAAAATAAAGCACTAATAAAGGAAGAGAGAGACAGCAAGAGACAGAGAAAAGAAAAGAGAAAAGGAGGGAAAGCACACCATTTATAGACTAGAGAATGTTGCAGTTCCTCAAAGAGGAGGTAAATCTGGCATCGCCTATACATAATAGAAGCCACATGATTTTAATTCAAGAGCTCTGCTACCTCTAACTGTGTAGAATCATGGACAGTTAGAGTCTTGTCTTGCCTGTTGCCCCCATTAAAGAGAGATCTCGCTAAAATGATTTTGGTATTCTTTTGACAGTCACCATTACTAGGAATTGGTGAATATAACTTTCTTCATATGCTTTCCCTCCTCTACTCCATAATTGCCTAGAAATTTGATATCATTTATCTTTGGAATTTTGTGATGCTTCTTTTTTATTTGTTGTCTATACTTTGCTAATTTTTTTGAGATGATTTCCACTGCATTCTGAACAAGTGTTTTCTATAAAGGAATGGACCACACAATGGGGGAAAGACCACACAAAAGGGAAACCATTGAACAATATACTATATTTAACTAGGACCTTATATGGAGTTCCTTTGTTTTCTCCCTGTGGAGAAATACAAAGTCTTTATGTGGTAAAATATATATAAAAATATGCCAGATTTTTTTTTCCTTTCCTTTTTGAGACATTTATTATTATTATTATCATGTAATTTGTAAAGGAAATTGACAATGAAAGCATAACAGAAGAACACAAAGAGGAGCCATATGGGACATAGGATGATAGATTTGTGTAGAAATGCTGTAGAGGGAATTGTGGCTTAATTGTGGTTTGAAATATATGACTACCCTTTATCTAATCATATTCTTTTATCATTCAATCTTTCTCTGTTCTTTATAATTCTCTGTTCTTATAATTCCCAACACAGGTCTTTATCTTTACCTTAACATTCAGTCCCTGCACCCCTCAAATCTTATCACCATCATACCCATTCATCTGCTACTTTCTAGAGTTAGAAAAAGGATGACTTGGTTTACTATACATCTATGTCATCCAATCTCAATTCAGCCTTCACTGCAACATAGCAATCATCCCTTCCTTAATTGGATCATTACAATCTGAAGGCAGGATTCAGACACTCCATATGGGACATAAGATCATAGATTTATTATATTTTGTTATGTTTATTTTTATTATAGAGGGTTTTGCTGTTTACTTTTGGTTTGGAATATATGACCATCCTTTATCTAATCATATTTTTTTATCATTCAGTCTTTCTCTGTTCTTTATAATCCCTAACAATAAAGCTGTGAGATAAGTAGGGAAGACATTATCATCAAAATTTTATAGGTGAGGAAATACATTCAAAGAGTTGAGTGAATTGTCCAATGTCACAATTCACAAAATGGAAGTCACTGAGTGAACATTGACAATCAATTAGACAATAAGCATTTGTTAAGCAGTTGATATTTTAACATTAGAGTGCAGGAGAAAATTTTAGCATTGAAATGCAAAGAGTATGGTAGGATAAGATGATTCTTAGTGTCAAATGCTAAGTGCATTTATTGCTAGCAGGAAAAGATTCTGGTTACTCCCTGCAAAGAGCCACCCCCCCAAATAAAAGCAAATTATTGAAAATAAGAGAATTTGGAAATGATAGTGGGGGCAATCTGCTAGAGAAAAGAAGCATGGATAGTATCAAGCATGCACATAAAGGTGTTGATCTTGGCAAGAAAAAGGGTAGGCTCCTCATTTTATAGAAGAGTGAAGGTATATTGAGGGAGATGAGGAAGGGTTGAGGAGGAACTCTTGGAAAATGGATTTTATTTTTAAAATTCAAGTATAGAGGATTGGTGTAAGGGATGCAATGTAAGATTTGAAGTAAGAGGGTTTGGAATAGCCCTATTAGTAGCTAACATTTTCTTTTCTTCAGAACAAAATTATAAGTATGGCACAGAAATACAGTTTTGTAATTAGAGGATATAAATAACACTTGAAGCCCTTTGGAAACAATGAAGCTTGTAACCTTAGGAAGAATAATAAAATTAGAAAGATGTGACAAGATATTTTCTCCCCTGTTAACCATACCAGAGGGTGAGCTACTCCTTAAAATGGCCCTGTTCTGTTCCATCTTTCTGATGGCAGCTTCCTCAGCCTCACAGAAGCTTTGTTGCATTCTGGGACACCACCAAAATCTCTGCTTTTCTCCTATGTATTTTTTGCACAATTGCCCAATGCACAAAAATACTCATTGAGCCTGGTTCCTAGAGAAAATGTAGCTTTACTGAATAGTAGTTCTTTCTTGAAATGGAATCCTATGAATATTGTCATTATTATTATTGACATCAAGTTCTTTTTGTAGTCCAACCTGATATACAACACTTTGGATAACTTTGTCATCACCTTCCAATATTCAGATATTGGAAGGAAAATTACAGTTATATCTTGCTTTCCCTTCACTCATCTCCTCTGCAGGAATCTAAGAAATTTCTGAACCCTGTAGCCCTGCATAACAGACACCTCAATAACTAGATGAAATAGCATATTACAAGTAAGAAGTGAGTTGAATGTGTGCATATGTTCATGTGTAAAGTATGTGTGTGTAATGGAATTTCTGCATCTTAAAAGGATTAATTTGAAGTTTTTAAAATTAATTTGATATGTCCCAGGGAGTGAAAGACATGTATATGTGTATGTATATGTATATTGAGAGAGAGGAAGGAATTAGATTGATGATTTTATTCTCAAGAAAACCTTAATATTTATGTATATAGATAGATAGATAGATGCATAGATTTATATTAAATAGATACTTTGCACTAGATTGAGAAGGAAGTAGGAAAGATATTGGAGAAGGAAACAGTCATTTAAAACATAAGAATTCTATCACTTGAGAAAAGTTATTTAATGATATTTTTTCAATTTAGGAAATATTTATCAATACTCTGAAGAACATGAGATATTGATATTAATATTGAAGTCACAAAGACAAAAACAACAAGGTCTCTTCTCTCTTTGAGAGAGAATCCAGTAAGAATGGGAATGGTAGCAGATAGGATGAAATAAAACTCTGAAAGTGCATAATAATTTTGACTTCAAAAGACTGATGTTGAATATAAATATAATATTCTCTTCCTAAAGATGAGGTTGTCACTTAAAATGTTCCAGGAATCAAGGAAAGGCGATATAGACTATCATAAGCTTCTATGAACCAATATCACAGTAACAAAAATAGATATCAGCTACATAATGCTTTGAAATTTTCAAACATTTTAGGGAAGTAGGTGCTATTTTATGTCCATTTTACAGACAAGAAAACTGAGGTTGAAAAGAAATTAAGTGCTTGCCCAGGAATATGCTTTCAGCAAGTGTCTATGATAAGATATGAATCTTCTTGACTCCCATTTCTAGCGTTATCTCCTATACCATGTAGCTGCCATAGATGAATAGACAGATAATAGATAGATAGATAGATAAACAGATAAATCTCTCTTTTTTGTCTTTTTTTTAATTATTATAACTTTTTATTGACAGAGCCCATGTCTGGGTAATTTTTTTTACAATATTATCCCTTGCACTCACTTCTGTTCTGACTTGTCCCTTTCCTCCTTTCACCCCCTCCCCCAGATGGCAAGCAGTCCTATACAAGTTAAATATGTCATGGTGTATCTTAGATACAATATATGTGTGCAGAACTGAACAGTTCTCTTGTTGCACAGGAAGAAGTGAATTCAGAAGGTTAAAAAATAACCTGGGAAGAAAAACAAAAATGCAAGCAGTTTACATTCATTTCCCAATGTTCTTTCTTTGGGTGTAGCTGCTTCTGTCTCTCATTGATCAATTGAAACTGAGCTAGATCTTCTCTTTGTGGGAAGAAATCTATTTCCCTCAGAATACATCCTCATACAGTATCGTTGTTGCGGTATATAATGATCTGGTTCTGTTCATTTCAGTTAGCATCTGTTCATGTAAGTCTCGCCAATCCTCTCTGTATTCATCCTGCTGGTCATTTCTTACAGAACAATAATATTCCATAACATTCATATACCGCAGTTTACTCAACCATTCTCCAATTGATGGGCATCCATTCATTTTCCAGTTTCTGGTCACTACAAACAGGGCTGCCACAAACATTTTGGCACATACAGGTCCCTTTCCCTTCTTTTGTATCTCTTTGGGGTATAAGCCCAGTAGAAACACTGCTGGATCAAAGGGTATGCACACAGACAAATCTCAATATCTATCTTATCTATTTCTTTTTACATACACAGATAATGAAAAAGAGAAAGAAAGGATGATTGCAAAACACTTGAGTTTCAAATGAGACATACCTATTCAGACATAGTCAATGTGTCAGCTTCTTTAATTTTATTTCTTTGTTACAAGGGAAACATTAATAGGGGATAGAGATTGAGAAATGGCAATAAGCACTATTGTGTGTATGTTGTTATAGGATCACTGATAAGAAAAAAAATCCATAAATAATTGTTCGAATCACTATAATTGGACAGGACTACTACATGAAGGCATGACTCTTGACTATTAGAGAAATTCAATCTTTCATCATTACCACTGAGCCAATACCTGCAAAAAGGAAGGTTAAATTAGGAATAGCTGTAGTTTTTCCTATGGAAAAAATACATATATCAAAAAATACTTTACTCCCCTGGATATAGATATATAAATATAGATAGCAGGTTACCTCAGATATTGAGTCATTTAATTCTGATTCATTAGAAAAGAGGTTCACACCCTCTGATTTCACCTGCTCATGCTATATCTTGGTATCACACACATGCACATGCACTTTTTTATGCTATAAAGGCTGCTCTGTAGAACTGGATATAGAAATATGTAACTAACCCTGCTTGCCAGTCAGTGTCTCATATACTTCAGGGTATTGGGTACTTGTCAATCAATGCTTCTATGATTTTTGCCACTCAACACCATGATTACTAAATGGTCCAGTTGGGTCTTGCTGAGAGTTCATGAAATGGACAGAAGTAATTTCTTTTACTTCTTTCTACAGGCGTGCATTTGCAAACTTTCAACAGGAAGAAAATTTACTGTTTGGGAGTGAAGTTAGATTAATATTCCAATGGATAAAGTCTATAAAGCATAGAGTAGATGAGAGATTTATTTTCTTTTTTTCATTATTTCACTGTGCAAAATTTCCCCACCTCTAAGCAGAACCCATTGCTGTTACCCACCTGATTCTTTTTTGCCAGACCCTTATGTACCCTTCTCATTACTTTTACTTGAATCCCAGATTGTTTTGGTAGGGAGAAGGTTCTATAGAGGTAATGAGTGGGTGTAGGAGAGAGTCTTGGGAGTATAACTCTTTCTCCCCCCACCATGCATCCTCCTTTAGATATGTTGGAAAGATTACTGTTGTTTTGTTTTTCAGTCATGTTTGACTTTCTACAATCCTATTGGGGATTTTCTTGGCAAAGATACCTGAATAGTTTGCCATTTCTTTCTCTAATTAATTTGACCGATGAGAAAACTGAGGCAAATAGGGTTAGATGATTTGCCCTGAGTCACAAAGCTAGTAAGTGTCTGAGATCATATTTGAACTCAGGAAAATGATTCTTTCTGACTCTTTGTCCAGTGGTCTTTGCCTTATGGTGCCACTTAGCTGCCCACTGTGTTGTGAAGAAGATCAAATTAATTTGAATAGTCATGATCTGATACATAGAGGCTAGTTTAGTAGTGAGAGTAGATTAAGAAGAAGCAGTTTTTCTCCCCTGAGCTAAATAATTTCCATTATAGGAGCAAAGAAGTAAAGCTGAAAGGGTGTAGCATCTAAGTTCCTCATATTTAAGGTAAAGAAAGAGAAACTGAGAGAGACTAAATGACTGAGGATATTACAGCTAGTAAATTTCTGAAATGGTGTTTGAACATGTCTTCCTGATTCCAAGTTCAGTGCCCTATTGACTACACCTCAGCAACTCACTTCAAAGCACTGGATAACAAAAGTTATCCAGTCATTCTATTCCTTGAGATTTCCTAAGTGAGTGCTTATTAATTGGACAGAGGAATTCCAAATTTAATTTTGGCTAAGACTTGTTTGCATCCTCTAAGCTAACCACCTGCAGAGAAGAAATCCTATACCAGTAGGGGATATAGTTGCAAATTACACTTGAAATAATTCTTGAAGGGACTGCATGGTTCCCAAGAGAAGAGGGATGAGAAGAGGAAAAGCAAGTTTTTTGCTTATGAAGGGTAAGGGATTTTAGAGATGGCAAGGTCTTCATTATATAAATGAGAAAGCTGCCCAAGTTGTCCCTACAATGGCCTTTCTGAGAGCTTATCTAGCTCCGTTTGATTATTTCCAGCAATGGGGAAATTTCCTGAATGAAATACATGGAATATTTTGCATGTGGAGGCATCTATCCAAGAGTCTTTTACCTTTGTTTGAAGGAATAACTGAAGAAAGAATAACCAGAGAAAGACCTGAGCAAAACTTCATAGTGGGAAGTTAGATTTGATCTCTTTTCTACCTCTCTTTGAAGCATTCTCATTTTCCTTTTTTTTCCTATCAACTCCCTCAATTGCTTATGGCACATATGCTATTCCCTAGCATCACAGCAGTTTACACAATGGCTCTCCTGCTGTTGTAGAGACATGAATTTCAAGCAGTGAGAGCAGGAGGGAGTAAGAGCTTTTGAATTGCAAAAAAGACTCAACTTCTCAAATCATACTTTGTTGGTTGGCAATCTCTTGCTTCATCTGCACAGAATCTCTGTTGGTTTGTGAATGATATGACAGAAAATACAGAAGTAGTAAGTTTGAGTTCATCAAATCTAGGAAACAAATTGATATGGTTAATATCATCCCTTCACATTGCCTTCCCATCACTTCACACTCACAGAATTCCATATTTAAAGCTGTATGGGTCCTTAAAAGTTCTCTACTCCAATCATTTTAATTTAGAAATTTGGAAAATGAGACCTAAACGGTTTATGTTACTTTTACAAGATGACCCAAATAAAAAGAGGCAGCCGGGATCTGAATACAAATCATCTGAGCTGGCTTCTTTCAAAAAAAAAAAAATACTGCCATATTACTCAAAGATAATTTGCAGTCCATTTCTAAGTCTTAGCATTTTCAGTGATGTCACTGACATGGCATGACACAAAATGATATAGAGAAATCCCCTTCCAGGGGAATTATTGTATTTTACTCAGAAATGAATACAGTATGTATTGTGTTAACTGTGACATTGTGTAGAATTGTATAGAAGAAAGAAAACATATCATATTCTTGTAGATTCATTTTTGTTTACCTGACTGTCTGGTATGGAGTCTTATCAAATTACAGTCTGTATCACCGCCCAGGTAAGCCTTTTCACCCCTACGCCCCCACCCCATCCCCCACCACTGTAGTCACCTATCAAGGAATACACATTAAGGGTGAATCTTAAATATATACCAACAGAAGTCAACAATCAAAGTCACTGATAATTAGAACTAAACAATTTCTCTCTCCTTAGCTTACTGTTTCCAATAGAAAATATTATTTCTGAAATGTATAGCTCAACTGTAAAAATATCACCCTCCCTTAGAACATCAGGAATAGTAAAATATATATCCAACATTCACAACCAAAAACAAAAAAGTTTATAAATATACACACATATGAAGAAGAATAGACAATGGAAGGTTTTTAAAAATAAAAATAGAATAAGTTTCCATGACTTCTAGAAGTAATTTCAACATAATTTAGTGCTTAAAAGAACAGAGAAAGAAAAATCTGATCTTAATGATTTTTTAAATTGACTGAGATTTGTAGAAGTTCAAAATTAATTTTTATTATTCTTTTCATGACAGCATATTTCCTGGAATCGTTTTTCAAAGAGGGAAGCAGGAATAGCTCAAAATCACAATTAAAAGACATGCTTTTAAATGTATGCTGTAAGCCAACAAGAACCAGGAAGTATGGAGAATATTATATTGTAAGAAAACCAAGTCATACAAAATGTCAAGTAAAATTTCCAGCCTATAAAAGCTCTCCTGGGTTCACCCAAGTTCAAAAAAGTGTTCAGATTTCAAATAGTTACCTAAAACCTACAGAGACTCAGCACACTGGGTCAAATTAAGAGGAATTTATGTGTCAAAAAAAAAAAAAGCTAGTTACACGTACGATTGTAACCTGTGGACTACAATTTCTTTTGTGAAGGCTATGTATGGAAAACTTGATGTGTCTTTTGTTACTAAGACTCACAACATGGGAAATTTCTCATCTCTCTGGCTTATAACCCCAACCTTAAAATCTGGGAAAATAACTACGTGACACCTGCCTGTTGGTGTGCAGCAGCCAACTCCCCACTGCAAGCACACAGGTTACAAAAACAACAAGCTAGAACTCATATCTGGGCTCAGATATGAGCTTTTACAGCCAGAAATCCTCTCCGAAAGTTATATGTAGCGATGCCAGGGCATTAATGATGAAGCAGGCTATCTACCTCCTGACAGAGAAGGAATGACATTCAAGGGGCAGAAGAAAACATATACTTTCCAAATATGACAATATAGAAATTTGTTTTGCTCAGCTATGTAAAAATCTATTGTTATTGTTTTTGTTATTATTGTTTATTCCAATGTGGGTGGAAGAAGGAAGAAGAGAAAATAGATTTTTCTTAATTGAAAAAAAATTGTAAAAATGTTTCAGCTAATCTCAGTTAAAACAGTTGTGTTCCCAGTAGGGGTTTTCTTCTGCAATCCTTCACAGACCTCAGCAGGTACCATCAAGTGAAATAACCAACTGTGGCTTTCTAGCTCTAAGTCTATGTGTGTGTGTGTGTGTGTGTGTGTGTGTGTGTGTGTGTGTGTTAATCACTTTAGCCCAGGAGAAGATTTTCTCAACAATGGCAGAAGGCACATTTCTTCTAGCATTTCAGTGATTAAAGAGAAGGCTAAGGTTTCTCTTGTTTCTCAGGTGTTAACCCTATGTTACAACTCTTAGGATCTTTACTTCACAAAATTTTGTCCAGGAAAAAGGAATGCTAGCAATATCTATATCCAATGTTTTCCAGCCACCATCACTGGGTTAGCTATAATGACTTCTATCCTGAAAGTCCTTTTTCTCTATGCTCTTAGGAGGCACAACCCTACCACCTGAGAAAACTTAACTTGTTAAGGAGCTAATGGAAAACTGTGATTCTTCCCAAATTACATGGTGGGTGTTTTCAAGTCATGAATAATAATTTGTGTTCGTCATAGCTAAGAATCTGTAAAGATTAGGGAAGCAATGAGGGAAATACATCAACATACCTACATGTCAGCATATGGTTGGACATTTATATACACTATATATATGTATATTATATATACATATGTGTGTATACATACACATAAATGTATGTATATACACATACCTTGCAGTATAGCAGTATTTTGCACCAGAAAGAGCCCTGGATTTGCTGTCAGAGAACCTAAATTTAATATCTTAAAACTTAGCTCAAGTAGTGAATATAAAAGATTTCAAATTGAACAAGATCTTAGTTGTCACCTAATATCTCCTCCTCAGAGGAGGTCTTGAATTAATCAAGACGAACAATTGAATTATCTGTGACTATTTCTATGCCTCTCTCTGTGTCCTTTCTTTTGTTTTTTTGTCTCTGACCCTCTCCCTTCCCCACTTGTACCGACACCCCTACTCTTCTAGAACATATGTGTGTATATCCCTGCTCTTCCAAAACACATATATATGTATGCATACACACACACACATAGAGACACGGATTGGACTTGTGATTTCACTGGCATAGGGAATTTCTGAATGAAATCACCAAAACAGGTGATTTTGCTGAAAATTTTACTCTTACATAAGAATTGCATAGGGCCTTGAGGTGTTAAATGATTCATTTGGGATCACATAGCTAGTATGGACCAAGAGGTGAGGCTTAAATCCAAGTTTATCTAACTTCAGGGTCATCATGATATATGTATATAAATATATATATATATTTATATATATATATATATATATATATATATATATATATATATAAAGAGAGAGAGAGAGAGAGAGAGAGAGAGAGAGAGAGAGAGAGAGAGAGAGAATGGCAATGACTAGAAAAGCAGCATAAAAACTAGGAAGATCTTGGTTAAATCCCATCTATCTAATAAACATTCATTAGATAAATGATGGTGAGCCATCATCAATCATCTTGATTTATGTCTTGACACTGGACCTCAGTTACTCTGGAGGAGGTGACATTGCAGAGAGAGACAGAGAGAGAAAGAGAGAGAGAGAGACACACACACACACACACACACACACACACAGAGAGGGGGGGGGGAGGAGGGAGGGAGAAGAGACAGAGAAAGAAAGGAGAGACAGAGAGACAGAGAGAGAGAATATTTTTATTTATAAGTCAGACTACAATTTGGAAAGAAATTGCTCATCTTCTTTGATAGAAAACATTCTTTACTAGGACAATTTCATAGCAGAAAATATACATGTCTATGCATACACATTGGTGTATATCGGTATCTAGATAGGTAGATGACAGACTCTGGATCTATTCTTCAATCTGTCTGCTTTTATTGGAAGGTTGGGTCTCTAGAGAGCAGCTGCTTCTTCTCCAAGGAGAGTCTAGGGGTAGCTTTGAAGAAAATTGGCAAGAATATCTTTGTAACTAGAACTTACAAGCTCCTCTTTATATACCAGTTGATATCAGTTAGTCAGCCAGCCTTTATTTTCTTTGAAAAAGATTGATTTGCTAGGCTCATATAATAAAAATAGTATAAAACATTTCCCAAAAAGTCAGTGAAGCATTCCCTCACAAGTACATACTATATACAATGTTATGTGGACTGGAGCTTAGAATACATATACCAAAGAGATAACATGCTCCTGGAATTGTTTTGGCTGATATCTTCCAGATTATCCCTTTAGAGAAGGGGAAGTTTTTCTGCTGGGTTCTTTATAGAATCACCAAGCAGCCTTTCTTCAGTTTTTGTAATTTATACTCAGTGCAGACACAGTGGCTGCAAAAAAAAAAAAAAAAAAACAACCCTGCAAGTCCAAATCTTTTCATCTGTCAAAGTTTACAAAGTTTTCTGGTGAGGGAGGGAAGGGGATGAAGCTAACCCTGCTCACTTACACAAACATACACACATACACGCACATACACACACATGTAGTCATATATACATTGAAACTGACATCAAGTAAATTTGGGAGCAAAAGTACTATAATCTCTCAGAACTCCAGCTAACTCATAAAATTGTTTCAAATGAGTTGTCAGTGTGCTTTAGAAAAAAGAGTCTACAATAGTTATTAACCCTATATAATGAAATTCTAAAACTGAATATCCTCTCCTCCCCCCTAAATGTATTTGAATGTATGTGTGTATATGTGCATAAGGGTGTCACGTATATGTTTTTGTAGTAATAACTATAAATAAATATGTATATGTATATAAGATGCATTAAATACAAAGAAGAGGAAAACAAAACTTCTGTGTCTTCTTGAGATGATTTAAAAATAAGTTCCTATTAAAAACTTTGAGCTAAATGACTCTTTAAATCTTCCAAGAGTTGCACAATTTTAATTAACATCCTTATTATTTCTTTCCTATAAAAATGTATTTCCTAAATATATTTTGAAAAAGTATAAATAATCCAATTCCCAAATAAGAAAAACTTTTGATATTATTTCTAAGCCTACAGGAACCAGGAAATTTGGAGAATATTTTTTAAAATGCTAAGTATAGAAAATATATAAGAAAATCATGAGCTAACCTAGGTTTCAGAAAAAAATTTCATTTCATATGATTGTTTAAAAAGCATGGAAAATAAGTACTAACAAAGAAGCTAATGCTATTTTTATTTTAAATCCAAAGAAATTTTCTTCCTTTTGTTATAGTACGTAAACTAAAATTTACTCTTAAAGAGCACATTTGAATGTACATGTGTGTATATATATATATATATATATATACATATATATATGTGTATATATATATATATACATATATATACACATTCACATATTATATATATACACATATATATAGCAGTCACCAACAAATATTATGTAAAAATATATTTGTGTGTATATATGTATGGATATATACATGAATCTTTCTCCCATATATATGTGCATTCATATATAGGTAAAAATTAAGATGCTTGATATTTCATTTAATAGGTAGTTAAGTGACACAATGTCTAGAGTGCAGGGCTTGGAGTCAGGAAGACTCCTTATCCTGAGTTCACATCTGGCTTCAGATACTTCCTGATGGTATGACCCTGGGCAAGTCACTTAACTGTTTGCCTCAGTTTTCTTATCTATAAAATCAGCTGAAGAAGGAAATGGCAAACTACTCCAGTACTTTGTCAAGTAAACCCCAAATGGGTCACAAAGAATCAGATACAATTGAAATGACTAAACAACAACAAAAACATCCATCTAATATATAGGTATGCTTAGCCCATGAGTGGTACAACTAGATAGGTATCTGATTAGACCTAATTCTGACTCCAGGGAAAGAAAGTAATTTCTAACTTTGTGGGGAGCAGGAGGAAGGCCAAGGTTTTGTATTTATTCCCTTCCTCGAAAAGAGAGATTGAACTAGAATTATATCTATTTAGCATACTACAAATATTGACAGTTTAGAAGAGTGTGCTGGAACTAGCTTGGATCCCTGACAGCATTTATACTTCACAAACTGACAAGCAGTACAGGTCATGACTTTTTTGTTAACTGTCTATACCTAAAAAAAATAATAAAGAAAATTTTAATAAGGCAGATACTCAAAATGCATTTTGGGTATTTTTTTTCCTACAGAGTCATGTTAAACATTTAGCAGAGCATCACTGATTTAAGGATGTAACAGAATGTTCAGAATAAAACAAACACATACACATGCGCGCACACACACTACACACACACACAAACTTTCCCTAGTGGATCTCAAGGGAGAAGGCAATGCTTAGCTTTTTATTGAAAGTTTAGTTCTCTTCCAACATATGGTTCTTATACCAATGACTATCATAAATGACTAGTAACTTTCATTATCAAATTAAGCAATAATAGGAAAGTCCCACTGAAGTAGGAAAGAACAGTCAGTTCTGGAGACAGACTCTACTTTCTAAAAAAGGGTTTTATATAGAAAAAAATGTGATCTGGATCTAAAGAGAAGGAAAAAAAATCCCTCATTAAAACAGTGCAACTGCTATTGCAGGTGCCCTGGTTGGGATTAGGTTATAATTTACCTGAGGAGTCAATACCTGGTGCAGAGAGGAGAACTGGTTGCTTGTTCCAAAGAAGTGGGGTGGTTGTAGGACTATTAGGGTCTAAGAGGAAAGGAGAGTGAATAAGCATTTATTAATAATAAACTAGAATACACAGAGTAAAAAAAGCTCTTAAGTTTGAGACCAAGCTTAAAACAAATAACAAACAAAAACAATCTAACAACTACCAACAACTAAACCCTTGCTCAACAAAGAAGAAAATGTTGGCCGGAGGAGGGCTCATCCTTAACAATGTCTGCTCTTGTAAACTTTAGATGTCAGGGACATGCTGGGGAGCAATTCTTTTCCTGAATGTCTTTAGCTCCAAAGAGATCTTCATTCCTCAATTCTAAAATATGCATTTTACTCATTTAAGATAGTAGTTATTAAAAGGGAAAAAAGAGTCTTTATGTATATGGATATGGCAAAGTAGACACCTAATAAACGCATATTGATTAATATAAATTGGATAGAGTATAGAGAAAGATGCAGAAGAGAAAGATGATATATGAAAAATGAGGAAAACATAGCAAATAAGGATGATACTAAGATTTATAAAACTGTCCTTGACATTATAGTCCTTTGGAAGAGACTTGGATTTGGGGAACATAGTAACATAATGAAACCTGCTGTGCAGTCACTGCCCATCCATGCTTGCTCTCATCTTATGAGACTCAAATTGAAATGGGCAGGGGAAATGGGACTATAATTCCTCAACAGCCAGTTGGGTAGTTATAGAACTCTTGGGGTCTAACGGGAGCAAACAAGCATTTATTAAGCACCTCCTATGCTAAGCACTTTACAAATGTTATTTCATTTGATCCTCAGTACAAACTTATGGAGTATTATTAATATCCTCATTTTACAGATGAGGAAACTGAGGTAGACAAAGCTAAAAGAGATCCTTGTGGTGTCAAGAGATCAGTTAAATTCCTGAGGTTGAATCCGAGTTCAAGCTTTCCTGATTCTAGGACTAGTATTCTATCCAATGTGCTAATTGCATGGGTTTTAAAAGATAAGCTCAAGATTGAATCCTGTGGGAAAGAAGGGATGTGAAACACCTTCTTACCCCTCTAGTTAGGTAACCAAATACTCCTTTGGAATCTGCCCACAGCCCTACAGAGAATCACCTTAGGAGCCCACTTCAATTAAGAATATTTTTCTTATAACACGATTTTTTCCATATGTGTGTGATTGGAAGTTTTCATGCTGAAAATTAAATCATCCAAAAGCATAAAATGATTCATAGTGAGCATAAGCAATAATTTATGATGGTTGAATGTGAATTAGGAATTCCTAAGTCCAAGGAAGATCCTGTAATTAATGGCAAAGTTCAACCAACTTGCTACTTTTAAGTAAGACTGTCTTCATCTTATTACAAGATCTAAACACTTGCTATTCAATGAATATGTAATTTCTTAAATATAAGAAATAGAACATATATTTTAGCCAAACTTTCATATGGTACCATATACATTATAGTATTTTTGAGTACAAGAGTTTTCCAGTCTTTTTACTCTAGAAAGTAATTTTTTAATTTTTAATAGCTTTTTATTTACAAGTTATATGCATGGGTAATTTTGCCCATTGACAATTGCCAAATCTTTTGTTTCAATTTTTCCTCTCCTTCCCTCCACCCCCTCCTCTAGATGGCAGGATGACCAATACATGTTAAATATATTAGAGTATAAATTAAATACAAAATAAGTATACATGCCCAAACCATTATTTTGCTGTATAAAAAGAATCAGACTCGGAAACATTGTACAGTCTGTGAAGAATTCAAAAATGCAGGCAGGCAAAAATATAGGGATTGGAAATTCAATGTAATGGTTCTTAGTCATCTCCCAGAGTTCTTTCACTGGGTGTAGCTGGTTCAGTTCATTACTGCTCCATTAGGACTGATTTAGTTCATCTTATTGCTGAAGATGGCCAGGTCCATCAGAATTGATCATCTTATAGTATTGTTGTTGAAATATATAATGATCTCCTGGTCCTGCTCATTTCACTCAGCATCAATTTGTGTAAGTATCTCCAGGCCTTTCTGAAATCATCCTATTGGTCGTTTCTTACAGAACAATAATATTCCATATTATTCATATACCACAATTTCTCCATTCTCCATTCTCCAATGGATGGGCATCTACTCAGTTTCCAGTTTCTGGCCACTACAAAGAGGGCTGCCACAAACATTCTTGCACATATAGGTCCCTTTCCCTTCTTTAAGATCTCTTTGGGATATAAGCCCAGTAGTAACACTGCTGGGTCGAAGGGTATGCACAGTTTGGTAACTTTTTGAACATAATTCCAAATTGTTCTCCAGAATGGCTGGATGTATTCACAATTCCACCAACAATGTATTAGTGTCCCTGTTTTCCCACATCCCCTCCAACATTTTGCATTATTTTTCCCTGTCATTCTAGCCAGTCTTACAGGTGTGTAGTAGTATCTCAGAGTTGTCTTAATTTGCATTTCTCTGATTAATAATGCAGAAAGTCATCTTTCAAAACATCAGCACATAGTGAAACAAGGTCCTTTTTCCAAAAGATTGTAACAGAAGAATCATTTTTAAATAGTGTGAATAGTATAACTCTATCTACAAAAGTTGACCCTAAATATTAATCATCTAGAAAATCATAGTAAAAAGTAAGTGTTAAGTTTCAAGATTTGATTGAGTATCTATTAAATATTAAGTAGTAGCAGAAAGATAGACATGCTAATATCTCACTATATTACTTACACAAACATTTTGTTGTTGTTATTGACCATTTTAGTCATGTTTAACTCTTTGTGACACCATGTGGCATTTTATTGGCAAAGGTACCAGAATGATTTCCTATTTCCTTCTCCAGTTCATTTTATAGATGAAGAGCTATGGTAAACAGTGTTAAATAAATTGGCCAGCGTCACACAGTTAATAAATGTATGAAGCCAGATTGAACTCAGGAAGGTGAGTCTTACTGACTCTAAGCCTGACGCTGTATACAGTGAATGACCTAACAAAATACCTACACAAACATGTTCTAATGTGAGTTCAAATAGAAGATTTAAAGCTAGTAGGACTTTGACAATTACTGTCATTAAGTTCAGATCCAATGGGATAATAAGCAATGACAATTACTGTTATTAAGTTCAGATCCAATGGGATAATAAGCAATCTTTTGATCAGTCATTTGTGAAGAAAGTACTTCTAATCAACTTCATCTTGGTAATATATAATTGGATATATTTTCTTTTAAATTTCTTTTAGTTGCGTGACCTGAGCTAAAGCATTCATTCAAAGAAGACACTCTGCAGATAAGGGATTTTTAGACACATATAGATACATACATTTTATATATATATATATATATATATATATATATATATACACACACACATATATATATGTTCTCTCTCTATATATATATATATATTTAGATATACATATATGCATGTGTATATGTATATTTTCATATGTACTGATTCCCACATATACATAAGTGTATAATTGCCTAAATACATGTCTGATAGTCGTTGAGGTCTCTTATAACTTTGGAAATCTGGGATTTTGTCACTCTCTTTATTCACTGAAGAGTCTTATACCTAAGATAATATTTAATCTTTTAACTAGTATCCCTATTTCCAGCTTCTCCTGCCCTTTAAGTCAATTAGTAGCAATTTTACTGGTTTCTCATTATATCCTATCAATTGATGGAAGAAAATAATTAGTCATTCCAGATAACTGGATATTGGGGTATAAAGTAGCCAATGAGTAATTAAATTTTTGAATGTGTAATCTAACTGGTTCATTGGTGTTATGCTGGCATTGCTTCAAGTATTGGGTATTTTACACTATGTGTATGATATTAAGATAATTTAGGGCCAAGCCTCCTTTTCATATTTCAGGAGACAAGTAAATATGGCCTCAATTTTCTTACTACTAAAAACTCATTTTTTTACCAATTTACCAGTAAATGAGAACAGCCAGATTTTTACCAGTCTGAAGAAAAATACCATATGTTTCCAAAGGGTATTCAAACATTTGAATTAGGTTTTGAGTTAATATGATAATATACAAAATACTATGAAGAATATAATCTGAAGATGGAAGCAAGGTAATTAACAATGAATTATCTTGGCTTTATAGTTAGAAATTCAAAAATTAAATATATATATATGTATTTCCTTATCATAAATATAAGGTAATATAGAAATTGTTTCTAATAATTTTAAGATGACAGTAATGAAACCATTACACAATATAAATATATTTTAGGTGAAAAAAACTTGTATTTACCCAAAACAAAAATTGAAAATAATATAATTACTTTTCATATTTTTGCAAATATATCTAATATCCATCTTGATTAAAGACAGTTTAATTGTAATATGCACACCTTCATTCAATCTCATGACACATTATATTCACCCAAGCCTATGAAAAAAATCCAGTCTTACATAACTTTGTCATTGAAAAAAGGAATAATGTAATATTCTTAATATTTGTAATTAATCATTTGTAATATTATTACTATGTATATAGTTTTGATCTCTAAGAACCAGAGAAAAAGTGTTTAGCACTCCCAGAGATATGTGTATTCTCAGGGACCTGAAGATTACACTCACTACCAACTATCATTGACTATGGATATATACCAACTTCTCATTTTTGAGGTACATGGGAGAATTAAAATTTCTTGCCTAAAAGTCACATTGGAATAAAGTAGCAAGACAGAATTTTAACTTCTGTTAGCAGACTCAAGATTCACTCTTTACAATAAATCATATTTCTTATTATATTGTACAACATTGGCAACTTGTTTTAAATTGTTAGAGCATGTAAAATTTCTATAAGTAATATGGTAACACATTGTTGGTGGAATTGTGAATGCATCAAACCATTCTGTGGAGCATTTTGTAACCATGCTCAAAAAGTTATCAAACTGTGCATACCCTTTGATCCAGCTGTGTCACTACTGCTCTTATATCCCAAAGAGATTTTAAAGAAAGGAAAGGGACCCACATGTGCAAAAATGTTTGGGGCAGCCCTTTTCGTAGTGGCTAGAAATGGAAATTAAATGAATGCCCCTCAATTGGAGAATGGCTGAATAAGTTGTAGTATATGAATGTTATGGAATATTATTGTTCTGTAAGAAATGACCAGCAGGATGATTTCAGAAAGACTTGGAGACATTTACATGAACTAATGCTGAGGGAAATAAGCAGGACCAGGAGATCATTATATACTTCAACAACAAGCTGAATGATGCTCAATTCTGATGGACATGGCTGTCTTCAACAATGAGATGAACCAAATTGATTCCATTTGTTCAATAACGAAGAGAACCAGCTACACCCAGCAAAAGAAATATGGGAAATGAGTGTGAACTACAAAATAGCATTTCCACTCCCTCTGTTGTTGTCTGCTTGCATTTTTTATTTCCTTCTCAGGTTATTTTTACCTTATTTCTAAGTCCGAGTTTTCTTGTGCAGCAAAATATATAGATATATATACATATATTGTATTTAACATATACTTTAACATATTTAACATGTGTTGGTCTACCTGCCATCTAGGGAAGGGGATGGGGGGGAAAGAGGGGAAAAGTTGGAACAGAAGGTTTTGCAAGGGTCAATGCTGAAAAATTACCCATGCACATATCTTGTAAATAAAAAACAAAAAGCTATAAAAAAAGAATAAGGAAAAGGGAAGAAAATGTAATATGGTAACAAAAGATACTGTGCCAAAAGACAGAATGAATCAAAATTATCAATTTTACAAGTTTGGTAACATGACAAAGCCCTAATATTAGATACAATCTTTAAGGAAACAAGGGTTTCAAATGAGCTGATATATTATAACCTGAGTTTATTGGAGTCTTGGCTCCATCTTAGATTATTGCTTATTCTATTATACACACACACACACACACACACACATATATATATATATATATATATATATATATATATATATTTCATTATATTCCAATATACATATTTGGTTTTGTTTGTAATTTTGTATTTTTGTTATATTTCTTGTATTTTTCCTACCTTTATGGAGCACGGAAGGTTTAGGAAATATCCAGACTCTCTTACACAAAAGCCTATATGCAAGAGAAAAACCACTTAATTTTTGAATTATTAAATTTTGTCCAATTATTATTAGATAAAAGATATATACTGATTTTTCTATTTCCTATTTCACTCTGCTAATGTGGATTTAACAATCTAGGGCACAATATTACAAGGAAGTATTCTATAGTGGAAAGGCAACTAGATTAGAAGTTGTCAGACTTGTATTCAAGTACCATTCCTATTATTTATTATCTGTATGAATTTGAGCAAATACTTTAATTTATATATACTTATAATTTAAATACTACTATAGGGAAAAAGAGAGAAAGAAAAAGAAAATGCTATTAGGTATCTTATCTAAAATCGGTGTGTGTTCAGGGCTAATCATCAAGCTCTCTGTGGTTTTCAGAGCACTGGATACCTCCATTCACTAGCCCTGCTCTTTGGTGAGTGACAATGTTTTTGTTGTTATTGTTGTTAAATTATTTGTGTAATGTATATGAATTTATCCCATTAAACCTTACAGTTTGTGCCCATACCTAATAAGGAAAACATTGTTTTATTTCTTTCCCTGAACCATTTCCAGGAAATTTTTTTTTTTCACACAAGCATAGCATAATAGAGAGGATTACACAAGAATGGTATAGTTCTTTATTTGAAACCACTGAGTCAAAAACAACAAAAAAACAAATATATTAAGATACTTATTAAAAGAGATAAGACATGATGTACTCAAATCTTCAAAATATTAAGGAACCCAGTTTATTTGTGCTTAATTAAATGTCTTTACTCTCTTTACACAAAGTCCCCAAGAACAAGACTGGATTTTACAATTCTGGTGCTTGAAATCAAGTTACTTTCAATGAAACTTAGTTTAAAGTGAATTAAAGGGAATTGCATGTCCATAAATAAACTCATGTTTTTCCACTAATTTCTGCTCTTCTCTAATCATTCCTCCAACTTCTTGTTGCAACGTCCCTGAAAATCAGGAGCCCGTAGAATAGTCTTACTCTCAAAGTCTTACCAAATGCAAATGGATAGTAACAAATGGACCAGAAGAAGGCTTTTTGTCCCACTGCTTATCTCACTTCCTTTCCTTCTCCAGTTTTAACCTTGGAAAACCTCAGACCTATCACACCTTAAATCACTTCCCTCCTGTAAAACATGAATGTTATGATCCGAATCCATGGATTGCCCAAGATCATTGTGTTATTCACTTATCTTTTTTTGCCTTTCTTTGTATTCTTAGCACAATGCATACCACAAAGTAGACATTCAATAAAAGCTTGTTGACTACACATGTCCCACAGCTAGTTTATAGTAGAATCATTTAACCCTAGGACTTTCTATTTCCAAATCTGTTCTTATTTTTATTTCTGACAAAACCTCTAATATTAGATTTTTCAAAATAGAAGTATCCAAGTGTTTTGTTTATATCTCATTGTTCCTTACAATAATATAATGAGATAGATAAAACAATTACTATCATTCTCATTTTACAGGTTAGGTAACAGGTTCAGAGCAACCAGTAAATGTTAAAAGTAACACATACACACACACACACACACACACACACACACACACTTTTCATTTAAATCTATCTGGATCTCAGTTTCCTCATCTCTAAAATGAAAGAATTGTACTTTTAAGGTCTTTTCTGCTTCTAAATCTGTGAGTCTATTTAAACTCCTTTAAA
The DNA here is from genome assembly GCF_902635505.1 of Sarcophilus harrisii. Taxonomy (NCBI): domain Eukaryota; kingdom Metazoa; phylum Chordata; class Mammalia; order Dasyuromorphia; family Dasyuridae; genus Sarcophilus; species Sarcophilus harrisii. Next base: position 76,851,284 of record NC_045426.1, read on the forward strand.
GAACTATTTTTTTTGTCATTCTTTGTATTCCCAGGCTTAACAAAATGTCTGACTCATAGTAGAACACTTAGTAAATTCTCATTGACTGATCCAGAATGTTTTCCATTATGCCCACAGTCTCTAACTAGTGTTAATATTTTAGAGATAAGCAAACAGGGTCTGGTTAAGTGAGTCATTCCTTGTCAAACAGCTAATACCACAGGGGGGATTTATTCTGATTTCTTCCAGTTCCAATATCAATTTTTTTTATATTATGCCACAGTAGAGACCCTATTTTATGCTTTTTGTATTCTAGAATACTGATTTTCATAAATTAGATGTTCAATCAATATTTTTGAATGAATAAAATTTGTCATCTTCCCAAAATATTTAGGTACCAAATTATGAATCTAGATGTACTAACGATTTCAGAGAAAATCCTACATAATTTCTGTCTTTGGTGGGCTAGCATGGATGATGAAAACTGTCCAATACCTAACCTAGATTGTTGAGTGCTAGGCAAATATTATCTACACATATGGTTATGCATTTTGTCATTGGGATAGTGGCACAGACTTAAAGTAAGAATACTACATTATCTGTTGTCTATGGAAACACTCACTGCTATTAAATTAACAAAGAAATGTTGTTCACTTTGAACTAGTTTTCCAGTGGAAAAATGGATTACATCTTTTCTATCCAACTTCATTCCCCCTTTATTTGACCCAAGAAATATATGAAAACTCTAGACATGGAAAACAAAGGAACTTTCTAGTACTCATGGACTTCAATTGCATAATTTTGTTTTATTAGTAACCATTAGCCATATGGTAACCAAATATGCAAAGGATTTAGGGTTTAACAGGTAATTGTACTGAAACAAGGATTAAGACAGTTTTAATATGCCTATCCTAGAGCTGAGTTATCTGAAATGGCAACTTACCAAAAATGTTTATTCAGCTCTTTATCTAGTCCAATGCTTCACATCCCATCCAACCATAAAACTGGGACATTTTACCATCTTTATCACAGGCATGTATGTATGTCTCTTCCCCCACATTCCACATTCCACTTTGGGCATAGTAATAAAGTCAATTACCATTGACTATTGTTGGGAAGAGCCTATTTATTTGTCTGGTTATATACTATCTCCAGAAAGTATGTTCTTTGGAGGCAGGGGACTATTTCACTTTTGTAATTATATTCCTAGAGGCACTGCACATAACGAACACAGTAAATTGCAGTAAAAACCAACAAGCAAGGAAACAAACAAAAATAGTTTAAATTTGCATGCTTTAAAAAAAGACAACTTGGAAATAAAATTTTCCAAATTGGTAAAAATTCTTCCAAGTGATTTTGAACCTACTTATTAAAAATATTAATATGGGGCTGAACTCTTATTAGATCTTATGGTATTAGAAAAAATGAAAATTTGGCAGTTAAATTTTAATAAAAATCTTTGTAATAATTAATGAGATCTTTAAAAGAGCATCATGATTTAGTAAGCACAAACAAAAAGACACTTCTCTCATTTGGATCTAGGTATCTTTGTAAATGTTTTTATTTTTCCAATTATAGCTATCATTAAAACTAGGTATCAAAATACATTTAATAAAAATCAGATCTTCAAGTGCTCTATCACAAAAAGCTGAAACAATATTTTTTTTAAAATAATGAAACATTTTCAATTCTGTTACTAAAATCATGAACAGATTTAAAAAAATGTTTGTAGTAGCCCTTTTTGCAATGGCAAGAAACTGGAAACTGAGTGAATGCCCATCAGTTGGAGAATGGCTGAATAAGTTATGGTATGTGAATTATAGAATATTATTGTTCTATAAGAAATGATCAGCAGGATGATTTCAGAGAGGCCTGGAGAGACTTACATGAACAGATGGCTAAGTGAAATGAGCAGAATCAAATCATTATACACACCAACAATAAGATTATACGATGATCAATTCTGATGAACTTGGCTCTCTTCAACAATGAGATGATTCAGACCAATGAACTTATGATGAATAGAGCCATTTACATACAGAAAGAGGACTGTGGGAACTGAGTATGTATCACAATATAACATTTTCACTCATTTTATTGTTGTTTGCTTGCATTTTATTTTCTTACTTATTTTTTTCCTTTTTAATTTTTTTTCTTTTGCAGCAAGATTATCGTATAAATATGCCCGCATATATTGGATTTAACTTATATTTTTACTATGATGAACATAAAAAAATGGGATTATTTTAGAAAAAATCACTTTGTTAAAAAATAAATCATGAATGATAATTTGAGTAAGAGATGCTTAATTAATTACTACTAAATAATAAATCAATAATAAAATCAAATTTCATTTTGAGCTCATCCTTTAACATTTGCAATTTCCTTCCTCAAACCTAAATCTCTAAGATAGATTCTGAGAGGTAAAAGCTAAAGGAACTAGAAGCAATATAGTCAATCTTTCTTTCTTTTTTCTTTCTTTCTTCCTTTCCTTTCCTTCCTTGCTTTCTCCTTTCTTTTCCTCTCTTCTTTCCTTCCCTCCCTCCCTTCTTTCTTTTTTCTTCTTTCTCCCTCCCTCCCTTCCTCCCTTCCTTCCTTCTTTCTTTCCTTCCTTCCTTCCTCCCTCCCTCCCTTTTTCCTTTCTCTCTTTCTTTCTTCCTTCCTTTTTTCTTTCTTTCTTCCTTCCTTTTTCTTTCTTTCCTTCTTTTCCTTTGTTCCTTTCTATCTTTCTCTTCAAATTTTCAAATGGGAAAACAGACAAAATAGAAGTGGTTATCCTAACTGTATTACCCCCTTCCTTACTACCACCACCACCACAGTTCAGTTAGTTACAAACAATACTCTCCCTAGATATGTCCATTTATTTTGTTAAAAATTGTACCTGACTGATATAATATTATCTCTAAAAAACATAATGCAGTTGAATCTGTCCTGTGCATTTCCTTGTGCCCTTTTGAACACTTCATGACTAGGTATGGCAGCCACACTAAAGAGAATTATCTTTCCTAATCAGTGTTCGGATCCCAACTCTCCAAACCCATCATTAATGGAATTTTCATCTTTTATATATCTCATAACTGTACTTACAAGACCAGAAATACTATGATTTTTTGTCTTTTAAATCAGTATAATTAGTTTAGCATTCTAAATTTGTTGTAAACCCTAGTGATTACACAGTTTAAATACAAGGTTTTCTTAGAATTGGAGTGAAGGAAGAGTGAGGAAAATAAGACACACTGTAGAAGGTTGATCAAAATTCAATTCAAATAAACTGAATTTAGAATTAGTTTTGATTCAAACCGAATTTTGAAGGAATTAAAGAGTAAGAAAGTAGAACATTCCAGTTCCAAGGAATAGTCAATGAAAAATGTTAAAATTGAAACTCTTCATGAACCCATAAAGGCTTTTCTTGAAAAATTTATAATAGATTTATTTGCCTTTCTCCAATGGATTAAGGCCAACAGAAGTTAAATGCCTTGCTTAGGATCATATAACTAGTGACTGTCTGAGGCTGGATTAGAATTCAGGACTTCCTGACTTCAGGTCCAGCCTTCTGTTTACTCAGACTCCTTCCTAGTTGTATCTTCCTAACAATTAGAGCTAATTACAATACAATGGGTCACCTTTTTAGGCAGTGTATTTATGATCATTGTTGTCTTAAATCAAAGTTAGCATGGCCATCTAGCATGTTTGATTTGGAGAGAATTCTTTTTTTTGTTAATTGTTTTATTTTTTCTGATTATACATGTACATTAACTTTTTAATATACATTTCTTCATCAATCGTGGGGAGAGAAAAATCATAACAAAAGGGAATAACCACAGAGAAAAAAAAAACAGAAAAAAAAGTGAACACAACATGTGTTGATTTATATTGTCTCTATAGTTCTCTTTTGGGTGTAGTTGGCATTTTCTATCCAAAGCTTATTGGGTTTGCATTGGATCACTGAACCGCTGAGAACACAAGTCTTTCATAGTTGAACATCATACATTCTTGCTGTTGCTGTGTACAATGTATTCCTGCTTCTGCTTATTTCACTCAGCATCAGTCCATGCAAATCTTTCCAGGCCTTTCTAAAATCAGCTTGTCAATCATCTTTATAGAACAATAATGTTCCATTATCTTCCTATAACACAATTTGTTCAGCCATTTCCCAATTGATAGGCATCTACTCACTTTCCAATTTTTTGCTATCACAAAAAGAGCTGCTACAAACATTTTTATACATGTGGGTCTTTTTCTGTCCTATCTGATTTCTTTGAGGTATAGACCCAGTAATGGCACTGCTGGGTCAAAGAGTATGCAGTTTTATAGCATAGTTTGGGTATAGTTTGGAGGGAATTCTTACTCAGATAGAGGTTGAACCAGATAGCTTGTGAGGTTTCCTCTAAATCTCAGAATCTGTGATTCCCTAAATTCTATGAGGGAAAGGACCTTTTCTTAATTAGTTTCTTCTTTAGGACTTTGCACAATATAGTATACAAAATAAATGATTAAAATATGAATGAAATATACTACTGACATATAAAGTTTTATTCTTACTCTCATGCCCTATATACTAACATTAGAAAGCTAAGGCCATTTGAGGTGAAAACTTGTCATCTATCTGTGAACTAAAATAGGCTCACAGGGTTGTAAGCTTATCAGATCACATAATTGTATCTGAGTTCACATAATCTCTCAGTGCATGCCATGGTAAAGATGCAACTATAGTAAGAAAATATATACTTTTTATGTCAACATCTAAGTATGTTTGAATACTTACTTCATATTGACACAACCTGAGTCAATAACCTAGAAGAAATACAGTGAAGAAGCCACACCCTCATATTTCAGTTATTAGATCAGATGGTCCAGCCCAATGCAATGACCATATCACTGGTCACATAATTGAAGAGTTCACTTACCAGTCAACTCACATATCTAATATGTGCCCAACATTATTCCAGGCAAGCATGACATATAAAAGAAGCATAAAATCTTGATCAGTACCTATGGGCAACATGATTCAATTATACCCAAGAAAGAAATATATGTGTATAATGTACAATATAATGTAAAGATTATCAGACAATAATTCAAGAGACCTGAATTCTAGACTTGGCTCTTCGAATAATTAGCTGGTTCTCCTTAGGAAGTTTGAATCCTTAAGCATAAAGAAAGGCAACTGAAAAAAAAAAAAAAAGGAACTAGAGCAATTAATCTCTAACTTTTTTTAGCTTAATTATTGCAGGCAATATAAAACATGTAAAAGTAATAGCAATTAAAAGAAGCAAAAACATCATTCCTTGGGATAGTCATGAGGGGTTTCATAAGAATCTGCTCAATTGGATAGTTGACTTTGGATGATGAATGGGGAAAGGGGAAGAATTGTAAATGAAGGAAAAGCACACAAAAAAGTAGAAACAAGGTAAAAGAGGCACTGTAATGACCAACTGAAGAAGGGTAGCATAAATAATCATAAGAGGTAAGAAATAAAATTGTTGTGAAATGGGATGATCATTTTAGACTAGATATAATAGGGGGAAAATCCATTCTTTTTCATAATCATTGTATATTAATAGCATTTTATAAATGCTATATATTCCTGCTAAACTATGAAGACCACGAAGGTATAGGCATTGTCTATAATGAATAGCACAGTGTTTTTTACATAATAGACATTTAATAGGGAGCAAAAGTAGTCTCCATATATACTTATAGCTGACATTTATACTGGCCCATAAAACTATCAACCTCTTTAGTCAACTACTTTGTTTATTCGATAGTTGTAGGAGTGTTCATTTAGAACAAACAAAAAATATGGATTGAAAGAGAATGAAGTAAATAAAAAATATTGGGTCCTTTGATCACGCAAACATTTTACTTTTCTTCAATCTGTTCTAGTACAAACAATATCTTGCTCTAGTATCCCAAGGAGAGGGTTATTTTAGTATTAATTCTGTAGGTACATGATCAACAGAGAGACAAAAATAGACAAAGGTAATTTGAGAACAAAATAACCTTCCTAACAAAATCTTTGGAGATATTCAGACAAAATTAATGGGTACAAGAACAGCTCACTCAATACTGCAGAACTCTAGGACTACTGAAAAATAGAATGAATCCTCATGTCAGTTTCTAGCATTATTCAGAGCTGTAGAACTAGCATAGCTTCATCAAAAGTGCTAGCTTTGGAGACAATAAGGCCTTGGTTTAAGTTTTTCCTGATAGCTACTAGATAAGTGTTCCTGGAAAAGTCACATAATTCCTCAGTGCCCCGGGCAGATCTCAAATATTAAAAACTGTTGAGCAGTTGTCTATTTGTACCAACAGAGAAGGATTCCTCACTTGACTTTCCTTATACCTTATATCATAGATCCTGATAAAATATCTGTCAATCTTCCCTATCTACATGTATGTTATGTGTATGTGTGTATGTATAAGTTGCCACCACCCAAAAAAACAGAAGTGAAAAAATATTAAAAGTCATCTATTAAACATCTCAATTTGACAGATGAAGAAACTATGTTCAAGAGAGGTTAAGCGAATATATAAAACTGAAATGGAAACAAATTCTGTAATGTGATTGAAAAAATGTATATAATGTTTTATATCTGGAAAAACATTTAAATCAATCATCATTTAATTTTACATGTTGTATGTTATCATCTGTTATTAAGTGTCTCTATGAATTCTATACCCATCACCAGATATTTAAATGGGAATTCTGAATCATCTAATAATTATTCTATAATTTGTTTAAAATAGTCAATGGACCATCTTGTCTGACTACTTTGTGATTTTTTAAAAGATGAAGCTGAAGTTCAAAAAGTTGGCATTTCTTTTCCAGCTACATCATTATCAGAACAAGCAATGAGATTCAGGTCCCTCCATACTTCACATCAAGTTATCTGTATGACCACTTGGGTTGACTTCTTGCAGCTAAGTTGAATTTTTCTGCTTCATTCAACTTAATGTCACCCGTAGGCTGCTGGTCTCTGTCTTTGCCGATCCTTCAAGGAAGCAAGGTCTCCTTTAGCTATAACTAAACATAACCCACACATTCTGGATAAACATGTTTTCCTAAAAATCATTGATGTTATTATATTGTTTGCCTTTTCAATGGATTGGGGAGGAATTAATGGGAGGGAGAAAATAATGAAGTTTTATTTTTTTGAAAGGAACATTAAAAAGAAAACTAAATAAATAATAATTTTTAAAAAATAGAAATGATCTATCTATATAACTTTGGCCAAATCACTGACCCATTTTACAAATGTCCACATCTGAAAGTCTCTAAAATCCCTTAATCTATAATTCTATCCATACAACAGTTTGCTTTGAGAAAGAGATTAAAGAATATTATATAAGTATAGCATTATTATTATTATCATTCCATGTCATTCAAATACTGGCTTAAAAGTCCTATTGCATAATTTAATAAAGTTGCATAAATTGACAAAGTACTTTTGATTTTCTATCTCAGCCTACTAATTGTTTAGAGCAGGAAAGGGAAGCTCAGAATTCATGGGATCAGAAAATTACAGATAGAAGGGACCTTAGGCATAGTTTAGTCAAGTCTGCTCATTTTACAAGTTAGGAAATCAAGTTTTGGATATGGAAAGTGACTTGCCTAAGAGTATACATCTAATAAATGCTGAGGACAGAAGGGGGGGAGGCAAGATTTGAATCCATATGTTTCCAAATCTAGGATTCTTTCCATACTGCTTAGTGATTTTAAAATAATCATTCATAGTCTTGTTTGTTTGTCAGAATGCTGACTCCTTTTTCTCAAATTCCATCATCATAAATGTTGTTGGTTCTTGGGTAGATGAGAATTAATGAGGTAATTTTGTGGTAGTTGTTGACAGAGCACATGAAGCATGTTACTTAAGAAAGCTGGATGTTGAAAACCATAATAAACAGAAGCCAGGACAATGCCATTTGTAACCAATAAAGTATCCTTCTCTTTGAGGGTTTTTTTTTTCTTTTTTAAATATTGTCACCACTGAAGAAGTAAAGGAGAGAAAGAATTCTGCAATGATGAGATAGTTTGGACAATAACCCATTGTGTTAATTTTGCATTTTCTTGGTAACAAGGGTTTGGGACATGAAGAGAAACACAAATCCCAAAGAGCAACAAATAATCATTCCAGACTAAGTTAACAAGCATTTATTAAGTGCTAACTACATGCCAGGCACTGGGCTAAGATCTGGGGATACAGAGAAAAGAGAAGAAAAAATAAATAAATAAAACAATTCTGTCCCTGCCCTGAAGGAAGCTAAACTAATAGAGTAAACAACATGCAAACAACTGTATGATACAGAACAATGAGTGAAAATTGAAGGAAAGACCTCCTATAGAAGATGAGATTTAGCTGAGTCCTGAAGGAAATCAGAAAAACAAAGAGATAGAACATTCTAGGTATAAGGGACAGCCGCACAAAGGCTCTGAAATTGGTGAACACTGAATGAGAAGTCATTTTACAATTCTTTAATATTGACAAATGTTCCTGTGAGGAAGGTTGTAAAGGTATTATTACTTTCCTTTTACTTATAGACGGATTGAAACAGAGAAAATATGACATTCATGGTAGCACTGGCAACTAGTTGGAGCAATGGATACAATGCCTGGTTGGATCAGGAAAACCTGAATTCTAATCCTCTTTCGTATATGGACTGTGTGATCCTGGGAAAGTTAGTTATCTGTGTTTGCCTAAATTTTCTCATCTCTAGGTCTTTATGTTGACGTTTTACATTAATCACATATCTACCTTTAAGATTTCTTGAATTGGGTATCCAATATGAACTTGTCAAAAATAAAACTTATTTGTTCTTCCCACTATCTTCCCTCCTACTGTAGAGGGCAATACTATCCTCCTGGCCCCTTAGGTTCACAACCTAGGAAACATCCTGGATTCCTCCCTGTCTTTTACCCTCCCTCCTTTCATACCCAAGCTGGATTTCACCTTTATGACATCCCTCAAATATATCTCCTTCTTTCCTATGACACTACACTACTCTGGTGTAGGACTTAATCATCTCAAACCTGCACTGTGTCAATAGCTGCTGGTGCATCTGTCTATCTTGAGACACTATGTCCCCACTTCAAGCTACTTAGCTACTATAGTGGCTAATAATATAGTTCAGATCCCAACCATGTTATCCATCCCCATCTACTTTCAGTAAACTTCATTGACTCCCTATTATGGATCAAAGACAAACTTTGGTATTCAAAGAACTTCATAACCTTTCCCCCTTCTGCCTTTATGATCTCCTTATGCCTTACTCCCTGATATGTAATCTTCAGTAAAGTGACACGGCCTCATGATTGTTCCATAACCAAGACTATATCTTTGTTTTTGAAATTTTCTCTAGCTGTCCCCTATTCCTGGAGCATTCTACTTTCTCTACTCCACTTATTGGCTTCTCTGGCTTCTTTTAAATGTCAATTAAAACCCCACCTTCTATGGAAGGCCTTTTCCAATCTCCCTTAATTCAAGGCCTTTCTTCTGGATAATTATTTCATATTATCCAAAATATAATTTGTTTGAATATATCTATTGATATATTTTCCCCATTAAATTCTAAGCTCCTCAAGGACTGTTTTTTTTTGCCTCTTTTTTGTATCTTCAGCAATAAGCAAAGTGATTGGTACAAAATAGATTTAAGTCAATTAAGTCATTAAGTCAAAATCTCTAGACTAAGTACTAGATATACTTATGGTGAGATGGTGATAGGAAGAATATAAAATTCATTAAGTTTTTCAACTCCCAATTTGTGGGTTATCTATAAAACAGAGGACCAGTTTAAAAGCCAAGTTATGCAAGCTTTGAGAAGAGATTTAGATTCCAGTGAATGTTGAACATACAGAGCACATTCCAACTAAATTCCCTGAGGACCCACTTGGGAAAAAAGGGGAGTATTTCAACTTTGGCCTCGGTCTTCAGCCTTCTACCAGCTAGAGAAGACTCCACAAGTTCAAAGGGTTTCAAAGAATTTTAAATTTCCCATAAGAATCCTAGAATCATATCCTGTGATGTCATTGGTTGCAGCAGCAATCATATTTGAAGCCAAAGTCAGACTGACAAAGCCTAATCAATTTTTGTTGTTTTTGTTGTTGTTGTTGTTGTTGTTGTTGTTTGTTGTGGTGGTTGCTGTTTTGTTTTAGTGTAGATCTGTGAATTTGCATCTACCACTCATAAGTGGATTTTGTGAGCACCGTAGGAAGAGGAAAAAGAAACAACTAGGAAGTATGAATTATTTCTCTACTTCATTTGCACTCCAAGAATGAGTTCATTTTGCCTTGGCTTAGCTATGTAATGGGAGGATATACTTACAGATTTTGTACATTCCTTGGGATGGGGCAAATATTTTGCACTAGCTATACAACCTTAGTAAATATCTCTTTCTAAAATTCAATTGACTGACTGAATTAATTCTCAATTGATAGATAAATTAGAAAACAAACTGGAATGAGAGCTCAGACAGATAGTATAAGAAAATCATATAAAAAGACCTTCTAGGCAATCCCTAGAGCTCTAAGTAAATGAAATTCTCCAGCTCTAGGGACCTGATTCATCAGTTGTGAGTATATTAGGAAAGTTATTTCTCAGCATGTGTTTCATTTACAATGAGGGGGTGAGAGCCAAGGGTCTCAAGACTTCCCTTCCTATCCCAAATCAATGATCTTGAGATCTTTGTGTAACTACATATCTATTAAGTGTTAGAGTTTAAAGCAGAACCCTAATTTCCACTGACTCCACTATATTAAGTTTTTTCTCATTACATAAGATGATTCAGAAATTTTATAAAATTTGTAATGATTCAATACATTTGTATGCAAATTGAAACCCTCAGTACTAACAACTTTTATTTCTATTCCAGATATATAAAAAAGACAAATTCTAAAACAGCTGGACTGGAGCAGATCAATGATGATGTCTGGGTCAGATTTTGTCACCTCTGTAAACTAAAAATGATGTGTAAGTACAATGTTCTCTGCTGGGATGGAAAGCAGAGGGCCAACTTCAAAGGCTGTGAGGACTGTGCTGAAGTGGGTCTCCTGCTGGTCCTCTTTAAACAGTGAGTCATCTGTAGAAGGGTGGAGGGAGGAAGTGACAAACCTTACACAGAAAAGCCAGCAGGAACTGGCCTTTTCCTCTTTACCTACTGGTGGGGAAGCAAATTTCAGAATAGTTCATGTATACAAAGTCTGGGTAACACTGGTTGCTATATGTTTCTTCCCATACAATGACCAGGAACTGAGGGTGGCAAAGCATATAGCCATAACTCTCACTAGAAAAATTAAATCATTCTATTTATTTTCCCTCCATTTGAAATGGGAATGAATAAATAAAATAATGAATGAAAACATTTTTAAGCACTCACTGTGTACCAGTATGCTAGGTGCCAGACATACAAATACAAAAACAAAGTAATCCCTGTCCTGAACAAAGCAATATTCTTTTAAGTGTAGATAACACTCAGTTGCCAGGGATGGGGTGGGGATGGGAGGGTAGGCAATGATATTCTGCTTTGGTAAGTTATTAAGATTCTGAAAGGAAAATTCTGGCAGTTAATGAGTACTTATGATAGGCATTGGTAGTATTGATTTGATTAGCATTCTGAAAGTAAGATTAGAAAGGCATATTAGTGATGGAGGGGTGTGGGTGCTGGGAGTAGTTTAGTGTGTACTTAATAGAGTATGTATGAACTTCTGCTTTAAGCTAGGAATGATCTCAGGAAATATGGTGGACTCCTAAGGGCATGATAATGGAACACTTCCTCAATGATTGCTGAAATTTTCTTCATTTACACAGCTGTAACTAATATAAGGTAAATAGAGCTTTGCCCCAGGACACCAAAATCCAGGTAATGGTTTATTCCTAATGGTAAGCACTTTCCATAGGACTCAGTCTTTGGTTTTCTGTTGGTTTTTAGTAACTTCCAGGGTCCTACTGCAGTGGCACCTTTCTCTTAGATCTATTCTAACTACATTGTTACCTCCAAACTTGATATGAGTTTACTGAGGGAGCTAAGACTTTCCATTGTTGATCTGCATTGGGGAATTCCCATATCAGGAGCTTTCCATCCTGGTGAAATCACAGTCATGAGACAAAAACAAATACAAAAATAAAAAAAGGTAGAATTTTGATAATTAGATGGGAAGGTATAAAACATTACTGATGAGAAGAGCAACTTTAGCAAAATTGTAGGAAGAAAAATAATGTTAAATTAAAAGGAGTTGCAGAGAAATTTTGACTTCCCCAAAATCATACATCAGTGTGATCCATATTCTTCTAATGATTCCTACACTTAGAATCACTCTCTTCATATTTAAACCATCCTGTTACACCACAGCTTCCACATTTAGGCTCAAAATTTTGCATGTTAAATCCAGCCTATCTAATACTTTATTTTCTTCCCCCTTAAATCCTTCCCACAGTGAAACTTCCCTCTTACAATAAAATACACTTCCATCCTCCCAGTCACTTGGACTGGTAATCTCAGTACCATCTTTGATTCCTTAATCTCTCTCAGATCCTTTTTTCAATTCATTGCCAAATCATTATTCCTGCCTTTACATCTCATATATACTCCATCCTCTTCTCTGACAGAACCAAATTTTGTTTAGGTCTTTATCCCTTCATGCTTTTCTACTTCAATAGCATTCTGATTGACTGAACTTGAAACAGTCTACACTGTAATCCATCTTCTACTTAGCAGGCAAAGTAATTTTTCCTATGGTATGTCCTGATCATGTCACTTAATCCCCTGCTCAATAAATTCCAATGGCCCCCTTATTCCTTCTACTCCACTCTCTGTTCCTTCATTTCTTGTTTCCTTCAATAGCCCAAATCTTTCCTTCTACAGGAGGCATTTCCCCAACTCAATCATACTTATACCCATCAATCATATTTCTTTCACTTTGAAATTTCTGTCTGTCTCTCTGTCTCTGTTTCTCTCCATAGCCAGACAAATTGTTAGATATAAGTAGTGTTATCTGTATCTATTATTAAAGTATTATCTACCTATTAAAATTGTTAGGTAGATAAATCTATATACATGTAGTATTTTCTACTTTCTGTGTCTTATATTTATATAATTGTGTATATGTTGTCTCCCCCATTAGAAGGTGAGTTTCTGTGGGCAGGAATTGTTTTTACCATTCTTTTTTGTTCCTGGCATTTAATATATTGGCTCCATAGAGTAAATATTTACTAAATGCTTGTTGACAGACTGCGCAACCATTGATGCAAATTTGTATTTTTAAAAAGTTAGGAATATCATTTAAAAATTAAAAGATTTTATAACATTATACAGTGTGAAATCAACATTTTAAATACAAATAAGTTTTGTCTGTTTTTTGAATCAAGTCCTAAAGTATCTCTACTTAAATTTACTTGTTAGTGTGTGTGTGTACTACATTAAACACATCTTAAAATATAAAACTTTTCATCATTTTTCTATTCAATTCAAATTGTAAGATTGATTATATATTGACAATAGTTGATATACTTTTCCTGTGATACTTATAGTTCATTTTTGTAAAAAACTATTAATTTTATTAGATGATTACAATAAAGGTTAAACAGTAAATTCCAATTAAAGAAAAATGTATAGTTGTGTTTCCTTAGCTACAGATGAATACAATGATTCATTTGTCTGGAACATTTATTACTTTATACTGGAATTTATTATCCAGATGTTTTAGATCTTCTAATGAGCATTCAGAATTAGTTTTATTTTGGTAGATACAATGGCAGGAATTTTTGCCAAAATTACAGAATCATTATGGAATTTTGGTTATCAAAATTTAAAAGTGCCTAATCATATGCCTATAGACATATATTCCTTTTACATGCACACATATATATATTATATAAACATGTACATATATACATATGTTATATGTAGGTAGAAGAAGAAAGAAGAAAAAGAAGTAGAAGAAAGGAAAACATTGACAATGTTTTGCCATTTCTAAAATAATATCTCTTTCCCTTGAGTATTGGAGAAAATTTTCAAAATGTATTTTGCAAAATAAGGTAATCCAATATCTATTGTATGTCTAACTCTAAAGCATAGTCATCAAGAAATAATCACAAAAATCACATTTTACATTTTAAATAATGAAATTTTGAAAGTAGAACAATTGATATGATCTCAGATTTATTGAGTCAACTATTTTAGATGAAATATATTCTTCAAAATGTCTCAAAACATTAAAATAAGTTCTATTTAACTGAAAAAAATATGTAACATACTTTCTGGAAACTATCCTTCAAATTCTGGATTCAAATGTATCATGTTTCATGTTGGGGCTAATCCCAATCAGACTTATTGATTCATTTTACCCTCATCTAGCATTTTTCCTTGGAATTACACAATATAGCTCTTGTTAAAATTTCCACCATTGTGAGTAAAAAGATACCAACTTTCAAAATTTACATGAGGGTTTTATATGATAGCTTTTATATTGCCACACAGAAAATGAAGAACAACCTAAATGACTATAAACAATCATTATAACTTTGTTCCCTGCTCTATTGAATCATTCTTTTCACAGGTATAAGCCTCTGGCTTGGCCTATATCCTACTCTATGAGTAAGGATTCCTCTCAAAGATAATTTAGTTGGAGTTGCTAGAAAAGTAACCTTTATTATTCCAATGAGTCTCACTCTCTGCCCCAGGAATCTATAGAAGACTTCAGGATTATAGCAGGAGCAAACTTAGAACATTTAGGACTGATAAAGTTCAGGGTTTTGGTCCTTTATATGATGTTTTAATACCTTATTGATCAATATCCTCTTGATCCAAGATGATATTTTCTAGAGTTCAGTAATTCTCACTATCTGGTCAAGAGGTTCCCTTCCTCTTCGTGGCCATCACATAAGTGAAGAAGCCGTGGCTCTCTGCCTCCACAGATAGGAGCCAGGAATTTAGGCTCCAGGAACTCAATTTCTATGTAGGAATAAGGATAATGAAGCTGGAGCTATTCCTAGTACCTAATTGTTGAGAGATCCACCACAGGCTCTGACTGTCACCCCTCTAGCCAGATAGTTGGAAGTACTATTATTATAAAGTGTCACTACTCTAAAATTACCCTGAGAGATTACAGGATGAAATTTTGCCAGAGGACCAAAGTGTGATCTCACACACACACACACACACACACACACACACACACAATCACCTTTCAGACACAGTTATCTAGTTCTCTATTATCAATATTCTATATTATTAGTTTAGTATAGTTTGTATATACATATACACATATACAAATTGAGTAGAAATGGGGGCTACCATATACAAACATCTTTGCTGGCAACATTTAGAAAACCACATATTAACATTATATATGCTTTACTGTATTTCTATTTTATTTTGATAAATATTTCCTACTTAAATCAACCTGGTTTGAGTTTTGATGAACCAGAGATTTCTTGTTCATTACTTTCATTGACTGCTATATCTGTTTGTGAATCAAATATGTGTGGAGGGCTGAAACTTTTGAGTCGATGCACTGAGGTCAGGACTGCTGAGCACTTGAGGCTAACTACTGATTGGACAATAGTCTATGGACATATGCTTGGAAAATGGTCCTTTCCACTATCTGTGCTAGCTCAATGATTGGTGTATACAGAGGATTGTAGGCGGGACTAGGAGGTGGAATAAGACTAGCCAGAGTCACTCTTTGGCGGTAGACAAGGGAGAAGGAGGTTGGGGAGATTCTACTTCCATCCCGTTCAATCCTGCATCTAAGACAAAGAATAAAGACTAAGGACTTTTGCTTATCCTGACTCCGGCTGATTCTGACGTATTTGGGGTACTAGTGCAGTCATCACAAATATGGAAAAATGTTTTAGGCTTTTTTAGCCTCCTTTAGTAATTACTTTTTTTCAGTTAAAACTTTACATACAATTGTTATACTCCATATGCTTCAAAAATTTTGCATTGTTGATTGCCAGAGTTAGACTTTGGTGCCATGACTCAAAATTATCTGCCATATATTTACATGAGTCCTTGCACATTGCAAATATCACTGGCAAGGCCTTCTTGTTCCAGAACCAGGATGTTTTCATTGAGCACAACTCAATTTGGTTGTTAAGACTCCAAACACTAGTTGATTTTTATATTGTGATAAAGAAGAGAGGTAATAATAAAGTATGATAGAGTAAAGACTCAAAAGGAAATAGGCTTAAGCCTTGCTTTTAATGATACTTGCTGTGTGATCATGGGTAAATCATTTAACCTTTCCCTGGGTCTTCTTTTCTTCATTGGTAAAATAATAGGATAAGACTAAAAGGCCTCAAAGACTAATTTCATTATTGCCTCATGAATTATAAATTGATTGGAAGGCCAATTTGTGTGCTGCTTGCCCCAATGAGCCTTGAAATAACGGACTAAATAAAAGGTATTGCATAGCTTTTGCTTATTTTTTTTTTAGGCTTGACATCCTCAAATTGTAGGTGACAAAGGAATTGGTATTTGGAGTTCACTGTTTCACTGGATGAAGTCTTCCACCAGTTATTTCCTAATCTAATAATTTTCAAAACCAGTCTCAAACACTTAAAAATAAATGTTTTTTTTGGGGAAAAAATAAGCTTTGAAATAACTGGAACAGTAGAGTGTACTAAATCTGGAGTCAGGAGAAATTGAGTTCAAAAATAACCTTAGATACATATGACTACATGATCTTGAGCAAGTCACTTAACCCTGTTTTCCTATTCCTTCATTTGTAAAATGGAAAACCACCCCAATATCTTGGTCAAGAAACTCCAAATATACCTACTCAAGAATTAGAAAAGACTGAAACTACTCAACGACAGCCAACTTTCCATTCAAATGAATATACTCAATATCTATTTAAATATCTGAAGGACTGAGGTGTGTGGAGGAAACTAGTTCTTATTTGTCACCTATTTTCATTCTATATGTAGCTAGTCCTTATAATTAAATATTTGGTGAATGCCTTATATGGTCTTCAAATTAACATAGTATTTTCAGAGAAAAGAGTCACACAATATGAAAAATAAGAGGAAGTTTAGTTTCTATGTAATTAAAAAGAAATATGAAAAAATAGATGACTCACTGGAAGAACAGAGAATAAATGGAAAATCTGTTTAAATGATGAGTTATATTTCTTGAGTGAAGCATAATTTTCATTATAATATGAATTAAATTTCAGTGGTCTAAATGCCTTAGGGAGAAAAACTATAAACTCTAATTAGCCAACATACATTTTTTTTTCAGATTTATTATTTGGGCAGGGAGTCCCAAGAAATAAAAATATCTTCCCCCTTGGTCTTTAAGGCTCCTTTTAATAATTATCCCCCAACTTTAATTTACTTTATCATCTTCTTTGCCCCTTCTTTTTTCTTTATTTTTATCTTTATTTCCTTTTTCTTCTTCAGTGCCTTCTCCTTCTCCCTTTTTTTCTTTGTGAGCTTGCTCCTCTTTTCTCCACTTATCTTATTCTTTCTCCTTTTTAATCACTTTCTTCTTTCTCCCCTTTTTTTATTTCTTCTCCTTATCTTCCTTCTTTTCTTCTTTTTCTTCTTCCCTCTCTTATTCTTCATATTCCTCTTCCTCCTCCTCTTCTTCATATTCCTCTTCTTCCTCCTCTTCTTCTTCAGATTCCTCTTTTTTCAACTTTTTTAAATTTCTTATTCCTCTTTTTCCTTTTACTCACAAATTTTATTTTTCCCAACTTTACTTTCTTCTTATTCTTCTTTTTATTTTTTCTTCCTTTTTTCTTCATTTTCTTCTGTATTTTCTTCTCCTTTTCCTCATCTATTTTGTCTTTCACATTTTCTTCTTCCTTGCCCTCCTCTTCCTCTTCTTCCATTATGTGTTCCTCCTCCTCCTCTTCTTCCTCCTTTTCTTCATTTTCTTCTTTCATCAACTTTTTTCTAATCTTCTTTTTCTTTTTCATTTTACTCACATATTTGATTTTCTTTCCCTTCTTTGCTTTCTTCACCTTAAACTTATTTTTTCTCCCTTTTCTCTTCATTTTCTTCTCTTCCTTCTTCATTTTTCCCTTCACCATGTCACCCTTCACTACTTCTTCCTCTTCCTCATCTACTTCCTCCTCTTCTACTTTTTCCTTCCCTTCATCTTCTTGTTTCTTCAACTTCCTTTTCAATTTCACTTTTCTCCTTTTCCTTTTAATCAAAAATGTGATCTTCTTTCCCACCTTTACCTTCTTTTTCTGACCATTTTTATTTTTTCTTCTTTTTTTCATTTTCTTCTTTTTCTTTACTTTCTTCTTTTCTTCCTTTGGCAATTTTTCCCATTTCATTTCCTCCTCTATTTCTTCATCTTCCTCTTCTATCTCTTTATCTTCCCTTTTTTCCTCCTCTTTTTCTTTTTTCTTTTTCTTTCTTTCTACCATTTCCTTTTTTCTTTTCATCATCAACATTTTTTATTCTTTTCTATTTCTTGAGCTTCTTTTCCTGATCAGCACAAAATTTTATCTTCTCTTCAAACCTAACCCAAATATTGAAATGTGAGAACAAAAAGCCTTTTTGGACACTGCCATATATGTGGATATAATACCATATATGTGAGTATAATAACAGCATAATATGTGTGATTATGTATGTGTATGTATATCTGTATCTGAATATGTGTATGTATATGTATATGTATGTAGTTTCTATTATCTAGTGTAATTTGTACCTCTTTTACTATCTATTGTTATAGAAAAAATATAGAGAACCTATCTATTGCTACTGATTTCATTTTCATCCCTCTATGCCATATTGTTTGACCTCCTACTGAGCTGAATGAGAATGTCGGAATGAATATGGTTGCTATAACACCAGTCATCACTGCAAAATGAAGTCATGCTAACAATGGGAACTGTTAATGTGAGTAGCATCACAATAAACTATGAAGGGCAACTATGTAATTACACATCAGAATGTCATTTGGAGTTTATACTAAAACATTTTTGTATGCCTACTGGGAGTTTCAGTAGATGTTGGAAAATGAGATAAAAATGATCAAATTAGCTAAATAACGTTATTTGAGTTTAAGCATCTTCCAGGCTAGAACATACATTGCAAGAACAGCTATTGGAATCACTATAATGGAAATTATGACAAGCATTTACACAGTGCCAAAAGAAATACAGCAAACTGTACATATATGTATATGTACATACATACATGTGTGTATATAAGACAGATGTGTGTTTAGACAATTAGTGATCATGACTAAAAGTGACTTCCTCAAATCCAAGTATCCTTCTTTTAGTTGGTTTGTGTCTGGTTTTAAATTATATATAATAATTGTCAGATACTTTTCAATTATATATCATTTGTCTGTATGCATTCCTTGTAACTGACATATGTAACATTTTTTCCGGCATAATTTTGCTGAAATACAATCTATATATTATTAATATATATTAACTATAATATGTATATACTTATGCCTATATGTATTTAAAGCTCTCATCTAGGAGTCCTCTTTCCACAGCAAGTCTATTTCCCAATGTATACATATGAATAAACAAATGCAATCATATATGCACATATATATCATACAACATGTATGTGAATGTACTATTAGCACACATATACGTATTTCCTAATTTTAAACAGGACAACAGAAATACTTGAATAATAGAGATTTTCCAAGGTAGAAGTGAAGATTCTCTCAGTTTAATAAGTTTTTCCATAGAAGACAATGAAAACACAGAGACTGCCTGAAAGGATAAGTTTAAAAGATCATTTAGGAGCAAGCCTTAATAGAACTTTGATAGTCCTGAGTCATGAATTTTCTTTTCTTCATTGTTCTATATAGAACACCACTTTTGGAAAACAGTTGAACCACATGTAGTTTTACCCATTCTTTTCTTTTTTAAAAAAATATTCATTTTAATACACCTTGCTTTATAAATCATGTTGGGAGAGAAAAATCAGAATAAAAGGTAAAAACCATGGGAGAAGAAAGAAAAAAAAAAACAGAAAAAAGTAAACATAGAATGTGTTGATTTGTATTCCATCTCCATAGTTCTTTTTCTGGAAATAGATGGTACTTTCTATCCAAAGTATATTGGGAAGGGTAGCTAGGTGGGCACGGTAGATAAAGCACCAGGCCTGAAGTCAGGAGGACTTGAGTTCAAAATCTGACCCAAGACATTTAACACTTTCTTGCTTTGTGACCCTGGGGCAAGTCATCTTTACCCCCAAATACCTCAGGGGGAAAAAATAAGTCTACTGGGATTGCCTTATCAATTTTTTTCAATCAAAACTCATTATATATATATATATATATATTTATTTAATAAGTACCTAATATGTGCAAGACACTGGTGATAGGAAAACAAAGACAAATTGATTTTAAAAAACCTTTACCCTATAGAAACTTAATTTCTAGAAATTTAGTGAGATACAAGGTATAAACAGATTAATATACATGATAATTGAGAATGGAGAAAATTCAAAATTTGGGGATTATATAACTAGGTCACTTTAAAACACCAACAATAATCTCTTAAATTGTACCTTAGGCCCAGTAAGAATCCAAATACTAACCTTCCATAAAATCACTTCACTAGAACAAATCAATACAATGAATAAATTCATAAATTTGATAGTTTTTTTTTTTCACTTTAGAAAAAAGTCTTGGCATCAAAAGCATAGTAGAAAGAACATTAGATAAGAGTCAGCAATCTTTGCATTTTCAAAATGACTCTGCTTCTTTCTGAGCAAGTCCATTAACCTACAAAAATCTTTGTTTCTTCATCTCTAAAATGGGAATAATAATGCTTATTCTACCTGCCTACCTGAATCATAAAAACTCAAAATTGTAAAGGACTTCAAAGTCCATCTAATCCAGTTTATACTCGAAATGAAAGCCTTTTTTGGTGTATACATGTTTTACAGGCTCTTGTTTAAAGAACTCATCTCTTTGTTTGGAGGATAATGGAAGGGAAAATAGCAGCAATGGCATAATAGATATTTAAGTAACACTAATTTAAAGTTTTCCAAGTATTTTACATATGTTACTCAGTTGATCCTTAAAATAATCTTGTCATATAGGTGCTATTTTTAGCCACTTTACAAATAAGAAAACAGATAAGGAAACTGAGGCTAGAAGTAAAGTGGTTTGTCCAGGCCACATAACTATACTAAGTGCCTAAAGTGAAACATCTGAAAGGTGTTCTTGACTCCAATTACAATGTTCTATCAAGGATGTGCTTGTAATTTTTAATAGCCATATCCTTAAGGGAAAAATCTGAATTATCATCCCTTTCTCCATTCCTTTCTAAGGTCTCTACAATTAACAAAATATAAAACAATATAAAGTCATATATATATATATATATACACACACACACACACACACACACATACACACACACATATATATATTTAGAAGTTGGCTATTTCATATGTGTAAATATCCTGAAAATTTAACAATTGGCTTGAGTGCATATTGGGGCTGGCTCTAGGACATCCCTGCCTCTATCTACTGCCAACCAGAAACCTTTGAAAAATGCTAGGCCAATACAAGGCTTCTGAAGTTTAAAGTTTTTGTAATATGTCATTTTGTAATATGTCATTTCAGTCATGTCCTATAAAGGGCTGAAACTCTTGAGTCCATACCCTGAGGTCAGACAACCGAGCACTTAATGCTAATTACCAGTTGGACAATACTCTATTGCATATGCTTGGAAAATGGCCCTATTCTGTGCTGGCTCGATCTTTTGGTGTATACAGAGAATTGGAGGAGGAATTAGAGGGTAGAGTAAGACAAGCCAGAATGACTTCTGACCAGGAGATGAAGAAGAAAGGTGTGGAGATTCAACCAAGAATGAAGACCAAGAATTTTTGCTTATCCTGACTCCGGCTGATTCTAAAATATCCAGGGTGCTAACTCAGGCTTCACAATGTCCAACTCTTTGGGACCCCATTTGAGATTTTCTTGCCAAAGATATTAAAGCAATTTGCCATTTCCTTCTGAGTCTCATTTTATGGATGAGGAAACTAATGATTAAGTGGCTTGTCCAGGGACACACAGCGAATGTGTATCTGCAGCCAGATTTGAACTCATGAAGATAAATTTTCTGGATTTCAGGCCTGGCTCTATATCCACCCTACTACCTAGAGGACCAGATTGTTGTCTATATCCATGCAATTTTAAGACCTTAGAAATCATCTATAATTAGAAACCATTTATATTTGAAGAGGCTGAGATCCAGAGCTATAAAGTTATTAGCCCAAATTCATTTAATTCATAAGCACAGAGTTAAGAATTGAACCTTGGGCTTGACTTTTCAGCCATTGATCCTTTCAATACCCAATGTTACTTCATGGAGCTAATGAGATATTGCAAGGTGAGAGCAGGAATGTAACTATATATATATATATATATATATATATATATATATTAAGTCATTATGGGAGCGGACAGGGCCATGAAAATAAGAAATAGAATTCCCCCCCTAAAAAAAAAAAAAAACTAGGGGAAAAAATTGAGAATCACACTAAAAGACATTTATCAAAATCAGAAGATTAAAATAATCTAGTCAATGTACCAGTACAATGGCTGGTCAATGACTTGGACTATTTTCTGTTCTTATGCAAATTAAGAAGCATTAGTCCAAGCTTCTTAAGTGGAACCTTACTAAAAGGAAGATATTTAGTAAGCCAAATAACTTATCATAGTTGTCTGCTAATAATATGTGAACTGGGTCTTGTATCAGGATGCCAGGAATAGGGTCTGGAGACCAGAAAAATAATTTTTTTTAAGTCTTACAATGTTCATCTTTTCCTAAATCCTGAATCCTGCTGCTTTTTATGACATTTTCAACTTTTCCCAGTTTCCATTCTTTCTATGGAAAAATGTTCTCTCTCCTATACTTAAATGTTACTCCTCTTCCACCTATGTCTGGTGGCAGCTATGTGGTTCAGTGGATAGGATGCCAAATCTGGAGTCACAAAGACTTATTTTCTTGAGTTCATATCTCTCAGATGCTTTCTAGATATTTGATGCTAGACAAGTCATTTAATCCTGTTTGCCTCAGTTTCCTCATTAGTATAATTAACTGGAGAAGGAAATGTCTAACTTCTCTGATATCTTGTCAAGAAAACCCAAAATGAGGTCATAACGATCAGATAGTGAAAAATAACTATATAGAATATTTCTTCCTCCTTTTCCTATTGATATCAATAAGAACAATAACAGTAACATTAATTATCATTTATATAGTATTTTAATGTCTGCAAAATGTTTTCAACATACTTTTTCATTTAATTCTCACCACAGTTCAATGATATAAGTACTCATTTTATACCTGTAACAATTGAACTTGAGAGAAGTTGACCAATCCAGGTCACACATCTAATAAGAATAAGAGGCAAGAGTCAAACTCATTTTTTTCTAACTCTAAGGCCAGTATTCTAATGTGCCAACTATTTTCCATGTTAAATATTGTAGTTGAATTGCAACAATTTGTATACTCTTGTCTTTCATTTAGATTTCCCTGTCACTTCTAATAGAAAAACTGTCCTATTTGTCCATCTATTTTCATGAATGTACTGAAGCCTAGATTGTGATATACAATTTTACTTACAACATTTCAAAAAATGTAGAAAGGATTCTAAACAGTCCAGAGAGGAGAAATTCCAGTAACTAATAGAATGGAATAGCTTCCATGTGAGAACTTCTAATAAGAAGGATTAAGATAGGAGACTGAGGAATGTCAGAAGGACAAAAAGGAATGGACATACCATGATTTTCTGGGTTGAACAGATTTCATGTCAAGGAGGAGTAAAATTCTGGAGACATTATTCTTCCTTCTCCATTTGACCTATATATAAGCCATATGATAATGATCATTCCTCTGTCATAATCTTTTCTCACAGTCAAACCTTGCTTTCCATTTCCAAAAGAATCCACTTTATCACTAGTCCTCACCATTTTGTGTCTGATCCCATACCATATCCTGCAAGTAGACATTCTGCTACCAGTCTCACTTGGCTTCTCTTCATGCCAGACATCACAAATAGGCTGTATTGAATGATAATAAATTGTCTTATCTGTTGCCTGTAAATTCTTCTCTCCCTTATTAGGCCATAATCACTGCTGAGCTAAAGATTTTGTCTTTGATTGCCAATTGCCCCATTGCTCCATTGCATTGCCATGTACAAAGACAATTGTGAGTCAGGCAATAATAATGTTTAAAGAAGTAGATATAAAGTTCCATGGAGCTGACTAAAACAAAATTTTATTTATATTTCTAGAATATGGGAAATGGTTTTAGAACAAGAAGGAAATTTAGAAGTCCAACCTCCTTCATTTAATAGATAAAGAATTATAAACCCAGAAAGGGAAGTACCAAAAGTCCAAAAACTAGCAAGTTAAGAGAGCAAGGATTTAAATCTTTCAACTCTAAATTCAATGCTTTTGCATTATGCCACAGAGTCAAACATATCAATAAGAAGAAAAAAAAATACTGTACATTTTCTACATTACTTTGAGTATACATCTGGTAGATTTGTATTCTAATAATAGGAGATGAGCAAATGAATACCCCAAAAGTTCACATGGACTACTTGTGCCTGACCTGTGTTAGAGCATTCCAAAACATATTTATCTGATCAGAAACACTGTAACATGACTCTAATATAATGACATCATTTTGGTCCTCTTCAAGACTGAAGGACAACAACCAAATTCTAATAATATCTGCATTATATGATTTTGACAATGAATGCACTCTTTCTACCCATACATATTGAAATTCTCTGTTTCTAACAAATAGAAAGATCAAGTCTGAAGTTCAAATTTGGCTTACTCCCTCAGGAATCTTGTCAAAATTAGCTACCTCTCTGATTTTCAATTTCTTCAGTTATAATGAGGAGTTTAGGTAATATGATTTCTATAATCCTTCTAATAATCCTGTAATCTATGATTTATTCTGAGTCTTATAGGGTGATGTGACTGAAACAACTAACAGTACAGCCCAATCTTTTTTAGGTATTAGATAGACTGGTACTGAAGTGATAAATAGGTTGACAATCTCTTGGACCTTGATCAAAATCTTTTCAGGTTAGTAGGACCAACTAAATGTTGTGCTTCCTCAGCATAGTCTCCTTCACATCTTCACATGAAATGAAAGCATCACTGGAAGATCACAATTTGATCTATCCTCTACATATAAAATATTTTTCCTACGATTATAGAAAAGATGAAGTATATAAGTACTAGAGCACCAAAAACAATCACTTTATGTCCTATTATAATGAATTATAATGAATGTTTTGGGCAAGACAAACATTTAATTCATTACTGTTCAGTTGAATTAAATGTCAAATAACCAGTGTCATAGGCAAGGCCATAGTCAAAAGCAACACAGGTAAACTGGTTGCTTCTCTCACTGCTTAAACTCATTTTAACTAAATAATTTGAAAATTCACAAACTTGGCAGCAAGTATACCCCAACACAACATTAACCTTCTAGCATTAAAGGAAGTAAATGCTTTTGAAAAAGGTTCATTTTCACTCTGCCTGTGATTCCAAATGAGGCCCAACCTCAATGACTTCATAAGGGAGTGTCTTATTTGGTTTGTTCAGTAGATTTTTTTCTCCCTCACATATGATTTCTTATTTGCC
Source organism: Sarcophilus harrisii (assembly GCF_902635505.1). Classification (NCBI taxonomy): domain Eukaryota; kingdom Metazoa; phylum Chordata; class Mammalia; order Dasyuromorphia; family Dasyuridae; genus Sarcophilus; species Sarcophilus harrisii. Next base: position 76,876,880 of record NC_045426.1, read on the forward strand.
AGACCTTAAATGGAATGAAAGCTTCTGTGAAGGGAAACTGGACAACCACCAACAAAAGGGATCAGATAACTAGTCATCTCAATATCAACTTTATTCAGAAAACAAATATCACTGCAGCTTTTAGCAAGAAGTATAGAAAAGGAATGAACTTTGTATCTGGGCTTTAATTACTCTTTTCTTTAATCATCAAATGACATCATCCATACCAGAGGAAAATTACAACTAACTAGGTCAGAGTCCATGGAGCAATGCTTTTCATTCAAAACTTGCAAAAAATATCATACAATATATGATATATTGAGTAGCCTTGATTTTTATGCACCTTTTCACTTTAGTGAATTGTTTTTCGAGCAGTCGGAAAATGGTTTCCAAATAATTAATTTTGTTAACTATTAACTAATGATAACTCCTGTTACAATATAGTATTTTAGGGTTTCCAAATTGCTTTGTTCCCAGGAACCTGTTGGCAATATGGCACAAATATTGATATCTTGATTTTATTGATGAATAAAGCGAGATTCTTGCTCCAAGGCCTAACAGTTAGCACAAGTTTAATAATCTTTCTATTATACCAAAGTCCACCCTCATAAAACTTACCAAAAAATCTTAAATGATTATTCTTATTTTAAGTGGCTATTCATATTAATGAAGTTCTTAGACATATCTGTACTAGTATGCCTCCATAGCCACTGGAGATCCCTTAAGGATCAAATTCCATATTCCACGTTTTCAGAGAACTGGACCTGGTGTAAGAAAGCAACATGGAATTTCTGTATCTCCCTTTGTGAGAACATTATTTTATGTGAAGAGCCAGACAATCCTATAAATATAATTTAATTTGAGTTTAGAGTTTTTTCTAATGATTCAGTGAAACCTTGCAGTGATTTTTCAACAAATAGGAAGACTGGATACACTATGAAATTACACTAAAATAAACAGACACCTGGTAGACCTTAGGAAATGCAAGCAAAAATTTGTTAATTATCCTTACCCTCAAAAGCACTCAGCACAATGTCTGACACATAGTAGGCACTATTTAAATGCTAGTTGTTATTACATTCAAAATGAGGGTCATCCAAAATGAGGGACAGTGATATTAACACATCCATTTACCAGATGGAAACTGCAGTTGGAAGCAGCGATAAAAAAAAATCTGTCTTTTTTCATATTGGCAAGAAAATACCTGGGAGCACAGAAAAGATTTGGTTGAAAATAAGAAGCTGTTATTGTCCTTGATTTGGAAATTCCTTTCCTTCATGTCTCTCAATTTCTCCCAAGAGTGAAAGAAAACCAAGTGTTTTGTTCCTTTACGCTCAGACTCAACTAAGTCAACCAGGTGGTCATGTGTCATTCTTTAATTTCAGAATAGGTTATGGGTCAGTTCCTCCAGTCCAAATGGCATACTCTGTTAGATTCTCCAAATTACTCTTGTGTGTCTTTATTTTAGAAAATGGTTTAGACCCTCTTTGGGTTCATTAGTATTTATACTTCAATATATAATGAATATGTAATTTCACCAGTGTGGCAATTCCCTCCATTAATGCAGATCACCATCTGTATCTTCTTATTTATTCATTAGTTAAAAAGGATAGGCTTAAAATGAAACCCAAAGCATTCAATAAATAAAGGTTATACCACTAGTTTTCCTTCCATTGTTTGTTCTATATTTTTCTATATGTCATTAGCTTTCTTGGCTTTCAAAATGAGCCCATTTGAACTTCATATATAATTTTAACAAATATTAGTGGCTAATTGATTCTGGAATCTGAGAACCTGGGTTCAAATTCTACCATGATACCTCCTAGCACTTTGGTATTGGGTTTATAACTTAACTTTTCCTGGGATTCATTTTCAACATTTGTGAAGTAAAGGATGTAAGTTATAGGGTGTCTGAATTCTCTTCCAGCATGAGATTTATGATTCATTGAAATATCATATAGACAAATACCCCAAAATTTCTTCATTCACCCTTTCTTTATAAGGTTGCTATTATGCTGAAAGTACGATGGAGATGGATTTTATTGCAGTTTACAGAATATAATTCTATTGTGTTTTAATTTAATAAATTTCTTTAATTTAATTTAATTAATTTCTTCAATTTCTATTTTGTTCTGTATAATTAGAACCACAGCTATTAGTTCAGTTACTAAAATGAGAGATTTCAGTGTTAGAAAGTCAGTGACCTAGTTCAATTTATAACTGAAAAATAAAATCCTCCTTATACTATAATGGACATTTTTAATCATATCTCTGAGAAAAGATGTTCAACAAGAGATAAGCCATTGTTGGTCTGGTGTTTATTTCCTTACCCTCTAGCTGAGGACTAAGCCAAAGGACTATACAACATTGATATATAATCACAAATGCTTGGTTCCCAGTAAAATTATGACCAGATACCTATGATGTGCTTTAGGTTACTTTAAGTGGTACTCTAGAAATAGGCATGACTTCATTTGCAATAGAATATAATGCTATTAAGGCAAGGCTTTTTCCTTGGATTTGGAATCTTGCTTTCCTTTTGTTTGAATAAATGAAGGAATGAAGCATTTATTGAACAATTACAATATGTAAAATATTGTGATAAGCACAGGGTATACAAAAAGAAAAATATTCCTTTAGCTTTGCTCTTGCAACTCCTGAAGATAAAAATTCTCCAGAGATTATGGACACATGGTATAGCCTGACAACCAATGAAAAAGGAAAACTGATGTGTATGTGGGTATCATCAAGTCTCACCACATCCCTTCTTGAAAAGACACATGCCTAAAAAATATTATTTCCTCCAAATAGTCAGTCATGGAAAAACTTTGTGGACTTTACTTTATAGAATATATATAGTCCTTGGGAGAAAGGCAAAATGTCTTATTGATCTTTGAGACTGAAAAGAAAATATGAACAGCAACTATACTGGTCATCACTAGTAGACAAACAGCAAAGGAAAATTCTAATGTACTGAGTTATAAGTGAACAAAGTGAAAGATCTATTAATAAGTAGCAAGTGAGGAAAAAAATGTCAATTGGAACTGATTCCCATACTGTGAATCAAAAAGAAAAATATACTGATCTAAAGAGAAAAAAGTCCTAGAGAAATTACACACTTAAAAACTTTTATTAATATAATAAGCAACCACGATTCCAGATGACTTATGATAAATCATGATAATTTTTCTTCTGACAGAGAGAAGCTGGACTTTGTGAGCTGAAGGATAAATATATTTTGAGGTAGAAAAACCAATGTTTTTTTTTTCACCTAAGTATATCTCTTATAATTTTTTTTCTTTTTTTCTTTTTCTTATTCCTCCTTTTTTCTCTTTTTTATTATTAAGTGTGGAAAAGGTGGAAGAGAGAGAAAACAATTTTTTTTGTTCATTAAAGAAATAGCTTGATTTTTTAAAAATTAGTTTACTCAAAAAAGGAGATTTCATTTGTTTTTAGTTATTCTTTATGCTGAAATGATTGTATTATACCTTATTTGTGGAAGAATTCTGTTTTAATCTTCATAGAATAAAAGCATAATGAAAAATCTCAATTGGACAAACTCTCCTGGGATGGATAATATACAATTTTTCTTCTCTCTGGTTCACTAATCCAACAGTATTCTTCTAAAATTTAATAAAGACTTTCGGACCTACAACATAGGCTATTATTAGGGAAGGGGATGGTCATTGTTATTGTTTGTTTGTTTTGTTATTTTCCTCAGAGAGGCAGGATTATAGGATCATAGATTTAAAACTGAAAAAGACCTTTCAGGTTATTTCAGTCAATATGCTCATTTTTCAGATGAGAAGAATGTGGTTCCAGAGATGAAATGTTTTTCCCAAGGTTATTTAGGTAGATAATAGAGGAAGAACTGGTATTTGTTTCCAGATCCTTTGACTCTAAATCCAGTACCATTTTCCACAGTACCTCAAGCAGTACAAAGTGAAAAATAACTACAACTCTCTTGGTATCTAAGAAAACCTAGACATTAGTTGATCCACTATTCTTTTTGTGTTATTGAGTATTAGAAGGGACAGGAGAAGGTTTAACATAGCAATAATTGATCCTACTTTGTATGCCAGAACTAGTCAGGAGACCTACATTCAAATTCTGGCTCTGATAGGAGCTGGGTGGCCAGAGGAAATTACTTAATCTCAATGAGCTTCAGTTTCTTCATCTGCAAAAGGATGAATGTATAGATATAGGGATGATATCATATGGTCAAAGAAAAATCTTCACAGGAATAGTATAACCCATTTATTTTATAGATGAAGAAATGAGGCCCACATCACATCACAAAGGAGATAAGGTACCATTTAAAGTTAGATTTTATGATTCCCATGCCAATGTTCTAAAACCATAAATGGGCACTAGTGGATAGAGCACTGGGCCTGGAATTGGGAAGACTCTTCTTCATTATTTCAAATTCTGTCTCAGATACTCAGTTGTTGTATGATCTTGGGCAAGTCACTTAAGCCTGTTTGCCTCAGTTTCCTCATCTGTAAAATGAGCTAGAGGGAAATGGCAAACCACTCCACCACCTCTGCCAAAAAAAACTAAAATGAGATCACTAAGAGTTGAACATGATTGAAACAACTGAATCACAACAACAATGCAAAATTAAAGCACCTTATAAATGTGATTTTTTTTTTTTTTAATGACTACATGCTCAAGTTCAAACTGTATCTACATTGGAATCTGGCAAAAGTGCAGTGAAGGGTGATATTAAAGGGAAGAGAGAAACCAGCACAACCTACAAATGAGTTTATAGCACCAAACAAATCATTTACCCTATTTGGGATTCACTGTAATCCTCTATAAAATGAAAATGCAGGGACTAGATGAGATCTAAAATTTGTCAAATATATAAAATTCTTTGAATATCATTTTTGTTTTTGTTCCTCACGAATGTCAATGATTGAGAAATAGCAAGTTCAAACAGATGGGAAGAGAAGTAAGACAACACTTTAATGGAGATTCTATTGGGGGTCTTCTGGGAATTTTAGGGATTTTGCATTTTTATTTTTCCCCCAGTCCAAATTTCATTTCAATCTAAACCCATTATTTTAGGCCATTTCATTTCAATCTAAACCCCTTATTTTAGGGCAAATTCTGGAGAGGCAAATAGTTTATCTAAGAACCCACTGATAGTGATAAGAACACTGTCAGAGCTTAAGACTAGAATCCAGATCAGAAGAAAGAGAGAGGCAGAGGAAGAACGAGGTTGTGTGGCTTTGACTCTTCAGAGTTTAGAGACCAAGCCAGTAAAATTTTGCTAACAAGAGGCTTCAAATAATCATGAGAAAAATTAACTGGGGTTAAATTAACTAATCTGAGAGAAATTTTATAAAGGAAAGGAGGTTTCCAGAATTATGTATGAATTCTAAAGTGGACTGAAGGAATTTGTGAATAATATATTTCACCCTTCCTAGATCTTCTTCTGGACTATCTTCCCTTTATTTCAGAATCTGATGGTTCACAAGATAATGTCTGTTCTTTCATCACTGGAAATAAGAACATTGCTTTCTCCTGGAAATTTGAGTATAAGCTAATTCATAGCTTCTCATTATGTAAAGGTATCATTTGAAATGATATAATTTTAATTGTCATAGGAATAAAAAAGAGAATATACCTCTCTATATTGTAAAAATAAATTAAAAAACTGAATCTCACATTCTGATCCTTTGTTGACTTTGTAGCAAGTAGAAAAGAACACAAAAAATTACTTTCTTTTTTTTTCTGCCTACCTTACAACAAACCATAAAATGTCCTAACAATGGGTGAAATAAATTATCTAGTTGAAGAAGAGGTTCAGGAATAGATTTCATTTGAGTTCATGTAAATAGAACAAGAACAATAAACTCCTAGAGACATAGATAAAATGGGGTGGGGGGAACTGATTTAAGGCATAGAACATTATCTTTTATGATGTGTTAGATGATTGGTGGAAATGCCAAAAATTTTTCATCAAGAGTAAGAGACAAAGAAATCCCAGATTAAGTAAATCACACTTTGTTCTCCTTTGTTAAAGAATTTGTTCCTAAAGTACAGTTGTTATTTTTAGATTATAATCCCTCTGGGCAAAGACTGTCTGATCCAATGTTCTCTCTAGCTCTTAGTATCATACTATTGCTCAACATTTTTTTAAGAAGTCATTAATGATCACAACATTATGGCAATAATGATAAATATTAGGATCATCAAATTTAGAATAGAAACTCACCCATCATCTCCTTTTAAAATCCTCTGACTCCCTAAAAGGTTAAACAATTTGTCTAAATTTAATATTGTAGTGTGAAGGCAGCTTGAATTCCAACTCAAGGCCCTCTGATTTTAATATAGTGTTCTTGTCACCAGTGTGAGAGAAAATTATGAAAATTTCTAGAACATTGCTAGTATTTTATCTTCCAGAAACCAATTTAAACAATTTAAATACCATACAATTTAGTTCAATTTTACCAGCTTGAATTTACTGAGGACTGTGGGCAAGGACCTACAAATTCAAATGCAAAAACAATTTTGTCTTTATTTTGCATATACTCTGCATTTTTTACATATTTCTCTCTGCTAAAATGTAAGATTTTTGAGAGTATGTTTTGTTTTCAACTTTGCGTTGACAGTGCAAAGCACAGTGCCTCACTTCTAATAGGCACTTAAAATGCTTGTCAAATGGAATTTAATTCAATAAACATGTTGTCATAGAATCGTGCCAAATGACCTTAGAAACACTTAAGACATCATTTATGTATAGGCCATCATCTAGGCAGGTGGAGTTTCGTCTTTTTACTCTGTATGGAATTAACAGAAGATGCTGTATTTTGATCAAACTTCTTATTTTATTTCTGCCATCCTCACCAGGCAGCTGTGTAAGGAATTTGTGCCTCAGGTCCTTTGGGAAGAAAGCCCATGAGTAATGATTGTCAAACACCACTCCTCCTGGGTGGGGAAGGAGACTTACATGCTGTGGAGCAGAAGAAAAGCTTTGTAGATTAAAATCAACACCTTGCTTCAGCCCCTGAAGCAAAAATGGAGCCATTTCAGTTTGCAGCTCCTAGGTGTAACCTGCTAATTGGGACTAATGCTCTCAACTACTTAGATTACTAAAATCTTGACCCACTTAAATCCTAGAGGTTTATAAAGTTCAGTTTACTCTTGTGGCAACAGTTTGTCAGGGACCCACTTAGAGGTGACTAAATTGATAAGCTTTAGTCCAGAGAGTAACAGTTTTCTTCTAGGGAAGTGATTCCCAACCTCACTTTTGTAATATTCCCAACTATCAGATATGAAATCCTCAATTCTATATCTCTCTATATCTCATTCTTTGCCTCTCTGGATCTCTGTCTCTGTCTATGTCTTTCTCTCCACATATGCATTCACACAGTTCCAGATCACATTGTGTATTTATCAGTCTGTAGGTATATGTGTGTGTGTATTATAAAATTGTGTGTATGTGCATATATACACACATACATATATATGTACATACATATTTGTGTATATACATATACATATACTCATATGTGTGTATATACTATATCTTTATGGATGTGATTATGTGTATGTGACTATACATATATTCTTAAAAGGATAATCTTGTATGTGGCTTCATGCTTGTAGGCAATATATGATAAGAAAATACCACAATTAACTCAGCTTTAATTTACAATACCTGAATTTCGGTGTTCTGGATGACTGAATTACTTATCTATATGGTGTCATAAGTACAACATGTCAAAGTCAGGACAAGAATTCTTTCTCCCTGACCCTTCTCTCATAGTGACTCTCACTACAACTTTAATGATTAATACATATAAATCACAGAGAATATATAGAGGGTCTATGTCTACTTCTAAAAGTTTCCTAGTTATAGCTGTACTTTGATTTAAATAAACCTAGTTTTGCCACTTCTTCCAGGAAGCCTTCACATATTACTTAAATCAGAAATGTTATTTTCAACTTTAGAATTCTCCTAATACTTGGTTCATAGCTTTCTTATGAACTTTTATTATTCCATTGTTGCTGATCAAAAGGCATTTATTAAGCCTTATTGTGGAGTCATTGTCATATGTCCTGACCTATGTCTTGCCACTCGACTCTGATGATTCTGGAGGAGAGAGTGAGACTGATAAGTTAACAGAATTCTGCTTTTACTTAAATCCAATTCACTTGCAAATCAAGATACCACATTTCTGATGTCATTGGTCATGAAGGGTGAATAAAAATGGACCTTAGTAATGCGAATGTACTAAGCAGTGGGGTATAGAGAAAGATGATACATGGTTGCTGATGCTGTCCTCAAAGAACTTTTATGCTAATAGAGGAGATATCACGCAAATAATGCAAAATATAAACAGAGTAAAAAGAAGTACTCTGAGGCAAAGGTAGCAGTGAGGGAATTAGGTAAAGACCCTTTGTAGAAGGTGAGATTTGGGCTGATTTTGAAGGCAACAAGAGGAGCTAGGAGACAAAGGTGAAGAGCCGAATATTACAGGCATTTGGGCTAGCCAGTGAGATGACAAAGAGTCGACAGACAAAGCATTCTGTGTGAGGAAGAGCAAGAAGGTATGTGTTGATGGACTGTTAAGTACATGGAGGGTAGAGAAATGTAAAAACAAAAGAACACATTAGAAATGTGTGAAGGGGCAAGATTAAAAACACTTTAATTATCAAGACAAGCCTTATTGAGTAGAAGGCAAAATGGGGAAGGGATATAAGGGATGTCAGTCCTGCACATTACAAAGATCATTTTGACTGCTAAGAGAAGGATGAGTTGAAATACTGGGGAGAGACTTAAAGAAGAAAAATCAGTTAAAAGACCTGTCAAAATTATTCAGGTGAGAAGTGATAAGGATCTATGTTAAGATGGTATCTATGAGTGGAGAGAAGTAGAAGTATATAAGAGATGTTCATATGGAAGCATTAAGACTCATATGGATTGGATTAAAGAGAAGAGTTGAAAACAATACTGAAATTTGTAAGCCTGAGTGACAGGAAAAATGACATTGAACTTGATAATGATAAATATTTTGAGAAGAAAGAAAAGTTTAAGTGGAAATATAATGAATTTTTATTGGGATATGTTGAGTTTGAAATGCCTGTCATTTCCATTTTGAAATATCCAGAAAGCAATTAGTGATGCATGATTGGAGATCAAGAAAGAAGTTTAGATTGGATATCACTTCAATAGGGATCCATGGAAGCTGATGAGATCACCAAGCAATATAGTATCAAGAAAAGGAGAGAGTTTCTAAGGACACCTATGACTAGTTGTTGTAATCTAGACAAGGACTAATAAAAGAGTTTGAAAAGGGTCAGTAAGACAAGAAGAATAATATGATGAAAAATGAAAGAGGATAGAATTTGGTAGAGAATGATAAAATATAGATGACTGAAGAGAACAGATGCAATTGAATTATGAGTTTGTAAACTAGACTAAAGAGAGTTTAAAAGGGAATAAGCAATGAAGAAATGGAAGTTCTAATTGTAGCTTTCTCAAAAAATTCAATCAAGATGGGGGATGCTCCTGAAATACAGGGTGATTGATAGCTGAAATGAAAAAGGTCTATTGTAAGCTAACACAGAGAAAATAATAACAGACTTGGATTCAGAGTTCAAATTTAAGCTCTTTTAGATATGAGCTCTGAGAATTAAAGCAAGTAGTTTCACTCATCTGAGCCTCAGTTTACTTATCTATAACACTCTGCTTGTGCTTCATGGAGCTATTTTAGATAAAGCTCTTGATAATTTTTAAGTCCCATAGAAAATAAATGTGAGTTATTATTATTATTATTATATAAATATCTCTTTTCACAGGAATCCCAGATGTTATTCAAGCAATTATAAAATAATTAAAACTAATAGATTTTAATAATTTTGTAAGATGTAGCATAAAGAACCCAGCCTTGATAGAAGGGGGATTTAGTTAGAATCTCAATTCTACCACTAATGCTCTATATAATTTTCTTTCTTAGGCTCTAATTTCTTTATTTGTAGTAAGAATTCTCATCCCAATGAAAAAAGAGAAGGGAAGGGAATAAGCATCTATATGATGCCTACTATGTGTTAGACACTGTGGTCATCACTATAAATATAATATCTTCAGTCCTTTGACATTTTCAAGATATTTTAATACACATTATTCACAAAGTCATTTTAGATACATGATTTCTCCTTTATTTCTCTGTGGGCATCACTCTAGACTCTCCCAATTTTTTTTCTTTACCATGATCCAGCAACCATCTTACCTTGAAGATCACGCCACCCCAGCAGCCATTTCACTTTGCAAAATCACTTTGCCCCTGTGGCTCCTTCTTGTCACTGTTCAGTTCTTCATAGTAGCTCCATATTAAGGCAAGTAACCAAGCCAGTTGTGTTTTCTCTTTCATTCTGTTATAGGCTCCACTCTTGATTCTCTAGATTTCTTTCTTCATCATACACCCATACGGGTATCTTTTGCCATTCGCCAAATCCTTCTTTTCAGCTGTCTTTTATATTTTGTCTTAGAATATAATTTCTTTGAATCCAGGAACTGTCTTTTTTTTTTTTTTTTTTTTGCTTTTATTTGTATTCCCAGCCCTGAGAGCAGGTTCTATCACATTGTAAATGTTTAATATGCTCTTTTTACTTAACATGCTTTGTCCCATTTGGTTCTCTCAATGACCTTGATAGTTAGATGTTATTCTCATTTTACAATTGAGAAATCCAAAGCAGAGAGTGATTAGGTGACTTTCCCAAAATCACAAGGTTAGTGTCTGATGTGAAATGTTATTCACCTTTACTCTTAAGTCCAGAATACTATCCAGATGTCTTTTGTTCTCTTTAAAATGATGGAATTAAACTGATCTGCTCTCTCAGCTTCCATCCACCTCTAAAAGACTATGATTTTATAAATATTTCAAAATTTCAAGGGAACCAGCTCTTGAGATCCAATCTCCTGGCTACCCAGCTATAGAAAAATATCAGTACATGGTGAAACTGATCTTAACAGAAAGATATATAGGAAAACACTGGTTGTACATGAGAAAAATGTATGATTTTCATTATCCAGAGCTTTGACAAAGGGGGATCATTGTGTCTTCCAAGAGAGCCAGAGAAGATTTTTACAGCAAATGGTTTTCTTAAGAGGCAATGTGATATGATGGAAAGACTGTTGGCTCTAAAGTCAGATTATCTAGACTCTGTCAAGTCCTAATAATTGTTATTTGGGTGATTTGAGAAAGTTATTTAACATTTTAGGACCTCAGTTTCTTTATCTATATAAATTGAACTAAATGGTGTCTGTGGACAATAATGTACTGGATATCTTTATTTTAAAGGTGATAATATTGAATCCCAGATAGAAAAATAGATATACAGACAGATGGACAGACAGATAGATAGCTGTGTATGTAAATAAATAGATAAAAACAAAACAAAACCTTATATTCAAATATATATCTCCTAATGTCAAAATTAGTGCTAGTGTTCTAACAGCCTTGCTTAGAGAAGATTGGGAGTGAGTGAAACAGGCAACTGAACTGGATTAATTCAGTCAAACTTAATTGACCTGAACAGAGCTGAAAGGAATCTGATGATGGAAAAAAAAGGTGGGGAGGAATTCTTGTATATAATAGTACCAGACTAAGTTTTTCCTTTTCCTTTTATTGCAACCTCTTTTTTACATTTTTTATCTTAAATCCTACTCCCAAAATGCAAGGAAATTTAAAGAAAGTTATTCCTCTAAATTTAAAGACTGCGTTGGGAAATGTTTCAATCAACGTGTTTCTTCTTGTTTGTACAAGCTAAAATGTCACCGTTGGAATAATTACTATTTCATATCTCCTCTAGAGCAGCACACGCTCTTGCTAATCCTATAGTCCCCTGCACGCAAAGTCAACACTGATTTCAGGAGCCCATTGGTGCTTTTAAGATCCAGTATTACGGCATGAAACTCCCAACCTACAATGAAGGATTACGAACATGACTAGTCAAGACTATTGTACTTACATGTTGTGGTTGTTTGGAATAGGCTTTTAAAAATAGTTATACATATATATCCATAAAGATATCATTAACTAGATGTAAATAATCATATTTGAAAAAACTTGATCTTCTAAGAAGCAAAAAGTAACAAGAAAATATATTTCTTGAATTTTCTTTTCTTATTTTACATTAACTTTTGATCAGGAATAATACCATTAATGGAAAATTTTTCTAAATGATTGGGGGAAAAGGTAAAATCCAATCCCCATTCCTTCTTCCTACTCTTCACAGCCCATGTGTCCTATTTGTCATATAGCTATTACTTTGTTAGCATGGATAATCCAGGCACAATTTCCTTCTTTCAGCAGGGCTCAGATATTCAAGATGTACTTGAAATTTTGCCACCAGTCCTTCACATAGGAATTGGCTCACATAAAATGCTAATTCATACTGTGGTGCTAAGAAAACTCATAGTAAAATAAAAACATCATTAAATTGAATATTATGCACAGAGATTAAATGAGAGTCTTCAGAGAGGTTACCTAGTCCTGCCTTTGAGGAAAAACACACCTAGAGAATTTTGAGTTAAAATGTGAACCCTTTTTATTTAACTTTCTAAAGTTTCCTTACTCTGATATTTTTGAAAGCAACAAAAGAATAAAATGACAAGACAATGTGTCAGAGGAATAGGATCCAAATTCCAACTCTGTTGGTCACTACCTATCTGCACAACATTAGGTATGTCACTTCATCTCATTCATTCTCAGTTTCTACTCTGCAAAATGAAGGAATTAAACATGGTGACTGCTGAGGTAGTGTCTTGCTTTAGATCTTTGATTATGTGAATCTTTGTTATTCTATAATTTCCTGTGGCTCATTTTTTTTTTGTATATATGAGAGGAAAATTTGATACAATGTCATATTCAATCTGCATCTACATTTTCTCAGAAAGTTATAATTTTGTTGTAGCAATAGCTATTTTAGCAATAATATTAAGGCAGTTATAGAAAACCTTATTCCACTTAGGCTTCCTTTAGTTCCATTTAATATCTTCAAATGTCCTCTCCTCATACCCATAGAGATCATCAAGCATTTATGTCAAAAAAAAAAAAAAATAACTAGGACTTTCAACAATCAAATGTCATGACAGTATTTTAAAAGTATGTTCTGTTTTTTTTTTTTAAATCAGTCAATGTATCCAACAACATTGGGCTTATTATATATGGGAAACTAAGAGAATTATTTAATAAGAATTGATGTGAAAAATACTATTGGGCATTTATAGAATGCCTTAAATTTTTCAGTGTTGTATGTATACTATCACATTTGAAACTTATAATATCGCAGTAAGGGAAATGTTAGAGGTATTTTTCATTTCCAGGAAAGTGAAACTCTGATAAATTAAATGAATTGCCCAAAGTTAAAGAGCTTATGCAGTGTCAAATAAATGAAGGAAACAATAAGATTTTAGATAAAGGAGAGATCATTAGAGATGAATAAGTCCAATAAAAATATATGCAAAAGGAATCATACCTATAAATTTATTTTGTAAATACATTGATGATCCCATTCAGTATATAATGACTTTACTCCCTAAAAGATCACATAGCACTCTTATTTAACCTCTCTTTTACATTTCTAGGATATTGTGTTTTATTGTGGCAATTTTTATATGTTCATACCTTTTCCCAGTCACTATACTAAAAACTCTGTGAAAATGAAGTCTGTCATCTAAAATTTATTTTTCTCTTACTGTCTAATATAGTGCTCTGTATACAATAGGAGTTTTATTCATAGCTTTTGAAAGAAAAAAAAGAATGATTAGTATTTCAAAGGGAGAGAGGCAGAAAGAGCACAACAGGCATAGGGCACATTGGGAGCAAAGATACTGGAAATGGAAAACACTGGGTATGCTCAAAGGTGTAAAGTCACTTTGTCTAAAGCATTGTGTGTATAGAGGATAGTAGTATGATAAGATCAGAGATTTTGAAAGACTCTGGTTTGCAGAGGATTATATGTGTGAAGCTAAGGACTTGGAGATTTATTTGCTAGTCAATAAGCTTTGATACAGGAAAGGCAGATGAACTTCATACATGAGAAAGACCATCCTGGAAGTAGTATGAAAGATTAATTAAACTACATAGATCTGTTATATCACCATTCCTATAGTATAGGTAAGATTATGTTATAGAAGTTCATGCATTCATATCCTCCCCTACCTCTCTCCTGGAACTTATTAACTGTTTGACTTACCTTATATATGTTTTACCTTCCTGGAAGAGGAAAATACATGTAGTATATTCCTCAAAGCAACATTATAATTAGACTGTAGAGATGAATTATAACCCCATTTCCATAGTAGGTGGGTGGTAATGCAATCACATTGTATTTACACATATGTAAATGTATACGTGCTTTAGCAGTGTGAATACAGAAAAGACATATAGGAGAGATAACATGCATGGAAAATTGATACTTCATATTCTTTGGTTAGAACTAGAAACTAACTGGATATGCTAGGCAAGATAAAAGGACAATCAGAGCTCACTTGGTTGTCTCAAGGAATTGTGGTGCTGGTATAAGAGATATGAAAGTCATAAGGAGGAATCTGGCAGGAAAATAAAGGGATAGGACTGATTGCTTGGGATGCATAACAAGAGATGTGCCATGAAGTATCTCTCTTGTTTTCCACCCAAAAGTTGCCATCACATTCTTTCAACTTCCCAGATGACCACAATAAAAAAGACCAAACATTTCATTTTTCCCTAAAAAAATTAAAATGAGGAAGAAAAGTATACTAAATATTGGTGGACCAGGAAAAATCTAGAAAGATATAAGGTTTGAAACTAAGTCTTCTATTCTGTAAGCATTATCATCCCCCCTACACATAAATGTGTGTGCACGTGCATTTACAGAGTTAGAAGGGACCTTTGAAGGGTCGTCTGGTTCAATGCTCTCCTTTTATAGGTGAAAAAAACAGGGAAAAGAGAAGTTAATCAGCTTCTAAAATTACAGAGGTCTCCTTTCTCTTTTAGTTCTTCAGAAGTCAGTCACAACCAAAGATTCACCTTTTTATTCTTTATTCTTTAAATTAGTTCTTTTTTTTTTTTCAATTAGCAAAAGGCAGTTCCTACCACTGGAGAAAAGAAAAAGAAAACTCTTGCAACAATATGCATATTCAAGCAAAACTAATTATTTCACTAACCATGTTGAAAGTCATATATGTCTTATTTTACACTTTCATGAAGAGCATAGCATGCTTCAACATTATTCTTCTGGAATGATGACTATCCAGTGCATTGATCAAAGCTCTTAGAGCTTTAAAAGTTGTTTGGTTCTATAGAGTTATAATCATTTAATTTTTCTCCTAATTTTGTTAACTTTATTCATTACCTTCATATGCCATTTTCTGACTGATAGGAATGCTCATAGTTTCTAATTATTTGCTACCACAGAAAGGGCTGTGTATATATATATATATATATATATATATATATATATATACACACACACATATGTGCTGAATATGTGTGTGTATATATATACATATAACAGACAGTTCTCATGTTATTTAAATTCTCATTATATAAATTTAAATATACATAAAGAATTCTGGAAGTCCACATTTCCCAAAACACCTATGTTAACTTTAATACACAATGCCATGCTTGCTCTTTGTCTCTCTGTCTCTGTCTCTGTCTCTGTTTCTCTATCTCTCTCACCTCTCCCTTCCCCCTTTCTACTCCTCTTTCTCTTTTTCACTCTTGCCCCTTTGCTGGATGTTCCTCAGCTTCCCTACCATCACACACACACACACAAAAAAAAAAAAAACAAGAAAAAGCAGGAGAAGAGAGGTTAGCAGGGAGAGGAAGAGGAGGAGATAAGGGGGAGGGGAAAAGGAAAAGGAGAAGGAAAGAAGGAAAGAAGGAAGGAAGGAAGGAAGGAAGGAAGGAAGGAAGGAAGGAAGGAAGGAAGGAAGGGAAGGAAAGGAGGGAGGGAGAAAGAAAGAAAGAAAGAAAGAAAGAAAGAAAGAAAGAAAGAAAGAAAGAAAGAAAGAGACTAGTTCCAACCTGCACATTTCTTTTCTTGCTGAGGCTTCTTTGTCCCAAGCTCTATTGGAATTTGAACGGTATATTGGCCCCCTCTCTCTATGTGGGAAACTCCCTCCCTGCTCCCCTCCTTCCCATCTTCACCACAGACAAATTCACATTAAGGTAAAATTCACTTTATGTAGAAGGCTATGGAATAGTCCACTTATGTAAAGCAAAAACTGTACATATATATGGCTCCTTTTTCTCTTTCTTTGATCTCATTGACATATAAACCTAATACTAGCATCACTAAGGCAAAAAGTAGAAATTTTTTGGCTACTTTTTGGTAATAGTGCCAAATTATTTTTCACAATAATTGTACCATTCACAGCGCTATCAATGTGACCTTATTTTATCTATTTTCCTGCATTCCTTCTCACATTTATCATTTCTCTCTCTCTCTCTTTTTTTGGTCAGCTTTGCCAATTTGATTGATAGATTTCTGTGATTAATTTAATTTGTATTTTGTGAAATATTAGGATTTAATGCATTTTCATCTGATCATTAATAATTTTGATTTCTTCTATAAAATACTACACATGCATATATATATGTATGTGTGTAAATATATCTCATAAATACATAAGTATGCATGTATGCGTATATATATACATATATATGCATATTATATATACTTTGATAATTTATCAGTTGTAGAAAAAATTATTTTTTTTATTATTTTAGCCTTTTATTTACAAGTTATATGCATGGGTAATTTTACATCATTGACAATTGCCAAACCTTTTGTTCCAATTTTTCCCCTCCTTCCCCTCATCCCCTCCCCCAGATGGCAAGTTGACCAATACATATTACATATGTTAAAGTATAAATTAAATACAATATAAGTATACATGTCCAAACAGTTATTTTGCTGTACAAAAAGAATCACAATTTGAAATAGTGTACAATTAGCCTGTGAAGGAAATCAAAAATGCAGGTGGATAAAAAATAGAGGGATTGGGAATTCTATGTAGTGGTTCATAGTCATCTCCCAGAGTTCTTTTGCTGGGTGTAGCTGGTTCAATTCATTACTGCTCTATTGGAACTGTTTTGGTTCGTCTCATTGTTGGAGATGGCCACATCCATCAGAATTGATCATTATATAATATTGTTGAAGTATTGATATCCTGGTCCTGCTCATTTCACTCAATATCAGTTCATATTAAGTCTCTCCAGGCCTTTCTGAAATCATCCTGTTGGTCATTTCTTACCGAACAATAATATTCCATAATATTCATATACCACAATTGATTCAGGCCAATTGATAGGCATGCACTCAGTTTCCAGTTTCTGGCCACTACAAAGAAGGCTGCCACAAATATTCTTACACATACAGGGCTCTTTCCATTCTTTAAAATCTCTTTGGGATATAAGCCCAGTAGTATGACTGATGGGTCAAAGGGTATGCACAGTTTGATAGCTTTTTGAGCATAGTTCCAAATTGCTCTTCAGAATGGCTGGATGTATTCACAATTCCACCAACAATGTATCAGTGTCCCAGAAAAACAGTTATTTTTAAAGATGTGAATTGATTATCTTATATATCTTGAAATCATATGCTTGTCAACAAAATACATTGCAAAGATATTTTCCCTAATTACTTATTTCCTTTCTAATTTTATCTGTGTTGATTTTGTTTGTGGAAAACAACAACAACAAATATTTCTTTTTCATGCATCCAAAATTGTCCATTATATCCTTTGTGATCTTCTCTAATACATTTTAGTCATATTTGAAATTGTCATATTTATGGAACTGAAAGGTAATTTCCTCCTTGTTCCTCTAAGTTGTTTATTATATCACTCTTAAAATCTAAGCAATATATCTACTTGCAAATTATTTTGGTATGAATTTGGATTGGTCTGTACCAATTTTCTGTCAGAATGATTTCCAATTTTTTTCATCAGTTTTTGTTGACTAGTGAGTTCTAATACCAGTATCTTGCATCTTTGAATTTATCAGATACCAACCCCAACGTTTTATCTTTTAAAAAATGAGTGTTCCTGGAACAGAATGTCCTTCCCCTTTCCATGCAAAAGGAAGCATGATTCAGGTTTCTCCTCATTTTTCTCATTATCTTTGAGTCTTATGGTTATGAGCCTAGAGCTCATGATAGGTCAAAAGTTAAATAACAAATTATTCTTAGCCTTATTCTACAAATATGACACAAACACACACATCTATATCTATATATGTAGATAGATAGATAGATAGATAGATAGATATTTATATTTATAAATCCTGAATTGAACTTTTATATATCAGAAGATTCTCAGAACATTTCTATGTGACAAATGGTTGAATTTGATTTTATTTTTGCTGCCTTTTAAGGATAAATTCCAGAAAATGTTTTTAGTAACACAGTATATTTGTGTTAACCACCAGACATTGCTCTACCTGAGCAACTATTTAACTATTGTTCTTAATACAAGCTACTTGTAGTAAAGCAACACCATTGTTCATACTCACTGATCATCTCCATCTTTGTTCATGTTTTTTACTTCCTAACTTCTGATCAAGGGCATGAAAATTTTAATATTTAAGAGAGTAGTTCCAAAAAATTGTTCAGCATATTTCAGAATCCTAAACTTGAAGTCATAGAACCTGGGTCAAATTCTGATTCTACCACTTTATATTTATGTGATCTTGATCAAATAACTTTACCTCTCAAACATGTTCCTCATCTGTAAAAATGAGGGTGTTAATCCAGCTGATGTGTGGTACTGTAGATAGAATGCTGTACTTGGTTTTAGAAATTCCTAATTTCAAATTTTGTTCCATATACTTACTGTAAGCAAGTCACTTAATTTTTCTTCTTTTTGTTTTCTCATATGTAAAATGAGGAAAATAATAGCACCCTTCAGTAGTATTGCTATAAGGATAATATATTATTATTTTATAGATCTTTGTAAACTTCAAAGTGCTAAATTAATGCTAGCTATTTTAGCTGTTGCTATAGTTGTCATCATCATCAACAACATTATCAACATTATCATTATCAAACTAGATAATTTGTAAAGTACCTTTCAGCTATAGAGATATAATCCTGAAATTCTATAGCCCTGTACCCTTTGAAAACAATTTACTCCCTCAGTTTACCCTCCCTGTACCAGCAATGCTTTCAGAATACATACATAATACAGATTAAGGTAGTCTTAATATATGTAAAAGTAAAATACACTTTTATACTCCTTGAACTTGTAATGTTATATCTTTCTCTTTCTCTTTCCTTTCATTCTGGGAAAATCCCAGATACTGGCATTTTTGGAGCTCATAGGGTATGGAGAAAAGAAAAGGGCTTTTTCTTTAACCATTCTTTAAAGAAGTGAGGTGGAGACAGCAGTCTCTCTAACACCTCTGTCTGATCTTCTAAATAGAATTTATAACAGGTCAGAAGAAAAAGTACATTAGAAAGAACATTAATTGCAATTTTCTCCTCATTGGTAGCTTCAACATTGATAGTCACAGGCATAATCTTGCTGTGCCTACTATGTGCTGATTCTAGAAAGAGCCACACATTATAGACCGTACTTTTATAGCATCTTCTTTTATAAAGGAAATCAATTGAATCCTAAGTTAATGAACTCATGATAGAAAGGTCACTGCCTCTGAATCATTTAGCTAATGAAAAAGTCAAAAAGCACAAATAGTGAATTTATTTCCTTGTAAGCAGCAATATTAAGTATTTTTTTACTTATGGAAAATAAGTGAAATTAAGTAATTTTCATATATATGTTATAAAATTTATACCCCAGGCTTAAGAAGACTAATAATATTTGAATAGATGTCTATATTTAGATTTTCACAGAAAACATTTCAGACTTGGAAGAGATCTAAAAGATGACAAACTGTAATGTATATCTAAAAGGTAATCTTTTTGACATTATCCCTGACAAGGGTTTCTCCAGTTTGACCTGAAAAGATATCCAATAATGGGAATGTCATTACTTTTCAAGGTAGCTTAATTTCACTATTGGTGAAATCTAATAGTAATTCTTTCCGTTATATTCAATCAAAATATGAATCTCTGAAATTCCCAGTACCCTGCTTTTAGTTCTGTTCTTTCAAGTTGACAAAAATATTGACAATGATGACTATAGTAATGATGATGATGATGATGGTTTGCTCTTTAATGTTTATAAAAAACTTTCTCTATATCACATAAGGTAAATAAACAAATATCTTTACAGATATTTGAAGACTGCTATCCCATCTCTCTATGCCTTGCCATCTTTAGGCTAAACTTCTCTAATAAGTTTTAACCCCTCTTCAGATGAATTTTAAATCTTCTCATAAATTTGGCCCTCCCAATCAGGAAGTAGATTCCAGCTCTTCTGTTTTTTTTGTTTTTTTTTTTTTGTTTTTGTTTTTGTTTTTGTTTTTGTTTTGTTTTTAATGCAGATCCTTGCACCTAACATAATCTTTTTTGATATAGTCTGTTCAAGTCACAGTAAAGTAGAGTGATCAACACTCTCATTCTTAACACTATGCTCTCTTTAATGAAGCAGAAGTTTGCATTATATTTAAAATTTTTAGGTTATTTTTTTCACAGTGATACATGTGAGTTGTAGTCCAGCTAAAATTACCATGTTATCTGGTCATTTCTTCCTTATCATGTGTTAACATAGGTTTAGGTTTTTACAAAAATTTCCATTAAATTTCTGTTAATAGAATATGATCCCTGGTTCTAGCCTATTGAAATCTTTTTGAATCTTGTTTGTCTCATCAAATGTATTAGTTATCCTTTCAAGTGATACCATAATTTATATTCATTCATTCATACAACGATTAATTCATGGAATATGAATTTATCAAGTACTTACTCTGTGGTATGCACTGTTATCAGGAACTGAGGATACAAAGACAAAGCATCAAATTCTGTACACCCAAGAAACTAATATTTTACTGGGGTGAGGGGAGTATGTACACAGAGAAGATAGAGATAGGAATTCAACCTCAGATTTCACCAGTGAATGAATCTTCCTGATGAAGAATTCTCTATCAATATAGGTTAGCAGTTTATATTCTTAATGAACTACCTAAAGGCAAGGGTTGATGAACTGGTACCAATTGTTTATTTTATATTTTTAAATAAAATAAAACTTTATTTACAAACATAAAAACCATTCTTAACTATTAGAACATATGTAAAAAACCACAGCAACAAGAGTCTATGGTTTTTAATTTGCAAATCCCTGTTCCAGAGCACTGAGAGGTTATGTGACTAATATGCTAAGCACATAGTAAATCCTTGATGAATTCTCTCTCTCTCTCTCTCTCTCTCTCTCTCTCTCTTTCTGTGTGTGTGTGTGTGTGTGTGTGTGTGTGTGTCTGTCTGTCTCTCTCTCTCTCTCTCTGTCTCCCTCTCTCTCTTTGTGTGTCTCTCTGTCTGTCTCTCTCCAAGAGCCACCATATATTAGATATAAGACTTTAAGGCATGTCTTACTAGACTTGAGACTCTCTTTTTCTGTTATAAAATATGACCTCACTTATAGATACATAGGTAATTAAATTCATGATTTAGTTTTCATAAAACATTAAATACAATGTCACTTAGGGGAGAGAGGGCAATAATAATTTGAAGAATTAGGAAAGGATACTGGTAGGATATAGCATTTGATCTGAACCTTGAATAGAGTGAGAACTTACAAAAGTTGAAGATGAAGAATAAGAACATTCTAGGCATGGAGGACAGGGACAGAGGTATAAAATGGAATTTGGGGAATACACAATAATCACTAGGTCACTGTATCTGGAACATTGTCTGAAAGTATACTTAATGTGGATTCATCATGGAAAGATAGTTAAGGGACATCTTGTGAAAGACTAAAAATGTCAGTGCCAAACAGAAAAATCTGTCTTTTAATTTTGAAAGTGATAGGGGCTCACTGAAACCTCTGGAGCCATGGTAGAAGGGTGTTTATGATAATACACTATGTTTTAGTTTCTGTGCTAAGAGTTTTACAAATATTTTCTCATTTGATGAACAGGGTACTAACATGGTGAAACTTGTGCTTTAGCACTATCATATTGCTAACTAGTGGGAATGGCTCAAAGAGGAAAGAGACTGTAGGTTAGGAATCTATTGAGATTTTTAAAAGGGCCTGCACTAAATTGATGGCTCTATAAAAAATGGAGGCTTTTTACTTCCAGAATTGAATATAAAGTTCTTTGTTTTTTAAAAACTCTTCAGAACTTGATACCTTCCTACCTTGTCAGTCCCCCTTCCTCCATGTAACCTATGATCCAATGATAATGGCCTTTCCTGTATCCATGAATTTCCCACTAGTTGCCCCCCATAACAGGAATCCTCTCCATTCTTTTCCAGGCTTCCCTAGTTTTTTTCAACTTTTAGCTAAAATCCCATCTATTGAATCCCAATTCTCCTCAATACTAGTACCTTCTCTTGGTGATCATCTTTACTTTTTCCTGTTTACGTCTTGTTTGTACAGAGTGGTTTACATGTGATTGAGGATAGAGACTATTTTTACTTTTCTTCCTCTCCCCAGTATTTAGCCCAATGTCTGGCATGCAGTAAATGTTTACTACTTGTCCACTTAACTTGATAAAAGTAAAAAAGGGAATGAATGAAAAAAGATGATGGAATTGGTATTGATAAGACTTGGAAAATGACACATGATTATTGAGGAGAGACTGAGAGGGAATAATTGAGAATGAGTTGGAAGTAATAAACCAAAGTGAATCAAAGAATGACAGTATCCTAAAAAGAAGAGGAATACATTTTAGATAAATGATAACAAGCAGTGATTTGGGCATGTTGATTTTGAGATGTCTAGTGGACATTAATTTCAACTTGTTTAATAGGAAATTGGTGAATTGGGATTCATGTCAGGAAGAAACTACACCTAGGGGAAGAGATCTATGAGTCATCTGAATATACATGTTATTTGACCCTAAGAGAACTTATGAGATCAACAAGGAAGAGGTTTGGAGAAAGAAGAGTCCCAAAGCAGAGCTTGGGGAATACACTGTACCTAGAAGATGGAATACAGATAATGATTCAAAAAAGAAGAGTAAGAAGAAGGAATCAAACATACAGGAGAAGAAGAATAAGTACTGTAATGAAAATCTAAAGAGCACAGAGTCATCAAAGGTGTCAGATGCTTTGTAGAAGTCAAGAAACATGGGGATCAAGAAAAATACATTCAATTTAAAGTTTTGGAAATCACTGAAAACTTAAAAGAGACAAGTTTCAAATGAATAATAAGATTTTAAGTCAGATTCAATCCAGGATTGGAGCCAAAACAGCAGAATACAGAAAACACTCATCTGAGTTTTCCCAACATTCTCTCCAAAAAAACTTTAAAATAATAGGTCAAATTGAATGCTGGAATGATAGCTCATACTAAAGGTCAGATTCAGAGATTGCTCTGCCACAAAACAGTCTAGGGGATTGGTAAGAGAGTTCAGAAACATGGGGGTGGGGAATTGCCCATATGAATAAAACAGAAGCAACAGAAGCTTTGGGAGTACTCAATATTAATATTAATTATATATTATTATATATAATATTAAGGGGAATTGGAAAATGATTAGAAAGAAAAGTAAAGAAAGCCCCATGATAGCAATGGATGTAGGACCAGATACTGTTTGGCAAATCCATAGTCTATATCTACTTCTGGATCAAAGTGGAAGAACATAAAAAAGCATTTTCAGTAGAGAGGGAAGTTAAGAACCCTAAGGAGCAATATTGCTTTTGGTCACAAGGGATCAGAGACACTTAAGAACAATTTAACTTCAGTCCTAAGAGATCAGGGACTATGAGGAATACTATCATTTCAAATCCCATTGGAACAAGGAAATTTAAGAGCATTATCCATTGCAATCTCACTTCCTGGGTAAGGACCAGAGTATAGACCATGATGATGATGAGAGCAGTGACAATACCTGTATCAAGATCACAGTACATTGGAAGCACTAAAGAGTTCCAAATATCCTAAACTAGCTCTATAAAGAACACTGAGGAAAAAGCATGAAGCTTGAGATTATTCCTTTGCCCAACCCCTCACACAGGGAATGTACCCCAATTTTATATAAAGCTTAAGATAAAGAAATGACATGAAAAAATAAGCAAACAGCAAAAACAGAGCCTGGCTGTAAAAAAAGCTACTATAATGACAGGCAAAATAAAAATCAAAATTATAATATATATATATATATATGTATATATATATATATATATGTATATATATATATGCATAAATACACACACACACACACATATATAAGTCATTGCCCCAGTTTATAGTGAAAGGATATGAACAAATTTTCTGAAGAAAAAAAATGAAACCTATTAATATTCACATGAAAACATTGTCCCAAATCACTACTGATCAAAGAAATGCGAATTAAAATGACTGATATCATTTTTTACCTATCAGATTGGCTAACATGATGGAAAAGGAAAATGATAAATGCTTGAGGGAATGTGGAAAAATTGGGACGCTAATGCATTCATGTTGGTGGAGTTGTGAATGAGTCCAACCATTCTGGTGAATAATTTCAAACTATGGAACAAGCAATTGTTAAGCATCCACTCTGCATGGGAAACTGTCCAATTTAATCTTATCATCAACCTGAAAAGTAGATGCTATTATTATTCCCATTTTTCAAATGAGGAAATTGAGACATTTAGAAGTTTAATGGCTTATCTGTGGTCACTCAGCTAGTGACTGTCACAGATTGGATTTGAACTCAGGTTTTTTTCTGAGTGTAGGAAAGTTCATTAATCTAGATATTCCACCACCTACCTAGGAAGTTCAACTGAAGAGTCTTTAGAGGTAGAATATATCTTAGCAAGTTTATAGTCTACAAACAAGTAGCAGACAGGGAAAGACTAATTATTATACTTAGAATGACTTGTGGTTATTAAAACTGAAATCAGAAGTACTGCTAGAACTACATCTAATATATAGATGGCTTCTACCCCTGATTTTTGTTCTTAGAAAAAGCAGTGTGCTATCATATTAATTAATTAATTGGAAAGTTTTACTAAATTATTTGGCTGTCATATAATATTCCAATTAGTCCAGATTCAATAGAAGTCTAGAATTGTGTCCTATGCTCATCTTCAAATACCAAAAATGGGAAATTTTGCTAATCTCCATTCTATGAGCACTTAAACGCATACTGTTTTAATGATTTTTTAATGATATTTTTTCCAAAATAAAACAACTCTGAGGTACCATTTAACACCTTTCAGATTGGTGAATGTGACCAAAAAAATGGAAAATAATAAATGTTGGAGACCATATGAGAAAATTGGAACACTAAAGCAATGTTTGTGGAGTTGTGAAGTGATCCAATCATTGTGCAGAACAATATGGAACTCTGCCCAAAGGGCAACTGAACTGTGCATTTTTTTTTTTGATCTAGCAATATCACTATTAGGTCTGCACCCCAAGGAGATCATAAAAAAGAATTTGCATATGTACCTACACATATGAATATATTTATAGCCTCCCTTTTCATGATGGTGAAACATTAGAAAGTGAGCAGATGCCCATTAATTAGTGAAGGGCTAAACAAACTCCAGTGTATGAATGTAACAGAATTCTATCATGCAATAAGAAATGATGAACAGGCAGATTTCAGAAAAATCCTGGAAAGATTTGTACAAATTAATGCAATGTGAAGAAAGCAGAACTAGGGAACATTGTATACAGTATCCACATTATGTGATGATCAGCTATAAATGAGTTGGGGTTTCTCAGTAACATAATAATCCAAGAAAAGTACAAATCACTCATGAAGGAAAATGCTGCTGATGGATGCTGGATACAGATTGAAGCATATTTTTTTCACTGGCTTTATGCTTTTTTTCTGTTTTTTTTTTCTTTTGATCTGTTTCTTCTTTTACAATTGTGACTAACATGGAAATAAGTTTAATAAGTTTTACATGATAGCACATTTAAATTATGTCATTGACTACCATTTTAGGAAGAGAGAAGGTAATAGAGGAAGGAAGAGAAAAAAAAAAACCTGGAACTCAAAACTGCATAAAAATGAATGCTAAAAATTGTCTTGACTTTCAATTGGGAAAAATAAAGTACTATTTTTTAAAATGATGCCCATCCTTTAAAACCCAACTCAAATGTTGCTATTTTTCTGTGACATATTGCTCAAATCCTACCTATCACAACTGATTTTCCCTTCCTCTGAACTCTCTTGCAATTTTCTTTGTATTTCTCATTTTTTCCAGTAAGCTGCAAAATAATTTTATTTACCTTCTTAGCTCCTCAAAGAAATAAATAGAATAAGTTTTGCATCATTTTCAGTACCTAATCCTTTATCTTACCCCAAGTAGGTATTCAATAAATATCATGGAGTCAATTTAGTTGCTTTTCAGAAGGGTTGAGACAAGAGATTTCCTTTTGATTATCATTTCAACATCGGTAGAGAATACAGAAGGGAAAATGTATAAACACACACACACACACACACACACACACAGAGGTAAGGAATCCACATCTCTGACAGAAACAGGTATAAGCAGATGTTTGTTCTGCTCTTCAAAAGAACCATTAGCAAATGCTAAAAAAAAACCTTCCTTTAATTTCATTTTTGCTATGGAGATATGACAATGCTAATCATTTACTTTTCTCTCTGAGAGGTAAGATTATCTGCTGAGCTTTGAATTCATGACATTAGAAATGTACTTTAAGGACAATATATGGATATTTCTTAACACTTGTTAAAAGGCTTAATGCTGTAAGTGAAATTATAAATATATCATCAAGATATTTAACTGTATACCTTAGTACACAATAAATAGATCTGTAAAATAGAAAATATAAACTTGGCTAACAACACAATTTCATAATTCTTTCATATAGTTTTAATGGAAAGAGTGCTGGTCTTAAAAGCTATGGCATGAGTTCAAGGTCTGACTTGTCCATTTACTAGTTGTGGTCCAGTGTAAGATATTAAGACAATCTGAATCTTGGTTTCTTCTATGAATTTTGAATAATAATTCCTGTCATCTTTTAATTGTAATCACAATGCCTCATTTAATTCAGGAGATGACCTTGAGCTTTTGAAGCCATTCTCAGAGGAATTCAAACTTTAAGATTTCTTAACAGGCCAGAAAAAATATTTAATTCCTGACATAGGGTAAAGACCATATAACATGGTCTGCATGAGTGGTTTGTGTCAGGTTTTCTACAGAATTATACATATTCAAAATCATTTTATTATGAACAAAAAACAACAATCATGACTATCACATTAAAAAGAACTAACATATAAAAATGAGAAATTCTATCATATGACTTTTGAGAGTATTTTGTGACAGTGATGACACAATTGTCCCTCTTGTGAACATTTTCCTTTTTTGTTCTGGGTTTTTTGTTATGTTTTCTTTTGTTTTTCTTTCTGATGCTCTTTTTTTTCTTTTTTATCACTTTCACATAATCTCTATCTGCTTCATTTTTCTCATGTATTAAAAAAACCAGATAAGAACAGTACCAATTTTCAGGCTGTAATGAGGATAAAATAAGATCATATTTTGTAAATTGCTACATTGAAGTCAGTTATTATTATTATTATTATTATTATACTGTATTATTTAATATTCTGTAGTCTTTCAAAGGTCTTTTCCTTTATTTTGTTGTAATCTATTCATTTCACTCTTTATTCTTTCTTACAAGTGTTCTCATTTTTCTGTTAATCCCTATATGCATTTATTATTTTTAATTAGAAAACAGTTTTCTACTGGGACATTGATTCATTGTTGGTGGAGTTGTGAACGAATCCAACCATTTTGGAGAGTAGTTTGGAACTATGCTCAAAAAGTTATCAAACTGTGCATACCCTTTGATCCAGCAGTGTTACTACTGGGATTATATCCCAAAGAGATTATAAAGAAGGGAAAGTGACCTGTATGTGCACGAATGTTTGTGGCAGCCCTTTTTGTAGTGGCTAGAAACTGGAAACTGAATGGATGTCCATCAGTTGGAGAATGGCTGAATAAATTGTGGTATATGAAAATTATGGAATATTACTGTTCTGTAAGAAATGACCAACAGGATGATTTCAGAAAGGCCTGGAGAGACTTACACGAACTGATGCTGAGTGAAATGAGCAGGACCAGGAGATCATTATATACTTCAACAACAATACTAGATGATGACCAGTTCTGATGGATCAGGCCATCCTCAGCAACGAGATCAACCAAATCATTTCTAATGGAGCAGTAATGAACTGAACCAGCTATGCCCAGAAAAAGAACTCTGGGAGATGACTAAAAACCATTACATTGAATTCCCAATCCCTATATTTATGCACACCAGCATTTTTGATTTCCTTCACAAGCTAATTGTACAATAATTCAGAGTCTGATTCTTTTTGTACAGCAAAATAATGTTTTGGTCATGTATACTTATTGTGTATCTAAGTTATATTTTAATATATTTAACATCTACTGGTAATCCTGCCATTTAGGGGGGGGGTGGTGGGGTAAGAGGTGAAAAATTGGAACAAGAGGTTTGGCAATTGTTAATGCTGTAAAGTTACCCATGTATATATCCTGTAAATAAAAGGCTATTAAATAAAAAAAAAAAAATTAAAAAAAAAGAAAAAAAAAAAAAAAGAAAACAGTTTTCTATTATATTCAAATTTGCTCAGTCATCCTACAATAGATGAGCATATATTTTATTTCTAGAACTTTGCTACAAATCTTTGCTACAATTGCTTCTATAAATATTTTGGTTAGATAGTTATACTTTCCTTCCCTGTCCTTGACACCTTTTTTTTTTTTTTTTTTTTGTGGTATTTACCTAATAATGCTATCGCTGCGTCATAGGATATGCATAATTTAGTGATTTTTTGGAAGTGATTATAAAATGCTTGTAGAATATTTTGAACAATTCTCACCTCCACCAGGAGTACATTAAATCCTTCCCTGCTGTTCCATATCATTTTCTATAAATGCTATTTTCATTTTTTTGTTATAAATCTGATGATCTTAACATGAAGCCACAAAATGCTTTCAGTAGTATTTCTCTAATTCTGAACAATTTGGAATGTTTTTCATTTGAAGATTGTCCTTTCATCTTTTGTGAATTCTTCCTTTTTCATTTTAGCTTTTGGTTATTTGACTTTCCCCTCTAATTTTTTTTTATACTAAATTTCAATGGGTAGTTATGTTGGGTTTAGGCTCTGTCTCTTCTAGAAGAAGGAATCTGTGGTTTAGGATCACATTACCAGGTGTCCTTTGACCCATCCAGAACAGGGATCATTCTTTTTATTCACTCTCTCTCCTGGCACCGTCCTTGTAGGACAGATTGAGAGGTCTTCAGTGATGGAGCTGCTTTCAGTACTCATCCCCTGCTGCAACTTTAAAATACATTTAGACTTCTATCACCTGGTATTCTCTTGTATCTGCAGAATCCACTGTTGTGTTCCTTTAAATTTGTTAAATCTTTTTTATTTCATTTGACATTGTTCATCTTTCCATCTTTATTAGCGTTATAGACCAAGAAGTGGAATGAATCTCAGAGACTACATTTGTCAATTCTTTTATTTTCCAGCGGCAGTTTTCAGAACTGGGAGTCAATGGGTCCTTTTCATATCTCAGGATAAAAATAATGATTAACACATATAATATTTACATGTATGCCAAGCAATGTGCCAGATGATTAATATGATTCTCACCACACCCCTGGTAAGAAGACAACATTATTATTCCTATTTTACAGATAAGAATCTGAGACAAACAGAAGGTAAGTGATTTGTACAGGGCTATACATACATTTAGATGATGAATCTGAATTTAGGTCTTCCTGACTTCAGGCCTAATGTTCTATCCATTGTGTACTACTTTCCTGATAGCTACTCCTGAAAAATCACAGAGTAGTAGGTTGTAGTTTACTTTTTGTCAAAAAGTACCCGTTCTACTGAAATTGAAGATCCTTGAAGAATTGCAATAATCCTTGCCCTGTTACATAACTTTATTGGATTGACACAGCATCATTTTATGCATGCCAGATTCAGTGCTGGACCTGCAATCAGACTTTAAGACTTTAATAAAATTTCAATCTAAGATATTCAATATTTTAATGAATCTATAGTATAGATCATAATCTATCCTACACAAAAATCTTGTTCTTGTTTTTCTATCAAATATCCACAGGCAATTTACCCAATCTGCTGGGGGATTTGCACTAAATATGTTAATATAACCTAGGTAATGTAGCAAGTGAGATCTATTATGTCTTAATATTAGCTCATAACCAGCCCACCTCCCTTCACAGTCTTCCTTATCTTGGTTGATAATCATTATATTGTCATTGCTTGCATTTCCTTTTAGTCATATTCTGCATTAGATTTATCTAGACCTTGCATTGCTTTAAATGCCTTTGGATAATTTTAATTATTATCTCTCTTTGGGAGATTGTATTGTACTGAAATTCTCTCTGGAGATTTTATTACACTATACTGTACAGCATAATACAGTACAGCACAGTACAATACAATTCTTAGCCATATCATATAACAGAAAGAACATTTATATTAAAAGGTTTCCCCCACTCCTACTCCTAGAATTGTTATAAATAAGCACTGTGTAATTTCCCAAATTTAATTTTAATTTTAAATTTCCTTTATAATTCTGAGCTCAGCTCATTCTACATCAGTAATATCTGCTCAAGTTCTATTTACCGGCAAGCAAGTTTTATGTGCTGTCATTTTTATTTCATACTTAATTGCATAGCCATTCTTTAATTATTTTTTCTATGTAGTGAGCCTGAATTCTTTTGTATAGTAATGAAAAATTGCAGAAATTTCTAAATTCAATTCAATTCATTAAGCATTTATTAAATATTTAAGCACCTGAGTGCCATGCTCATATTTGGTAATTAATCAGTGCTGTTTGAACAAAGGCAAAGGGTCCCAGCAATATTATAAGACTGAAGCTAAATAGCATATTATCACTTGCAAACAGGGAAACTGAAGGGCTTTACCATTTGCTAAGAACCACTCAGTTATTATACTATTATCTGTACTAATTTTATTAGCATCAAAGATCAATAGATGGAATAATCTCAAAAACTACATTTGTCAATTCTTTCATTTTATTCATTGCAGTATTAATTAAATTATCTCAACCATCAATAACCTCAACTATTTCGATATACAGAGAAGAAAATGAAAAAGGTTTTTATAAGAAACTATAAAATTATATGTATACATCCATACATAAAATTTATTTTCTTTATACATAAAGAATATATATTACTACATAAATAATGCATGGAAGCATAATATATGCAACATGTATCTGTGCATATAATTTATATGTCCTGGATACATATATTATAATTTTTCATGTATGTAACATATCATTTAAAGAATAATATATTAGAACAAATCACATTTGTATAGATATATTACATAAAGAAAATCAATCATATCTAAATCATTTCTAAAATATTTTTCTTTCTGCCTACTTATTTTGTTTGTTTTTATATTTATTTATTTTTAATTTATGGGCTAAAACAGGCGTTTTCATAACATAGTACAATTAAAATGATTACATCATTAAAACTACAAATCTGCTGAGTGACTTGCTATTCCTTTCAAATACAAAGCAAAATATGATGTAAATTCCTTTTTTTCCTTTGCTCTCCTCCTTGAGATGGCTACTATTAGAAACAAATAGCCATATACATTTATAATAGATATGTGTGTATATATATATGCATAGACACATAGTATATGTGAGTGTGTAAAAATTATTCTATACATACTTCCATTTATCAGGTCTTTTTCTGGATGCAGACAGCATCTTTCTTCATATGTCTTTTATAATTAATTTGGGTATTTATAATAGATACAATAACTTATCTACTCAAAGACATTCTCAAAACAACATTGCTGTTACTTTGACAAGTATTCTCTTAGTTATGTTCTTTTGACTCTTCATTCTTTTGTGCAAGTCTTTTTGTGTATTTCTAAAATTATTGAGCTCATCATTTCTTATAGCACAATAGTGTTCTATCACAATCATATGCCACAGGTTGTTAAGACATTCCCCACTGATGGGCATCTCTGCAATTTCCAGTCCTTTGCCACCCACAAAGAGAGCTGTCTACTGAAAAGAATTTCTTATTGATGAATGCATTCCTTTACTTCTTGCAGATAAAGATTGTGTCGTTCTTTACATTTTGATCCTAGCGTCTAGCACAATCCCCAGCACATGGTAGATGGTCAATTTTAACAAATTGGTTGATGCTCTTTTTCATTTGTTTGTTTATCTTTTGTTATTGGCTAACCTATCATTACTTCATTCCCTCATTTGAAATCATTTTTTGAATATTACAAAAATAAGGGGACTCATATGTGTGTACAATGATATTTAAAGCAGCACCTTTTGTACTATTAAAAAAAAATAAGTAATGATGCTCTTATATTATACATGATAAAACTGAAGGGTAAAGAGGTTAAAAAATTTATATTTGGTATCATAATTGGGTGTTAGATCCAGGATTTTTATTCATCTGATTATACCATCTATCACTCCAATTTGTTATTTTTTTTAAAAACAATTTAAATTAATTAGAATTAGAATAAAATTTAATAAAAAATCATAAATTTCTGGTGATGTAAAATTACAGCTTGTCTAGAATGGCCTGTATTATTTGCCATTATAATCTGGAAGGTTTCATATGAATAGAAAGGGAGAAAAGCTGTTGCATTTTTAAAAATCCTTCCAAGTATTAAAATCAAAAAAAGAGAAATATAAACATTTAAAGAGAGAGAGTGATACATTTTAAAAATTAGAATCAAATCTCCAATTCCATCAGCATTCAACAGATCTAATGTGAAGACCTAGCTTCTTTATTATCAATCATCTCAGGTGAGAATTAAGAAAAAATACACGATGGAAATGTTCTCTCTCCTGGGTTTCTATTTGGCAAGTCTTCTCATCAGATATTTGCAGTATATCCTAAAAGCCAGGAAATCTAGACTCTGTCAGAATCTAAAAATAATCAACATTAAGAACCACATACAAACAGAAATTGGAGAAAAAAAAAAAAAAAACAGCAGGCACTAGTATTAAAGGGGATCAAGAATAATTCTCTATTAAAATGAGAATTTTACTGGATTTAAAGAAAGTCAAAGAAAATGGGAATCAGAAGAGAGGAGAAAAGGGGAGTTTTCCTTGCATAGTGAAGAGCTAGTGAAAATGCCTGGATTATGGAGATAGAAAAATGTTGTGTTTAAGGAATGGCAAAAAGGCTAGTGCCACTAAATATCAGAATATGTGATGAGGATGGATAGAATAGGTGTAAGAATATTGGAAAGGCAGTAGAGGGACTAGTTGTGAAGGGCTTTGAATATTAAATAGAATAGTTTCTACAGTTTTTAATGCCACAGATGATAGTGAATCACTGAAATTTATTGAAATTGAAGGGAGGTGATATGGTCAGATCTGTGTTTTAGGAAAATTAATTTGACAGTTGAATGAAAGATGAATTGGGATGGGGAAATACTTAAGGCAAGAAAAGTTCCATGAATATTGAACAAATGAGAGATTATATAACTTGAGAGGAAGGAGAAAGAGCACTTCTAACTGGGGCCGCCAGGAAAGACATAATAGAACCATTTGAAGTTCCAGTGGGGCCTTTTTTTTTTCTTATGATCCAAATCAGAGTGATTGGATTGCAGTCCATTTGTAAATGCTGAGTCTCTATTTTAAAGTCAAACTTCCATAATATCTGCATATGTTCAGGGAATGATAAATGATCTAATTAGAGAACATGAATAGAATAAATAGGTAAATAAAGAAGGGATAAGACTACAAAAGTAAGTTTGCTATAGATTATATAACAATTTTAGTGGGAAGTTTAGGAATCAGATGGCTCTGTGAGAGGTGAATGAAGAATTTCTTCAAACTTTCTAAGCATTTCTGACATCTAACTACAGTTATTATGTTCCTTCTGTTAAGTCTAGACTGACTTAATTCTTTCCCCACTTTAACCCATTCTCCATGTAGTTATCCTAGCAAATTTTCTGAAGTCCAGATATCATCTTTCCATTCTCTTACTGGAGGGGCTTCAATGGCTCTGCATTGCTTCTATGATAAAATATAAATTCTTCTAATTGGCCTTTAAAATCTTTCCACAACCTGGCCTTTTCCTATCTTCCTAGCCTTGTTATACATTCTTCCTCCACCTGCCTCTCCAATAAACAATAATTTCAGCCAAATTGGTCTTCCTGATATTTCTCACACAAGGCATTCCATTTTCCATTTCCATGCTTTTGGAAGACCGTCTCCTAGGCATGGAATAAAATAGTTCCTCTCCTCACCTCTTGAATTCCGGGAATTCCGTCATGACTCAACTTTTGAATGAAGCCTTTCCTAGTTGTTTCAGCCTTTTCAACCACATGCAAAAGTTACCTTGTCTCTGTTCTACCATTGTCTTCTTTGTTATCTATAAATGCTCTTGTTTCCTCTATTACCATGTAAGATCCTTGAGGGTAGGGACATTTTCATTCCTTTTTCTTTCATTTTAATGGCCAGCATCTAATATAATGCTTGACACAATATAGCTTCTTAATTTGTTTGTTGATTGACTGATTGATGCATCTAATAAACAGGCAGAAGTTGACTGACGACATAGTAGACTGAATGTTTTATTTGGATTTTGAAATATGAATTCAAATTTTGATTTTGCTCCTTACTCCTCATATGATTTTGGAAAGAGCTGTTTTTGTTTGTTTGTTTGTTTGTATTCTTTTGTTTATTTCTCTGCGTCTTAGTCTTAATTTACTCATCTATAAAACAAGAGAGTTCAGATTATTGATGTCCAAGATTTCTTACAGTTTTAAATTCTTACTAACCTAAAATTCTTGATTCCAAATCCCTCAAAATGAAAAAATATATATATTTACATGAAAATGCAAATAGGAAATTCCATAGTGTTATACAGGAAAGATTGCCTAATTCAATGTAAGCTCCTTGAAGAGAATGCTATTTTGTTTTGCTGTTTGTTTTGTCTTCCTAGAATGAAATAGTGGCTGAAAGCTGATCTTCAAGTGAGAGACATAGACTCAAGGCCCATATCTGAAATCTACTGTCTATTTGAGCTTGTGCAATTTTTTAAATTTTCAAATGCTTTGTTCAAGTCTCTAAGATTGCAGAGCATTAGTCACAGAATTTGATATGCCTTGCTTTAGGAGTTTCTTTATCTGAGAGCTGTCTGCACTACTATAATCATAGACCCACTCCCTATTTCTACTCTCAGTGTACAGAAAGATATAGCAGGAATATCTGAAATATTTCCTGAATTGGATTAGATTGATGAGTTTCTGATAATAAAGATGGGATATTAATTCTGAAATATTTCCTGAATTGGATTAGATTGATGAGTTCCCGATAATAGATGGGATATTAATGTAAAAGCTAAGAGGCAGGAAATACAACAGATATTGTCTACAGAGGGCTTTAAGACTGGCTACATTCTTAGGACTTTGATTTTTTAATAAAATTTGCAGCAAATTTGTAAAATTAAGATATAAAACAATAGTAAGCATTTCTAATAATTTTTACTATTTTATAAAATAATTTAGAATTTATAATCAGTGAACTTTTTTGAATAACAATAATTTAGTTGCTTTTGAGTGAAGCTAGAAGAAAATTAGTTCCGTGAGTACTTAATTAAATGTATCATGTTAGAGTCAAAAAAATAAGCATTTGCTTCTATGCTGTCTTGATTCTCAGATTATTTATTGGAATTTTTACATGTTTCTAACATCAGATGCCAAAAGATTTTGTATAATTTATAGATAAAGTCAAAGCTGGTGTAGGACAATTGTAGCTATCCCTAAGACTTTGACATCTCTGGAGACATGTTTCTTGTTACCATTCCCTCACTCCTCTATTTACTAGTAATATCTGCTAAGCTAGCACTCATGGCTACTGGAGGCAATCTGCTTATTTGCCTATTCACTCTGCCTTATGGGAAGCCTTTTGGCTCATGTTTCTTTGTACTATGGTACCTTCTCAGATAAGCTATGTGGCCTGAAGATTCCTGCCACCCAAGAAAGCTGGGATCAGCCTAGGATTAGCTAGGGAGAATGAAGCATAAAGGTGTAATTTGCCATTGCTTCCCATGACAAATTCAGCCCTAGGTCTCCCCAATTTGCAATTATCTTGTATTTTCCCTTTCTATTTTACTCTCTGAGAACTTTTCTGTTATGATGCAGTAACAAGTTATATGAATTTACAGTGAGAAGACTAGAATTAAAATCCTAGTTTTTCTATTTACCATCTAAATGATCTAGGGCAAGTAAGTTCCTAGTCTGTGTTTCAATTTCCTCAAATGTAAAATTAGACCATTAAATTTAATGAATTTGCAGATGCTTCTCTTTCTCTCAATTTCTTTAATTTTCTATTTGGGGAGGGAATTAATATTTATAAAGAGCTTACTATGAACTAGACTTTATGCTTGTACATATGCTATGTGAGTTATATATATATATATATATCATATAGATATAGATATAATGAGATATAATAAATATATAGAAATAACAAGAGTTTATTTCTCATTAACTCTGTGAAATGTTATTATTGTCTCCATTTTACAGTTGAGGAAATTGAGAAAAAATGGACATTAAGTAAGTTTGTCCAGAGTGATAAAGGAGGATTCCAAATTAGGTCTGGAACCTTAGACCCAAAACTCTATCCACTAAAACACGAGCTACCTATCTTTGAACATCACTTAGTGATGTTCACTGAAATCTAGTTTTCTTCTGAGACTGCCTTCTGGCATTTGCTCCAGTGTTACCTGCTCCTTCTCTCATATCTCTCTTACACATTTGAACAAAAGAAAAAGTTGACATGCTAGTGTAAAAGTTGGGAGATAACTCCCTAATGTTACTTTTAGAGTCGTTCCCTCCCCATTCTGTCACAATCATGCAAAAATCACTTCTCCTTTAAAGTTTATCTTATCCTGTCCAGATTCTAGTTTCTGTTTATCTTTGACCCTCTAAATCACTTTGTGTCCCCTGGTAAGCTTAGTTCCTTGCTCATAGCATTCCCCATTTCCCTAACATTCTGATTATTTAATTTCTCAACCCATATAGTTCAACTAAATTTTATAAATTCTTCAATATACTTATCTTCAGTTTACATCAACTATGCCTAAACACAAAGCCCATGCTTTAAATGTCTTGGTCCCATCTGAACTGATGTACCAGAATTCTTAATGAAACTTTTGAACACAGCTATAAGGAAGTTAATCCAAAAATACAAAATTACTAGGGATTTAATTGACCTACCAAAAAAGGGTTTAGATTTCTGGAGAAGTATGAAGAAATATCGTCATCATCATCATCATCATTACTATCATCTGTGGATCTTTAAAACTAGGATCTTATTGAGTGTGGTTTTTATATCATCCTGTCTGAAGCAAGGAAATGCATCAACTAACCCTTTTAGGCCCCTTCTAATCTCATCATTCTATTTCAAGAACTGTGAAACACAGTAATACCAGGTTGGGGAATCTAAGGAAATAAGATATCATCAATTACTGATTGGTTTCTGGTTCCCTTACACAAAGGGAGTGTTCCACACTAATATAATCATACATAGATCTAGATTTCATTAGAATTTCCTCCTAAGAAAACAACAAAATAATAAAACAACCAGCATGTTTACTATTCCCTTCAGTTGTGTTCATCTGAGACCTATTATTTTGTAATATTTTAGATCTGGAAAGGGCCTGAAAAATCATCTATTCTAATCCTCCTTCTCATTTCACAGATGGGGAAAATGGGTCCCAAAGAAAATTATCTGAGGTCACACAGACAATAGCAAAATGAAGATGAAATTTTTCATTATCTGCCCTGATATTCTTCCATTTCCTTTTTAAATTTTGATAGGTATAACCAAAATGTATTCAGTCAATATAACAGGTTTCTTTTGTTGGTGGGAGAGTAGGAGTGGGTTAAAACATTAATTGTAACTCTCTAATTATTTTGGGGGGATTTATCTGAATGTGACTGCCACTACATTTTACCATAAGGAAACTAGTCTAATTTGCCAAGGTTATCTATTCATTTGTCCACTGGTAACCTATCCTACTATCTATATAATGTCTTCTTATTGCTGCTAGAAAAGTTAAAGGGAACTAGTTATCTCTTGTCCTGACTGCTACTGCCTGTTTAACCTTTAAATAGCTACAGCTGGTGTTTCCTAAAGACTTCTGGGCCCTTGGGTCATCAGCAACAACTGGGCATCCCTAAGTGTCTGTGATTGTTACTGTCTCTCAGTTGTCCTTTTAATCCTTTTAGTTGGAATTATTCTTTTCTTTTGTTCTAACTTGTGTTTTCAAGGAGGGAAAAAAATGACCAAAATTGATCAGTAACTATTTGTGCAAGTGGCAAAATATGTCCTTGAAAATCTTATTTTTTTTTTCATGCATCTTTGTCATTAAAAATGTAAATTGCAGATCAGTAGGTATTATGAACAAAACAGTTTTCTGAATTAGGGAAGTAATGTAGTCATTGTATTCTGCCTTGTCATACCATATGTTTAATATTGGATTCAGTTCTGGGTGCCAAATTTTTAGAAGGATTTTTATTGGGGGGAAAATAGCCAGAGGAGAGTGGCCAGGATGCAGATGGATCTCAAGAACATATCATAAAAGATAGCTTGAAAAAACTGGGGATTATTTGGGCTAGAAAAGACAATACTTGGCAACAAGGGTGAAGTAGAAGTCATTGTGGATTTCATAGCTCTCGAGGGCTTTTAAAAACAAGAATTATTTGTCCTTTTCCACTTGTTCAGTAGGAAGATCTTTGAGTAAGGGGAGGGAGATTTAAAAAAGAAAATTTAAGTTTGAGATAAGAAAAAATTTCCTAATAATGAGTTGACTAAAAGGGGAATAGAAAACCTGATATGGTTTCCCCCTTGAAGTCAAGGCTGGATGACCCCTTGTTGGTAGCCTCAAGGGTCCTTGTGTTCAGTGTAATATCCCTGACACACTTCCAATAACTGAAATAAATTGTCTTTTAGTAAGAAAAAAAATATTTATGATGAGTCAGAAACTGCCAATACCTTGTTGCATGTTTGTTTACTTATGGAAAATAAATAGTATTAGGAAATTCTTCTTCCCAGAAACCTCCTCTCAACACCCTCCTCCCTTCCCCTCCCTCCCTCTCTTCCTCTCTCTCCCCCTCACTCTCCTCTTCTCTCTTACCCTGTTTCTTCCCCCCACCCCCATATTTCTCTCTGTCACACACACACATCTGATTAGATTTCTCACAGAGTTGATAAAGATAAAAGTACTGTCTACCTTGGGCAAAAATATTTAGTTTCCTTGGGCCTCGGTTTCCTTATCTGTAAAATCAGGAATTAGAATTGGGTAGTTTTTGAAGTCTCTTCCAATTCTAGATCTCTTATCCTATGAACTTAATGATGTAATCATAAACCCTAAAACCAATATCACCTTCTCTTCTTAAAACTATAACTAATCATTTATAGGGTCAATTACCTCTCCCAGAAAATTATAATGGAAATGTAATTTAATTCACTGATTTTTAGTTATTAAAGATCAATAAGTTGAGATCATTAGCAGCCATGCATGGAAATTGGTTGAGATTTCCTTTATGCCTTGAATGATAGGTTTCAGTGTATTGCCCTTCTGTTAATTGAAAATAAATTGGCAATCTAACTGCAATTAAAAATCACAATGTTTGCTCATCCACCCAGCACACACTTGTGCTTTGTTCGCTGTGTGTGGTCAGGCACAATTAGGCTGGCCATTTACAAAGGACAAACATTGTCCCCCTTCGGGACACTGGAATTGCCCTCCTCTGTGGATGGGGGGGGTGGGGGTGGGGAATCTTTCTCAACAACCTGCAGGTGTTGTTAGTCAGGAGGAGAAAAGTGACAAAGAAAACCCATTGAGAAGTGAATGATAGATTGAAACTTTCCCAGTGCTGTGCCCTAACAAAATACTAAAACAAATGTAGACAGATTCCTTTTTGTACTGTACTTCATGTTTAAGGGGCAGATTTCCCCCTGAGTGAATTATTCCCAACCTCCAATCTGGATTGTTGTCCCACCCACCCACAATTATTAAATCCACCAAGCACTTTAGGTTGAATGACTTTTTTATCTTAGTCTATTGTGGTCAACTCTGAATGTATGTATGACATTGACAGGAATGTCTAAAAGTATCCTCCCAATCCTAGAAAAATGTGTACTGTAGATCTAAATATAGAATCTTAATGGGCATGAAGCAGCTGCATCCATGGTAAGCTGGGGATCTAGCTATGTGACCTAAGGGAAGGGGTGGGAAAGTCCACTCTCAGGGACAGACAGTGCCAGGTGAGTAACAGAGAGGAGGGGAAGGAGGGAATGGCTGAATTTGTGTGTGTGTGTGTGTGTGTGTGTGTGTGTGTGTGTGTGTGTGTGTGTGAGAGAGAGAGAGAGAGAAACAGAGAGATGACAGAGAGAAAGAGAAAGAGAGAATGGGATGCTATAAAAAGTTGAGTTCAGTTGGAACCTGATGTCTTTTATGGAAGTTATGTTGGGTTTTCACATCATACTACTCATAAAATGAACAACAACAACAACAAAAAATTAAGGGCTTCAATGATGGAATCAAGGATCGAGGTTCTTAACCTTCTTTGTGTCATGGACTCCTCTGGCTATGTGAAGTTCATAGTCTCCTCAAATTTCATTTAAAGCATAATATGAACCATGTAGGATTACAAAGAAAATCAATTATATAAAAATGCAGTTATCAGTCTGTTTTATATTTTATATCAATATACACACATGTATACTTATATGTATGTATATAGATCTATCAACATACAACTAGATATACTGATATATATATATAGATATAGATACACGCATACATATTCAGAGAGAAAAATGATATAGATAGACAGGTAGATAGATAGATAGAACAAGTTCATGGAACCTGATTTAATAACTATTATTTAGAGCTCTAAGAAAACTAGTTTACTTATCTCTCGCCCTTTTTTTGAATAACAAAACAGAAGTTTAGAGAGTTTATGTGATTTTTCCAATGGAGTCCAAGACTGGGTAGGTAGGAATCTGAGATCAGCCTCTATTTTCCAAGTCCACTGTTCTTTTTAATATAGCATGTTAAGCTCAGGAATGACATGTGCCATCTTTTTTTTTTTTTTCATTTTCATATGCCATAGTTCTCTTTAAGCACATAGAAATGATTCTCTAAGCTACAAAGATGCTCACCTATGCATCCATACACACATTTCAAATATAAATATAGTGGGTGGATCACTGATTCCTTACTTAATAAGTTTAATTCCAAAGATTAAAACTTTTCTCCCCAGACATGTCCTGAGGCAAACATATCTGGCACCTGACAGGGTTTGTGTGCTTAGAGCTTAACAAATCCCTCCTAGCTCTTCTAAGTCAAGTACTCATGCTGCAAGAACTAGATAAAGAACAATAAATGCCAGAGAATGGAGAATCTAATAGTCTGAGATTTTAAGGACATGATTTCTAAACTAATCTATTTTGTAACAGGAGACTTTCACTAATTCCCTGACTTAACTGTGTCTGAGTCTTTTCTCCAGGTAAATACTTTGTCCAGCTTGTCTAATTTCTTTCAGAATGGCAGAAGTGGGAAAATGGTGGTTGTTTTCAGATAAATTTTAAACATGAAGGGGGGAAATAAAGCATTCCTCTAAGTTTTATGGAAGGAACAACTTTATTCATGACAATCTATTTGCCATACATAGAAATAGAAAGCCTAGTTTAGATGAGATTTGCATTTCTGGTGGAAATACTGATGGTGATAAAGTCAAAATACTAAGGCAGTAGGGTGTAATGAGCTATCATTGTTAAAGAATTCATCATATCAAGATAATATTTATAAAACACTTAGTTCTTGACCCTTCCTCCCTCCCTTATTCCTTCACCTCCTTTTTCCTTCCTTCTTTTCATCTATCACCTAAGGACTAGTCCATTGCGGATTATTCTTTCTCTCCTTAGCTAAGATTTTCGTGTGTGTGTGTGTGTGTGTGTGTGTGTGTGTGTGTGTGTGTTCTTCGAAGGAAAATATATACATATACATACACACACATATATAAATATCTGTATCTATATATACGCATGTACTCTGATCCTAGTCATATACAATATCACACAAATATATACATATATGTGGATACATTACAATGTTTGTGCTTCTGATGTGCATAACCATTAGTTCAGTACTGTATTACATGATTTATAGACAGGTAAATGTACAAAGATTCTGGCTGCATGCTCAATTATTTTTAATAATGTCCAAAATTAAAAAAATTCAAAATTAGTGACTTCTTTATTCTGAAATTGATTCCCATAGGAGGTAGCTTATGCACAAAGTCTTGAAGGAAAACAAGAATGGATATCCTTCAAATGTTTCATGAGAAATATTACTCTTATGTCCACTCCTCCATAGACATATACACTTCCTTAGACTAAGCATCCCCACTTCTTTTAATCATTCTACCATACTTGAAAGCTCTGTTAGTACTCTCACCATTCTCTTGATGATTTCAACTTTATCAAAACAACAACCAAAAAAAAGATATGTAGGATGGAATTATCTAAATTGAAGATTTAATCTAGATCCTCACTGAAAATTCATCTGGATTTCTTTCTTTCTGTTTTTCATGGGTGTGAATATAGAATTGGTGCTGCTGTTTTGGTTGTTTTAAGGTAATATTGGCTGGGAAGAAAGGAATAGTGCCCTATTCTTGATTAGGGTACATCCTGCATCTAAATTCACCATGGGAGGATGATGGATGTATGAGGCTAGAGGAAGAACCAATGGCTGGAATAGTCAAATGACTACATATGTTCTTTGGCATTTAAAGCATTTAACAAATTGTTCTTTCCTAGTGACCCAGCCCAGGCCTGCCTTGCCTAAGAACTTTGATGTAATCACTGTATATGGCTTTAAGAACAGGTTATCTGATTTCCTTATTATCCCCAAATGCAAACCATACCTTAAAAAAATCTTCTAACTAATTTTATATGAACAATTATATTTCTATTTTGAAATGTTTGTGCCTGATATAGATACAGATCTAAGAAGACTATTAATCTTGATTATTTTCAACTTTTATGAACTTTTCTCTGAAAAGTTCTTCTGGGAGCAAAGAATTTTATATGCCATAGAAAAAGCATGATGGTAAAATTTCCTTTGTAGACCTCTGCCTGAGACTGGGAGGAAG
The DNA here is from genome assembly GCF_902635505.1 of Sarcophilus harrisii. NCBI lineage: Eukaryota > Metazoa > Chordata > Mammalia > Dasyuromorphia > Dasyuridae > Sarcophilus > Sarcophilus harrisii. The sequence goes on from NC_045426.1 coordinate 76,920,166, forward strand.
AGGGGGAAATACTAAACATACTGTGTGGGAAAATGTAATCTGTATAATGTAATATACAAGTAAATCAAGTGTTCTATCTTAACCTTAATTCCACTGAAAATAGAAAAAAATAAATCGGTCAGAAGGGATTTGTCATTTTAGCCTAATGTGTGTTTCCCTTTTGTGACACAGATCACAGCCCCTCTCTTCTATAGAAGGGACTCTTCAAGAACCTCTAAAACCAGAAATATTTATTTTACTTCTGAAGACAAGCTAGTGATGACCCAGGCAGTATGACATAGTGGATAGAGAGCTACACTTGGAATTGAGAAGTCATAGATTAGAAGCCTACTTTACCAACCATGTGGCACTGGGAAAGTTATTTAATCTTTCTGAGCCTCATTTCCTCATCTGCTAGACTTGACAACGTCTTACATACTTATTAGCAGACATATGAATCTACTGACTTATACTTGAAAACTTCTAGCTTAATAAAAGCTCACGTATTTTATTCTTTGACAGCTTATCCTCTGAGAGACTAGGGTTAGTTTTGTGCTATGATACAAATGAAACTTTGGTGGAGAAAGAGATTCATAATCATGGATCATTTCTATGAATATGGGATACATAGAGAAGAGCAGAAATAAGGAGATCAAAAATTGCTTTCAACTGAGAAGAAGTAAGTTAGCATGAAGAAATTGTCCATTTGACCATAAATTTCTTCTTCCCTCTGGTTTGTCTCTATTCTATGATCTTGGGAATGTTTAATCTCTCTCCAGGCTGGAATCTTAAAGTTAAGTTCATAGTACTTTACTCTTTTGCTTTATGCTGATTCACTGATATGGTTAAGAAAAATATTGATCATTAGACAATTTGTATTAATATGTAGATTAATAGTGAGGTTTCCTTTCAAAGTAATAAATGCATTTTCTAAAAAAAAAAAATTAGGTTTGTTTTTGCATGAATCAAAAGACAACACAAGTCTAAAAATCTTGAAAATATTTATAGGAACCCAAAGAAATTATTGAATGAACTAAAAACTAAAATAGTTTTTATTTTCTTAAGTTTATTAAGACCTATACAAAGTTTAATATTTTCACCAAATCCCAAATGCCAGAATAATAATTTGAAGTACAGAAATTTTGCAATCAAAGGTCCCCTTTACATTTTTTCATATGTATTTCAGTTTCAAATAGAAGCCCCTATATAGGGACTATTTTTTGTAGTGCAAAGAACTGGAAACTGAGTAGATGCTCAACGGTTGGAGAATGGCTGAATAAATTAAAGTACATAAATATTATTGCTCTTTCAGCAACAATCAGAAAGATGATTTCAGAAAGACCTGGAGAGACTTACATGAAGTGATGCTTAGTGAAGTGAACAGAATCAGTAGATCATTGTACAGGGCAACAACAAGATGATATGATAATCAATTCTGATGAATGTGGCTCTTTTCAGGAGTAAGGTGATTCAGCCGAGTTCCCATGGTCTTGTGATGAAGAGAAACATTTGTATCCAGAGGGAGGACTGTGGGGATTGAATGTGGATCACAAGATAGTATTTTCACCTTTTTGTTGTTTGGTTGCTCTCTTTTCTTACTCATTTTTCCCCTTTTTAATCTGAAGTTATGTGAAAATAAGTGTTGAAGAATTGCACATTTAACATAAATTGGATTACTTGCTGCCAAGGAGAGAAGGTGAGGGGAAGGAAGAGAGAAAAATTTTGGACACAAGGTTTTGCAAGCATGGATGTTGAAAACTATTTTTGTATGTATTTTTAAAATAAAAAAAACTATTTATAAAAAAAGTTTTAAAAATGAAATAAAGTGCTGCTTTTTCTTGATTTGGCCCATATCTTTTATATATAATAATAATTAAAAAAAAAAACATAGAAATTCTACTAGATTCTCCTTATTCATTATTCCTGACTTAATTTAAGTAGCTGTCTGATAAGGAGATAGTTTCTATTATGATTTTCTAAATAAAAACAGGAAGCACTTAAATCCATTTAAAGAAATAATGCAGAATTAACTACAGTTAATTAGCACTATATTAACTTTTGTAGAGGAAAATACAAGGCATAATCTTATCCTTATGAGATTAATACTTCTATTGCTATCTCAACTAAATATACATTTAAATAATAATTAATGCTTTATGGAAGAGTAAGTAGGTAAAGATAATAAGCTTTTTAAGTGCCTATTTTGTGCTAGACATGGTCCTAAGTGCTTTGTAAATATAATTTATGAATGTGTTTATTTTTATAAACGATAATATATTTTATAATTTATATTTATATAAACACAAGTAAACATAAATATATTTTATGTCACATAATGTATAAATATATTATAAATTTATAAATACTATTTTATTCAATGCTCACAATAGCTCTGGGAAGTAGTACTATTAATATCCTCATTTTATAGTTAAGAAAATTGAAATAGAACTTAGAGAGGCAATAATTATATCTAATATGTATGTTGCACTTTAATTAAAAAGTACTTTACCTATATTATTATTTCTTTCATCCTCCCAATAACTTTATTAGGTAAGTGCTATTAATATCCCCATTTTGTAAATAGAAAACTAAGGCTGAAAAGACCAAATGACTTAACCAATTCACACAACTATTTCATGTCTAAAGTACAAATAAAACTCACATATGTCCAATTTCAAATCCAATAATCTATCCACTATACCAAATTGTCTCTCAAAAGAGGCTACAATATAGTATTTGGTTAAAACTGTCAAACAAAATAACATAAATATGGAATGCTATAAATTCAGAGGAAGGTAGAATTAATAGAAACTGGAACAAATCAAAAACATTTTATAAGCAAAGAATATAGATTTCAAACTACAAAGCGCTATTAGAACTCATTTGGTATATACTTTTTAGATGAGGCTGCACAATCGGTAAGTTAAATAACTTGTACAGATCTTGGAGCTCTTAAATTTTTAAAACTAGATTTTGTCAGTCTTATGACCCCAGATACCACCTCCCTGAAGATTTAAGTTGGCCTTTGAAGGATATCTATGATGTGTCTGGTTAGAGAACAGGAAGGGATAAAGATGAGTTGAGGAGAAGGATAAAGCTGATAAGTCTTAAACTCTTTCTATTATATCACACTGCCTGACTAGGCCACTGTAATCTCCTCTCAGGCCAGAAGCCCAAGAGAAGGACTTTTGAGGAAAGGTAGCGAGAAGGCACTAACTGCTGCAGGACCTTGGATCCTGAATATGGAACTAAGATTTAAGGAAATAAATTCTAGGAACAATGACATTCCATGAAGTATTTGAAAATGGGGACTGATAGATAGGATATCAGAATTGGCCTATCTCTATCTTGCCAAGGCAAGGTCAGTCTGACTTGGATAAGACACATTATAAGGGCATGAAAGCTAAGAAAAGAAAAAGGGATTAAGAAAAGTAAGATCTACTTCATTGATGTTTGTAAATAGGGTCAGGATAAACTAATAAGATCTCTGCAAAATAAAAACTCTCCTCTTTACTTTTAAATGATCTATGTTATTCTCTGTAATTCAATGCCAAATTTCCCCCAGATGGTTGTTTTTATGATTAGAAATTTCTACTATATGGGTCTAATCGTGATTTATGAGGGTAGTGGCAAGAACATTGATTTCAGGTGTCAGAAGCTCTATTTGAATTTTGATCAGCTCTTTTTGTGTGAAAGTCACTTAAACTTTCCTAAGTCTCAGTGTCCTTCATTAAAATGAGGACATTGGAATGAATTCTATTGCCCTTACAACTATAATTACTTACTGTTCCAAAATTACTTACTTTTCTATGAATCTGAGGCTGGTGATTCCCTGGAGTCAGGTGTGATTGGTGATTTGCCATTGGCCCATGAACTCTCAAGTAGGATGACAAGGCTATTCTGATAAATAAAATTCTGCACAGATATTGAAAAAAAAATATGTATGTGAATTTTAGGACCAGAATAGAGGACAATATACCATGAGATCATAGAGAGATTTTATGTTTCCCATTGGTTAAGCAAGTTATCAGGAGTCCAGATTTGTAGAAGAAATGATGGAGTGAGATACCAGAAGGGGACTCCAGTATGTGAAATCCTGAGGATTTGCAGATGAAGGAAAAAAAAAAAAGTCTGGCCAGTGGTTCAATGGGGACCCCAGAGTTATATTATCTAGTTTTGTAATCCTCCTCTATTTACTTGCCAATTAAAATAAACCAACAAACAAAAGCCCACCTAAAATTAACTGGGAATAGAAAAAAAAAGTTTTAAAAATATAAGCACTAGGGAGCGCACATTCCTGAGACATTAGAGGGTTATTTTCTCAAAAAAGTACACATCATTTGACAATTGTTTTCAGGAATTGCAAAATTGTCTATTTTAAGATGCATTTTTATCAGATGATTACCTAAAAATAGGTCAATTACTTGACATTTAAACAAGATTATAGGTTACAACTGTCTTGGCAGGAGGGTGCATACCTTAACACAGCCATGCTATTTTTAAACATTCTGTCCTTAACTATCCTATGTCTTGTAAGGAGATGATTGAGTTGTTAAATTGAAGTTTTTGCATTTGAAATACACAGCTCTAATAGTTCTTAACTTCACCAAGTTATAATAAAGATTTTATAGGCATTGCTACTTCATATCTCTACATAAATCTTTTCAGATGGTATTTTATTGGAAAATATATTTAGGGGTGGAGGTGGTTTGAAGTTACAAAGGATGTAATTGCTCTAGTGTGATTATGACTCTGTAATTGTACTTGCCTCATGAATAACTTCTCCAAATATATCGAAGCCAGATATGTTATCGCTACACATACACACACACACACACACACACACACACACATATATATATATATATATATACACACACACACACGAGTAGATACATACACATACATATGAGTAGATACATATCTGCATACATGTATATGTATATATAATTACATACATGCATATACCTGAAAATGTACCCACATGTGTATTTATGTGTGTGTGTAAGGCAATATATGAGTACAAACAACATAGGATCTGAAATGGGGAAAGGAGAATTTTGGGTCTGTCTTTCCCCTGCAATTATATCTGTAACTTTGAATAATTCATTTAATTTCTGTCTCTGTACCCTTACCTCTAAAGTGGAAATAATAGTAACTAGTACATACACAAAACTGTTGTTGTGAAGCTTACAGAGCAGAAGTAGTGGGACATACTGGATCTGGTACTGGATTTGGAATCAAGAGCTGTGTTCAAATCTTACCTGAAAAATTTGTTGGCTGTATGACCTTTGGCTGGTCCCGTAACCTCGTGTGCTTCATTTTCCTCATCCATAAAATAAATGAGTTAGATGTAATAGCCTTTTATGGCTCTTTCAATTCTGAATATATGATACTATGATCATATAATAAGAAAAATGGACATAAGCTTTAGTAATTCTTAAAGAACCACATACATATTATTTTGTCCCTGCTACTTTAATGGACAGAAAAAGAAATGTAAGGACACTCTCAACATCTCTACAAAGAACTTCAGTATCAATTCTGAGACATGAGAGACACTAGCACAATACCATCCAGCTTAGTGTGACCACATGAAAGAAGGTGCTGAAATCATGAGTAAAGTAGGATCACAGTAGCACAAAGAAAATATGAATTGTGCAATCCAGGAATATTTCCATCCCAATAAATCAATTGGATTACTTATGTTCAATTTGCAGTAGAGCAGCAGGAGTAGATGCACTGGGAACTTTAGTAATAATCCTACATACAGGCGATCCAGAGCACAGGGTCATCTTCTCACTGGACTGAAGGAGTACTGGGATTCAGCAGTCCCCTTAGATGTCTGAACAACTTTAAAACATAAAAACTTTTCTTTCTGATTTCATCCCAGCAGAAATCTACAATGCAGAGGTTCATACAGAAACTGACTTAAATCTCCAAAGTTACAGCCGCTCGGTGTTCAAGGAAGCCTCCACTGTTCATTTTTATAAAGGAAAAAGAAACAGGATGTCCTGTGACAATCAAAATGGAGGGTCTCTCTTTCATTATTGATGGCAAGATTCTTGTCAAATCCCTTGTTAATAGATTGTGCTCTCACCTGAATGATCATCACCTACCTCAGAGCCAGTGTGACTTGAAAAAGGGCCAAGAGATTGTTTCCTACACTACAACTCTAAGAGAAATGCTTGGAGTAAAACAGAAGTCTTACAGAATGTTCATTGCTCAAACCAAGGCCTTTGATACTCTTAGTTGTGAGGGCCTATGGAAAGATCATGGTGAAATATGGTTTCCCAGAAAAGTTCTCATTATTGTATGCTATTTTCATGATGGTGTGCTTGCACAAATACTAGATGATGAACAATACTCTCATGCTGTCCTAGTCACCAATGGAAGGAAGAAGAGTTGTATTCTTGTTCCCAAACTAGCAGAGTATTTTCCATGATTTTGTAAGATGTCTCCAAAAATAATGAAAATGAGGGGCAACTAGGCAGTACAGCTAGGTAATGGACAGAGCACCAGCCCTGAAGTCAGGAGGACCTAAGTTCAAATCTGACCTCAGACACTTAATATGTCCTAGCCGTGTGACCTTAGGCAAGTCACTTAGCCTCAGTTGCCTCAGCAAAAAAAAAAAAAAAAAAGAAGAAGAAGAAGAAGAAAGAAGAAGAAGAAAATGGCATCAAGGTCACCTACCAAATTGATTGTAAATTCTTTAACTTTGAAAAATCTAAAAGCCAAGACTAATTGGAGGGACAGTTGGTATATGACTTTTTTGTTTGCTGATAATTATACACTCAATGAAGCCTCTGAAATTGAGATGCAGAAGATTATGGAACAATTCTCTGCTCCTTGTGATAATTTTGCCCTGAAATAATGTTAAGAATATAGAGGTTATTTACCAGTCAGCACTGCACCACGTATATATGTATATATATACCATTGGTTACAGTAAATAGAGAAATTTGAATAAAATGTATAATTTTACATTCCTTAGTAGTATACTTTCCAGAAATGTTCACATATATTATGAGGTTGACATATTCATTGCCAGAGCTAGCTCTGCATTTGGGAGGCTCTCAAAAAAAGTATGGAAAAGAAATATTAATTAATTAATATTACCAAACTGAAGGTCTACAGAACCATTGTGCTGATTCAGTGGTTGTATGCCTGTGAAACCTTATTAATAGACCAGCAACATGCCAGGAAACAGAATTTTTCCATTTGAATTGGCTTAGGAAAATTCTGATGATCAACTGGCAAACTAGGGTACCAGACATGGACGTGCTATATTGAGTTTTACCGTCAAATATCCAAACTCTACTGCAGAGAGTGCAACTGCAATGGGCCAACCACATAGCTTGAATGCCAAATAGATGATTACCTAAACAACTGTTTTACAGAAAATTCACACAATGTTATCCCTCATCCCACAAGAAATGGAAAAGAACCTTGATGATAGAAAGTTTTTTGTGGGTCAGGAAAGACCAAAACACCAAATCAGATGAGGACAAAATGTCCAAAGAAGAAATCTCAAAGAGTGATATGAATTGGTTTCAAGCCCAAAGAGGCTACTTGGAAGTAATCATAAAAGACTTTAAAAGGCAAATAAGAGAGGTAGAAGAAAAAATGAGAGAAGAAATGAGAGATACGTAAGAAAGGGTCAATAGCTTGGAAAATGAAGACAATTCCTTACAAAATACAATAGGTCAAATGCAAAAAAAAAAAAAAAAAATCCACTCAAGAAAATATCTTCAAAAGTAGAATTAATCAAAAGAAATAAGAAATACAAAAGCTACCTGAAGAAAACTCACATTAAGAGCTAGAACTAGGAAAATGGAAGCTCCTGATTCTATGAGATATCAAGAATCAGTCAAACAAATTAAAAATAATGAAAAAAATGGAAGAAAATGTGAAATACCTCATTAGAAAAACAGCTGATCTGGAAAATAGATCCAGAAGAAACAATTTAAAAATGATGATCTAACTGAAGGTCATGACCTAAAACAGAACCTAGATAGCATTCTTCAAAAGATCATTAAGGAAAACTGCCCTGAGTGCCTAGAAATAGAGGGGTAAATTTGCTCATTGAAAGAATTCTTCAATCATCTTTAGAAAGAGATCCCAGAAGGAAAACCCCAAGGAATAATACTGTAAAACTCTGGAATTACAATCTCAAGGGGAAAAAAAATACTGTAAGCACCCAGACAAAACTATTCAAATGTCAAGGAGTAATAGTCAGGATTATCCAGGATCTGGTAGCTTCTAAAATAAAGATTTGGAGGGCCTGAAATAACTTATTTCAGAAGACCCAGGGTTACAATGAAGAATTAACAATGAAGTAGCAACAATACTAAATGTATATCCACCAAGCGGTAGAGCAGCCAAATTCCTAAAGAAGATTTAAAGCCAGTTACAGGAAGAAACAACAAAATTATACTAGTGGAAGACCTTAATATTCCCCTCTCAAAATTCAGAAATATAATAAAAAAAATAAACAAGAAAGAAACTAGGAAAGAAACTAGATAACCTAAATATGATAAACTTCTGAAGAAAATTGAATAGAGACACAAAGAAATATATCTTTTTCTTGTCAGTACATGGCATCTACACAAAACTTGATCATGTATTAGGACATTAAAAACCTCACAATCAAATGCAAAAAGGCAAAAATAGTAAATTCTTCTTGTTCTAAACATAATTCAATAAAAATTATATCCAATAAAAGGCCAGGGAAAGACAGACTAAAAACCAGCTGGAAAATAAATAATCTAATTCTAAAAAAAAAAAAAAAAAAAAGAGTGAGTCAAAAAAAAATCACAAAAACAAAGAAAGTGATAATAATATGAACACAATTACAAAACAGTACTCACACAAATAAAGTCAGATCTAAACAATTGACAAAATATCAATTGTTCATGGATAGGCTGATCTAATATGATAAAAATGACAATTCTGCCTAAATTGATCTACTTGTTCAATGTCATGCCAATCAAACTGCTAAAACATTATTTTATAGAACTAGAAAAAATAATAACAAAATTCACCTGGAAGAACAAAAGGTCAAGGATATCAAAGGAATTAATGAGGAAAAATCTCAAAGGATGGTATCTTATCAATGCCAAACCTAAAACCATATTATAAAACAGTTGTCATCAAAACCATTTGGTATTGACTAAGAAATAGAGTGACACAATAATCAAGGCTGATAGAAATCTAGTATTTGAAAAAACCCCAGCTTCTGAAATAAGAACTCACTATTTGACAAAAATTTCTGGGAAAATATAAGTGAGAAACTTGGCATAGACCTGCATCTCATACCTCATACCAAAATAAGGTCAAAATGGGTACATGATTTGGGCATAATAGATGATACCATAAACAAATTAAGAGAATAAAGGATTATTTACCAACCAGATCTTTGGAGAAGGGAGAAATTTATGTCAAAGAAGAACTAGAGAATATTATAAAAGGCAAAATGGACAATTTTGATTACATTAAATTGAAAAGAGTTTGCACAAACAAAAGCAACAGAAACAAGATAAAAGAAAGTACAAAGCTGGAAAAAAATCTTTATAGCCATTTTTCTGATAAAAGTATGATTTATAAAATACATAAATAACTGCATCAAATTTATAAGAATACAAGTCATTCCCCAATTAAATAAATAGTCAAAGGATATGAATGGAATTTTCTGATGATGAAATTAAAGCTATCTATAGTTATATAAAAAAATGCTCTAAATCACTATTGATTAGAGAAATTCACCTTAAAACAACACTGAGGTACCACCTCACATCTCTCAAATTGGCTAAGATGACATGAAAAATATGATAACTATTGGAGGGAATGTGGGAAAACTGGGATTTGTTGGTAGAATTGTGAAATGATCCTTACATTATCAAGAGCAATCTGGAACTATGCCCAAAAGGCAATCAAAGTATGCATATCCTTTGATCTAGCAGTGCCATTACTAGGACTGTATTCCAATGAATTTATAAAGGAGGGAAAAGGACCTGCATATGCAAAAATTTTTGTAGCAGGTCTTGTGATAGCAAAGAATTGGAAAATGAGTAGATGCCCATAAATTGGGAAATGGCTGAACAAGTTGTAGTACATGAAGGAAATGGAATATTATTATTTCCAAAAAAAAAAAAAAAATCACACTAATCTTAGAAAGGCCTGGAAAGATTTACATGAACTGATGCTGAGCAAAACAAGCAGAACCAGGAATTTATATATAGTAACAGCAAAAATGTGTGCTGATCAACTATAAAAGGCTTGGCTCTTCTCAGCAGCTCAGTGATCCAAAGCTATCCCAAAAGACTTTGGACAGAAAATACCACCTGCATCCAGAAAAAGAACTAAGGAGGCTGAATGTAAATCCACACATTACATTTACTTCTGTTATCTGTTGTTTTTTTTTTTTCTCTTTCCCATGATTTTTCCCTTTTGCTCAGATTTTTCCTCTCACAACATGATTCATAAAGTAATGTGTAGTAAAATAAATAAGCTTATTATAATAAAAAAGGCAACTGGCGAGCCATAATCCCAGTGTCATTTAAACATTCAAGACAAATTTAATGCCTTTAAGGAGAAATTATCTTGGTCTATACATATGGCAAGTTCTGCTACTATAATAAAGAGTAAGACTAAAATACCTTTCTAGTTCTTACAATCTAGAGTTCTATGTGCAAAGTTCTTTTCCTAATGGTGTATAAAATTTAGATACATCTTATCTAGTTCCAAGATTGACATTAATGTTTTTGAGATGGTTAAAAGAAATATTTTCCATCATTATGGATGGATTTCTGAATGACTATCAAACAGATGATATATAAATTGGAATACTTACCTTAGTTAATAGTTTATTTCACTAGTACATATATTATGCTTCTGAGTTATATCTGGGTTATGCTTTAAACACAATTTTTGTCTCTTCAACTTCCTTAAAGCAATTTTAATATTTCTTGTGCATATTTATTAGTTGTTTTTTGTTAATGATAATGTAACAAGTTTCATTGATCTGAGTAATTATAGTCTATACAATGAAATCTTTGGATCATCTGGAATGAGTTTGCAATGTTTGCCCAGACAGGCATTAATATTATTTCTTCAACTTAGATTATAATTAGTTAATATGCAAGGCAGCTATCTAAAATAGGAGTTATAGAGATTATTTCTGTACTACTCATCTCATCCTAGCATGAGTGCTTTGAGAACAGGAGAAACCTGGATTTAAATTTTGCCTTTGCCACTTACAAACTGCCTACTTATAAGTAAATCATTTATAAATCATTTAAAATCTTTGAGTTCCAGTCCTTTTTTTTTTCTTGAAGCAATAGGGGTTAAGTAACTTATCCAGAGTAAGACAGCTTCGAAGTACTAAGTGTCTGAAGACAAATTTGAGGTTCACCTGAATCCACACCTGGTGCTCTATCCACTACATTATCTAGATGCCCCAGGCTTCCTATCTGTTAAAAGGGTTCTTGTATCTACTTTACTAGGATGTTAGGAGAATCAAATATAATAAAAATGATCATATCTGATTCTCATAACATCATAGCACTTCATAAACTTAGAAGTTCCATACAAATACTAATATTTTACTATTATAATAATTATTACTTTTACATGTTCTCTATCACCCCTACCACCTACTTAGGAGGTATGGTGGATAAGAGCATTAAGCTTAAAATCAGGAAGACTTAAGTTTAAATCTGGATTTTAATATGTATTAGATGTGTGATCCTGGGTAATTCACCTGGCCTATTTGGATCTCAGTGTTCTTATCTATAAAATGGGGATAATCGTACCAACTCTTTATGATTATTTTATAGATAAAATAATGTTTCTAAAGTTCTTTATGAAGAAGTTCTTTATGAAGCATAAATCATGATACAAATGCCACTTCTTGGTAGTGACACTGCTACTGCTACTGCTACTACTATTTCTGTCGCTACTGTTGCTGCTGCTACTACTACTACTACTATTGTTAACACTTCAGATAGTAATAATTATGCAAAAAGTTATTATGCTATAGAAATGTTATTGCATAAACAATATTATATCATATATTTTAGAAATGTTACATAAAATAATAATATAAATATAATGCTATTTTTCTTTTATATATAATGTTTTATAAATTAATACAGAAAAGGATAAAACTCTTCTTTAATAAATAAAACATTGAGATTTAAACTTCCATTTTTTAGATTCATTAAAAAAAAATCATCTTTGAGAGAGCAAACAGAAAGATGGGACTGTGCCTAATTCCATTTCTATCCGGTCTGCCAGATCTCTATAGCTTGAAAATTTTTATTTCCATGCAATTTTGAGTAGTCACTACAATGGCATCCATTAAAACCATTGCTCTTAAATTTTTAATGGCTCTGTGTTATGTCTGAAAGACTTTGGGCAATGGTTTTGGCTACAATATTGCCCATATTCCAGAGTAGCTTATTTGATGAATTCTCGAGGATGTTTTGAGGTTTGTATTTTTGGTATGAGGAATTTTTCATCTCTTAATTTAGGAAGGATAGCAAATTTCTGGTGTATTTTTCTAACCACCAAGTTGCTTTCTCGCTTAATAGTCATAGCTTGTGTTGATATTGCTCCATTAAGTAATTTGAATTGATCAGTAAATCTAGGTACTTTGAAGATAACTCTCCTATAACTTCTAGTGGTCATAGTCTACTCACTTTCAATCACTATCATGAACTCTTCTCTTTCCAGGAACAAGTTGTTTGATCCTCTTTTGTTGACATAGTGCTGGTTTATTTCTTGTGGATATTGTCCATGAAATGTTTTCTGATTCCACTCTTGAATCTTAGCCATTTTATAGGCTCTACCTAAACGTAAATTTACATTAATTAACATTCAACAAATATGTACCTATTCACAGCCTTTACTAATGCTTGCTGAAACATTGGCAAGCATTTATTTCTTTGACAAGTTTATCTTTTTATACCTTCATTAGTGTTATGGACCCCTGTTGGATTAATATTGAATTAGTTCTGTTTAGAAAATTTCCAAACCTCTTGTTTCCATTTTACTACTTTCACAAGTGAATGTTAAATATATTACTACAAAGGAGTTAATGGCACTAAAAGTATTCTTCTCATAGAGATTTGACTTTAGGATGCCAGTAAGACTCTTGACAAACATAGTCACAGATATCTCCTTGAGAACTATTCACTAGCTCATTCATCTCATCATTTTCTTTTTTTTTTTTTTTTTTTTGATCTTGACATTTTATTTTTCCCAATTATATGTAAAAACAATTTTAACATTATTTTTCTTTTAGAATTTTAAGTTCCTAATTTTTTCCCACCATCTTCCCCATTGAGAAAGCAGGCAATTTGATACAGGTTATACAATGTAGTCATGCAAAGATATTTCTCTGGAATTCAGTCTGTGAAAAAAAAACAAAATCCACCCCACCCCATTGCAATAAAAAAGAAGAAAAGAAAAGAAGAAAAAAAGTATCTATGATCTGCATTCAGGCTCTACCAGTTCTTTGTGTGGAGATAGCACTTTTCATCATAAGTTCTACAGAATTGTCTCTGATCATTGTATTGCTGAGAATAGCTATTATTCATAGTAGATTATCATACAATATCACTGTTACTATATACAATGTTCTCCTAGTTCTGCCAATTTAATTTTGCATCAGCTCATACAAGGTTTTCAATGTTTTGTTTTCTTTTTTTTCCTGAGAACACCATGCTCATCTTTTCTTATAACATAATGATATCCCATTACAATCATATACAACAATTTGTTCAGCTATTCTCCAATTGATGGTCATTCCCTCAATTTCCAATTTTTTGCCACTACTAAAGAGCTGCTCTAAAACTATTTGTACATATAGATTCTTTTCTTTTCTTTTTTTAATATCTTTGGGATAAAGACCTAGATCTAGGAAAGATAATGAATACTTGTATGAACAGTAAAAAAAAAGTAGAGAGAAAATATATATCAGAGAATATTAAAGTGTTCTTTTAAAAATGTCCATTAAATTAAAAAAAAAAATACTTATAGAGTCTTTATCCCCTGTTTCCCAAGCTTAGTCAGATGCAAGGTACTTTTAAAGTTTTCCTCATTTATATAATAAACATTATTTATTTTTTATGCACAACCTTATGAATTATTTATCAATGAAGATACATGAATCTTCAAAAATAAATGCTTGAGATGGCACATAGTAGCATATTTTTCAGATAACAAGTGACATTCCTTTGGATTTTTAATGTCTACAAAGTGTTTTACATGCTTTATCTCATCTAATCTTTTTAGCAAGTTTGTGAAATGAGTACTATACTTACTATTACTCCCATTTTTAAAATTTGGAAATCAAAGTTAAGGGACTTTTAAGTAACCTTAATTGTCTAGGTACTAAGAAGCATCTGCCTCTTCATTAATGTCTTCTACCTTTAAGTTTAATGTTATTTGAAGAATATTTGAATGTGTGAACAATATTATGACACAGTATGCAAATGGTGTATATGCACAATACATTGTCTAACCCCAATCTAATATTTCTAACCAATCATAGATTTCTGGAACCCCTAATTTTCTCATTTTAATTTTAACTTTTCCTGATATAGTTTAAGTACTCATCAATATTCTATTTTCTTTTAGATTATAACATATATGTTAATATACTAGCCTTATTGTACTCAGTGTAATAAAAATTATGAGATTGTTGAGAAGATTTAGGTCTAAGCTTGGCTCCTCTATGGAACAGTTTCTTATCTTAAGAAGTCATTTAATCTATCTAGTATTAATTTTGTAATCAATGATATGAGATGGTTGGACTAAAAGTCTTAGCGCCATTGTAAGCTTAAAAATGCTAAAACAAACTAAAAATGATTTATAATAGTGATTTTGTTGTTGCCAAAGAAAAATGCTGTTTTATTGGGCAAGGAATTGAATACATGAAGAACAATAGAATATATGAGCTAGAGACAGTTTGTCAGTTTTTCTGATAATATAATACAGTGGGTTTGGGGACCACTTGTATGTGATTACTTTACTGTAATTGAATGACTTTATAAAGAGAATAGAGAATAATGATTTGAAGAAGTACAAAAGAGACAGAAAAGCAAGAAGTCTTAAATGCTAGGTTACAAATTTGGGGTTTAATTCCATTAGACAATAGGGAACTCTTGAAGTTTTTCAGCAGGTTACCTTGCAAAATGGTATATTATAAAAATTAGGCTGAGAGTTTTGAGTAAGACATACTCAAATTAGGAGGTTATCAAAATAGACCACAAGAAAAGTGAAGAGATCATAAATTGGTACTGGTCCATTGGAAATATCAAAAACAAACAAGCAAACAAACAAACAAACAAAAAAACCAAAATCCAGAATTCAACATTATGAAAGGAAGAATCAATCCTATGGAAATAAATAATAAGAAGAAAGGTAGAATCAAGAATGAGTTCAAGATTATAAGATTAATTGGGAATTGTGACTCATGTCTGTAAATTCTTGCTACTAACAAGACCAAAATTGGCACATTTCTTGAGCTTAAAAGTTCTGAGCTGCAGTTATGTTAGTCTCTTTCTATACTACACTTAAAACAAATATGGAAAGCTCTTGAAAGTGAGAATATTAAGTAGATTTTAATGGGACCAAGTCTAGCAAGATATGGAGACCCTACTTCAAAATAAAAATAACAAAAATAATAATGATGATGAAATTTATTATTATTATTAATAGACTGATAAAATATAAATAGAAATTCTTCAACCAATGAGAAAAGAAAGTCAATTTGATTTACCCCTCCACTGACAACAAAAACATAATTTTTTTCTATAAATCTGGAGATTGAAGCTATTGATTCTGAAGCTTTTTCTGGAGAAATCTCACAATCTAGTAAGGAATCTATGATTAATTGGCTAGTGCTATACCCTTATGATAAGTGTAATTAGCATAAAACAGATTGAAATACAGGATGTGTAAAATTACTTAGTGGAAATTATTTGGAAAAGAAGAAAAATGGCATGTAACTTTTTTTTTTTCCCTTAAAAGAATTTCATTCATCTAAAATCAATCCCAAAAGCAAATTCTCCCACTTAGTTTTTGGCTTAAGTTTCTCAAAATCATGCTAAGCAAAACACTTTATGTGAAAAACCACATCAGAGACAGACACAGAAAAAAAAAGGGGGGGGGAATAAAAGCAATCCAGAGACTGCTTTTGTTTCAAATCTTCCCAGTCACTTCAACTTTTTTTTTTTTTTTTTTTTTTTACTTTAAAACATTCACAACATATTTCTTAGAGCAGACATTCAATTAGAGCACAGAGCACAGAGTCCAAACAATGGAAAATGTAATAAATTTTCCTCCTTGGCCCATCATTGCATGAGGGTTTCAAGACCTGCCACCATTCAATCATTGTGCTATAATGAGTGACATTTCTCTCCAATGACATTATAGGAAAAGGCAAATAATTTAATGTGAGAAAAAGACTTTCAGCCTGAATTCATCTCACAATTTTCATAATAACCACATCATGTCTAATTACAACACAAGTTGCTGAAGTGAATTAGATTTTTTTTTTGTTTAAAGAGTATTTAGATCATTTAGCGTAAATATAATTATCCCAATTTATATTAGCACACATGAAAGGGAAATAGTTTGCAATTCAAACTATAGTTTTTAATGTATGTATCTGTAGAAACACACACACATACACACACAAACACACACACACACACACACACACAGAATTAGCTTTAGAAATGAATCCCATTTCAGAAAATCAAGCTCATGTTTAGTTAAAGAAGAGAGGTCTGAATTTTTCTTTCCTAATGTAAGATGCTTTAGATACATTATAGGAAGTTAAGGCAGGGGTGTACTACAGCCAGTTTAACCAGCTTGAGAAATCCATTTATTAATTTTTAACATGAGCTTTTATACTTCACAAATCAATAAAAACTACAAACTAGGGCGTGACTTATTTTGACCGAATAGGCTTAAAAAGTGATGTAGTAATTTTGATAATTCAGATTGTTTTAAAGTGTTATGCATACTTTTTAAAGAAGAGCTGCTTTTTAAACATTTATGAGCATATACCACCGAGTCAAGGCTAATCTGAACTAATAGTACATGGGCAAAAAAAAAAAAAAAGTTGTCTGCTATGACCTCTTTAAAAAAAAACAACTATCCTACTTTAATATTTATCAGTAGGAAAGAGTTACATACCTCAAGCTACAAGACCATAGAATGTCTGATTTGGAAGACATTTAGTAACCATCTATCCCATCCCAAGTTAGAAAAATAATTCCCACCATACTATATCTGAAAAGTGGGTCCATTCTATACATGAAAGCATCTGATAAGTTTGATTCTACTATTTTGAGATTAAAAATTCTGTTAGCTCTTATTTTTTAATTCTTTCTTATTACCTCCATCCAATTAGTTACCAAGTGTTATTGATCCTTCCTTTTATTATCAATCCCATGTTCATCTTCCTTTGATTTCCATTCACAAAATGTTTATTTCCTTATACCTAGACTGTATTAACCTCCTAGCGCGTATCCATGTTTTCATATTTTTCTTAACTCCATACTTAAGGATATATATATATATACCATGCAGGAGAAAAAAAAATGACATTTAAAGCTCACCTAATCTGATCCCCTCATTTTATAGAAGAAACAGAAGTCCAGAAGAATTACATTTTTTTCCCAAGGACATATAGTATAAGTAGTAAGTAGGAGATATAAGATTCAGACTTGGATCTTTTAATACCAAATAAAACATTCTTGCCATTGGATGGAGAGTTCAGTGAATCATTCCAGTCAGTACATGTATACTGAACAGATACTACAGATTGAAAATTTACTAGGTACAGAAATAAAAATTAGATAAAGTTTTCATTTTTTTAAAAAATATATACAATAATCCTAAACATCTTCTTGCATCATCATTCTTCCCATAATATTATATGATGATGAAGAATGGAATTCCACCAACTCTGTCAAACCAAAATTCTAGATGTCCCAAATTTAAGTGCACATATGAATGGTAGCAATGAGGCTGCAACATATTGTCAATTATGACTTGTGCCTAAAAAGGAATTTAAATGATACAACCCAGGATATGTTATTTTGGGGGAGAAAATACATGGCAATGTCTTGTGTGAAGAAAAAAGGATTATAGACACTGAAGATACTGCCACTATAACCAGTACCAATAGAATGTTATGGGAATGCTAATTTTTTAATTGTTAGCTTGGAGAGCTATTCAATTGCTCTCCAAGCTCAATAGCTTGGAGAAACTATTCAAAATGATGTTTTAAGTGAAGTTAAGTAAACTATTTGCCTATCATGCTTGGTTGGAATGGTGAATAACAAAGAGAAAGGAAATGGAATGGCTATCTCCTTCAATAAAGTTAGTTTAGCCTTAGTCTTGTGAAAAAGATGAGGAGGATTCTTGAAAATTGAATTTATTTTTTATTCTGAATTAAGTAAATGGTGCAGAATTGCGTTCACAGAAATGAAGTGAATTCTTCGGATTTTATATTGAGGCTTTGCAATGACACTGGTCATGACCTCTCAGCACATTGCCAATAATTGCCTTTATTTTTTCATTAACTTCACTGTTACCCAGTGATTTTAATATTTCTATAATACTAGGAAACATATATTTGATATGTAGAAATTTGAGCAATTGCTAAAAGGAAAGAATATTCTTTAGTGTATGAATTATGAATTAATAGTTAATAATTATTGTAAAATCCCACAGATTATAAAGACATACAAAAATACACATAGATTTCTTACATATTGAAATGATAAGAGTTAACTATAATAATAAATAGTAACTTGTGAGATAACTAAATAACAATGTCAGAATCCAGAAAACTTGTTTCCATGTTATATAAAAAGGTCTAAATGACCTGCAACATGTTAAAGTATCACCTATGAGTAATTATGGAAAAAGTAAGTATCACACAAAAGTGAATAGATGCAATCTATACCCTTCAAGGAAATACCCATACTATGAGAGCATGAATTCCCTAAAACTGATTCAAATGAATTTCCCTTTATTACAATTGGTCTATAATTCTAAAAATTAGAAATTTTTGAAGATTCCATCTTTTATCCAATCCCTGAAATGTTCTGGTTAGCTTCACATCATATACAACTTTAATAAGCATGTTTTCATCCTAGTCCTGAGAAAAATATAGACTTAAATTAAGTCAAGGACAAATAGTTCACACTTTACATTAGGAGTCTCTCTCCCAGTTGCTATTTGCATGATTCCTGTAGAGAACTGCTATTCAGTAGCTGATATATTGAAAAATGGTCTTTATGGAACATGTAGAGATATAATAGACACTATTTAATATGAGTAACTTTTCCACCATGAAAAGAATTCCATAGGAAATAAGGTATTCATAATTCACCCAGAGAATTTCTTCAAAAGATGAACTGTCCTGGAGCACAATATTTCTTTAGTGCTAACATAGGCCACTGACTCATTTATGAATCTGAAGGTAGAATGCCAATGAGTCATCCCCTAGCCTGTAACACCTGGAATTTCCTTGGAGGTTTCCCATCTTATTCTTGCTTAAGCCCAGCCCTTCGTCCTTTGTAATTCTAGTCCATGAGTTTCCAGAAAGTTGTGATCTCATTCTGAAAGTTTGGGCAAGCCAAGGGCTGAGCCATCATACTTCTGAGTGTTTACCTGACATGGCAGCTGAGATGACAAATATTTCATTTCAGACAGATAATCTTTCCACCAAAGGGAATGCCTTGTCATTTGTGAGGCTCCACAGCAATGGGCTACTTCTATATCCATTAAAAAAACAAATCTGACAATGTTCAATTTTCTTTTAAAACCCTTGCTGTCCTGAAGTCCAGCAAAACTGGCTCACTAGCTTTTTCCTATAAATAGAAGTGCATCTCCTGCCTTTCTGCTCTTCCATAGGTGGTCTTCCATGTTTAGCAGGCATTTACTCCTCACTTCTTCCTCTTGGATTTTCTAGTTTGCTTTAAAGTACAATTCAATACTACCTCCTACATGAGACTGTTTCTGATACCACTGTGTAATAACACCCTTTTTTGGTCTCTTAAAATGATTTTAAATTACCTTGTATATCACTTTTCTATATAATTATATACCTACAGCAGAAGTAATTCTTTTAAGACAGATGTATTTTTATCTTTGTACTCTTAGGACAGGGCAGCTGACTGGTAGTGTAGATAGAGTACCAAGCCTAGATTCAGTCACATTAATCTTCCTAAATTCAAATCTAGCCTCAAATACTCATAAACTGTATGATTCTGGAAAAGTCATAGAACCTTATTTGACTGTGTTTCTTTATCTCTACAATGAGCTGGAGAAGAAAATGGAAAGCCAATATCTTTACCAAGATAAGCACAAATGGGGTAAAGAAAAGTCGGACACAACTGAACAGCAACAATAAAAAACTTAGCACTTATCTCAACACTTCACATGTATGTGCAGACATATAGGTACACATATGTTTTATTTTGTATGCTCTATTTGATTTAGTAAAGATCTGCAATTTTATAAATATGGAAATGCTCTCAAATAGTCCAATCTGATGGCTTTTCACTGGAGCATCTAGAGGTTAAGTGATTTGTCCATGACCACACACCTAATATGTATCAAAGGCAGGATTTAAGATTATGTTTTTTCTTCCTTCAGAACCAACATTTTACCATACTACATTTCTTTTTGTATTTATTAGTTAAAAATATTTATTGATTTGAATTGGATTGAACCAATACATTGACTTGCACAGAGAACTTGTTCAGAAAATGTTTTTTTAATGAATGAATCAACTAAATAATTCTTTAATTGGATTTTTTTTATAAACATGTTATATATGATTCTAATTATTTATTTACTACTACTAAATATCTATTTAATACCCCCCATAAAAATAGTGCAAGAATATGTTTCTTTTTTCAGGACAAACCTTGTTGAATTGGACAAGACTTATTACAGAGTAGTAGGCTATCAGGAGATAGGGTTTTGTATGAGGAGAGGCCATTCTTTTATTGTTTTTGTTGCTGTTGCTACTATTTTTGTAATATATTAGGTACTAGAAGAAATACAAAACTCAAAGTCAAAGTTCTAGACTTTAAAGAATTAAAGACATTCCTACTTTGTCACTTTCTGCTTCACACATACACACACACATACACACATACACTCTCTTAAAAACAAACATAATATGCAAAGTAATGAGTAGAAATAACCAGTTTTTTTTCCACATGGGCACAAAGATGTGATATAATAAAAACATCATCCTGTAATTTCTTTAAGGTCTATCTTATCTAATGGCATCTGCAAATCTGGCCTGAGTCAGAGACCAGCCAGTCAATAAAAACATACTATGTATTAGACACTATTCTAAACACTAGGTGTACAAAGAAAGACTCTCCCTCCCCTTTAGGAGTTCAACTCTAATGGGAGAGATAATAAACAAATATTGGCAAACAACCTATCTATAGGATAAAAAGGAATGAGTAAAAGAACTGTAATTAAGAGATATTGGGAAAGGAAGCATCTCCTGTAGAAGATAAGAGTTTATTTGAAAATTAAATTTCTGAAAATTTAAAGTGACAGGTGACAAACATGAGAAGGATAGCATACTCAAAATTAGGAACAGGTAAAGGAAATGCTAGGAATAAAGAGATGAATTGTCATTTCTAAATCAAGGCATCACTAGTGGAAACCATTATTTCTTAGAGTTTATATTAGACATTAGAGCAGAACACTGGCATCTTGACAGATCAAGGATTTCATCAATGTGAATGCTCTCTCACCAGTGCAGATTACAATCCATCCCTGCCTCCTCCTATATAATGTTTGTTCATGTTCTTCAAGCAGTTCTTCAGAGAGGATCCACCCAATACAATTAAGTCATTTCTTTAGTTTTTAATAGTTCATGCATACCAGTTCAACACTTAGGCTTTTTATCTGTCTTATTGCAGTAGTCTTCTAATTGGTTACATCTCAAATTTCTCTCCACTCTAATCCATCCTCTATTCAGCTGCCAAAGTAAAATTCCTATGGAGTTGGTCTAATCATGTCATTCCCCCTCAACAAAGATAATCAGTGTCATCACTTGTAGAATCAAAAATAAAGTCCACTGTTTGGCAGTGAATCTTTTCCATAATCTAGTCTCTTCCTTCCTTTGAAATATAATTATAATAAATTACAGTTCACACACTCTAAGATTCAGCTAAAACCTATCTAGGTTATGTCTTTTTCTTTATATATGACAAAATAAGTAGAACTAGGAGTACATTGTGCACAATAACAGCAAGAATGTACAACAAACAACTATGAAAGACTCAGTTCTTCTCAGTGTTTCAGTGATACAAAGCAATCCCAATAGACTTTGGACATAAAATGCCATCTGCACCCAGAAAAATAATTATGGAGATTGAATGTAAATAAACACATGTTATGTGCACTTATTTTTTCTGTTTTTTTTTAATCTCCCATGGTTTTCCCTTTTATTCTGATTTTTCTCTCTCAAAATGATTCATAAAATAATGTATTAAAAAAATAAATTGATTAAGGAAAAACGTGACAAAATAAAGATAACTAGCATTTATGCAGTTTTCTAAAGGTTTACAAAGCATTTAAAAATATTATCCCATTTAATCTGTATAACAACCATGGGAAAGAAGTGCCATTATTGACTTCTCTGCCTTTATGCTTATAGAAAATGAAGCAGATAAAAATTAAATGGCTTGTTCAAGATCCCATAGCTAATAAATGTTTCCAACAAGCTTTTAGCTCAGAGCTACCTGCTCCAAGTCCAAAACTTATCCACTGTGCCAACTGGTTGACTAAAACAGTTTCAACCTCTTTCTTTGTGTTTTCACTGTTGAAAGATTAAATTCTAATCTTATTTTCTGCAGGAGACTTTTCCTATTTTCCTATCCCTGCCGCTGCTCTGATAATGTCTATCTTTCCTTGACCTTTTATTGAATATAATGTTTATTATATTGTGGTCTTAAAAGGAAGCATTTACTATTTCTGCCTTTCTGCATTTGATCATGAACTCGGTGCATATACATTTAGTACAGGCACTTCATTATTTATGGTACTCTTTAACAAGATGTAGTTTCTTTCCTTATCTCTTTTAATTAGAGCTATTTTTACTATTGTTTTATCTGAAATCCAAATTGTTACCCCTGATTTTTTTTTTTTTTTTTTGCTTTAGCTGAAGCATAATATATTCTTCTCCAGACATTTACCTTTACTTTATGTATCTCTCTGTTTAAAATGTTTATTGTAAACAATATATTGTAGGATTCGGTTTTTTAATCCACTCTGCTAATCACTTTCATTTTATAAGAGAGTTCATCTCATTCACATTTACAGTTATGATAATCAGCTCTATATTTCCCTCCATCCTTTTTTTCTCCCCATAAATACTTGTGTTCTCTCTTTATACCCTGTTCCTCTTTTAGTAGTATTTTGTTTCTAACCCAACCCAACCTCTACCTGCCCTATCTTCTACCACCCCATTCACCCTTCTCTTACTCCTTTCTCCTGCTGTTTCTGTCTTCCCTTCTAAACAGCCCCTCCCTTTTCTTTCCTCTCTCTCCTATTTCTTTAGAGGATAAGATAAATTTCTATACCCAACTGAGTGATTAAATTATTCCCTCTTAGAGCCAGAACTGATGAGATCAAACTTCAGATAGTGATCATCCTCCTCCCTTCTTTTTCTCAGTTGTAATAGGTCTTTATGCCTAATGTACTAATTTTTCCCATTATTCCTCTTTTTCCCTCTTCTCCCAGTACAGACCTTTCCAACTCTTTAATGTTTTTTCTTTTATATCATCACATCAGAATCCATTCACAACCATACTCTCCATTCATGTGATGCCTCTTTTAACTGCTCCAACAACAGATAACAGTTCTCGAGAGTTATAGTTATCATTTTCCTATCTAGGGATGTAAATTTATATATTTAACCTTTAAATTTGTCTATATATAGATATATATATCTATATAGAGAGATATATATTCCTCCATTTACCTTTCTATGCTTCTCTTGAGTCCTGTGTTTGAAGAGCAAATTTTCTGTTTAGTTCTGTTTTTTTTTTTTTCTGATAGAAATAATCAAAACTCTCTTACTTCATTGAATAGTCATCTCCTCCCCTGAAAGATGATGCTTAGTCTCATTGTGTAGTTAATTTTTGGTTGTAACCCCAGGTTCTTTGACTTTCAGAATATGGTCTTCCAGACCCTATGATCCTTTTTGTAGATACTACCAGATCCTGGATAATCCTGACTATTGCTCCTTTATACTTGAATTGCTTTGGTGTGGAAGCTTGCTGTATTTTTTCATTGAGATTATAATTTTGGAGTTTCACAACATTCTTTGAGTTTTCTTTATGGGATCTCTCTCCAGAGGTAAATGATGGATTCTTTGAATGACTATTTCCCCTTGTGTTTCTAGAATTTCAAGGCAGTTTTCCTTGATGATCTCTTGAAGAATAATATTCAGGCTCTTTTTTGTGATCATGGTCTTTAGGTAGATCAATAATTTTTAAATTGTCTCTCAGGTTGCCTGTTTTTCTAATGAGGTATACATTTTCTTCCATTTTTTCATTCCTTTTAGTTGTTTTTTTTTTTTGATTGATTCTTGATATCTCATAGAATTATTAGCTTCCATTTGCCCCCTTGTAGTTTTTAACATGTGATTTTCTTCAGTTAGTTTTTGAATCTCTTTTTCCTATGATTAATTCTACTTTTCAAGATTTGTTTTCTTCAGTGATTTTTCCCCATTTAGCCAATTGTATTTTTTAATGAATTGTTTTCTTCAGTCAATTTTTTCCTTCCTTTTCCAAATTATTGCCTCTCTCTTGCATACCTCTCATTTCTTTTCTCATTTTTTTCTTCAACCTCTCTTATTTTCCTTTTAAAGTCATTTGTGAGCATTTCCAAGAAACCTCTTTAGGTTTGCGACTAATTCATATCACTCTTTGAGATTCCCTCTGGGACAATTTGTTCTTGTCTGAGTTGATGTTTTGCTCTTCCCTGTCACCATAGTAGTTTTCTGTAGTCAAGATTCCTTTCTTTTTCTTGCTCATTTTCTTTCTTTTTCTTTTTGTATTTCCTCTTTTGTGATTTTTAGGATTACTTTCACATCTGGGGTAAGGGAGGTGCTGTCTCAAGCTTCCTATGCAACTCTGAGCCTTAGCTTTGAATAGGGACCCCTTGTGTTTGCTTTTTTTTTTTCTTTGCTCACAGCAGGGGATATCCCAACATATCCTTTCCAGGAAATAGCCTGGTTTCCCAGAATTAGCCTTCTGAATTGATACTGGGCGGCTGCCCATTGGTCTCCTCTTCTACCGAATCAGGAATGAGGGTCTTAGTTGTTGATGTGCTATGTTTAAAATCTCACTGGCTTTCCCAAACATTGTCTAAGCTGGGTTGAACACCCCTTTCACCTCAGTAAAACTTATCTTGCTTGAAGTCCTTCCAACCTATCTTGAGCTGATTCATTCCATCAGACTCTGTTCAGAGGTTTGGTTTCATGTGGTTTTAAACTGGGAAAATGTGAAACTGGGAGAGCTCAAGTAGCTTCCTGGCTTCACTCCACCAATTTGACTTCTCTGCTCTGACAATGTTTTCTAGTGCCTTTTCTGTTCAGATAAACTTTTATTTACTCTGTAAATATCCCTTTAAAAATACCATTTTATTCTGCACTTAAGAAATTAAACATTTCTATAATATAGTAAAATTTTTAAAAGATGATTGTATATGAAATTGCAAATCTATTATGCACAACTTGCTATTCCTTTTAAATGTGTGATGATATTAGCATGTAACTTTAAAAAAAATTGCTTCTTTTTTTCTTCTATATGCTTGGTTATTTATGTGTGTCCTCTATTAGACTATAAGCTTCTTGAGGGTAAGAATACACATGCTTGGCACATGATAAGTACTAAATAAGTGGTTACTGATAACTGATCTGTTCCTGTATTTTTAAGGAAATAAATATTTATTAAGTGCCTACTATGTGTTAGGTAGGTGCTTTATAAATATGACTTCATTGGAGAATTACAATAGCCCTTGTAAGTAGAAGCTATAATTGTCCTCACTTTATAGTTGAAGAAACTAAAACAGGAATTAAGTGACTTGCCTAGAATCACACATTTAGCAAATGTCAGGCCAAATGTGAACTCACATTTTCCTGACCAGAGCCAGCACTCTATTGATTCAACCATTTAGCTACTTAAATATCCCTCTTTTTTTTTTTATATCCACTCATACTCTTGTGAATCAAATGAAATAAATGTTTACCCTCCTAACTGACACATAGTAGGGGTTATATAAATATTTATTCTCTTGTTCCATGCCATGGTTTTTATGCTACTTGGCATAGGTCAAGTCCTTAAAAGTAATATAATGGAACTTACAGATTTGTAGCATATACCTCTGAATTGCTCAGCTCAGTTTTGTTCTATGATTTGGATTCTTCCTAGATTTGGTCTTCCATGTTTTACAATCATAAGATATCACTGAGAGTGTTTAAATACTCTTCTAGTATGGTGGGAATGAGCTTTTGAGAGTGATAGAGGAGGCACAATAAAAGAAGTGGTTCCTAAACTGGGTCCAAACAACAGCAAGCACCCTGCTCAGGCAATTCCTTTGTGATGCCTTTTGGTAGCTGAATTTATTCCTATGATTGAACATGTTTGTAAGAACTTAAGTAAGTAAGAACATACTTCTACTTTGTTGTCAAATGTCAGTTACATAAAAATATCAATCTGGGAGAAAGACTTTACCCTCTGTCCCAAGCCCATCAATATAATAGGGATGGTTAGATATATGAAAATGGAAAAACATAGATCTGGATTGGGAAGACTGAGCTTGAATGATATAATGTGACATTGGGCAAGTTGCTTAATATTACTGAGACTCACTTTCTTCAGCTGTAAAGTGCAGGAAATATTTCTGTGGTCCCCATTACTACCCCAACTCCCTTCTCTGATCCAATAAAACATGGAAAGAATAGGAATAAATCCCTAGAAACTAAAATAAGGGAAAAAATACAAAAGGGAAATGATGTTAATTCCAAAGAAGGAGAAACTCTTAATAAATGTAAATACATGAAAATATTTCATCAAAGTAAAAATTATATTGATGGGGGAACAAAGGAGTGATGATGATGCTGTTCTTAAAAATACAGGTAAGTAAAATTGAGTAAAGTATATGTGTACTGACTTCCATTTTGTTTTGGAGTTTTCTTTCTACAACCACCACCCTTTCTTGTTATTCCCAGCTAATCATTTCAGTTTGAAAGTACTTTTTA
Organism: Sarcophilus harrisii; assembly: GCF_902635505.1. Taxonomy (NCBI): domain Eukaryota; kingdom Metazoa; phylum Chordata; class Mammalia; order Dasyuromorphia; family Dasyuridae; genus Sarcophilus; species Sarcophilus harrisii. The sequence continues at coordinate 76,947,479 of NC_045426.1, forward strand.
CAGATAGAGAACCTCTGTGGTTGGAAGAGGAATGGGATATTCAGAAAATTTAAAGTGTAAAGCAGACACATTCAGGTGAGAAAGAGAAGCATAGTAAAATGAAGTATCAGTACATTTTTTTCCCCTGTGGCCATTTCTTTCACCTCCCATCTGCAGAAAAAAGTACTGCCCTTAGATTTAAAGGATCTGGATTCATATCATACATTATCACTTACCACTTGTGTGACCTTGAAATTTCTCAGAGTTTCCCCATCTATAAAGTAAGGGGCTTAGATTGGATAGCCTGTAAAATCCATCCCACATCTTGAACTATATTCTTATTTTCATAAATCAATTATCAAGTATTAAGTATATTCATTTATTAAAATATATTCTTGTAACATCATCAGATTTGACAGTAGTAATTATCTAGTCTAAAAGTTTAAATAGAAAGCTATTTTGGATTCAAACAATTCAATATTGAAGATGACATATATATAACCACTTAAGTCAATTTTTAGACATATCACACTTTCATTTTTCTAATATCCTTTTAGAGTGCCAAAGAAATATTCTCCCAGATGGAATAATAGTCTGGAGTCGATGCTTTTTGTAAATATGTCATCAAGTTATATCAGGTGAAAATCAGGTAAATCACACCACTAAGTATATGAAGTACCATTGTTTCATATATTATTTAAAGTATTACTGGAATATTTTAGCTCAACCACTTTTCAGCTCAGGTTTGAAGACAAAATCCAGTAAAATCTAACCTGCTTGTTCAAATCCACACAATTAGCATTAATTTCAGCAGCATTGCTCTCTTCTGCACAAAGCTCTCACTACTAACTTTGAATTTCTTCAAAAGTCATTGTTTGACTTTTGACCTGTGCCCAGTTTTCTGTGTCTTGATCCAGTGACATCTCCAAATTTCTTCAGTCCTAGAGGGACTGGAGATTCTCTTGCCCCAACAAATGTTCAGCTATCTCTCAGAAGAAGGATTGCTCTCACAGTGAAGCAGAAGAAATATTTAATTGAGGTCTCTGTTTCCTTTAAACATAGGTTTATTGCCTCTACAAGTTGATCCCCAAGTACATAGTAGATTAAACAAAATAATACACTAATCCAATACCATGGAAAATGAAACAAGAAAATTGCTCCAAACTTTTTTTTTTTTTAAGTAAGAAAAGACTAATGACTTTTCTTGATATTTCCATTAATTTTCAATAATGCCTCAATTCTTCTTGAGCATTTTCCATATCCAGAGTAGGGCAGGGTGTAGATATGGTGTTCCTAGATTTCAGTAGCTCCGTTGATAAAGTATCTAATATTTCCCTTATAGCTAATTTGGAAAGATGTGGTCTAGAGGACAGTGTGGTAAATTAGAATAGGAACTGATTTCATGACCAAATGAAGAAAGTCATTGTTCAATTTTTTTTCATCCATGTCCAACTCCATGACTCCATTTGGGCATTTCTTGACAAAGATATCGGACTTTGTCATTTACTGCTCCAGCTCTTTTTACAGATGGGGAAACAGAGACAAACTAAGTCAAATGACTTGCTCAGGGTCACAGGTAGGAAGCGTAAGAGATCAGATTTGAGTTCAGCACTTCCTGACTCTAAGCCTGGAACTCTATTTATGCACTGATCTGCCCTAAAAAAAGAAAAGTCATTGTCAAAGTGGGAAAAGTCCCATCCCACTAAAACAAAACAACACTAACAACAATAACAACAACAACAACAAATCTAATCTAAGATCCTCAAAAATTGATTTATTCACTAGATATAGTATAACCAAAGCTTTAGCCAGAAGAGATACCACATAATACATGAAATCATGAAATTTTATCAAAATATTACAATACTTATAATTAATTTTCAATTAATCTCCTCATTTTCAACACATGCAATGAAATGGGTAGGCAATGCAAATAACTCTATAGACTTGTGCTTCAAAGTAAGCCCTTGCCTACTCTCTTGCCTACTTTCTTTATAATATTGACCCAACCTGAACTTCCAACTCATGCCACAGGAGATAGAAAGCACTTTGGGGGCTCAATTGTACAAGAAAAGAATAATTACTGGGGTACAGAGATTGGAAGAAGCCCCAAAGTTAGCCTGGCATAAACTAAAAGGGAAGATGCTTATATGGGAACTAGAAACATCGGCATTAATTTATAAGAAGTCAAACCATTCTCCAATTGATAAATGGTCAAAGAATATGAACAGACAATTTTCAGATGAAGAAATGGAAACTAGCCATATGTTTCTAGCCATATAAAAAGATGGTCCAAGTCATTATTAATCAGAGAAATGCAAATTAAGACAACTCTGAGATACCACTACACACCTGTCAGATTGGCTAAGATGACAGGAAAAAATAATGCTGAATGTTGGAGGTGATGTGGGAAAACTGGGACACTGATACATTATGGGTGAAATTGTTAATACATCCAGCCATTCTGGAGAGCAGTTTGGAACTATGCTCAAAAAGTTATTAACCCTTTGATCCAGCAGTGTTACTACTGGGCTTATATCCAAAAGAGATCTTAAAGGGAAAGGGACCTGTATGTGCAAGAATGTTTGTGGCAACTTTCTTTGTAGTGGCCAGAAACTGGAAACTGAGTGGATGCCCTTCAATTGGAGAATGGCTGAATAAATTGTGGTATATGAATATTATGGAATATTATTGTTTGATAAGAAATGACCAGCAGGATTATTTCAGAAAGGCCTGCAGACACTTACATGAACTAATGCTGAGTGAAATGAGCAAGACAAGGAGATCATTATATACTTCAACAACAATACTATATGATGATCAATTCTGATGGACATGACTTTCTTCAACAATGAGATGAACCAAATCAGTTTCATTTGTTCAATAATGAATAAAACCAGCTACACCCGGTGAAAGAACTCTGGAAAATGAGTGTGAACCACTACATAGCATTTCTAATCCTTCTGTTTTTTGTTGGCTTGCATTTTTTATTTCCTTCACAGGTTAATTTTACATTATTTCAAAGTCCGATTCTTCTTATGCAGCGAAATAACTGTATGGATATGTGCACATATATTGTATTTAACATATACTTTAACAATAAAAAAAAATCAGTATTATAGGTCTTCTCCCCATGGAGGACCCTCACCTCCAAGCCTAACTCAAATAGATATTTGTATAGTAGTAGAAGGAGAAGAGACCAAAAGATCAAGGGAAAGTGGGAAAATGAAAGAAAAAAAAATTAAGAAAAAAAAAAAAGACTTTAAAGGCCAGATGTCAAATGGAAAAATCTCGGGTACAAATTAGTATCTCAAGATGATGCAGAAAGGAAAATAAGTAAAATTACAGAAGATAATATTCATAGTCAAAGAAATATTATTATATGAAACAAAATGAACAACAAAAACAAAATCCTTTACCATTGTCTGAGGTGGAAGAACAGCCAGAAATTCCTGACTGATTAAACAGATAGGTAATTTTTTAAAAAAGACATCATAATAAATATCAGGTTGGAAATCAGTCTGTTTAGAGCTAAGGCAAAAAAAAAAAAAAAAGACTAAAAAACTTACACCCATTCCATGGGAAATCTGCCAATAAAACACAAAAAATATGTCTCCAGGAATGTGCTTGGTTGAGTAAAAACATGCTTAAATACAATGGATAAGATTTAAAGGGATGGAATCAAAATAGGAATTCTCTCATATTCCACTCCAATCAACTTTAAAATAACTCCCCAAAATGAATTCTGGAGCAGAAGAATCAGCAAAAGAATGAGGTGAAGCAATTTTCCAGTCTGAGAAAACTTAGAAGGCTGGCAGGAAAAATCTTTCTCACTTGGGTGAGAATAGAACACAATTCAACACAGGAGACAGCTCAAAACACAAACTCAGAAGGAAACTAAAAAACAAAGCAGCAGGTCAACCAGGTGTTATGCTGGATAGTGAACCAGATCTGTAGTCAGGAGGACCTGAGTTCAAATGTGACCACAGACACTTGATACATACTAGCTGTGTGACCCTGGGCAAGTAACTTAACTCCAATTGCCTTGCAAAGAAAATGTGAAGCGACAGTACACAAAGCCTTGAAAAATGTGAACTTCATCTCAAAACATAAAATTCCCATAAAGAATTACTGAAGAACTCAAAAATATTTTTTTTAATTAAATAAAATAGAAGGGGGGGGGAGAATGAAAAAAGAATTGAGAGTAATAAAAGAAAATCTCAAAAAAAAAAAAAAAAGATTCAACAGCTTGGTAAAGAAACACAAAAAATATGGAAGAAAATAACTTTAAAAAAATTGACCAACTGATAAAATAGACACAAAAATCCACAAGAGAAAATAATTCCTTAAAAAGCAGAATAAGCCAAATGGGAAAAGATATAAAATGTATTGAAGGAAAAAAAAAAAAAAGAAAACCTTAAAAAGTGGATTTGGACAAAGGGAGAGGAAGTACAGAAGCTTACTGAAAAAAAAAATTCCTTGAAAATTAGAATTGAGCAAATGGAAGTTCATTCTTCAGAGGAGAAAATGGATATTCAATGAAATAGAGGACTTTCAAGCATTCTTGAAGAAAAAAGTAAGGCTTAAAAGATAATTAGATTCTTAAATACAAGATTCAAGAAAAGCATAAAAAAAGGGAAGCAAAATAGATTTCATAAGGGACTTGATAACATTTAACTAATTTTATGTATGGGAAGAAGATACTTGTTAATCCTAACAACTTTATCATTATTAGGATAGTTAAAAGGGGTATTCATTAACAGAAGACATATGTGTGAGTTAACTATGATGAATTATGTCAAAAAAAAAGTCATAAGAGAGAATGATACATGGGAGAAAGAAAGAAAGTGGTGGAATTGAGTAAATTTTGTCAGATAAAAGAGGCTGAAAAGAGCTTTTAGGGTATAGAAGAAGATGAAAGGACCTGGCCAGCACAAATATTATTCTCAACAGACTTGCCTCAGAGAAGGAATAACATGTGCACTGATTTGGATATAGAAATTTACTTTACAGGGAAATTAAGAGGGGAAGAGAAAAAAAAATAAATAATGCATAGTAGTAAATGATAATATTAATCTAGGTCTTGATAAATCCAAAGACCTACATTTATAGGACAAGAAATATTTTATTATTTGACAAACTGCTGGGAAAACTGGAGAGCTGAGAAACTAGATAAAGAATAATATCTCATATTAAGGTTAAAATGGTTATTTGATTTAGACATAAAAGGTGATATTATAAATAAATTAGGGGAGCATTGAACACTTAACCTTGGAGATCTATGGATAAGGGAAATTTATGACCAAAGAAGAGATAAAGAGTATTATGAGATATAAAATGGAAAATTCTGAGTACATTAACTTAAAAAGTTTTTGCAGACAAGATTACAAAGAAAGTAAAAAAAAAAGAAAAAAGAAAAAGAAAACACTAAGGAGAAAAACTATGCTATCTTTCTAATAGAGGCTTTATTTCTCAAATATATAGAGTATTGAATCAAATTTGAATGAGACTAATTGATATGATTGATTGATTGATACCACAATTGATAATTGGTCAAAAAGATATGACTAGTCAATTTTCAGCCTAAGAAATCAAACTATATATAATCAATTGAAAAAAATGTTCTAAATCACTATTAATTAGAGAAATGCAAACTAAAACAACTTTGAGATATCATCTCACAATTATCAGATTGGCTAATATGACAGAAATATGTTTTGCATGAGTGTACATGTATATTCATTTTGACAATTTTCAGTTTTTCATTGAGATGGAAGAGTAGGAAGGGGGAAGGGAGTTATTTTGGAACTCAAAATTTAAAAAAAAAGTTTTTACAAATATTTGGGAAAAAAATAAAACCTTTGAAAATTAAAATTAAATTTAAAAATTTCCTGGAATTTTTGAATAGAGGGAAGAAAGGGATTGATACAATTCAAAGGTGTTGGTTGCTAGCCAAAAAAAAATTTTTTCAAGGAATATATTTATCATATTTCATAATTTCAAAATTAATATCAAGGAGAAAAGACTTTTCACTATGAAGAAGTATGAATTTGAATATAGAAGCCTTACTTTATGGTCACAAGAAATTAAGAAAAACTATGAAAAACTATGCCAAAATGCAAAAGAGTTCACTTTTACAATCCAAAATGACATATATTGCAAAGCTTAGCAAAATCATCTCATGTTCATGTCTCACATACACACACTCTACACCTTAGAGAGGAATTTGAGGAATTCTTACCAAAAACAAAAGCAAAAAAACACATAAATTTTTCAGAATATTTATTTGTAAATACTTTAAATAAGAGGGAAAGTTAAGAAAGAGCAATAAAAATTAAGTAATAAAATTATTTCATATTTTAGGCTGAATCTCATGCTTTCCTATAAGTGAACTAATATCTTTCATAGGATGGATAACAAAGTGGGAAGTTTGTTTTTGTTTTTGTATTGTTTTGTTTTTTCCAAAAGGGAATGAAAGGATGCAGAAACCTGAAGATGTATCTCTACCATACAGAACTGAGTGAAAAAGAGGTAGTAATCTCTTTATTGTAGTGGGCTCTGGGTGAATAATAAATAAGCACTTTTTAGGAGGACCTGGCATTGTCATGTAGTAAGGTTTATAATTTCAGTAATAAAAAAATAAGAATTTGTTAAAAATTGTAATAATTACAGGTATTACATAAAGTAGATTGGGCTTCCTGGGAGGTGATAATTTTCTTCTGAAAACCTTAACCAAATATTGAATGATCATTTGTTGAGTGTGTTATTGTGCCACAGTTCCCTTTTGTTGTTCTTACTCAGTTTCCCTAATTGTCCTGACTCAGTTTCCCTGAATTGTTCTGCCTCAGTTCCTAATTCTTCTTCTCAGTCCTGCAACATCACCCCTCCCTCTTAATCATGATGATCCAGATAAGGAGAAAGACCTTCTATCTTAGACATCATCAGAATGTCCAGTGCCTCTCCCCATTCTGGCATCCCAACTTATCAGAATGTCTGGTGCCTCCTCTCACCCTGTGAGAATCAGATTGATAGTCCATCCCGATTTCAGTGCTCTGACTCCTCCCCTGCCTCAGTCTACCCTTGTAGCTGAGCCATGTGTATACATATACTTCATAGGAAGCACACATTAGCTGCTGAATGCTTTGAGACATCAGCCCTGGGAGCAGCATGCCCCAAGCACAATCTCTCCCTTTCAAATAAAATATTAAAAACTCTCTCAACTCTATCTTGCCTCCGTTTCTCCAGCATTACAGTATTATATAAATGGGATGAATTTTTACTTAGAGTTTAGAGTAGATGGCTAACGTCCTTTTCAACTCCATATTTCTGTGATTGTATCTGGATTTGGCAACAATGATATGGTTTGATTTCCAGAGTACAGGTCCTCCTCAATACCAGGTTCCAAACCTTCCCCACTTTCAGATTGCAGTCTGAAATTCAACTAGAGCCTTACTTTGGTAGCTTAAAACTTTGATCTCTGTTCAAATGCAAATACTGCTAGAATGAGCAACAAGTTATTTTCAGCTTTTTAACTATTAGGTCCCTGGGGCAATTATATAAAACTCTAAATTGCAAAGCATTTGCTAATCTGCATTAGTAAAAGGAGATTCCCTACCAGGAATTCCCTGTACAACTCAAATCACACACACACACACACACACACACACACTTTAATGAAATCTGACAGCACCTGTTAGTAGGCTAAAGTTTTATTCCTCAATACCCACTTCTTCATATTCAGTTCTTTCAAGGTGCTTAGGATCTGTTAAATGGGTTATAGAACAATGCCAAAGAACTGAATACCCAAACCTCAAGCAAAACACACATTTTTTGAAAAAACAAGATATATTTATGTATCACAAAATCAGAAAGTACATGGAATTTTGGGGAAATTTCTAGCTCAATTCAAATATATGGATTGTATTGAAAGTCTTTTCTATAAAGTAAAAACATACTTTTCAACAACTCCCCAAAAATACAGACACATACATTCATACATGGAAGATGAAAGTAAATGGTTTTCCCTAAATGTAAATATTAGTGCCTTCGGAGAGAGTCCTGAAGAATATGGTTCTTATTTTATGGAAGCTACATTTTATGTTCAAGATCCCTCAGTGTTAGAAACCCACTAATGTAGGATGATTTCTCAGGTATCTTGAGAAGTTCTCAGTTTACTCCTTAATGTTACCACCCAAACTTTCTACCCCACCCACCAACTGTTGCCTGGAATCCCATCAGAATTTTATCTGTATAGCTTAAAGCTTTGATCACTGTCAAAATGCAAATAATCCTGGAATAAGCAACAAGTTATTTTCAGTCTTTTACCTCTAGGTGCCCTAGGCAATATGCTGAAACTCTTAAATTATGGGGCAGTTGCTGCTCTGCCTCTGGATAGAGGGAGAGTCCTCACTAGGAATGCCCTAGTGAAATTACAAGTCCAGACTAAAATAACACACACACACACACACACACACACACCATATTCCTCACATGTAGGCACAAGTATGAATTTACACCTGTAGTGCAGAACTTAGAATTACCGGACCTGAGTTCTGATTTTGTTACTAGCTGAAACCTTGGGCAAATAATTAAATATCCCTTTAGGCCTCAACTTTCCCTTTCTTTAAAATGAGAAGGTCAGATTTGAATGATCTCTAAAATCCTTGCTACCATTAAAACTCTAGCTATGTGATGATGATTCCCTGAAAGGTACATAAAGTAATCCTCAGGGAGGGTTAAATTATCATTTGCCTTCCTCCTTATATAACTGCATGGTGTTTTTATTGAAATTGTCCTGACATGAATCAAGTAGTTTAATCTTGGAGGCAATTATGAGGAAAGTGATAAATTATAGATAAAAATTATACCTATATTGCACATATTTAACCTATCAGATTTCTTGCTGAGTTGGAGAGGAGAGAGGGAGGGAGGAAGAAAAATTTAGAATATAGTTTTACAAATATATATCTTGAAAACTATCTTTTATATGTATTTGAAAAAATAAAATATAATTTTTAAAAAAGAAAGAAAAAGTATACCTGTGACAAAATATTAAATAGATTGTGGTTTCTTTAAGACTAAAAGAGGAAAAAAGGAACAACTCTTTTCAAGATCTGAAAGAGATGTGGACCAAGTATTTTATTAGAGCCTATTATGTGCCAGAAACTGTGCTAAGCCTTAGGGACATAAGGAAAAGCAAAAGATAGTCCAGTCTTTAAGGAGCTCAGGATCTAGAAGGGGAGACAATAAGCCAAATAATATACAAACAAGCTATATACAAAATAATTGAGAATTTACAAAAGTCCCTAGATTAAGAGAGCAAGAAAGGCCCTTTATAGAAGGTAAAAATTGAGCTGGGACTTAAAGCCAGAAGGTAAAAAGAGTTCATAAAGGAGGGAAAGGGATGCACATGTGTAAAAATGTTTATGGCAGCCTTTTTGTAGTGGCAAGAAACTAGAAACTGAATGGATGCCCATCAGTTGGAGAATGACTGAATAAGTTATGATATATGAATGTGATGAATATTTTGTTCTATAAGAAATAATCAAAAGGATGATTTCACAGAGGCCGGGAGAGATTAGTTTCACTGATCCTGAGTGAAGTGAGCAGAACTAGGAGATCATTGTACAATAGTCATGAAGGTGGTTTGAAGCAGACACCATGAAGTGCCTAGAGCTTAGTCAAACATTAAGATACCAACTTCATCCACCACATCCTAGGTCATTGCCAGTCCTATTGACTTTTGTCTTTCTACTGGACTTCAGTGACTAGAAGAGAACAGTTCCTCTGTGAACTGGCTCTTTTCAACAATGAGATGATTGAAGCCTGTTCCACCTTGTGATCTTGTGATGAAGAGAGCCATTGACACCTAGGGAGAGAACTGTGGGAACTGAGTGTGGATAACAACATAGCATTTTCACTCTTTTTGTCATTGTCTATTTACATTTTGTTTTCTTTCTCATTTTTTTTTCCTTTTTGATCTGATTTTTCTTGTGCAGCATGATAATTGTATAAATAAGTAAAAATATATTGGATTTAACATATATTTTTAACATATTTAACATATATTGGATTACTTGCCATCTAGGGTAGGAGATGGGGGGAGGGGAAATTTGGAACACAAGGTTTTTCAAGGGTTAGTGTTGAAAAATTATTCATGCATATGCTTTGAAAATAAAAAGCTTTAATAATATATATATATATATATATATATATATATATTTTTTTTTTAAGTCAGGAGGTAGATATGAGGAGAAAGAGCATTCTAGCTTTGGGGAACAGCCAGAAAAAATGCACAGAATGAAGATAAGGAATGTCATGTTCTGCTCAAGGAACATCATAGAGGCCAGAGTCACTGAACAGAGTTGAAAGTGGAAAGAGCAGCTATTGTTAATCTTGTGTTTTAGAAGAACAGAGACATCACAGGTGATGTTTTCACTTGAACATTGTTTATAAGCGAATTAATTGAATTGAATTTACGTGTAGCAGAATTGCATTGCACAAAGACATCAGATGATGTCTCTCTTCTAGTCACTGAAGTCCAGTAGAAAGACAAAAGTCAATAGGACTGGCAATGGCCCAGGATGTGGTGGATGAAGTTGGTATCTTAATCTCTGACTAAGCTCTAGGCACTTCATGGTGTCTGCTTCAAACCACCTTCATGACTATTGGAACAAATTGTTCTCATCCATCTATTCTGCATAAGGAAGTGTTCATCTGCTTGGGGTCTAGACATCCCCCTAACTCATCAACTGGTTTGAGGCTTGTTGGTTACTTTCATCCTGGTTTAGCCTGTCCACCAGAATAGTTTGGGGGGGAGAAGGATACATGCTGCAGGTTTTTGAAGCCACTGATGAGAGTTGGGTGATAGGTGGACATCAAAAGTAGATGAGCAGCCCTGAAAAGGGCTCTATGAACCCTCACACCAGAGGTGGTGGTGGTAAGACTGTAAAGACAGAGAAGAGAAAGTTTGAGGAGACAGGAGAGAGGGGAGCAGACAGAGATTTTGAAGGACTTTAAATGTTAAACAATAGAGGTAGCAAATTGCTATATTTGCATATGTATGTTTCAATCAAAGAAAGAAAGAAAAAAAAAAAAAGGTTTTAACCTAGAACCATAGAATGTTAAAGATGGAAGTAATCCAGGAGAACATTCAGTCTATATCTTTCATTTCATAGCTAAAAAACTAGGGATAGGAGACAAGTTAAACTTTAGGAAACTGATTCTTACTCTGGAGTGCATATGTATAAGGAAAAACTTCAGAGAGTATGTGAACTTGAGTAGAAGAAAAAAATAAACCTTATTTTATTTTTTTACTAACTTTTAGGTTTCTTTGTTAGCCTACGTAGTTTATGTTATACATTTAAAGTATTATTCTGAGAAGGAATCTACAACCCTACACAAAACCCCAAATAGTCCACGCTATGAAAATGCTAAGAATCCTCTGCTTCAGGAAACTTTCACAAAAGGCTGTCAGATATTAAAAGGCATTCAGGAAGGTTTCCTTCTATGGAGATTTCTAAAGAATCCAGAAACAACATTTCTAAAAACATTTTTTATGCTACAATATTGTTTGAAGGCAGTAGAGGAAGAAGCATACAGACACATACATACATATATACATATATATAGTTATATTTGAAGGGTAACTCAAAGAAAAAAGTATCATTTGTAAGTAGGAAATGGTGTTAGTCTTTTAAATACATATAATTAAATATACACCTAACTGTAACCCTTTAAAAAAAATGGTAAGTGAAGCATATAAATGTATTGTCCATGTTCTGCTACTTGGCAAGGGAAGAGCAAATCATTTTATAATGATTTGAATAATCAAATACACCCTTCAACATACACGATTTTAGCAAGATTAGTTGATGTTATGTAATGCTCTTCTAAATCCTTTGTAATATGCCATATATCTTCTGCTTTGTCTGTCAGTTTGCTATCATGCTTTTTCTCCACCCTTAAATCAAGTAGAAGCCAGAATGAAAATATTGGCTTTGCATCTGAGTGAATTCTTAAAAAAAATTGTTGCTGACTTCATGGATTAGAGGCTCCCCTTAAAATGAGTACTAGACCTGAGAAGAACTCTGGCAGACCTCTCTTCCTCTCCATTTAATTGTAAGAATGAATGGACATGTTGGGATGAAGAAATATTTAGGCATAGGATAATCCTATTGTCCATTTTACTTCCCATATTTTTATACAGGCTTATAACTTGAGGATTTTATCAGCTAAAACACCACCCCCCTATATTTTATTTGATCCTCACAGAATTCCTGAGAGATAAATGGTATTATTATCTCTGTTTTACAGATTAGGTTATTGAGGCTAATAGAAATCAAGTGACTTGTCTAAATTAGATATTTACTCAGAGAGTATCAAAGGCTGGATTTAAACTTAAGCCTTCCTGACTCCAGATTCAATGTTCCAGCCACCACAACATCTAACTCTACTTCCATTACTCCATATTACATTCTCTTTTTTAGTTGTTGTTGTTCACACCTGACTATCAGAGATCCCATTTGGGATATTTTGGCAATGATACTGGAGTGGTCTGTCATTTCCTTCTTCAGCTCATTTTACAGATGAGAAAACTGAAGAGACAGGATTAAGTGACTTGCCCAAGATCACATAGCTAGTAAGGAGACAATTCACTCAAATAAATCTTCCTGATTCCAGGTTTCTACTCGATCCACTGTGTTACCTAACTAGCAACTTATTTCTTTATAGATATAACTACTCCTTGTATAAAATACATGTGGGCCCTGAACATCTATTTTATGCATATGAAGCACACAATGATAATATATACCCTTCCCAAGATAGTTGTTTTTTTCTTCCTCTATCCACTCTCCACAAGTATGAATTCTTTTTTGTTGTTGTTGTTGTTGTTGTTTTCAACTATGAATTCTTAAGGAACAAGGAAAAGAGAGAAAATAAGCAAAATTTAAATAATTATTAAACTCTGATATACTTTTACAACATCATTCCTAAACTTTTATTTTTACTTTTATATCATGTGCAAAAACTTCAGGATGGAAAATAGTGTATGAAGCCAAAAATTCCAAATGATTTCTAAATTCTAGACCTGACTCTCAAGAGAAGACTTAATCCTTGTTTAAAAAAAAAAAAAAAATAGAGGAATGCCTTTGATTTAAAAGATGCTGCTTATAATTTTCAAAATTACTTCAGGATTCTATGTCTGACTTGAAGTCTATCCACACACACGCACAAAAACAAAGCAAAATCTAGACCCATAGACACAGATATAGATATACATCTGGAGTAGCTGACTTAATCCCAAAATCTAATTTTGCGTGTGATCCATTGGCACCTCAAAAATCAACAGCCCTAAATGGAACTCACCATTTTCCCCCCTGAACTTAGTCCTCCAAACTTTTACAGTTTCTTTTGAGTATGCAAACCTCCCTCTTGTTCTCTTGCATGACATTCAATTATGGCCAAGTCTTGGCAATTCTACCTCCACATATTAGATCAAACTTGTGATTTCATCCATAGACAAACTATCCTTGCAAAAACTATAACAACACTTATAGGTAACTGGTATGTACCACAGTCCTAGTTATCTATGACAGTATAAACTTAAATTACTTGCCTATGATTACATAGCAAATGTGAATCAGACAGAAAAATGTAACTTAGGTTTTACTGACCCCCAAAACTAGCCCCCTTTTTGGACATTCTACCTTATTTTTATTTTTTCTCAAAGCTATATTCTCATAATACTATCACTTTTTCTTAAAAGAGAAATATATGCTTTCTCAGGAGAGCTATCTGAATATGAAGTACTCTAAGAAACTGGTGGAAGCCATTTCACTCACATGCCAAAAAATCTGGGGAAATTCAGGGTTTTTAGAAATGCAAGAGCCAGGGAGTGGTACAGAGATTCACCAAGAGATTTGCATGCCAACTCTGTGCTGCCCAAGGCTTGCCTTTACAGAGTAACCCCCTTCTCAATATCATCAGGAATAATAATTAGATCATGTACTTGAAAGTCATTAAATTCCTTAGGGAAAGGAAGAGATTTCTAACTATGGGAATTCATTTACATAATCTCAAGGTTCAAAATGGCAAAGAGCAATGTGCCAATCCTTAAATATAAGTCCCTCTTAGCATGTAGATTGTGACCCTGTCTAACCTTGGAGTTGAGGTTCCTTTTGTTTGTTCTTTTCTCTTTGGTAAATATTCTCTAATGTATATTTTATTTTAAATGGTATTTACATATTGTGTGTGTGTGTGTATAATTTGTTGTTATTGTACATAGTCTTTTTCTATAATATTTATCCAACAGACAAATTTACCTGTCAGAGAAACATATTTTTTGCATATGTAATGTTCTTTTGTGAGTGTATATTATTTGCTTGCTCTGCATTTAGTCTTTAAACAATGTAAACTTACACTAATCTCCTTCTTAAAATGTGAATTTTGGAGCCAGGAACCGAAACAGTTCCATTTGATAAGCTACAGATGTATATAAATTCCACACTAAAAACTTCGGGGTGGGGGGTGGTATTTTCAAATGTTTGGGCAAAATGGACCAAATTTGTAAAGGAAGAGACTCAATTTGTAAATAGGATCCTAAAACTAGAGCTGAAAAGACTCTCAGAGTCCATGGCAACTCCCTTATTTTATACATAAAAAGTCAGAACTAAGAGCTTCCTTTCCCCCCCTTCCCCCATTTTTATTTTTTTCCTTTTGTGAAGTAGAATTAAATGACTTACCCAAAGTCATTTCTAGCTTACAGAGCTAGAAAGTATTAAGTGTTTGAGGCCACATTTGAACTCAAGTCCTCCTGACTCCAGGGCTGATATTCTATCCACTGTGCTTTGTAGATAACATTGAGGATTAAACTTCTTAAGGGACTCACTCAAAGATTACAAAAGTAGCAAGCTCCAAGATAAGAAAAGAAGCAAACACTATGCTAATTGAAGGGGGAAAGTAGGTGATGAAAAGATGGCCTTGCTTGTAAAGGACTTAACTTGCTATTTCTTTTCTGCTACTTCTAACTATAAGACTTTGGGAAAATCACTTAACTGATGAGCGTCATCTGAGACTTTTCCTAATCTCTAAAATGGGAATAATGCTAACTGTCATACTTTGCCCCTTAGATTGTTGCAATAAGAAATGTTTGTTGTTGTTGTTGTTTGTTTTTTGTTGTTGTTCGTTTTTTAATTTATTTACAAAAATGCATGGGTAGTTTTTTCAACATTAACCCTTGCAAAACTTTTTGTTACAAACTTTTTCCTCCTTCCCCCATACCCTCCTCTAGCTGGCAGGTAGTCCAATACATGTTAAATATGTTAAAATATATTTTAAATCCAATATATGTATACATATTTATACAGTAATCTTGCTGCACAAGAAAAATCAGATCAAGAAGGAAGAAAAAGAAAACCTGAGAAAGAAATCAAAATGCAAGCAAATAACAACAGAAAGAATAAGAATGTTATGTTGAGGTCTACACTCTGTTCCCATGGTTCTCTCTCTGGGTGTAGAAGGCTCTGTTCATCACTGAATAGTGCAATTGGTTTGAATCATCTCATTGTTGAAGAGAGCTACTTCCATCAGAATTGATCATCCTATAATCTTGTTGTTATCATGTATAATGATCTCCTGGTTCTGCTCATTTCATTTAACAACAGTTCATGTCTCTAAGCCTCTCTGAAATCATCCTGCTGGTCTTTTCTTACAGAACAATAATATTCCATGACACCCATATACCATAATTTGTTCAGCCATTCTGGGCATCCACTTAGTTTCCACTACGAAAAGGGCTGCCACAAACATTTTTGCACATGTGGTTCCTTTTCCCTCCTTTAAGATTTCTTTGGTATAATCCCAGCAGAAACACTGCTGAATCAAAGGATATGCACAGTTTGATAACTTTTTAAGTATACTTCCAAATTACTCTCTAGAATGGTTGTATCCATTCACAGTTCCACCAACAATGTATCTGTGTCCCAGTTTTCCCACATTCCCTAGAACATTCATCATTATCTTTTACCATCATCTTAGCCAGTCTGAGAGATCTGTAGTGGTATCTCAGAGTAATTTTAATTTGCATTTCTCTGATCGACAGTGATTTGGAGCATCTTTTCATGTGACTACAAATAGTTTCTATTTCTTCATCTGAAAACTGTCTGTTCATATTTATCAATTGGAAAATGGCTTGAACTATTATAGATTTGAATCTATTCTCTATGTATTTTAGAAATGAGGCTTTTATCAGAACCTTTGATGTGAAAATGTTTTCCCAGTTTCTTGCTTCCCTTCTAGTCTTGCCTGCATTAATTTTATTTGTATAAAAACTTTTTAACTTAATATAATCAAAATTATCTATTGATCAATAATGATCTCTAGTCCTTCTTTGGTCAAAATTCCTTCTTCCTCCACAGATCTGAGAGGTAAACTATCCTATGTTCTTCTAATTTTTTATAATATCATTCTTTATGTCTAGATCATGAATCCATTTTGACCTTATCTTGGTATACAGTGTTAGGTGTGGGTTTATGCTTACTTTCTGCCATACTAGTTTTCAATTTTCCGAGCAGTTTTTGTCAATTAGTGAATTCTTATCCCAAATGTTGGGGTCTTTGGGTTTGTCAAATACTAGATTGCTATAGTCATTTACTATTTTCTTCTGTTAACCTAATCTGTTCCACTGATCAACTTCTCTATTTCTTAGTCAATACCAAATGGTTCTGATGACTGCTGCTTTTTTATATAGTTTTAGATTTGGTACAGCTAGGCTACATTCATTTGCTGTTCTCTTTATTAATCCCTTTGAAATTTTTGACCAAAATTCCAGATGAATTTTGTTGTTATTTTTTCTAGGTCAGTAAGATAGTTTATTAGGAGTTTGATTGGTACAGCATTAAATAAATAGATTAATTTAGGTTGTAATGTCATCTTTATTACATTTGCTTAATCTATCCAAGAGCACTTGATATTTTTCCATTTGCTTAGATCTGACTTTGTGTGGAAAGTGTTTTCTAGATTTGCTCATATAGTTCCTGACTTCCCTTGGTGGAAAGACTCCCAAATATTTTATCCTTTTGACAGTTATTTTAAATGGAATTTCTCTTTGTATCTCTTGCTGCTCAATTTTGTTATTGATGTATGAGAATGCTGATGATTTATGTGAATTTATTTTGTAACCTGCAATTTTGCTAAAGTTGTGGATTATTTCTTTCTTTTTTTTGTTGTTATTGTTGTTTGTTTGTTTGTTTTATAACTTTTTATTGACAGAACCCATGCCAGGGTAATTTTTTATGACATTTTTCCTTGCACTCACTTCTGTTCCGATTGTTCCCCTCCCTCCCTCCACCACCTCCCCTAGATAGCAAGCAGTCCCATATGTGTTAAATATGTCGCAGTATATCCTAGATATAATATATGTATGCAGAACCAAACAATTCTCTTGTTGCACAGGGAGAATTGGATTCAGAAAGTAAAAATAAACTGGGAAGAAAATCAAATATGCAAACAGTTTACATTCATTTCCCAGTGTTCTTTCTTTGGGTGTAGCTGCTTCTGTCCATCATTGATCAATTGAAACTGAGTTAGATCTCTTTGTCAAGGAAATCCACTTCCATTAGAATACATCCTCATACAGTATCATTGTTGAAGTATATAATGATCTCCTGGTTTTGCACATTTCACTTAGCATCAGTTCATGTAAGTCCCTCCAAACCTTTCTGTATTCATCCTGCTGGTCATTTCTTACAGAACAATAATATTCCATAACATTCATATACCATAATTTACCCAACCATTCACCAATTGATGGGCATCCATTCATTTTCCAGTTTCTAGCCACTATAAACAGGGCTGCCACAAACATTTTGGCACATACAGGTCCCTTTCCCTTCTTTAGTATCTCTTTGGGGTATATGCCCAGTGGTAATACTGCTGGGTCAAAGGTTATGCAGTGTTTGGTTTGGTTACTTTTTGGGCATAATTCCAGATTGCTCTCCATAATGGTTGGATTCATTCACAATTCCACCAACAATGCATCAGTGTCCCAGTTTTCCCGCATCCCCTCCAACATTCATCATTATTTTTTCCTGTCATCTTAGCCAATCTGACAGGTGTATAGTGGTATCTCAGAGTTGTCTTAATTTGCATTTCTCTGATCAATAGTGATTTGGAGCACTCTTTCATATGAGTGGTAATAGTTTTAATTTCATCATCTGAAAATTGTCTGTTCATATCCTTTGACCATTTATCAATTGTAGAATGGCTTGATTTCTAATAAATTAGAGTCAATTCTCTATATATTTTGGAAATGAGGCCTTTATCAGAACCTTTAACTGTGAAGATGTTTTTCCAGTTTGTTGCTTCCCTTCTATTCTTGTTTGCATTAGTTTTGTTTGTACGAAGGCTTTTTAATTTGATGTAATCAAAATTTTCTATTTTGTGATCAATAATGGTCTCTAGTTCATCTTTGGTCACAAATTTCTTCCTCCTCCGCAAGACTGAGAGATAAACTATCCTATGTTCCTCCAATTTATTTAAAATCTCATTCTTTATGCCTAAATCATGGACCCGATACAATATTGAATAATAACGGTGATAGTGGGCAAACTTGCTTCACTCCAGATCTTACTGTGAAAGGTCCCAGTTTTTCCCCATTGCGTATGATGCTTACTGATGGTTTTAAATATATGCTCCTGACTATTTTAAGGAAAAGTCCATTTATTCCTCTCAAGTGTTTTTTATTGGGAATGGATATTGGATTTTATCAAATGCTTTTTCTACATCTATTGAGATGATCATATGGTTTTTGTTAGTTTGCTTATTGATATAGTCAATTATGCTGATAGTTTTCCTATTACTGAACCAGCCCTGAATTCCTGGTATAAATCCTACTTGGTCATAGTGTATTATCCTGGGGATGATTTTCTGTAATCTTTTTGCTGATATTTTATTTAAGATTTTAGCATCAATATTCATTAGGGAGATTGGTCTATAATTTTCTTTCTCTGTTTTCAGCCTACCTGGTTTAGGTACCAGTACCATGTCTGTGTCATAAAAGGAGTTTGGTAGGACTCCTTCAATCCCTACTTTTTCAAATAGTTTATATAGCATTGGGGTTAATTGTCTTTAAATGTTTGGTAGAATTCACATGTAAATCCATCTGGTCCATGGGATTTTTTCTTAGGGAGTTGGTTAATAGCTTGTTCTATTTCTTTAAGATGGGACTGTTTAGGATATTTACTTCCTCCTCTATTAATCTGGGCAAGCTGTATTTTTGAAGGTATTCTTCCATTTCATTTAATTTGTCAAATTTATTGGCATAAAGTTGGGCAAAGTAATTCCTAATTATTGCTCTAATTTCCTCTTTGTTAGTGGTGAGTTCTCCCTTTCATTTTTAAGACTAATAATTTGATTTTAAAATACGCGGTCATCACATTTGACGATTTCCTTAAAAATACTATCTAGGCTGTTTTTTTCATCATGG
This sequence comes from Sarcophilus harrisii, assembly GCF_902635505.1. Lineage (NCBI taxonomy): Eukaryota > Metazoa > Chordata > Mammalia > Dasyuromorphia > Dasyuridae > Sarcophilus > Sarcophilus harrisii. The sequence goes on from NC_045426.1 coordinate 76,966,944, forward strand.
ATTTCAGGGAGTCTAATAATCCTTAAATTGTCTCTCCTAGATCTGTTTTCTGGGTTGGTTGTTTTCCCAATTGGATATTTTGCATTTTTTTTCTGTTTTTTTTTTTTTCATTTTTTCTGGTTTTGCTTGACTGATTCTTGTTGTCTTGTTGAGTCATTCATTTCCATTTGTTCATTTCTGAATTTTAGTGAATTATTTTCTTCATTTGCTTTTTTTAACTTCTTTTTGTATTTGCCCAATTGAATTCTTAAATGAGTTGTTTTGTTCTATGGAATTTGTTTCCATTTCACAAATTCTTCTTTTTAGGGCATTATTTTCTTTTTTCATTTCACAAATTCTGTTTTTCTAGGAGTTGTTTTCTTTTTCCATTTTATCAAATCTATCTTTTAATGCCCTTTCCAAACCTTCTTGCAAACTTTTCATTTCTCTTCCCCATTTTTTTTTTCTAACTCTCTTTTAAGATCCTTTTTAATTTCTTCTAGGAGAGCCTTGTGTGATGGGAATCAGGTTATATCACCTTTTGGGGCTTCATCTGGAGATGATCTTCCTTTAGTGTCCTCATGGTTTTAAGACTGTTCTTCTCTTTCACCATAAAAGCTGTTTATCATTAGAGTTCTTTTTATTTTTTTACTCATTAAAAAAAAAAAAAGTTGAGGTCTGCTTCTAGGACAGGAGAGGTTTTCCAAGCTTCCTTTATAAGCAGGGACTTCCTCTATAAGCAGCCCAGCTGTGCTGGTCAGTACTGACTCATTCCCAGTGCTGGGTGGATGTGGCCATGTTCATGAGATTCTGGTGTTTTGGAGTTCATCATTTACCTTTTGAATTTGTTTTAAATGTTTTCTAACTTCTCTGCTGATCTGCTGGCTTGTAACCAGGGTAGAGTGGCCAACACTGTTGTAGATTTCTCCCCATAAATTCTCTGTCAGAAGGCATCTGTACTGTCCCAGGACTTTGCACTGTCTGAGCTGGCATCTGTCCTCAGCTGCTTGTGCTGGGCTGCCTCCCACCCAGTTCCAATTGAAACAGGCCTTTTCTGGTCTGTTTCCTCCCCGTAGGTTCTCTGCCACATGGTGTCAGCACCACCCTGAGACTCTGCGCTGTCTGTGCTGGTATCTGTGGTCAGGTGTTTGCACTTGGCTGCCTCCCTCCCAGTTCCAATTGAAATAAATCTTTTCTAGTGATCTTCAAAATTATCTTCTGTTGATAATTTGTTGCACTCCCAATATTTGTGGGTTCTGCCAATCCAGACTGGATTTGCTAATTAGTCTGAGGATTGTAGGAGAAGGTCAGAAGAAACATGTGTCCTCTCTGCCATCTTGGCTCCACTCCAGGAAGAATAAGAAATGTTGTAAAATAGATACTTACCTATTTGGTAGAGGAAATTGATTGAAGCAACGTGTCAAAAGCACTTTTTAACCTATCACTTGTTATAACAGTATCAGATATCATTATCAGAAGTACCATATTCTACTGGACATAGAAACAAGCCTGTTTCTACCTCAGGAATCCTAGTTTGGTATCTACTCACTTGCATTTACAGTTGTTTCATTTCTAAAATGGGGATAATGTTATTTACATACTTCAGATTGCATGGTTATTGTAAAGACAACACAGTATATATTTTAACTAATATGTAAAAGTAAGGGATTTTTGAAAAAGATGTTTCTTTATAATTAGGGAAAAAGGTAGATCCTGAAGGAAATCATTTGATTTTTTTAAAAGCATATTCTCTTTCCTAATGTACTAATATACATATTTCAATGATGCTCACATTATGAGTTTTGATTCTCTTTGGCCCAAATTAATTTATTTTTGCCTTCCTTATATTCCCCTTGTAAGATAAAGACAGAAAACAATCATGTCAATATAATATTAAATGTTAACTATGTAATATTTTGAAATTTACAGAATACCTTACACAATTTTTTTCATGTAAAATTCATAACATACAGACATATGAGGAAATGATTAAAGGCAATACCATCCCCACTTCATAAATGAAAAAACCTGAATGACAAAGAGAAAACTAGGGAAATTAGAGCATGACATATTCTGAGTCATCTATTTCAAAAAAAAAAAACAAACTGGAATTTGGAATAAGAAAATAATTTATATATTGATTTGAAGGCAAATTGGACAGGAAGAATGTTCCCCCTCATCAATTAAGGCATGCTAGGCAAGATAAAAAGTGTAATAGAAGGAAAGGGGGAGTCCTATAGTGTATCAAATTACAAAAGTTTCTGAACCTATCCTGTTCCTTGGGTTCTCAGTAAATGGAGGAAATAATAGGAACTTAATCCATGCAATTGAGTTTATAAATCTTCTTTCTTGGACAGATGCATATAATTAATTGTAGCATGCCATAACTTTTCTGATATCTACCCTTCATCTTGATCTTTCTTTAGATTCCTAGAATTCAAGGTTAAGAAGGCACTTCAGAGGTCACAAAGCAACTGAAGACTTCTATCAAAAAAAATAAGCCCAGATTATTTCTGTAAGCATATTAGAGTGGGCTAATGTAACTAAAGAGAGTAATTTTCTAACACCCCCCCAAAATTATTTCCTCATGTGTGCCAAACTATCATATGGGATGTTGTAAGGGCTAATGGGAAAAGAGAAACAGCGAAAGAATTGGTAGACTGGATCTGTGATTTTATGAGTATCATGGGAGGAAATTTCCTTTACCAAATAGATAGGCATCTATTTTACAACTTAGAGAACTGTGGAAGGGGCAGGATTTTAAATAATTTACATGGGGTCACATAGTAAATTTGTGTCAAAGGTAGAATTGAAACCCAGAGCTTCCTGGCTCTTAAGCCAGCTCTGTATGGACTATGCCATTCATTAGTTCTTTTCTAATTAAAGGATAATAGTAACTGACATATATATAATTCTTTAAGATTAGGAAAACATTTGAATATATCAGCTGATATGGGCTTCACCACAACTTTGTGAGGAAAGTACTACAGTTATTGCTATTTCAATTCTACCAACAAGGAAACTAAAGTCTAAGAAGTTAAATAACTTGTTTAATATCACATAGCTTATAAAGTATGAAAGGTAGGATTTGAAGTCACATTTCCCCCACTATCGATAGATTTAGCACTCTATGTACTGTGCTCCACTGTTTAATACCTTCTTTCCTTCCCCCACTTCATAAACACTTTCTAAATCAGTATTTAATTAGCTAGGGTACTTATGGAAGTCAAGCAAAAGGGATGAATTGGTGTCTCTCTTATCAGACTGACTTTTCCATGGAGGCAAAGGGAACAAAGACATATAGTCACAGTACTTGTATGGGATTGTGGACACTTAGGCAGGGTATACCTCAGTTGTGACTCTTGTTCATTGTCATAAGATTCTTTCCCTTTGGAGACAAAGGGACCTGTGGTTCTTTAAAATAAGAGTCATAATGAGGTCTTTACTGACATCCTCTCCTCTTGCTTAGGAGCATCCCCATGTCTTTGCAGTTGGCTGATGATATAGCAGGCTAAAGAGGGACTCTGAATAAGCTTTTCCTGAGCCTACTCTCTCTGAGACATTCTTTTGCCTTAAAGATATATCTGGGTCAAAGATGTAAGCAGTCAGATGGCCTGGTAGCTGCTGGTAATTATGTTTTAGAAAACAGATTATTCTGAATTCTGTGAAATTTGTAGAGATAATACCCCAGCAGGCAGCTGAACTGTATCAGAAGTGAAAGGTTATGTATGCTCAAAAATATTTTGGATTTTGCTGCTACTCTAACATTTGAAAGATTCTGAGTCACTGGGTCATTTTTACTATTTCTAAGAATATGTTCTTTACTTTGAAGAACTTTAGAAGCCCTGGGGAACAACTTATCCTTCCATCTGCTTCTCCTTCCCCCTAAATGACTGGTGACTAGAGATAAAGGAGTAGATTACTAATTTTTTTTTAAATGCTAGAAATATCACATAGTTCCACAGCCCTAATGTAGGATTTATAGATGTTTTCATGGTAATAACTCCACTTTTATCCCCGTTTTATAGATGAGAAAATTGATTCTTAGAAAGGTTCAACAACATATCCAGTTACATAAATGATCACAACTAGACCCTGTATAAAATCCATTTGAACACTACTTTTTACAATACCATATTGGCTCTCCTATTATTAAATCACAGTAAAGGCATGGTGGAAGCACAATCTTATCTCCTTCTTCTGCTCCCCTCTCCCCTGTCTTCCTGGTGCATGTTTTACTTGCTTTTCTTTAAAAGGAATTAAAACTGTCATCAACCAAAGATTGACTCAGGAAACTAAAGGCTCAGGCTGTTGACAGTTAGCCTGGGGAAATTAGCAGCAAAGAGCTCTATATACCCTCCTAGGCTTGATTGGTAGAACTGGTAGTGAAGAAATGAAAGAAGAGAACCAAGAGAAAGCAGTATAGTAACAAGCTGGAGAAGAATGAATTGTATCTACATGGAGGTGATTGTGAACATTATCAAATACAGAAGAGAATGTATACACACATACATGTATATGGGTACATATGTGTATATGATCTGATCCTAGAGTCAACAAATATACATATAATATATACACAAATATACACTACATATATACACATATATTTATGATTGTAACTATATTATATAGCATATGTGCTTATAATATATTTAACCATTATTTCAATGTATATGTACATGATTAATATATAAGCATTAATAATATTTGTTAATAATAACTAAGAATGCTTTTTTATTTTTTATTTTTTTTTACTTGGAGGAGTAGGTGATGCAAAATTTACCTGGTACCCATCTGGTAAATTGAACTATTATTAGCCCAGGTTTTATGTTTGTTCAAGGACAAATAAAAAAGCAGATGGAAAGTCTATGATAAACCTTAAATGCACCATATAAATGATAGATATAATTATTAGGAGATAAACATAGTAATTTTTTTTAAAATTGCTTATGAAATTGTGATTTGCGATTCATCTCTCATCTCAAACAAAGACCTCTGCTCCCAAGAATTACTTATTCACACTGCTCTTTTGTCATGGAAGAGAATTAGAGAAAGGCTAGTTAGTTTGGGAGAGCTTCCACATAATTGTGAGATATCATCTATGTACCTTATGACTGTAACTTTTACTATCTTAGAGCAGGTATTCTAGACAGGCATCTCATTAAAATAAATAGCAAGATGTTGATTTTTTTTTTTTTTTTTTGCCATTGCTCAAAACGTTAATTACAATATTGCCCAAATTATTGGATTCCTTTTTGCAAAGTACCCCCTTTTTCTTCTGAACTAACCAAAAACACTTCTATAGGTACTGTGCTAATATAGAAATATTCTTCCTTATACAGAAGAATAAGTGAGAGCATGTTGCACTTAATAGAATATTTCAAATGTAATAAATAGGACCAAGGTAAAAATCTGACATCTGATGATTATCACTTTAGTGACTTGGGGTAAGGGAGGAGAGGGAACAAGTATTTATGAAGAGCCTATTATGTGACAGGCACTGTGCTTATTATTATATTATTATTATATATTATCTGATTTGGTTCTCACAACAACCTTAGGAAATATGTGCTCTTATTATTCTCATTTTATCATTGAAGAAATAGACAGAGATAGAACAACTAAGTAATTTAATGTTCATCTATAAGTTTCCTTCTCTATAAAATGACAACAATGGAAAATAGAGGAAAGGATACTGATAAGGATCAAATGAGATAATTCATGCAAAATGCAAATGTTCAATCTCCAATATTTTTGGTTATTTCTATTTTTTTTAATTGCAGATGAAATATTCCATTTGCATATAGGATAGAATTTTTTCTGAATAATTTAAGGAATATAAAAAGTCTGAGTCAAAGAACATTTATATCAATAAGGTGATAATGAATTCAAGGTGAAGTTGAGAGACACTCTCAGACTACAAATTGCAGAGCAGATAACTATCTGAATTGGGATAGAGAAATTTTTTAAATCATGATTTCCTTGTACCAATAAAATTACAGCTCTAGTAAAAAAAAATTGTAATTAGCTTGCTGTGAATTGCTGAAAAAAATCAATAATATATTTCATTGCATCTCAGACTTCATTAATGTAGGTAGGCTGTTTACTAGATCACAGATCTAGAGCTACAAAGAACCTTAGGAGCAATCAAGTCCAGTGCCCTCAAAAACTAAATTGAGAAAGATTAAATGATTTATCCAAGTTTTGGAACCACATCTCCTTACTCCAGATGTCTTTTTTCATTGTATTATTGGTACAGTTGGCAACCTTAGTGTTTCTACATATAATGTGAGATTCTTGTTTATAGCTTTTCATAAATTCAACACAGAAGATATATCCAATATCCTAGAGACCTTCCTTTGATTATAGCAACATTCAGAGGATACCAATGAAATATTTATTCTATCTGTTATTGTTCACTTTCCCAATATGAGTGATCTGTTACTTTTTGTAGTTGGAATATATTCAGTGAGGTCTTTCTTTCACTTAAATATAATAGATCATTGAGAATATGCTTCACAGGGACCATCTATACTAACTATGCATCTTTCCATTGTCTGTTCAGTTATTTGCAAGAATTATTCTACCGAGATCAGAGATCTCCATGATTTCATTTCAAGAAATATTTATTAAGTTCTTAAAGCACGCTAGGTACCATACTAGCTCATGGGGATATAAAAACCAAACAAAGCATTTTTTCCTGATCTTAAGAAGCTTACATTTAACCAGTCTATGATTTGCTGTCATATAATATCATTTTGAAAATACTGTCATTAAAAAAGACATTTCAAAATATCCATGCCAAAGCTGATTTCCATTGACTGAGTAAAAGGCAACAGCCAGATCCACAGTACAAGTTCTGCATGGAGATATTTAATTTGGCCCCATATGCTTTCCTGGGCTGTGTAATGAATACTTATGCAGTATTCAGTTGCCCCTGTCTGAAGCCAATTTTTGCAGAGTGGGTAACATTACTGGATTTTCTCCAACAGTCAAGTTTTTGGCCATATAATTTAGAGGTTACATCCAGGAAACAAATTGGCTTGTAGTTTCCTAGTCTTATTTCAACACCAAGAAGGCAATACTAGTTCCGCCAAAGGAAATAATTCAGAAGCAGGTAATATGTTGCCACAATCTAGAACTGGGCCTCCACTCAAATTGGCACAGAAGGCAAAAACATGCATTTGAAGAGGAAGAGGGCCTAGTTCATTACCAGCAGGATCTGACTGTCATTAATCCAGCTACACAACAGAAAAGATAACATGCCAAGTTCACACTGTACTCTGCAGCTGTGAGAGAAACACTTCATATCTGACCTTTGCTGGTTTTATTTTATATTTTGAATATAATGAGGTGATTTTATTTCATATTTTGAATATAATGAGGTGAGAATGTGAATAGGGTAGGTAGGATTGTCACTCAAGTTGCCTCCTATGCTCCAGGTGATCAAATATGACCATCTATATTTGGGAGGTAATGCCCTCCATAGCCTCATCCCAGCCTACATTTCCAGCCTTATCACATTTTACTCTACCCATACCCCCTCTTGTCTACCAGGCTGGACAACAAATTATTTTTTATACATGACAGTCCACCTCCCACTTCTTTATTTTCACATTGTCTGGAATGAGCTCTCTTTGCTTAACCTTAACTCTTAAAATCCATAGTTTCCTTCAAGACCACACTGAATCATCATTTTCTATAAGAAGCCTTTCCTGATGCCTTCTAGTGGGCATCAGTAGGTATTGTTGTTGTCCAGTAGTTTCAGTCAAGTCTCATTTTTGATGACCTCATTTGGGCTTTGCTGGCAAGGATATTAGAGTACTTTATTATTTCCTTCTCCAACTCATTTTATAGATGAGGAAATGGAGGCAAACCAGATTAAATGACTTGACCAAGGTCACATAAGTAGTTTTTGAAGTCAGATTTTGAATTCAGGAAGATGAGTCTTCTTGACTCCAGGCCCAGCGCTCTACCCATTGCTCCAACCAGCTGCTCCATTTTGTGCTTAGCCTTCACAAAATTACTTTGTGCTTATTTTGAATATATTTTGATAATTACCACATATTTACATGCTATATTCTCTGATAGATTTAAACTCCTTTATGATAAGAATTTTGTTACTTCTGCCTTTGAATTCTCCAGACTAAGCATCACTACTAGTTCATAGTGAATGTTTAATAAATGGATTGATTAATTGAGTTGAGGAAGGATTTACCCCATATTACAGAGGTAGTTTATTAACTCTTCAGCTCAAATCTATAGAGACTCATAGTCATATAGCAGAGCTGGGGAGCCTTTTTTTTTTCCCAAGGAACAACTGGATATTTGTAATATCATTCACAGACCATATGGAATTATCAATTTATAGAACTCAAGCAGAAGGAAGTTGTTGTACATAGCTTTCAGCTCATCATTACCTGTGGTTGCCTCAGCAAATAACTTCATGGGCCTTATATGACTCATGGGCCATATATTTGCCATACCCAACATAGAGACATAGACATAGATGGATTTAAGGAAAATAGCAGAGACAGAGGAACAAATAGAGATGGAGAGACAAAAAATAAATATAGAGAATCAAATATACAGAGAGACGGGGTTAGAGAAAGGCTCAGGAAGACAGAGAAAAATAAAGATAATGATAGAGACATAGAGGTACATACACATGGACAGAGAGGTGAAACAAAGGATTTCAAACAGAATCAGAGAAAAAAGAAAGATTCGGAGACAGAAATTTTGTTTTGTGTTCTATAGTAGCATAGAGACAAAAGGACATGTAAACAGAATGGGTGGTGACTTTTTGCTGAGGGGAAATGGAATGAAGATCACCTGTTTTTAGTCTTCCCCAAGCAGCCCAGCCCTTAAAATTTGCATAGAAAAAAGGAACATTACTGGAAAAATGATTATATCAATTCTTCCACGATACTTTCAATCAGTTCCCTTTCTATTTGAAGAAGGAGAGCCTTGGGATATTTGTCCTTATTAATAAAGGGAATATGGTAAGAGCTTTAGGCTAAAATAAATTTCTAGACTTCTGCAGGATAAAATGCACAACTATAGCTGTATCAATACATATCACTATTGATTTGATATACATGAGACATAGTAGAACTGTGTTAGTGGAGGATGATACATATAAAAATTAATGTATATTTCATATTCCATCAAAAACAAAAAATTCTATGCCTTGGAGAATGGAGATGGCCTAGAATTTTCATATTCATTAGCACATGGGTTCCAATGAACCTACTAAGATGGAATTGCCTTTTATGTAGGACTATTTACGACTATGCATCTGTCAACTAGAAACCTGCTTTGTGGAGTGAATTCTTAGGCACAGGAACTTGAGATGATAATTTGATGAAATCAAAGAGGGTCTGAGATCTGCATTGCTAAAACTGTTCCTACTATGACAAAAGCAGATTTTAGATCCTTTATATATTAAATGCAATGGTATGAACACATTTTTTTTTAATTTTAAAGTTTACAAAGCTTTTGTCAGACTCACAATAAGCCTTTGAGGTAAATAAGACAAATATCATTAATCACCTTTTATAAGTTAAATTGAGACATTAGGAAATCACATCTTGATCAGCATCACAAAGTTAAAAAGTGTGAGAAATACATTCTAACCTGTTTGCTTGCTTCAGTTGTACTGTATTCTATTATGTCTACATAAAGAAATTGGGTTTTCATTTATTCACAGCATCTCAGAGATGAGAGAAGCCTTAGAAAGCATCTCACACAAACTATTAATAAATAAAAGTTCTTTTGAAATACCTCTCATCACCTGACACAAAATTCATTTCTGTATCTATTACTTTACTAAGTCTTTCTATATAATCATCCATATAAATATGTATGTACAAATTCCATTTTCTCTCTATGTGTATCTCTCTTCCTCTCTCCACACATCTACATATATATATATATATAGACACACACATAACTGTACCTATACATGTATATCCATATCTATGTATACAAATATGCAAATACACACATATAAAACATATATGCATATATACACAAACATACACATATACATGTATATACACATATTTATGTATACATATATGCAAATGCAATTTTTAATACTTTGTGTATCCTTGCTTTTCTAACCTGTCTATACATGTATTTCAAAGTAGAAAGTCTCTACAGATGATTTCATTTATCAAGGGTGAATAGAATAAAAAAAGTAGTTCTCTCTAGTAAAGCATATCAGAAACTCTTTTACCATTTGTATTCCTAAAAATTGTCCTTGGGCAAAGGAAAAAATAAGATACTTATCAAGTATCAGTTAATTTGTTTCTGAAGCAGAAACTGAACCTAAGCTGCCCTGATCCCAATGATCATGGGTTATACTACCTCTTCTTAAAACTACAACACTATTAAACAGTTCAACCATTTCCTATCAATATATTAACTACACACATATGTGTATATGTGTGTGCTTGTGTGTATATGCATACATACATAGCATAAAGATATAGATTGTATATGTGAGATACATCTTTATATACATGTCTCTATATGCATGTATATATGTCTATGTGCATATGTACAGTATTTTCAATTTATAAAATAATTTAAATTATTCCATAGCATAGACATTTAAACACATTTCTAGGAAAAATGCTTCTGTTAAATTCCTACTCAGCTGCCTCATTTTTGCCTCAAGTTCCTGAAGGGTACGGTAAGACTAAATGATAACTGGTAAAGTTCAGAAAGCCTCATTATCAAATTGACTATGGGATAGAGAACGTGTTAGAGTAACTCCTGAAGACCACCTACTAAATTACAGAGAGGATGACATCTGCATCAATTGATAAAATATTTATCCATGCAGATGAAATTACAGGTTCATGGAGTATTGGGAAGGATGCTATGTCATCTCTCCTCAAATTTTACATGGAATAATTGTCTTATTCATGACTGACTATAGCCAACATTAATTTGGACAATGTTTGCAATCAATGTTAAATTTGCCTCCCATATTATATCAGATTCCTTCCCCCCTAAAAAAATTAGTGCATACTCCTCAGGAACCTTAAAATTTATGTGTACAAAAATATTTACAGCAGCTCCTTTTGTGGTGACAAAGAATCAAAAAAATTGAGAGGATGTTCATCAGTTAGAGAATAATTGAATAAATTGTGGTATGTGAATATAATGGAATATAATTAAGCTATAGCAAAAGATTAATAGATAAATTTCAGAAGAAAAAAAAAACTTGGAAAGAATTACATGAACTGATGCAAAGTGAAGTTAGCAGAACCAGAATGATGTACAGAGTAATAACAGCATTCTACAAGATCAACATGAATAATTTAGTTCTCAGCAATACAATAACATAAGACAATTTCAAAGGACTCATGATGGAAAATGCTATCCACAATCAGAGAAAGAACTTATGTAGTCTGAATGCAGATAGAAGGATACTATTTTTGTATTTTTTCCATTTTCCTCTTTTGATCTGTTTCTTCTCTAACAACATAACTAATATGGAAATATGCTTTACATGACTGCATATATATGTGTATATATATATATATATATATATCCAATTGTTTAGCATTCATTATAAGGTGGGAGGAGAAGAAAGAGGGAAGGAAAAATTTGGAACTCAAAAATACTATTTATTAAAAGGATGGAAAATGGAAATAGGAAAAAATAACATAAACATCCTTGCTAGGCCACCCTGGATAGACCCAGTGATTTCTAAATTACTATTACTTATGTAGTAGATAGGTATGCCTTTGTCCAAGAAGGACAGATGTTTTTCTACTTCATTATTGCTTTCTAGAGCATTTTGTGTGGATCTCCATTTTGCTGTTGTCATACTTTATTTATATAGACTCATAGATCTAATGCTACATAGGTCTTTAAGGTCATCTGGTTCAACCATGTTGTGTACTTATATGTGTACTTGTCATATTTTCCACTGTCCATCACCCTTCCATTAAAATAATGTTATTGATTATTGATTTATGGACAGGAACTGCCATTTTCTCATTATTGTGATCCTTGTTTTATCCCCAGCTTCTAGCATAGTGTTTTGCATATAATAGATTTTAACAAGCATCTGGTGAATGAAAAGAAATAGGCTTACAGTCATTTTAGTACATTTGACACATAAAAATAATGGCATTTAGGAACCTTATTTTATAGAAATTAAGGAAAGTTTAAAGAGAAGTTGGAGTGAGTCCATTGCAGAGGAAGATTCATTCCTTGCCTAGTCTACATTTACCCTGTGTGTTAAATGATGAACAAAATCCGAAGCAGTGACAACTTGGGAGACTTGGAAGTCTCATTCCATTTCCATTTACTTGATTGACAGTTGCTTCCCCATTTTATAGCCTTTTTAACCTAATTTGGAATTTAGATTTTTCACACACACATACATATGAGAACTGATTTCAAGAATAGAAATAGGGAAGGTTTTAATTAATTATGGAATAACTGTTCTATATTAAACTCTGGCTTTTAGGGAACAAGATAATTGCCACAGATGAATGAAACATGTTTACAAAGCATGAGGTAATGGAAATTGTGATGCTACTGTTATTGAATGGCATCTTCCTTAGAGGAAGAAAAAGCAAAGATTTCACCAGACCAAAAGTATCCCACACACAGTGAGACTCTTAAAAAGTCACATTTGACTTTTTAAAGAGATTTTAAAAAAATCTGAAAACTTAACTATGAAAATATATACTATATCCTAATAATGAAAAAGCTATATTTAAAAAAATAGATTTTTTTGTTTTATTTTTTCCTATGAAATATGCAAAACAGATGCCAAATACTTGGCTAAATTACATCGGGAAAAGAAGTCCTTAAGGAAGAAATATGACCAAAGCAGGCCATAACTCTATTGGCAGGGATATTGAATAACAATATTATATGCCATTTTTTCCTTGAAAGCAACCAAAGTGGTATTATATGGAGATCTATTAATATTTGACTCCAGTACTAGCAAGCTAGGCTACTGAGCTTTAATGACAAACTTATTTATTATAAAAACTAAATGCTTCTATCTCCTTTAGGATGAGACTGTAAGTTTCCAGTCCATATTTGTAATAAATCTCCCAGTACATTTTGGGATTACAATTATTGGATTTGTAATTAGAAGCCTAAATTTAAATCCAGCTCTGTCACTTAGGATTTATGTGACTTTGGCTAAGACCCATAATTTAACCACTCTAAATTCAGTTTTTTAATCTGTAAAGTAGGACTATGTCCCCAATTAACTTACTAGTTGTAAGGATATGAATATATACAAGTCTATTAGGTGGTACATGGTATAAAAGCTATAAGGAGAGAATCCTACATCCAGAACTTTTAACAATTGGCATTGTCTATATAAATCAGAAAAACTATTTACACATAGTGAGCTACTTATAACTGGAAATGTTCAAAAAAGGGATAATTAACCAAAATGGCAGAAATATTGTCATGTATTATTCCTTCCTGTTAATAGAGATTGAAATAGATGATCTCTAAGTTCTAAAATAACACTTAGCTTCTGGGATTCTATAATGTCAAGCATAGTGAGACAATGGCCTTCCTACTCATGTATACAATGACCCTTTTAGAGCATATAAACTTAAAGCATGACCTTAGAACATGGCTTATTTTAAAATAATTATTTACTGGTTTGTATCTAATTTGTGCCTTATAAGAATTTTTTTCTATCCCTATGGCTATAAATTGGTAATTAACCTCTTGTGCAATGAGTAAAAGGAATAGGGATATTTTTAGAGCATATGTGAATATTAAAAAGTTGAAAAATATAAGAACAAAACTTTATTGATGACTATCACATTTCTACATCAAACATGAAAATTAAGCTGCCTCTAATTAATAACATATTTTATAGAATATTATAGCTTATACAATCTTACACTTACAATAAACTTGTGAAATGAGTGATGAAACACTATTATTCCAACTGTAATGATAAAGAAACTGATTCACAAGTTGCATGTTGAGCCAGGCTTCAGAAGTAGATTGTCTTCAGAAGTAGGCTTTTTTGGATCACACATTTTCAACCCGATAAAACTTTACAGATCATCTTTACAGGCTCCCCATTTTATATCTAGGGAAACCATCAAGCAACCATCAAGTCAAACTGACACAGTAAATTCAAGATCCGACTGCCGTTCCTCTGACTCTACATTCTCTGCCCAATACCAAACTGCTTTTCTAAGGTATAACATTACTCTATCAAGAAATAAGCTAGAAGTAAATTATTATCACGGAGATTTCTGATGTTCCCAAAAGCTACAATGTCTAGCATTATGTAACTTTCCATGAAATCAGCTAGTGATGAATGAACCTTTGTAACCACCTTAGGTTTTGGGTCCCATCCATTTTCTACTTCAACAAATGAAAAAGGTCAAAGATCTGTCTGTTTATGGATAAGCCTTTAATGACTATTTGTACAAAGGTTTTCTTTTAAAATATGCTTACATAAGGTCTAACTCACTGGCAGTCGTGTCCAAGCACTCAAGTAACAAGAGTATCTCAATAAGGGGATCTCTGATTGAAAAATTGCTACCTAAATTGAATTGTAAAAAAAGTAATTTGAATGTGATTAGTGATTTGAAAGAAACTGGAGAAAAATTGGTATCCTCCTGACAGATGATTGTCCTTTCTTTTACTTAAGCTCTATTTCACCTTTGTTTTAATGCTGCTATTTAAAATATCTTGAAGGTTTATCTTTTTGTACATTGAAAAATGTTCAGAGCTATGTAGCAGCAGAGGAGACTAACTAATATAAGAAGTCTATCTTTAGTCGCCTGTGTGCATTTAACTCCTGTCACCATCTTGTTGCTTGCCAAGAATTTTTTTTTTTCTCTGACATACTTCTCAGGCTTGAAGAATCACTGTAAGATTGATTAAAGCTCTTTGCATGCAAAAGCTGAGTAGCTCTTCTTATGGCCACAGGAGTTTAAATAATTGCTTCTAAAAGTGAACAATCTCTATGTGTGACACATAAGGATAAATAAGATTCTCTATGTGAAACCTCTAGTTCTTGAGGAAGAATCAGGTTGTGGAGAAGAAAAATAACTCACCTTCCCAATATTCCAAACAACTTTAAAATAATGCCTAAATTGAATTTCAGAATGACAAGGTCAATAAAAGGTCAAAGCAAGTATTCTTCCAGGCTCAGAAAACTTAGGAAGAGAAATATGTAACATGGGAATGGAGCCTGATCCAGAAGCCATGTGGATAAAACACAAATGATGGGAGTAGATGGTGATCACAAAAGCAGCAGCAGCTTTAAGAGTTCTCAAAATAGAGGTTATAAGGAGATACAGCAACTGCTCAGAAAGAGAGTTCAGGGAGCCTTGTGACAGCACTAGATGTAGGACCAGATGCTTTTTGTCAAATCCATTGCTTATACCTAGTTCTGAGTCAATGTTCAAGGCTAAAGAGAAACACTTTCAGTCAATAGGGAATATTGATATATAATATTTATATAATACTGAGGAATAGTATGATTTCAGGTCCCAAAAATAAAGGGCTCAGGAGTAGTTCATTTGCCCCAAGAGAAGGCGGTCTTGAGGAGCAGTATTGATTGCACTTCCAAAGGAATCTGGTGCCCTTCTTGGGTAAGGACCAGAGTGGAGACTAGGGGAGCGGTGACCACATCTCTCCCTAGAACCTATCACCATGGAAGCATTGAAAATTTCCAGATTCCCAGAAAAGTTCTGAAAATAGCAGTATGAAAAAGTCAGTCTAAAGATTGAAACAGTGTCTGTCCCTCTACATTAGGAACAGTGTCCAATGTTAAATAAAGATCAAAATAAAAAGATAGCAGGGGAAAATTAAACACAACAACAACAACAACAACAAGAATCTGACCATATGCATCTACTATAGTGAAAGGAAAGATCAAAACATAAACAGTAAAAGACAATGAAGTCAAAACAGTCACAAGCAAAGATTCAAAGGAAAAAAGTGAAATGTATTTAAAGTTGACAAGAATTTCTGGAAGAACCAAAAATGATTTTCACAGTCAAATAAGAGTAATAAAGGGAAAAAAACATAAAGCATCAAATAAGATCAAAGGAAAAACTATAAAAAAGACAAAGCATAAAATGTACTAAAGAAAAAAATAATATTGACTAAGTTGAAAAATTGAAAAAGAGGTACAAAAGTTCATTGAAGAAACAATTTCTTAAAAATTTAACTTGTATAAGAAATAAATGACTCCACGAGAAATCTTGAAACCACACAATAAAGACAAAAGAATGAAAAAAATAGAATAAAATGTGACCTCTCTCATCAGGAAAAAAAAATGACATGGAAAATAGAACCAGAAGAGATAATTTAGGTATCACTGGACTACCTAAACTTATGATCTGGACTACCTGAAGCCATGATCAAAGAGAGACTAGTCATCATATTTCAAGAAACTATTATGGAGAATTTTGCTGATATCTGAGAAGCAGAGTGTAAAATCAAAATTGGGGAAAAAATTTCCATTTGTCACTTCCTGAAAGAGATCTCAGAATTAAAACTTCTAAGAATATAATATGCAAATGCCAAAGATCCCACATCAAAAAGAAAATACTTTATAAGCTGCAACAGTGGGAAACCACAATCAAAAGTCACACAATATTTATCAGTAACCATGTTTTGTTGTTATTGTTGGTTGGTTGGTTGTTTTTAGAGAGGGCTTAGAATATAATATTCTGGAAGACAAAAAAGCTAGAATTACAACCATACAACCAAGAATAACCTACCCAGTAAACTGAGTATAAAGCTTTAGTATAGGTAGGTCAGGGAAAGGATATATATATATATATATATATATATATATATATATATATATATTTTTTTTTAATTTCTTTATAGCTTTTTATTTACAAGTTATATGTATGGGTAATTTAACATCATTGACAATTGCCAAATCTTTTGTTCAATTTTTTTCCCTCCTTCCCTCCACCCCCTCCCCTAGATGGCAGGATGACCAGTAGATGTTAAATATATTAAAGTATAAATTAGATACACAATAAGTATACATGACTAAATCGTTATTTTGCTGTACAAAAAGAATCAGAATCTGAAATATTGTACAATTAGCCTGTGAAGTAAATCCAAAATGCAGGCAGGCAAAACTATAGGGATTGGGAATTCAGTGTAATGGTTCTTAGTCATCTCCCAGAGTTCTTTCGCTGGGCGTAGCTGGTTCAGTTCATTACAGCTCCATTGGAACTCATTTGGTTCATCTCATTGCTGAAGATAGCCAGGTCCATCAGAATTGATCATCATATAGTATTGTTGTTGAAGTATATAATGATCTCCTGGCCCTGCTCGTTTCACTCAGCATCAGTTTGTGTAAATCTCTCCAGGCCTTTCTGAAATCATCTTATTGGTCATTTCTTACTGAACAATAATATGGGGAAAGGATATTTAATGAAACAGAAGATTTTTAAGCATTCCTGATGAAAAAAAAAAAACAGAGCTGAATAAAAAAATTGGACTTTCAAAAATAAAACTCAAGCATAAAAAGATAAATGTGAAAGAGAACTCATAAAGGACTCAACACTAAATTGTTTACTCTTCTGTACACAAATATGATAATTCAACTTCTAAAAACTTTATCATTAATAGGGCAATTAGAAAAATTCTACATAGAATGATGGTACAGTTGGGAATTGATTATGTTAAAAAAAAAAAAAAAAAAAAAAAAAAGACAGACAAGAAAAAGTAATACCCCAGGAGAAGGGGAAATAGAGAAGAAAAATGTGAAAAACCATTTTATATAAAAGAGCTATTCAAGGGAAAGTATTTACAATGGAGCAGGAAATAGTGAGGTTGGGCAGGCAACACTTGAACTTCACACATAAATTGGATGAAGAAGGGAAAATATATTTGTATACTCAATTAGTAATAGAAATCTATCTGACTCCACAGGAAAGTCAGAGGGAAAGGGGATAAGAAAAAGGGTAGGGTGGTCATAAAAGGGAAAGTGGATAAAAGAAAACAGTGGTCAGAAGCCAAACAGACCTTAGAAGAGAGAAAGGCTAAGAAAGAGGGAGAGGAGAATTAACAAAAGAAAATAGGATAGAGGGAAATGGTCAATCAGTAAACAAAACCTATGAATGTGAATGAGATGAAATCACCTAATAAATTGAAGCAGCAGAATGGATTAGAAACAACAATCTGACAATATGCTCTTTACAAGAAATACATTTGAAAAGACAGAGAAATCCAGAGTTAAAATGAGGGAATGGATCAAAATCTATTATATTTCAGCTGAAGTAAAAAATAAATAAAATAAGAAGTAATAATAATGACCTCAGAGCAAAAACAAAAATAGACTTAATTATGAAGGATAAGTAAGGACACTGTATTTTTTTTCAAATGATCCATAGACAATGAAATGATACAAATACAAGTATATAAGCATCAAATATAGCATCCAGATTCTTAAAGAAATATTTAAATTATAGTAGGAAATAAACTATAAAACTATACTAGGAGAGGATTTCATTGTTTTCCTCTAATTAGGTAAATCTATCATAAATAAATTCTAAAAATAAGTTAAGTAGTCATATAGCACCTTCGAAAAATAGATGTGATAGCCTTCTGGAGAAAACTAAATAAAACAAGAAAGAAGTATACCTCTTTGCCAGTTATACAGAGCACCTTCACAAAAATTGAACATGTGTTAAGGTATAAACCTTATACAGTTTAAAAGAAAGAAAAAAATATTATAGGCACTCTTTTCAAACAACAATGCAATAAAAATTATATTCATAAAATGCTGTAGAAGCATAAATTTAAAACTAATTGAAAACTAAATAATTTAATCTGAAGAAGTGAGTCAAAATGTAAATCACTGACATAACCAGTAATTCCATTGTTGTGTGTCCTTTTTTCTCAAAGATAATCATGACATCAGGGAGGTAATGTCATGACATGCAAGTAAATTGGATTTCAGTGAGTAAAGGGAATGCAAAGTCATCAGACTCATTTTCTCCTCCAGAGTCATCTGGGTCCAGTGGCCAAGATCAGCATGACTGGAGATGATGTTAGAGAGACCTTGACCTTTTTAAGCTAAGGTCTTTAACCAAGTCTCAGTTTGATTGAATCAACAGCCTATTCCATGATTAAAGTTAGGTAAGAAAGAAAAAAGACAAAAAATAATTTTTAACCTAGGTTTTTTTTTTTTTTTTTTTTTTTTTAATATATCAATCTGGGAGAGGAAGACACTTAGGGTTTCTGGACAAAAAAGAAACCATTGTTATGGACATGGACCCTGAGAAAATAAAAATGAGACAGCATTCCAAAATTTGTGGAATTAAGCCAAAGCAGTTCCTAGGGGAAAACTCATACCTCTAAATGTGTACTTTATTAAAACAAAGACCAAATCAATGAATTCAGCATATAACTAAAACAAAAACTAAAAACAGAAAAAGAACAAATTAACAATCCCCAATTAAATACTAAAATTGGAATACTGTAAAATCAAAGAAAAGATTAATAAATTGGAAGTTGAAAGGAAAAAACCCCAAAGATTGAACTAACAAATAAAACTAGGAGTTGGTTTTATAAAAAAGCAATAAAATAGATTAGTGCTTAATTATATTTAAAAAAAAAAGAAAACAGAAAACAAAACTACTAATGTAAAAAACAAAAATGGCAAATGTGCTACCAGTAAAGATGGAATTAAGGCAATTATTAGGAGATATTTTGTCCAAATATATGTCAGGAAAAGTAAGTTTAAGTGAAATGTATCTTTATAAAAATATAAACTGCACAGGTTAACAGAAGAAATACATTTTAAAATAATTCTATCTTAGAAAGCAATATTGGACAAACCATCCATGAGCTCCCTAAGAAAAAGTCTCCTAAATCAGATGGATATATCATTGAATTCTATCCAACATTTAAGAAACAATTAATCCTAATACCATACAAACTGTTTGAAAAAATAGAAAAAGAAATCCTACCAAATTGTTTTCATTACACAATATGGTTCTAATATTAAATTTGAAAGAGCAGAAATGGAGAAAGAAAACTATAGATCAATTGTCTTTATGAATATTAATGCAAAAATTTTGAGGAAAATAAGAGCAAGTATATTACAGCACTATCAAAAAAAAAAAAAGAACATACACTATGAGTGAATAGAATTTATACTAGGAATTCAAGACTGCTTATTGTTAGGAAAACAATCAGCATAATTGATCATATAAATAACAAAAATGATACAATTATATTAATATCTACAGAAAAAGCCATTGATATAATACAATAACCCATTTCTATTTTTAAAAAAACACTAGCATAGAAAACAATGAAGCTTTCCTTAAAATTATGAGTTACTGTTGTATAGTTTGTCTAATTTATTACCCTAGTTGGAGTTTAGCTGGCAAAGATAAAGAAGTGATTTTTCATTTTATTTTCCAACTCATTTAACAGATGAGGAAGCTGAGGCAAAGGGGGTAAGTGACTTGCCCAGCATCAAACAGCTAATAAATTTTTGAACTTGGATTTGAACATAAGAAAACGAATCTTCCTGAATATAGGCTTAGCATCCCATGTGCACGTTTACCTGGTTACCCTAAAAATTATAGACAGTATATTTCTAAAACTAAGAACAAGCATCATCTTTAATGGAGTTAAACTTGAAGCCTTCTAATAAGATGAGGGATAAAGAAAGGATGTCTGTTATCACCACTATTCATGTTATAAGAGAAACACTTGCTATAGCAATAGGGTAAGAAAAAATAAATTGAAGGAATAAAAATATAGAAGGAAACAGAACTACCATTCTTTGATATCATACTATACTAAGAGAACCCTACTGAATCAACTAAAAAAAGTTATTGAAACAATTAACTACTTCAGTTGTGTTGCAGGACATAAATTAAACCTACTTAAATCATCAGCATTTTTATGTACACCTAACAAAATCCAGTAGCAAGAGATAGAAAGATAATTCCATTTAATGTAACTACAGACAATATAAAACACTTGCAACTTTACCTGCTAAGACAAGCCAAGGGATTATATGAACACAATCACAAAAAATCTTTTTACACAAAATAAACATTTATATAAATATAAATATTTATAATTATTTATATAAATATAAAATGTCTATAAATATAAAATAAACATTTATAACATTTTATAAACATTTAGAGAAATACTAATTGTATTAGTAGGCAAACTCAATATAACAAAAATGATGATTTTATCTAATTGTTTTACTTATTAAGTGAGATATCAAACACAATACCAAAAACTTATTTCATAGAGCTAGGAAAAAATAACATTTATCTGGAAGAATAAATAGTTAAGAATATTAAAGGAATTAATGAAAAAATGAATGAAACTTATTAGTATTGGATTTCAAAGTGTATTACAAAGCAGTAATTATCAAATAGAATGATGAATCAGTAGAATAGAGTGGAAATATAGTAGTAAATGACCATAGTAACCCAGTATTTCATAAACTGAAATTTCCAAGTTTTAGGGGTAAAAACTCACCAATAAAAATTTCCAAGGAAAACTGGAAAACAATTTAACAGAAAGAGGGCATAGACTAATGCCTCATATCTTATACTAAGATAAAATCAAAATAAATTAATGGTTTAGACTTAAGGGGTCTTTTAATAAGTAACCTAAGAGCACAATCAATGTAAATGGCACTCCATGCTGGGTGGTCCTGTGACAGTATCTTCCATGTCTGGCATCTTTTCCTGTCAGGTGATCTTTAGAATCTTCCTAAGATAATTCAAATCAAAGTGATTCAGTTTCATGGCATAGTGGTGGTATACCGTCCAGGTTTCATAGGCATTCAACAATGAGGTCAGTACAACAACTCTGTAGACCTTCACTTTGGTAGTCAGTCTAATACCTCTCCTCTCCCACACTTTCCTTCAGAGCTAGCTTTCATTATCAATGTGGATATCACATTGATAGTATAATGCCAAGGTAAAAGAACTTTGCCATAGCATTCAAAACTTCACCATTTGCTGTAATTGATGATTCCACATATGGATAGTGTGGTGCTGGCTGATGGAGAACCTGTGTTTTCTTGGTATTAATTGTTAGGCAAAAATTAGCAAAAGCAACAGAAAATCAACCCATACTTTGTTGCAGCTTTGACAGCTGCAAGGATAGTGGGAAGGGCCATTTTCCAAGCACATGCTCCTAGATTATTGCCCAATCGGAAATTAGCCTTAAGTGCTTGAACGGACTTCAATGCAACAACTCAAGAGTTTCAGCCCTCTACAGGTACCCACACAATTTCACTTTTATGTCTTGAGTTTTGGTCATGAAGCTAAAGAAAATAAAAGCCACTAACTCTTTGGTTCATGGATGGACTTCACATATTATTATTATTATTTTTTTAATTCAGGTCAATCTATTCCTTTGCTATTGAGTACAATTAGCTGAATGAATTTGAGTAAGTTTCTTAACTTCTCTCAGGGCTCTTAAGCATCTTTTAAGAGCAGCAGACTTAGAGAATTGGCAGTAAGTTGTAGACGAATTTACTCTCTGCATCGGTAGAAATTCAAATTCATTTTGATGAAATCATAGGTCAGACAACAGTAAAAATAGGGGTAAAACAACCATTGTGATCCAACCTAATTGTTCCCATTGTAAACAGTGGTGCACGTGGAAATATGGCTCAGATCCTACAAGAAGTGAGTATATTTTTTCCAAGAAAGCTGTTGACTTTGGAGTTTGCTTTTTAGCTTCAGAAGAAAAAGAAATTGTTTGGGGGAAGACTTCATTATTAAGCCATTGAGTGTATGTAAAATCTTTGATCTTAGAAAGCCTCTTCATACTTTTGACAATTGAAGTTAGTTTCTAATAGCTTCTTTGTTATTCAATTAAACAAATGTACTTTAAGTGTCTACTTAGCTGAAGATGAGGTTGCTGTGTATCAAGTGCTAAAAGACAAAAGTTTAGAAAAAAGTCTTTTGCTGCATTCTAGAACTGAAGGTTTTCTCTTCCTATGTTATACATAAATTGACTTAATAAATGGCTCGACTTTGCCAAGGTGTCCATCATCTAATATCTAACCTTCTGGTGATGAGTCTTTACTTAAGTAGTTTGGCCATCAGATACTAGCTATTAACAGTTAAGACCATACACCAAGACTTTCTTGTATGACAAAACTCACAAAACTATTATACCCTGATAATTAGCATTTGAGAACCCAAATTCACCTTTGATGAGTTTATATAAGAACCTTTGAAAAGAGAAAAATGAAGGAATTGGACTACATAAAAAATGAAGGTTATTTTCTGCCTCTTTTGACTTATTGGTTCTGTTCCCTAGTCTACTAATGGCCTCTCTGTATCAATAAAAATTATATAAATAGATATACAAACCTATAAAACATATAATATTTCAAAAATCTTTAAACTCTAACTAAATTTCTCTGAAAAAGAAAATCCTTCCCTCTAAATGAAACTAATTTCCAAAATCCAAAGTACTTCCTGGTTATGATCAAGAATTAAGGCAAACAAAAATGCTGAGAAACAATAAGAAGTATTTCCAAATTGATTTCTGGCTGACCTGAATTACTGTTACAAAAAGATATATTTTCATGAGATTGCCAGATGTATCTTGAAGAAGATAAGCATATTTGTGTTTGGAGAAGACTCCAAATTTCTGGATGAACTGGTCCAAATAAAATCAACCTTGAGAATTTTGTTGTTTTGTTTAATATTGCTATACTATTACTTCACATTTATATACTGTCTTAAGAATCACAAAGTACTTGCTTCCCAATAATTCCATAAGGGAATTATTATAAGAATCTTAATTCCAGAGACCAAGAAAAGTAAAATAATTTATTCAAAATCACAGAGCTAAAATGTAAAAGAACCAGTAAAACTATTCTCCTTTCTAAGAAGTTAACAGTTTTCATTGTCAGAGGAATCAGTTATACTGTATTATGAGTATGTCATATACATCATACTATAATTTTTAGTAATAGTCAGAACAATTTTAACTTTCTTCACTTCCTTTTCCAAGGGATAATACTTATTTCATCATTCAGTCAATAAATATCAAGCACCTATCACGTGCCAGTCTTGGGAATAGAAATACGAGTTTTAAAAACTCCTTCTCTTCAAGGAGGTTAAAAACTAATGGGAGAAGACAATACAAAAATGAAAACTGAAAAGCCTTCCAACCAGATGGTCCAATCAGGGGAGCAGAGGATACTATAAGATGCAAGTGCCAGACAGATTCAATCTTGCAGGATGATGAGATTTCATAATGTTGAATTTCCTGGGGGAGGAAGGAATGATGGAGAAGTCTCCAGTTAAACAACTCAGCAAGTATTTAAGTTCCAGCTATAAACAGCGTTCAAGGAGTACACATTCTACCAATATTTGTTAATCTATATTTGGGTCTGAGTTCTCCAGCTATTCTCAGGCATATAAGTATTATATACCAATCCATTGGTAGAGGATTCACTACCAATCAGTGAAGTTAATCAATTTAAGGGCTGGGGTAGAGAAATCTGTTACATTACCTCTTATCTAGATATTGATCTAGACAAGATAAAAAAAGAAGAATAAGATCAATCATAGATTTAAGAGTAAAGGGATATCAGAAGCCACTGAACATACTCCTTTTATTTTTAAAGTTTAAAACCCGAGTCTGGGAATGACTTGCCTAGAGTCACAGAATTATTTGGAGAATTTGACTATAGCTCTTTCTGATTCCCAGCCTAGATGAGTGACTGGCCCACTTAACAAAAGATGATATTCATATGGTGCTTTTAAGCATTTCAGAGTGCTTAACATATCTATTATTTCATTTGATCCACACAACAATCCTTTAAGGTTAGGTATTCCCATTTTTTCCGCTTTTTAAGTTGAGAGAATTTGTAGGGGTAACACAACTTATAAGTACCTGAGTCAAGATTTTATTTTAAATCTCCTCATCCCTAAACCCAGCTATCTTAAAACAAAACTTTTAAAATGTTGGTTATGACTCTATGTGGGGTCATATGTAACTGAATATGGGGTTCACAAAATCATGATTTATTAACAGTAAATGTTTGATTTGTATACCTATTTCATATGCCTATATACCCAGGATCACATAAAAATTTCTCAAGTGAGAAGGGATTGTAAGTAGACAAAATTCAAAAAGCCCTGACTTCAAAAACCACTTAGCTGGAGAATAAAATTAAAGAAAAAATGAAAGAGGAAGACAGGGCAGGAGAAGTCAGAATAGAAAGCAATGTTCTTCCATTAACTACACAAACATTTAAAAAGAGGTCTATCATAGGGGATAGATAGTTACTATTGGAATTGGGAAGACTCAACTTCAAGCACCATCTCTAGGAAAATCTCTTAGTAATCTACGTAACTCTCTAAGCTGCTAAATTGCAGAGAAATTATTACCCTCCATTGATAGAAGGAGTTTCTGTATCAGAAAATTCCCTATTCCACCAAATTAAAAAGGATGCAGTTTCTATCTTTTATAAGGCACACATTTTAATACTGTTTCCATACTATATGCCCATTGTTTTTACCTTTTTGTTTGTTTGGCATTCTCAGAACTTGGCACAATACTAAGCTCCTGCATACACTAGATGCTTAATGAGTGTTCATTAATTGACAAAATGATCGAGTTTTCCATTTAATTTCTTTAATGTCTTTGGGAAGTCTTAAGATGGTTCTGGGATGTACAAAGAAATGATTATTTCCAAGGAGGGATGTGAAAAAGGAGAATTTTAGAAATGTTTTATTATTTTTTTTTAATGGAACAAAATGGAGAACAGTGTCATATAAAGGTTAAGGCAAGTGAAACATGAGAAATATGTTGTTGTATTATGATGTTGTTGGTGTTGCTATTTTCCTTAACAGCATAAAAGTAATATTAAAACAAGGTAGATTTGTATCTGAATATATCTGCCATGGAACAGAGCATGGAACCTTTTAATATGAATGTTGTTAGTTACATTACCCATACAAATTCTTTTAGAGAAGAGATACTGAATTTGGAAGAAAGTCTCAAGCATTTGAAAATTAAAAGTAAAGTTATTTTAGATAAGATCAAAATATATGCATTAGGAATATAAAAATGAGATAATAGATTTACAGACTATCTATTGAATTTGCTGCTAATTCAATGCAAAGACTTGAATTTCAGCTACAATATTTTATAGAATTTAGTCATTAATTTAATATGTTCTCTCCATCCATTCACTGATTAAATACATAATGCACTGGATTTAAATGCCTATTCTCTTAGTCATGTTAGGTAGCTAAAAATCATTTAATATTGATGTCTAAAGAATGTAATCTGAAGATCTCTGAACTGCCAATGGAAAAGCACAAAGAAGATAATATCACATTTTTATAGCACATCACAAATTAGGAGTAGGAAAAAAGTGACAAAAGGTTTCATCAGAGAAATAATGTGTGTACGGGGGAAGGTGATCTCATCTGATCACATAATGAGAGATAATGGCTAGAGACAGACTACCCGTATTCTGGAAGTAATTGTTATTAATAACCAATAGTTTGGGGAAATCCAGAACTCCCCCTTTAACTAAAATCCTCATTTCAAAAACAGTCTGTTTTTCTTTCTCTTCTATCAAACCTACCCAACCTTACTATTTCTAATCTCCAATAAGGTAAATTCTACTTAATCAAGCTTGGGTGAAGATAGATTCTTTGTCTACATTGCCCAAAGCTGGGTCTGGGTATAGGAATAGACTGTCCAAAAGTGAAATGATGTAGTGCTGAGTCCCTCCTCATAACCAAAGTTGATCATCATGCTTAGGAACATCCTTCTTCTAAGGACATATAAGCTGTGAGCTCACCACTATGATTGTATTTAACAATTAAGAGTGCCAGCCAGTGATCTCTTTTTATTAAAATATTATCATTATTAATAAAATGATTAATTACCCAGAAATTACACCTCTTAACATTTTTAAATGTAATGATTCTCTATTGACATTATTCAATGTCCCAGAAGGACCTTGGAACAGTGACTGGATACAGTGGCAGTTATGGGAGGATATGAACAAGAGTTATACAGAGTAGGCTGGCATTAATGAATAACATAGATATCACTAGAGGAAGTGGCAGCATAAATGAAATTTCAGAGATAAAGTCCTAGATCCTTCTTGATGACGTATAAACTAAGAAAGTAATTGGGAAAGCAAAAATCTCAACTATTATAGTTGTTACCTACAAGGAGATTGCATATTTCTGCCTAAATTTGTTCACCATATTGTGCAAGGGATTTCTATAGCACTGACCAGATTTCAGATATTCAGGGCTGAATGTGAAGCTTTTTTTTCTAAACTAGTCTTATTTGAAAAGACCACTTTTCAAGAATTCTACATTCTAGTTGTATTAATTGTGTCTTCTATAAATGTTATGCATATTGACAGCTTTAGTTTGTAGTGGCACCCTAAAGCAGAGAGGCAAGGATCTTGCTGAAAACATTGTAAAAATCAGCAGTGGAGATACAATAACTATTTAGAGACACTGCCCTTAAATGTAATCTTTTAGACTCCACTAAATTTCTTTATCCATAATCTTAGTCTTGTTGAAAAAAGGCTTAATTTTAGTTGCTGGTACAACTGGTCAGATCTATCACAGCTTTTTCTATTCTGTATAGAAATTAATTAGATTTAGTATCTGGAATTCAAAAATGATGCACACCCATCTTCTTATACAAAAGCAATATTTAAAAGTAGGAAGGATGTCTAATTGTAACAAGATTGTTTTTAATTAATCTTCATTCTTAAAAGGATTGAAAGCACGCTCAGATTAAATAAAAAAAGTCTCATTTTTTTTTCTTCCATTGTAGTAAGTGAACTTCCAACTAAGTTGATTTTTCAGTAATGAAGACACAGGAATTTTTGCTACTCATCTGAGGGAGTTATCAACTCTCCTCATTTATATCTAAAGGAGAGTGCCTTCAAAGGAATAATGATGATTCTCTTTTAGAGTCATGATCTGAACATCTGCAAAAATCTCATTCATCAACTTTATTGCCTCTCTGACAATGTGAATTTTATTGTGTTGCTTCTTTTGTTAAGATTTTATAAATTATGGACAAATATGGCATCATTCTGAATTTTTTAAAGCCACTCAATCTAGTTTTCCGTAATCCACATTGTCCTTTGAAGATAACCCAATAGTAACTTGAAGAATGATTGTCTTATTAATGTTGACATGCTTGGTTTTTGAAAAAGGCAAGAACATTGGTTCCATTAATCTTTCTCTTGCATCAACATGAAGATCCCAATTTGTTTTTCTGTGAGGACTGACCTATTCCTAGGCCCCAGCTGACAGAAATGACTCCATGTTTGACCACTGATTGACTTGCTTATTTACTGGGAAATCCTTATGTACACAATACTGATTTAGTAAATTTTATGTAGGCAAGTACACAAAATTTCCCTGATTACAATCAGCTCAGCAAACTTTATTTAATCCAAGCATGAAAATTTAGCAAACATTCCTAACCACAATGCTCTTATGGTAAGGGGTGGTGGTGGTGGTGAGGATGTCTTAGTAGAAACTATTCACAAATTGACTATCTCAAAGAACCCCCTCTTTCTTCTAGTCCCTGTGATTCTGATCAACAGCAACAGGCATAAAGGCAGAAACCTTGAGATCTATGTTCTTGATGCCTGAGCTTCTGCTCTCTTCTTTCCTGTGGGATTTTACAATAGGGAAGCCTAATGCTTGCATGCTTCTGAATAATAAATTGTGCAACTTTTTATCCTTTTTTCACTTATATTCTTCCTCATTACTTCCTCAATCATTATCTTAGTTTTTTTTTTTTTTTTGCTTTCAGAGTTATTTATTATCCTTTTAAAATTATTAATGTTTTATATAATTGTAATATTGTATATTCAGGCCTAATTATTATTTTAACCACACTGACTCAATAATTGAGAGATCATTTTTACACATAAATTAGTTTTCAAAACAGTTCAAAGCTTTCATTGGCATCAAAGATAATTTTGTTTGTTCATAAAGCATTATCATAGTTGTTGTTTGTCTTCCCATTCCCAAAGAGAGCCATGATAGCAGGGAGGTGATGCCATGACAGTCAAGTTAATTGAATCTAAGTCAGGGAGAGTTGTGCAAGGGTACCAGAGTCACTATCTCCTTCAGAGCCCTCTGGGTCCAGTGGCCAGATGTAGATCAGATTGACTGGAGATATTCCTGGATGCATTGGGAGACCTTGACCTTTTTAAGCTAAGGTCTTCAACATGTCTCAGTTTGACTGAGGCTCCACCCACATTGAGTGATTAAGGTTAGGTAGCAATTGAGGCAAAGAATCCCCTCTTTCACCTAGCCAAGAAACAAGCAAATAAATAAAATGAATGAATAAATGAATGAGTGTATCTGGGAGGGGAAGATCCTCAGGGTTCCTGGCTAAAGCAGAAATGACTACTATTTACATTCAATCTGAGTCAATCTGGGCCAAAACAATAACCAAATGGGACTTGACCTGGGACCTATCGTTGGCCAGTCAAAGAGAATCAGAGTACCTTAAACCAAAACTCCTCAGGAATACCTTCTCTTAGAAACTGTGAACCCATTGTCATGAGAGATCTTTGGTCTAAGAGAGACAACTAAATGGCCATCCTTTTATTAAAATTCTGACATTATTCCGAAGTATATTATTTAGAATCATATTAAAATATATCTGTGATTTGCAGAAAATAAGTTTTATTTGAAGGTTCAATTCATCAGACCATCAAATCTCCTCAGCTTTGTGTTTAGGGAATATTGCTAAAGAGGTAAACATGTCTGTGAACTGAAGAAAATAAGCTCAAGAGGCGCACTTGGAAATTTGGCAGATTAAGCCTTTAAATAGAGACTATTTTCTTTAGTATATATTTTTTATATTTTAGTATATTTTTATATAATACATCTCATATATTGATTTAATTCTATAATTTGAATTACTTATTATAATGTTTCTGTAGGGAATCCTTTTGACCAAAATCTCAGCTATTTCATTGTCTTCTCTCTTTAGCCCAAATCAATGTTATTTTCTAGGAGTACACAATCCACAGAAAGCCAGGAAATATGGTCTGATATTTCTTGCTTTAAGATACTGGGGACAAAAGCTTTATAAAAATGGAATGGCTTCTTCAGTCTTTGTCTTCAACTAAATCTACCTAAATCCTTGACTTTTTTCTTTTGGTTGCAAGTATGGGACAGATCTCAAAATTTCAGATTTGACTATTTAGCAACTTATTTATATTTTATTTAAAAATGTTTATTTTTGCTGATCCTAGTTTTAAAAATTCACCCTTTTTAAGTTGAACTTATAATAGACTGGCATTAAATTCTTTCTTTAAAAGAAGTAACTTGTATTAAATTTTATATAGAAAGTTATTAGAAAAAAAATCATATTTGATCTGTTAAATTTGATTGATAAATACATTTTCCAAAACAGAATCTACTGTATTTCAAAGACAGTTCCATTTAAGGATAACTGCCATTTAAATGGGTTAATATGCAGACTGTACAATTTAAGCATTTGATGGATGAAGAAAGTCCAGTGTAGGATTGTAGCTACATCTG